>NC_086099.1:8025628-8657295 GCF_963921235.1 Mobula hypostoma
ATCCCATGCCTTCTGACTTTCTGAATAAGCCTACTGCGTGGAACCTTGTCAAATGCCTTACTAAAATCCATGTAGATCACATCCACCGCACTACCCTCATCTATATGCCTGGTAACCTCCTCAAAGAACTCTAACAGGCTTGTTGGACACGATCTGCCCTTCACAAAGTCATGCTGACTGTCCCTGATCAGACCATGATTTTCTAAATGCCTATAGATCCTATCTCTAAGAATCTTTTCCAACAGCTTTCCCACCACAGATGTAAGGCTCACTGGTCTATAATTACCCGGACTATCCCTACTACCTGTTTTGAACAAGGGGACAACATTCACCTCCCTCCAATCCTCCGGTACCATTCCCGTGGACAACGAGGACATAAAGATCCTAGCCAGAGGCTCAGCAATCTCTTCCCTCGCCTCGTGGAGAAGCCTGGGGAATATTTCGTCAGGCCCAGGGGACTTATTCGTCCTAATGTATCTTAACAACTCCAACACCTCCTCTCCCTTAATATCAACATGCTCCAGAACATCAACCTCACTCATATTGTCCTCACTGTCATCGTTCCCTTTCATTGCTGAATACCGAAGAGAAGTATTCATTGAGGACCTCGCTCGCTTCCACAGCCTCCAGGCACATCTTCACACCTTTATCTCTAATCGGTCCTACCTCCACTCCTGTCATCCTTTTTTAATTCACATAATTGAAGAATGCCTTGGGGCTTTCCTTTACCCTACTCGCCAAGGCATTCTCATGCCCCCTTCTTGCTCTTCTCAGCCCCTTCTTAAGCTCCTTTCTTGCTACCCTATATTCCTCAATAGACCCATCTGATCCTTGCTTCCTAAACCTCATTTATGCTGCCTTCTTCCACCTGACTAGATTTTCCTCCTCACTTGTCACCCATGGTTCCTTCACCCTACCATTCTTTATCTTCCTCACCGGGACAAATTTATTCCTAACATCCTGCAATAGATCCCTGAACATTGACCACATGTCCATAGTACATTTCCCTGCAAAATCATCATCCCAATTCACACCTGCAAGTTCTAGCCTTATAACCTCATAATTTGCCCTTCCCCAATTAAAAATGTTCCTGTCCTCTCTGATTCTATCCTTTTCCATGATAATGCTAAAGGCCAGGGAGTGGTGGTCACTGTCCCCCAGATGCTCACCCACTGAGAGATCCGTGACCTGACCCAGTTCGTTACCTAATACTAGATCTAGTATGGCATTTCCCCTGGTCGGCTTGTCCACATACTGTGACAGGAATCCGTCCTGGACACACTTCACAAACTCTGCCCCATCTAAACCCTTGGAACTAATCGGGTGCCAATCAATATTAGGGAAGTTAAAGTCACCCATGATAACAACCTGTTATTTTTGCACCTTTCCAAAATCTGCTCCTTGGTATCTCTGCTGCTACCAGGGGGCCGATAGAATACTCCCAATAGAGTAACTGCTCCCTTCCTGTTCCTGACTTCCACCCATATTGACTCAAAAGAGGATTCTGCTACATTACCCACCCTTTCTGTTGCTGTGATAGTATCCCTGACCAGTAATGCCAACCCTCCTCCCCTTCCCACCTCCCCATCCCTTTTAAAGCACTTAAATCCAGGTATATTGAGAATCCATTCCTGCCCTGGTGTCAGCCAAGTCTCTTTAATGGCCACTATATCATAATTCCATGTATGTATCCAAGCTCTCAGTTCATCTCCTTTGCTCCTGATGCTTCTTGCATTGAGGTACACACACTTTAGCCCTTCTACCTTAATACCTTTACACCCTTCATTCTGCTTCTCTTTCCTCAAAGCCTCTCTATATGTTAGATCTTAAATATTTGGTATATTTAAGTTGGAGATTGATAGCTTTTTGATTAGTCAGTGTGTCAAAGGTTACAGGCAGGAGGATGGGTTGAGAGGGACAACAAATCAGCCATGATGGAATGGCAGACCAGACTTGATAGGCCAAATGGCCTAATTCTGCTCCTTTGTCTTATGATCCAAGAGTTGTTTGATCAGTGTTTTGTAACGCAGCAGCCTAATATTCCTACTCATACATTTCATCGACAACAACATCACTGATTTTCTTGTCATCTCAGACTTACTGATTGTGCCTCCCACTTTCACATCCAAGTCATTAATATATTTCACAAAGAGCAAATGTCTCAGCTCTGACTCCTGCAGTACATCATTAGCCACAAACCTGCAATCAGAAAAATCTCCTTCTTCCTTGACCATCTTCCTCCATCACTTCAGAAATTTCAGTCAAATCAATCAAGCACAGCCACCCACCCCGACACAAAGCCACACTGATTATGTCCAATCAGACCTGACTTTCCAGAAAATACCATTGGGTGGGGTCATCCTAGCTGTCATGGGCAAGTCAGTATGTAAGCCAGGGCAGTACGATATGGAGAGCAAGTTGTTGCCCATGTAGCAAGCTCCTCCTCTCCACACAGCTGGTGAATCCAAAGATCCAAAGGAACAGCAGAGACCAATACAGTTTGGCACCAGCTGCATCGCAGGAGTTGCCAGTCAGTGTTGAACTCAACATGGGACAGCCTTAGGAACGCCAGCTCCAGATTTTTCCCTCGGTGTTTACTCCTGAAGCCATGTGTGGGTATAACCGCAAGGCAATGGAGGTTTGAGATCAGAGTTTTCCTTCTCAGAGCTGATTAGCCAACCCACCTGCCTGAAGCCACTGGTATTAAGTTGCCAGGAACCCGGCTTTGTCCCTCCTACTGTTAGTAGAAACTATTCCGCCGGGCTTATAGCTAAGTCACATGTGAAGACCAGAGCTGGACTTGGTTGTCAGAGGCTATTTGAAATGTATGCCATTGGGAGTATTCAATAGATAGAGACAGCTCATCCCATCTCTTCCTCCCCACTCCGCCCACTGGCTATGACAATGTTAAAGTACCAAATATACATATATTGTATCCCTTGGAAGTTTCTCCAAGAATTTCCACTGGCACGGCAGCCTCTAGTGGCTAGCACGACACTGTTACATCTCGGGACGTTGGAGTTCGCAGTTCAGTTCTTCTGTCCTCTGTAAGCAAGTTTGTACTTTCTTCCAATGTGCACGTGTGTTTCCTCCAGGTGCTCCGGTTTCCTCCCACAGTCCAAAGACGTACATTCAATCACAAACAAGAGAAAATCTGCAGATGCTGGAAATCCAAACAACACACACAAAATGCTGGAGGAACTCAGCAGGCCAGGCCAGCATCTGTTGAAAAGAGTACGGTCAAAGTCTCAACCCAAAACGTTGTCTGTTTACTCTTTTCCATAGATGCTGCCTGGCCTTCTGCATTCCTCCAGCATTTTGTGCGTGCTGGTGAGAGGGTTAATTGGTCGTTGTAAATTGCTGGGCTGCCAGGCGGTGCGGCTCAGTGGGCTGGCAGGGCCGGTTCTGCACTGTATCGCCAAATAAATAAATAAGTAAAAGCGAGATCTAATCAAGATGGAGTTTGTGTGTGAGTGTGTGTGTGTGTGTGTGTGTGTGTGTGTGTGTATAAGAGAGAACGTGTTGCATGGATACCGTTAAATTAAAGAGAGGGCTACTGCAGCCAGTGGAATGGCTCCTTTAGGAGATAGCATTGGGCTGAATGGGCTCTTTCTGTTCTGTTGTATGATAGACACCTGCAGTGAGCTACTTTGAAATGTGAGCTAGGTCATGTTCTTGACCCAGTAAATGGAGGAATGCTGAGGCTATTAGAGAGCTGCGCCAATAAGATGAATGGTTACCTATATATATCGAGGTAAATTTACACAAACATAGATCAACAAATCAGAGAACCTTCACAGGGCCATTTAAGTACACTGCAGGCAGGTCGCTAGAATTCTCTCTGTGGTTTATGCTTGGAACAGACTAGCATGGTGTATTAATCTGTCTGCTTAACCATAGGGAACGTTTCAAAGTTTGATATGTATCTCTATTCTTTTACTGGATAAATATTTTCCCATCATGTGTTATTAATACCCAAGTTTTGAAAGTTTAAAATTCAAATAAATTTATTGTCAAATTACATATATGTCCCCATATACAACTCTGATTCATTTTCTTGCAGGCATTCACAGCAAATACAAGAAACATAGCAGAGCTGTGTATGCAATGGAGAGATGATACCCAACAGGATGGATGGACCAACAGCCAATGTACAAAAGGCAAAGAACTGTGACATGAAAAAGAGAGAAAAAAATAAATAAACAGGCAATACATAGAAACATAGAAACATAGAAAATAGGTGCAGGAGTAGGCCATTCGGCCCTTCGAGCCTGCACCGCCATTTATTATGATCATGGCTGATCATCCAACTCAGAACCCTGCCCCAGCCTTCCCTCCATACCCCCTGACCCCTGTAGCCACAAGGGCCATATCTAACTCCCTCTTAAACATAGCCAATGAACTGGCCTCAACAGTTTCCTGTGGCAGAGAATTCCACAGATTCACCACTCTCTGTGTGAAGAAGTTTTTCCTCATCTCGGTCCTAAAAGGCTTCCCCTCTATCCTCAAACTGTGGCCCCTCGTTCTGGACTTCCCCAACATCGGGAACAATCTTCCTGCATCTAGCCTGTCCAATCCCTTTAGGATCTTATACGTTTCAATCAGATCCCCCCTCAATCTTCTAAATTCCAACGAGTACAAGCCCAGTTCATCCAGTCTTTCTTCATATGAAAGTCCTGCCATCCCAGGAATCAATCTGGTGAACCTTCTTTGTACTCCCTCTATGGCAAAGATGTCTTTCCTCAGATTAGGGGACCAAAACTGCACACAATACTCCAGGTGTGGTCTCACCAAGGCCTTGTACAACTGCAGTAGTACCTCCCTGCTCCTGTACTCGAATCCTCTCGCTATAAATGCCAGCATACCATTTGCCTTTTTTACCGCCTGCTGTACCTGCATGCCCACTTTCAATGACTGGTGTACAATGACACCCAGGTCTCGTTGCACCTCCCCTTTTCCTAATCGGCCACCATTCAGATAATAATCTGTTTTCCTATTTTTGCCACCAAAGTGGATAACTTCACATTTATCCACATTAAATTGCATCTGCCATGAGTTTGCCCACTCACCCAACCTATCCAAGTCACCCTGCATCCTCTTAGCATCCTCCTCACTGCTAACACTGCCACCCAGCTTAGTGTCATCCGCAAACTTGGAGATGCTGCATTTAATTCCCTCATCCAAGTCATTAATATATATTGTAAATAACTGGGGTCCCAGCACTGAGCCTTGCGGTACCCCACTAGTCATCGCCTGCCATTCTGAAAAGGTCCCGTTTATTCCCATTCTTTGCTTCCTGTTTGCTAACCAATTCTCCACCCACACCAATACCTTACCCCCAATACCATGTGCTTTAAGTTTGCACACTAATCTCCTGTGTGGGACCTTGTCAAAAGCCTTTTGAAAATCCAAATATACCACATCCACTGGTTCTCCCCTATCCACTCTACTAGTTACGTCCTCAAAAAATTCTATGAGATTCGTCAGACATGATTTTCCTTTCACAAATCCATGCTGACTTTGTCCGATCATTTCACCGCTTTCCAAATGTGCTGTTATCACATCCTTGATAACTGACTCCAGCAGTTTCCCCACCACCAACGTTAGGCTAACCGGTCTATAATTCCCCGGTTTCTCTCCCCCTCCTTTTTTAAAAAGTGGGGTTACATTAGCCACCCTCCAATCCTCAGGAACTAGTCCAGAATCTAACGAGTTTTGAAAAATTATCATTAATGCATCCACTATTTCTTGGGCTACTTCCTTAAGCACTCTAGGATGCAGACCATCTGGCCCTGGGGATTTATCTGCCTTCAATCCCTTCAATTTACCTAACACCACTTCCCTACTAACATGTATTTCACTCAGTTCCTCCATCTCACTGGACCCTCTGTCCCTTACTATTTCTGGAAGATTATTTATGTCCTCCTTAGTGAAGACAGAACCAAAGTAATTATTCAATTGGTCTGCCATGTCCTTGCTCCCCATAATCAATTCACCTGTTTCTGTCTGCAGGGGACCTACATTTGTCTTTACCAGTCTTTTCCTTTTTACATATCTATAAAAGCTTTTACAGTCCGTTTTTATGTTCCCCGCCAGTTTTCTCTCATAATCTTTTTTCCCCTTCCTAATTAAGCCCTTTGTCCTCCTCTGCTGAACTCTGAATTTCTCCCAGTCCTCAGGTGAGCCACTTTCTCTGGCTAATTTGTATGCTACTTCTTTGGAATTGATACTATCCCTAATTTCTCTTGTCAGCCACGGGTGCACTACCTTCCTTGATTTATTCTTTTGCCAAACTGGGATGAACAATTGTTGTAGTTCATCCATGCAACCTTTAAATGTTTGCCATTGCATATCCACCGTCAATCCTTTAAGTGTCATTTGCCAGTCTGTCTTAGCTAATTCACGTCTCATACCTTCAAAGTTATATCGATATTAAATATTAAATACATATTATATTAAATACATATCGAGAACATGAGATGAGGAGTCCGTGAAAGTTGTGGGCAAAGTTCAGTGACGGGGCAGGTGAAGTTGAGAGAAGTTTGGTTCAAGGCGCTGATGGCTGTGTGGTAATAATTGTTCCTGAACCTGATGGTGTGAATCCTGAGACTCCTGCACCTTCTTCCTGAGGGTAGCAGTGATGCTGGGTGGAGGTGGTCCTTGATGATGGATTCTACTTTCCTGTGACAGGGCTCCGTGTCGATGTGCTCAATGGTGGGGAGGGCTTTATCCCTGTTGGACTGGGCTGTATCCACTACTTTTTGTAGGGTTTTCCCTTCAAGGATATTGGTGTTTCCATTCCAGGCTGTGATGCTCTCCACTATAGAAGACATTCATTCTGGATATAAAATGTAGAACATAGAACGTAGAACACCACAGCACCGTACAGGCCCTGTGCCAGTGATCACCGACCGGGGCACAGTTCAGCCACCACGCTCTTTGGATAAGATTTTGAGTGGAGTCCATTCTGTCTACACTTCTCGTTGTGTCAGTAAAGCAGCCAGCAAAATCAAAGACCCCACCCTCCCCAGATATCCTCTCATCTCCCATCTCCCGTCAGGCAGAAGATACAGAAGCCTGAAAGCACGTAGCACTTGGCTGAAGGACAGCTCCTACCCCACTGTTATCCAACTATTGATTGGCTCCCCAGTATGATATTGTGGACCCTTGACCTCTCAATCTATCTCGTAGAGCATTGAATAATACTGCACAGTACAGGGCCTTCAGCGCACAATGTTGTGCCAACTTTTTAATATACTCTAAAATCAAACGAACAAAATAATGTCCCTATCTACAATATTGGGTGGGAGGGGCAGCTGAGCGGGCATGTAGCAATTGCCCCTACAATCCAAAATCACGACAGCATAGTGGTTAGTGCCATGCTATTACAGGGCCAGAGAACATCAATCAGGATTTGATTCCTGCCGCTGTGTATAAAGGAATCGTACTTCTCCCTGTGACCATGTTGGTTTCCTCTGGGTACTCTGGTTTCCTCCCACATTCCATAGACATACAGGTTAGCGTCAGTGAGTTGTGGGCTTGCTATGTTCACACCTGAAGCATGGCAACACTTACAGGCTGCCCCCAGCACATCCTTGCACAGCGTTGTCAAACAACTCACAATTTCACCGTTTTAATGTTTCAATGTTTCAATGTTTCAGATAATTTTTCAAAACTCTTTAGATACTGGATTAGTTCCTGAGGATTAGAGGGTGGCTAATGTAACCCCGCTTTTTAAAAAAGGAGGGAGAGAGAAACCGGGGAATTCCAGACCGGTTAGCCTAAGATCGACGGTGGGGAAAATGCTGGAGTCAGTTATCAAAGATGTGATAACAGCACATTTGGAAAGCAGTAAAATCATCAGACAAAGTCAGCATGGATTTGTGAAAGGAAAATCATGTCTGACGAATCTCATAGAATTTTTTGAGGATGTAACTAGTAGAGTGGATAGGGGAGAACCAGTGGATGTGGTATATTTGGATTTTCAAAAGGCTTTTGACAAGGTCCCACACAGGAGATTAGTGTGCAAACTTAAAGCACACGGTATTGGGGGTATGGTATTGATGTGGATAGAGAATTGGTTGGCAGACAGGAAGCAAAGAATGGGAATAAACGGGACCTTTTAGAATGGCAGGCAGTGACTAGTGGGGTACTGCAAGGCTCAGTGCTGAGACCCCAGTTGTTTACGATATACAAAGTATATTAATGACTTAGACGGGGAATTAAATGCAGCATCTCCAAGTTTGCAGATGACACGAAGCTGGGCGACAGTGTTAGCTGTGAGGAGGATGCTAAGAGGATGCAGGGTGACTTGGAAAGGTTGGGGGGGTGGGCAAATTCATGGCAGATGCAATTTAATGTGGATAAATGTGATGTTATCCACTTTGGTGGCAAAAACAGGAAAACAGATTATTATCTGAATGGTGGCTGATTAGGAAAAGGGGAGGTGCAACGAGACCTGGGTGTCATTATATACCAGTCATTGAAAGTGGGCATGCAGGTACAGCAGGCGGTGAAAAAGGCAAATGGTATGCTGGCATTCATAGCAAGAAGATTCGAGTACAGGAGCAGGGAGGTACTACTGCAGTTGTACAAGGTGTTGGTGAGACCACACCTGGAGTATTGTGTGCAGTTTTGGTCCCCTAATCTGAGGAAAGACATTCTTGCCATAGAGGGAGTACAAAGAAGGTTCACCAGATTGATTCCTGGGATGGCAGGACTTTCATATGATGAAAGACTGGATCAACTAGGCTTATACTCTCTCTGAAATTTAGAAGATTGAGTGGGGGATCTGATTGAAACATATAAAATTCTAAAGGGGTTGGACAGGCTAGATGCAGGAAGATTGTTCCCGATGTTGGGGAAGTCCAGAACGAGGGGTCACAGTTTGAGGATAAAGGGGAAGCCTTTTAGGACCGAGATGAGGAAAAACTTCTAAAACACAGAGAGTGGTGAATCTGTGGAATTCTCTGCCACAAGAAACAGTTGAGGCCAGTTCATTGGCTATATTTAAGAGGGAGTTAGATATGGCCCTTGTGGCTAAAGGGATCAGGGGGTATGGAGGGAAGGCTGGTACAGGGTTCTGAGTTGGATGATCAGCCATGATCATACTGAGTGGCGGTGCAGGCTCGAAGGGCCGAATGGCCTACTCCTGCACCTATTTTCTATGTTTCTATGTTAATTTTTTTTTATGTGCCATACTCTGCCAGAGCCTCGGTGATCACTTTTTCAAGTGGTTGTCTTGGAGGAAAGTTTCTGTGAGTGGTCCCCTACGTCCTTCTCACAGTGCAGTTTTATTTTTACAAGGCCAAGTTGCGAGCTCGACACTTAACCCGGCACAGATGGAAAGCGTGCCCGGGAGCGGCCCGACTAGATTCGAACTCGGGAACCTTCGCTCCGGAGTCCGGCACTGACATCACTGTGCCACCAGCCGGACTCAATGTTTCAATGTACATGTGACTAAAAAGCAAATTGCAGAGGGGAGCTAAGGTGTCACTAAATGACGGCTTCTTCAAGCTCATCTATGGGAACAGCTTAAATTCCTCCCTTTAATGTTTCTTTTTTCCTTTTCAGGGTGGCTGGGCTTCTGTTGAAGTCCGTGATCTGCAGATGCACTCAGACTGCGTTGTTTCATAGCGGATGAGTTCCTACTCCTGGAGTTCACCATCCACCCATTTTCTGACATTCTCCAGAAGTGTCTTGGAAGGGCCTCTGGGGTGCAGCCCTGTAGATGAGCGATTCCATGCCGGTGTTGCCGACTGAGGTGGGAGAAGGGACGTCAGGACTTCATGGTGCCGGATGCAGCTGACAGAGGTGGGGAGAGTTTGCTGCTGATTCTCGAATCGGAGATTCTGAACACTGAAGGAAGCCTGAACACCACCACAGATGGAGGACCCTTGCTGCTGCCCTAAATGCCAGCGAATAATGCGCAGTCGGTGGGTAGGTACCATTGAAAAACAATGCCAAGAGATTCTTGGATTCTGATATTAACCTCTTCAAGCAAAAAAATTAATAAATAATTTACTGTTACTGAACAGAAGCTAGCACTGTGTAAAACAAACAATTTTGTTAACACTTTATTTAAACAGATGCAATTAACTAGCATCTACTATGACACATTTAATTGTCTGATGCTGCCTGTGCAAGTTTTGAATGCCAAAAGCAGCAGATTTTTTGAGCAACACACACAAAATGCTGGAGGAACTCAGCAGGTTAGGCAGCATCTATGGAGATGAATAAACAGTCGAAGTTTCAGGCTGAGACAATGCTCCAAGATCTGATGAAGACTGTTCAATGTTCTATATTCTATGTTATGTGTTCTTTAATAATAATAATAATAATAATATTCAAGGCAGACTCGAAGGGCCAAATGGTCTACTTCTGCTCCTATATCATATAGTCTGATAATAATAATATTTACAGAGCATTTTTCATACAAATGATGAATATCAATGTGCTTTACAATAGGATAAAGTGCAAACATGAAAATAAAAGTCAAAAAATGTTAGATAAATCAAGGTTAAATAAATAGGTTTTGTGCTGGCATTTACAAGTATCAACTGAGTCTGTATCCCTTATAGTTTAGGGTATTGAATTCCACAGTTTAGCAGCGTAGTTCAAAATAGCTGACCTGACAATTATCTTTTGAGGGAGATTGTTTAAATTTAAGAGACTGGTGGAAGGAGACTTGAGAGCTTGAAGAGGATAATAAAATGAAAATGTTTCTATGATGTTCTCTGTTCTGTGTTCTGTTTCGGAGATAGAGTGGGCTGAAAAAAGCAACAACACAAGAGTGCTGGCATATTTTCTCCCTTCAGCAACATTGGGGATCCAGACAGGTTTTTATAACAATCCAACAGTTTTCAAGTTATAGTACAACCTATTATTTTTCTAGCCGATGCTGTGAATTTCAATGTCAAAGCTGCCTTACCAAACTCATGTCTCTACACGGTTATCTCTCTGGATTACCAGGCTAGTAATTGAAATGCTGTACTTTAAATTACTGTCATACTTTACACATCTCTACAAAGTTCAAGTAAAGCCTGATGGACTAGAGAGCTGATCACCAGTTTGTTCTTTGCCCCTGGCCTTAAACTTCTTAATCTGGCTCGGCGCTTAAATCGGCCAAACTTTGGTTCATTTTCCACTCTCGGGCTCGGGCTCCACCACGTCCATCTGGCCTGGAATCTGCTCCAGCAATGACTGCCACTGATGTACCTGCGTTCTTGTGAGTCCATTTCACTAAGTCCTTCAGGATTCCACAAAAATGCCAAGTCACAGAGGTTTAGAAAAGTTGCAGAGGAGATTTAGTACGATGCTGCCTGGATTAGTGGGCATGTTTTATGAGGAATGAATGAGCAAGCTGGGGTTTTTCTCTTTAAAGATAAGGAGGGTGAGAGGCAAATTGATAGAGGTATAGGTATGTAAGATTATAAGAGGGATAGATAGGATGAACAGCCAAGGGTGCCAATAGCTATTACCAGAGGACATCTGTCTAAGGTTTGTGGTGGGATGTTTAACAGAGATGTTTATGGTGGGTGCCTAGAATGCCCTGCCAGGGTAGTGTTAGAGGCTAGTACAATAGGGATATGCAAAAGACTCTTAGATTGACACATGGATGACAGAAAAATGGAGGGCTACGTGGGAGGGAATGGTTAGATTGATATTGGAGTAGGTTAAAATGCTAGCACAACACCACTGGCAAGGTGCTTATACTGTGCTATAGCATTCCGTGTTGTGGGCATGTGGCCAGGTGGTTAAGGCATTGGACTAGTGACCTGAAGGTCGTGAGTCTGAGCCCCAGCCAAGGCAACGTGTTGTGTCCTTGAGCAAGGCACTTAATCACACATTGCTCTGTGATGACACCGGTGCCAAGCTGTATGGGTCCTAATGCCCTTCCCTTGGACAACATCGGTGGCATGGGGAGGGGAGACTTGCAGCATGGGCAACTGCTGGTCTTCCATACAACCTTGCCCAGGCTTGCGCCCTGGAGAGTGAAGACTTTCCAGGCGCAGATCCATGGTCTCGCAAGTCTAACGGATGCCTTTAATTTAATTTAGCATTCTGTGTTCTATGTACAATGAAAAAATAAGTTCATCTGTTTAGTTTCATTGTTCATGGAATCTGACACATCGAAAATCAGAGAAAATATTTATGGCCTCTTGGAGAAATTCAAGTTAATAATGGAATAGAAACACAGAATTTCTAAAACTGTAATTAAGTCACGTGATTTTCAAGGTCTCTTCATCTTCATCTCATGTTCCTGAATATTATTGCGTAATTATTCATTATTATTTCTTTCTTCTTGCATATACACAGTTTGTTGTCTTTAGCACACTGGTTGAATGTTGTACTAAAGTTGGTGTGGTCTTGTTTTGATTTTATTATAGTTGTTATTCTTTTATGGATTTATTGTGTATGCCCGCAAGAAAATGAATGTCATGGTTGTATATGGTGATATATACTGTATGTACTTTGATAATAAATTTATGTTGAATTTTCATGAAAATGATCTATAAAGGGTGCCACAGTTGCATAGCGATTACTGCAACTCTTATGTAGATGGGGGCTTCCAAGTTCAGAGTTCAATTCCAACATTGGCTCTAAGGAGTTTGTATATGCTCCCCATTTTATTCCTCGAAACCTGACCTCAACAAGTCCCTTTCACTTATCACCCTGCCTTTGTTGATTTACGTCTCAGTATGCTTTGTCACTTTGACATCCCATTTCTAACCCTGAGGAAACCCACAGGAAGAATGTACAAACTCCTTTCCAGGCAGCAGCCGGAACTGAACCCCAATCGGTGAACGATGGTGCTGTAAAGCGATTGTCCTATCACTGTGCCACCATGCCACACCACCGTAACTATTTAGTCCTATGACCCTTCCAGAACTTGCAGTTGTTGCGTCTGTGCATTCTCCATTTCCGTCACTATCTTGTAAATGAGAGAGTTTAAAGGAACTGTGTGGGGTGTGGTTTTCACACAGAGTGGAACATGCTGCCAGCGGTGGTGATGGAGGCAGATTTGATAGTGGCGTTTACCGAGCGTCATGGTTAGCATGACGCTATTACTCCTCAGGACGTTCCAGACTTTGGAATTCAATGCTAGTGTCGTTCTGTAAGGAGTCTGTCTACGTCCTCCCTGTAGAATATGTGGATTCTTCCTCTCTACCATCAGATTTCTGAAAGGACAAAGAATGCCTGAAACCTACCCCACCATTCTTTTTGCTCTCTTTTTGCACTACTTACTTAATTTAATTTTAAAATGTTTTTCTTATCGTAAAGTATTGTTTTAAAATGTTTCTTTTATTGCAATGTATCGCTGCCGCAAAATAACAAATTTCATGACATTTGCCAGCAATATTAAACCTGATTCTGAAGAGGTCTGTTCAAGGGTCTAAAAACAGTGGGATAGAAGTGCAGACATTGTGGGCCGAAGGGCCTGTTTCTGTGCAGTACTGTTCTATACTCTATGTTCTATGTTCCAACCTCCATTGCCAAGTGTACCTTCAACTGTGAGGAATTTACACTCTGTTATTTCCTTTGCTAAATGTCTTGTGGCTTTTCTGACAGGCTAAGATCCATCATTCTGAAGAAACTCAGCTCCCAGTTCAGTCCTCGCTCAGCTGGGATCAGGCAAAAGTGACCTGAAACGGTATGAAATTTGTTCAGTCAGGACCTCTGGGAGGCTGATCTATGACCCTCTGTGTGGAAGTCAAGTGCTTGTCCACTTAAGCTTGTGGATCATTCAATTTCCTCAATTAATTTTGATCATGTTATCAATTTAAATAAATCAAAGCAGTTCCAAACTGGTTTAAAAGAGAGTTCGTTTTTCCTCACTGTTAAGGAGTGATAGAGGGGGAGGGGGGCAATGTTCTTGGTTACTGACAGCAGAAATAAAATCTAGCAGAGTATTTGTAAGTGCAGTTCTTAGTTCATTTGACATTTAAGATCATAAGATAGGAGTGAAATGAGCCCATCTGGAACATTGAGTCTGCTCCACCATTCCATCATGGCTGATTTATTGTCCCTCTCAACCCCATTCTCCTGTCTTCTCCTCGTAACCTTTGATGCCCTGACTAATCAAAAACCCACAGTCGGTTGCCGTGTAGCATAGCATCTAGCATGACGATCCCACAGCTCAGGGCCTCGGAGTTCAGAGTTTAATTCCGGTGCCTACTGTAAGGAGTTTGGACATTCTCTGCATGATCATGTGGGTTTTCTCCGGGTGCTCCGGTTTCCTCGCACAGTCCAAAGTCGTTCCGGTTAGTAGGTTAAATGGTCATTGTAAATTGTCCTGTGATTAGGCTGGGGTTAAATCGGTGGGTTGCTGGGTGGTATGGCTCATTGGGCCGTGAGGGCTGTTCCATGTTGTATTGCTAAATAAATAAATAGATAGATAGATAGATAGATAGATAGGTAAATACGTATTAGCTTCCCCTTTAAATATACCCAATAACTTAGTCACCACAGCTGCCAGTGGTAACGAATTCTGGCTAAAGAAATTCCTCCTCATGCTGTTCTTAAGGGACATACTTCTATTCTGAGGCTGTGCCTTCTGGTCCTAGGCTCCCCCACGACAGGAAACATCCTCCCCACATTCACTCTGTATCAGCTTATCAATATTCAGTAATGAAACCACCTCTCCCCACTTCATTCTTTTAAACTTTGGTGAGGATAGGCAGAAAACAATAAAAAATTTTTTCATACGTTAACTTTTTCACCCCCCAGGATCACCCTTGTGAACCTCCTCTGGACTCTATCCAATGGTAGCATATCTTTTCCTAGATAAGGGGTCCAAAACTGCTCACAATACTCCAAGTGCCTAACAAGGCCTCAGAATTCTGCATTGTGAAGGTAATCCTCCTATTTTTAACACAGTTTTATATTTGACCCGATGCAAATGGGGTGGGGGAGTGCGGTGGCAAGGGCTCCTTTGTTGAGCACCTTGGCTCCATTCACAACAGGGAGGCTTTCCTAGCGGCTAAGCATTTAAATTCACTCCCACTCCCATTCTGACATGCCAGTCCATCACCAGCTCTGTTGCCACAATGAGGCTTATCTCAGATTGGAGAGGCAACATCTTGTATTCCATCTGGGGGGCCTCCAACCTGATAGCATGAACATTGATTTCTCCAACTTCTGGTAATTTCTCACCACTTCCTGTCTCCTCTATTTTTTCATTCCTGTTCTTGCTTCCCTCTTACCCCTTTTCTTCTCATCTGCCCATCACCTCCTTCTTGTGCCCCTTCTCCTTCCCTTTCACCCACGACCCACTCTCCACCCCTGTCAGATTCCTTCTTCTTCAGCCCTTTACCTGTTGCACCCTCCTGGTCTCACCTATCATCTTCTAGCTAGTCTTTCCAGTAATTTTTTCCCTTCCCCTTCCCTCTTGTTCTATTCTCCATTCTGGCCTATCACCTCCTTCTTCTTCCCTTTACCTTTTCCATCCACCTGGTTTCTCCTATCTCCTTCTAGCTCTCCTTCTTCCCCTCCCCCCACCTTTTTATTCTGGCATCTTTTGTCTTCCATTCCAGTCCTGAGAAAGGATCTCAGCCCAAAATGTTGACTGTTTATTCATTTCCATAGATGCTGTCTGACCTGCTGAGTTCCTCCAGTATTTCGCATGCTGCTCTGGATTTCTGGCATCTGCAGAAACTCTTGTGTTATTAATTTATTTGGTTTGGCACAGCATCGTGGGCCTGTTCTAAGTCTTATGTTCTAGTTGCTGGTCATTTTAATTAATTCTAAAATAGTGAACACATAACATAAGAAATTTGTATCATAATAAAATGGTATTTTTGCAATTATAAGCTGCTGTAAGATTAATAGCAAGTTAAGGTCTGGCAAAACATCCTAATAAATAGAAATGCAGTGGTATACCTAATGAAACTATCTTTTTCCTAAAGTTAGCTTAATTGCTTTCAAGTCAACTGGCAGGTTGCTCTCAGCTCTGGAAGATCTGTACAAATGAGTTCTAATTATAGCGAGGTGGGTTATTGCCAGATTTAATATTCCCAAAAGTTCAAACTAATGGAGTGCACACTGAGCGGACATGGAGTGCACAATGGAGTGCATATTGCCCTGAGCTTTACTCTCCAAGTTTTGATCACAGTCTGTATGAAACCAGTCTCAGCAAGGCAGGTGGTAGGAAGACAACAATTGGCTCCTTCTATGTAAACATGTTGAAAATAAATTAGAGGCACCAGAGACCAGGCAGTTTCTGTGCTATACTTTTCTATAACTTTATCATTTTAGAAGTTTTGATAGGTATATGGATGTGAGGGGTATAGTAGGCACAGACTAGATGGGCTGAAGGGCCTGTTTCTGCCTTGTAGCACTCTATGACTTCAAGAAAAGAAAATGTTTCAACTTGAGGAGAATTCTGTTAAAGCTCTTAAATTATAAATTAAGCATTATTTATAATTTCGGAAAATATTCTGCTTAGATAGGTACTGTCTGACAGATATTCAGGAAAACCTTAATATCTATTTTTATTAAAATATTATGTCAGTGTTGCTGAATGTATTTGTGACATTAACAGTAATATTTATTTTATCCTAGAGGAATTTTTTTTATTTCTTTCATTTCAGTCCCCAGACATTTTGAAGTTTCAAAGAAAGTGGCGGGATTTCAGATCTATCCGGATGAAGCTGTAAGCCCCAGAAGACGAGCACAGATATCTCACCCACAGTGATAACAAGATGTGGTTACTGAGTATGCAGCAGGCAGAACTCCACAGTACATCTGCAAGGAGCACTATAGCAGGAAAGCAGCATCCATCATCAAGGACCCCCACCATCCAGGCCAGCCACTGTTCTCAGTAATAACTTCGGGTAAGAACCTCTTTGAAAAGCAAATAAACAAACACTCCTTGTTAATCAAACTAAATAAAAAGCATATTGTTGCTCTCAAAAATCTGTTAGTTGCATTAGATAAAGAAGAAAGCTCAGGAATGGAAAAGTCTACGGAAAGAGCTCTGCCCTCCCCACCACTGAGCACATCTACAAGGATTGCAAGCTCAGGAAGGCTGCATCCATCATCAAGGACCCTGTCAATGATGCCATGCTCTCTTCTCACTGCTACCATCAGGAAGGAGGTCTGGGAGCCTCAGGTCCCGCATCATTAAGTTCAGGTACAGTTATTACCCCTCAGCCATCAGGCTCCTGAATCACCATCAATAACTTGAACTCTGAACTGATTCCATCAACTATGAACTCACTTTCAACTCACGTTTCCAATAGTATTTATTGGTATTATATTTGTAACACCCTGGTTAGGTTTTTACTGTTAATGCTGTGGGATAATTCATTTAATAGTTTTCTGTAGAAGGAGTGTGTTCTGCTGGTAGTGTTTGGGTTACCATTAAAAAGAGGAGGGTGTGATGTTCAGCTTAGGAATGTCGGGTCAGCCAATCAGGATGGTGGAATTGCGAGAAGGTTCTAGAGAAATCTGGGCTTTCTTTGATGGACACTAAAGGAGTCGAGGACCTTTGTCGGTGGGAGATGGAGAGAGAAGAAGATCGAGACAACTATAATGTATGATTCGATGGGTGTCCAAGATGGAAAATTCTAGCGGTGATCGATGATTAGGAGGTGGCGCCGTGAGTACATGGACGCCTCCAGCTTTTGGAAGATCTGAGCTCCACCTTTGTGCACATTTGATTGTTTTAATTATAATGGGCCCTTTTATTTATTTTTCCTTTTTTCCCTTTCTTCTTTACTAACTGTTTGATTAAGTGACATTCATAAATATTCCTTTCGTACACGGTGCACGATCTGTTATTTCTTGCTGATGGGTAATTGCAAGTGGGCAGCATTTACACAGTATTCGCTCAGATTGGAGGGTGGGTGGTCAAAACATCTCGAGTCTCCTGGTTTGGTAGGACTCAAGTCATATCAACCCTAGACGTATGGAGTTTGAAAAAGGTGGTTTTCTCACTGCTGAGCACATTGGCTTGTTAGCAAGGGGCTAACCAGCCATGTTTTAGGAGACGCCCGGTTAAAAAGGGATTTCATTGTGAGGACTCGTCTGTGATCTGATTCGCTGATACTGTGTATTTGCTATAAGAATTAATGAAGTGGTTTGTGTCTTTGTTTAACCAAGTGCCCAGGAAAATGATTAAGATACGTGATCATGGGCGCCGCAGAGGTTAAGCGTTGGTGTAATTCAAGGAGATTATCCACAACTAATGCTTGTGTTCTGAGTGGGGTAACTATTCAGAGTCCAGGCAAATTGTTCATTAGGTTTTTAAGTACCGTTAAAGTATTAGGGGAAGTTACCCTTGTTGAATGGTGTTTTGATCAACTGTCTGGTAAGGATGTTGTGTTAATCCAGACTAGCAGGGGTGTGACGGGAGTGGATGTGCCTGGTACGATTGGGGCACCTGGAGAAGTGGGGCCATGGGCCATCCAAGTTGGGGGTGTAGCCGAGGGTGAAGAATTTGAGAAGTTTCCCCACAGCTGAGGGTGGAGAGTTTAAAGACAAGTTGTTCTTGTTACTGCGGAATGAGGGGAAGGAGATGTTTCATGTGAAAGGTCTAATGTGTCCTTCAGTGGGTGACGGAAACTCTGAGTTGGTTTCAGCAATTACCTCCCTGGAGGATAAATGGCAAAGTGCACATTTCACAATTGCTAGGAACTTTGGACTATTCTGCTGGTGTTTAGTATTGTGGCTTTCGGAAGATTTATATAAATATTGCTGTCTAGGCCTAATTGTTTAATGCTGTTGTGTAGTGACTTTAGGATGACACAAGTTGTCGATATTATTCTTGGGACAATGTATCCTCTGTTCATGTTCCATAATCTTTCAATTTCCTCTTTTAATTATTATTTTTTTCTTTTTGTATTTGCACAGTCTGTCATTTTTTTTGCACATTGGTTGTTCATCAGTCTTTCCATGTAGTTTTTCATCGATTCTGTTGTACCTCTGTTTTTCAAGAATGCCTGAAAGAAAATGAATCTCAGGGTAAAAAATGGTGACATTTTTGTTCCTTGTACTTTAAACATTAATATATTAATGGTGTCAGATGAATTTCATAGTTGGAGAGTGATGTGGAGTGTAAACACAGACATGGGATGTCACGGTAGTGTAGTGGTTAGTAAAATGCTTCACACTACAGGTGGCATGGGTTCAATTCCTGATGCTGCCCGTAAGGAGTTTGTATGTTCTCCCAGAGAGCACACGGGTTTCCTCTGGGTACTCTGATTTCCTCCCACAGTCCAAAGATTGACCATTTGGTAGGTAATTTGGTCATTGTAAGCTGTCCCGTGATTAGTCCAGGGGTTAAATTGGTTGGTTGCTAACTGATGCAACTTGAAAGGTCGGAAGATCCTGTCTGCACTGTATCTCAATAAGTAAGTAAGTAAATAAATGAATAAACATCAATCTTTGGGTTAAATAGTTTTTCTTTTCACTGTGAATACCTTTGGATGTGAATCTTTAAAACACTCTGTTTCTTGACAAGCTGTTGTGATATTAGTGCCAGTTCAATCAGGATAGTTTTGTTTTTTTGAATTCATTTAGAATGCCTACCAAAGGAGGTGTAAGATAGTGGGGTGGAGATATGACTCTGCCATAGGAGGTGTAAGGCCCTCCTTCTCTCCACTACCTGCAGGTCATCCTTGGGTCAAGGTGTAGAACCTCTTTAGCACCCCCCCCCCCACCCACCCGATCAGGGTCACACGAAGCCACAGGAGCAGGAGGTGGACGGTCCTATAAGGAGCTGGTGCACATCACAAGTCCTGGTGATGCGACCACTGACGCCAGGCAGACAATCTCTGAAGAGTATTGATAATGGCTGGGGTCACCTGTCTTGTAAAGTCACTGCCCATAAAGAGGCAATGGCAAACCACCTCTGTAGAAAACTTGCCAAGAACAATCATGGTTGTGGAAAGACCGTGATTGCCAACATGATATGACAGAGCGTGTAATGATTGAACGAATGAATTTTGATTACAGTGCAGAACAAGCCTCTCTGACCCAATGAGCTGCACCATCTAGCAACCCCCGATTTAATCCTAATCTAATCAGGGAATAATTTACAATGACCAATTAACCAACCAAATGGGGGGGGGGTATATCTTTGGAATGTGGGAGGAAACCAGAGCACCCAGAGGAAGACCACATGTTTGTGGAGAGAATGTACAAACTCCTTACAGATGACACTAGAATTGAGCTCCAAACTCTGGTGTCCTGAGCTACAATAGCATCATCTATGGTACTGTGGTGTCTAGAGTGAGTCGAGATTTTTTTTTTTGACTAAAATTATTATTTGCCCCAACCTTTAGTTTATGTAATAATACGTGATCAATATACAATTTAAAACATTTCTTTATGTTCAAAATCAATAATAAAAATACAGAAAGAACCTTCTTTTAGTAATTAAGCTAAAAGCTGTGGTTTTTAAGAATCAGCAGAAAGAATTCATGGATATCATTTCTAAATGGACGAGCTCTAAATTTTAACTTGCATGCGGTTTAATGAGGTTTGCCATAGGAAACAAAATTAAACAATACCCTGGCAGATGGCATTGCAATGTCACTTTCAATGCTGTTTTCTCTAGTTTGAAGGAGAGAATGCTTTGATATGGGGAACAGGGGAGTAGATGTGAATTTCACTCTGTCCAAGTACTCATGCCAAATTCACAGTCCTTCATCAGCTGTAGAAATAGACTGAGTATATTTGGGACTCTACGATTCTTCCAGAGGGGACACAGTAAATGGAATCAGCAGCACAAGATTGGGAACTGGATCTGAGTTGGATGATCAGCCATGATCATATTGAATGGCGGTGCAGGCTCGAAGGGCCGAATGACCTACTCCTGCACCTATTTTCTATGTTTCTATGTTTCTATCACGTACTCCAGGGTTTTTGGAGTTAACAAGGAGCGATCGCCAGTGTAAAAATGCTAACACTAACCCTAACCTGACATGCAAAGAAACATAGATGGCAACGCATATGCATGTACTTACTGAGAGTGGAAAATGAGGTAAAAATAAAATGTATTATCAAAGTACTTACAGTATATGTCACCATCTACTGCCTTGAGATTTATTTCCTTGTGGAAATCTACAGAAATATAATAGAATTTATAAAAACAAATACTGACAAACGACAAATATGCAAAAGAAGACTAATTGTGTAATCATATATATTTACAAATATATACACATGATCGTCAGTGATGTGTACAGATATGATTCACCGGCACCAACCTACCTACCATCTGTGACATATATACAGAAGGTGCTGGAAAAGGGCCAGTAATATCATGATGGATCCTATCAGGGAGGAGGCTATGTAGCATCCACGCCAGGACCACGAGACTCAAAAACAATTACATTCCTCAAGCAGTAAGGCTGATCAACACCTCCAGCCAGTAACTCCACCACTTCTTTATTATTTCCCATCAGTCACCTTATGTACAGACTCCCCTGTGCCTAGTGTCACTTAGAATCAGTCTATGTATGTATATAAGCAATCTTATCAGTGACACAGGCAGACAAGGTGAGGAAGTCCTGAAGAGAGATTTTAGGGAGCTAGGTAGAAAGCTGAGAAACAGGACCTTCAGGGTAGTAATCTCCAGATTGCTGCCTGTACCACGTGCCAGTGAGGGTAAGAATAGAATGATTTGGCAGGTGAATGCGTGGTGCAGGGGGGCAGGGGTTCAGAATTATAGATCATTAGGATATCTTCTGGGGAAGGTATGACCTATACAAAAGGGACAGGTTACACCTAAACCCAAGGTGGTCCAATATACTTGCAAGCTGTTCGGGAGGGTTTAAACTAATTTGGCTGGGATTGGGAGCTGGATTGATTGGGCTGAGGATGGGATAGTTAGTTTACAAACAGAGGCAATGTGTAGTGAGACTCCTAGCAAGGAGAGGTTGATGATAGGGCAACATTGCAGTCAACAGGATGAGTTACAACGTAAGAGGTAGTCAAAATCGATAAGGGTGAATACAGGACTGAAGGTGTTATATTTGAATGTGTGCAGTATATGTAATAAGGTAGAGGAACTTGTAGCACAGTTACAGATTGTATTGTATGATATTGTAGACACCACTGAATCGTGGCTGAAAGAAGAGAATAGCTGGGAGCTGAATGTCCAAGGTTACACATTGTATTGAAAGGACAGGCAGGAAGGCAGAGGGGTGGCATTGCTTTGTTGGTAAATAATGAAATCAAATCATTAGAAAGAGATGACATAGGGTTGATATGTGTTGAATCATTGTGCATAGAGCTAAGGAACTGCAAAGACCCAGATGGGAGTATTATGTGAGTCCATATGACCATAAGACAGAGGAGTAGAATTAGACCATTTGGCGCATTTGTCCGCTCTGCTCCTCAATCTTTTGATCTCCTCCCCAACCCCTAGTTCCCGGCCTCTCCCCATAACCTTTGATGCCATGTCCAATTAAGAACCTATCAATCTCTGCCTTAAATGCACCCAACGACCTGGCCTCCACAGCTGCATGTGGCAACAATTTCCACAAATTTAGCACCCTTTGGCTAAAGAAATTTCTCCGCATCTCTGTTTTGAAAGGGCTCCCCTCTATCCTGAGGCTGTGCCCTCCAGTCCTAGACTCTCCCACCATAGGAAACATCCTGTCCACATCTACTCTATCTAGGCCTTTCAACGTTTAAGATCCCCGCTATTCTTTATGAATTCCAGCAAGTACAGACCCAGAGCCATCAAACGTTCCTTGTATGATAACCCTTTCTTTTCTGGAATCAACCTTGTGAACCTCCTCTGAAACCTCTCCAATGCCAGCACATCTTTTCTAAGATGAAAGGCCCAAAACTGTTCACAATACTCAAGATGAGGCCTCACCAGTGCCTTATAAAGCCTCAGCATCGCATCCCTGCTCTTGTATTCTAGACCTCTTGAAATGAATGCTAACATGGCATTTGCCTTCCTCACCACCGACTCAACCTGAAAATTAACCTTCAGGGTGTTCTGCACAAGGACTCTCAGGTCTCTCTGCATCTCAGGTTCTGGATTTTCTCCTCATTTAGAAAATAGTCTGCACATTTATTTCTACTACCAAAGTGCATGACCATGCATTTTCCAACATTAAATTTCATTGCCACTTTCTTGCCCATTCTCCTCATCTGTCTAAGTCCTACTGCATATTACCTGTTTCCTCAACATTACCTGCCCCTCCACCAATCTTCATAACTTGGCAACAAAACCATCTATTCCATTATCTAAATCATTTATGTACAGCATAAAAAGAAATGGTCCTAACACCGACCTCTGCGGAGCACCACTGGTCACTGCAGCCAACCAGAAAAGTATCCTTTTATTCCCACTCGCTGCCTCCTACCAATCAGCCAATGCTCTAACCACATTAGTAACTTTCCTATAATACTCTTAACTTGGTAAGCAGCCTCATGTGTGGCACCTTGTCAAAGGCCTTCTGAAAGTCCAAATATACAACATCCACTGTATCCCCTTTATCTATCCTACTTGTAAATTCCTCAAAGAATTCCCACAGGTTGGTCAGGCAGGATTTTCCCTGAAGGAAACCATGCTGACTTCATATTATCTTGTCCCATGCCACGAGGTACTCTATTTTCAAGCGTTGCTATATCCATTCTCATCCCTCTTTTATTTTTACATACTAGAAAAAGCCTTTACTATCCACTTTGATATTGTTACTAACTTGCTTTCATATTCCATCCTTTCCCTCCTAACGATTCTTCTATTTGCTCTCTGAAGGTTTTTAAAAACTTCCCAAGCCTCAGTCTTCCCGCTAATTTTCGCTTTGTTGTATGCCCTCTCTTTTCCTTTTGCATTAGCTTTGACCTCCCTTGTCAGCAAAGGTTGTATTATATTATCATTTGTGTATTTCATTGTTTTTGGAATACAACCATCCTTCACCGTTCTCATTTTTCCCAGAAACTCACACCATTGCTGCTCTGCTGTCATCCCTGCCAGCAGCTCCTTCCAATTTACTTTGGCCAACTCCTCTCTCATACCATTGTAATTTCGTTTACTCCACTGAAATACTGCTACACCAGATTTTTCTTTCTCCCTATCAAATTCCAAGTTGAACTCAATCATATTGTGATCACCGTCTCCTAAAAGTTATTTTACTTTAAGCTCTCTAATTACCTCCTGTTCATCACATAACACCCAATCCAATATAGCTGATCCCTTAATAGGCTCAGTAACAAACTGCTCTAAAAAGTCATCTCGTACACATTCAACAAACTCACTCTCTTGGGATCCATTACCAATCTGATTTACCCAATTGATGTGCATGTTGAAATCT
This sequence comes from Mobula hypostoma, assembly GCF_963921235.1. NCBI lineage: Eukaryota > Metazoa > Chordata > Chondrichthyes > Myliobatiformes > Myliobatidae > Mobula > Mobula hypostoma. The sequence goes on from NC_086099.1 coordinate 8,049,910, forward strand.
CCCATGACTATCATAACATTGCCTTTTGACATGTCTTTTCTATTTCCCATTGTAATGGGTCCACATCCCTGCTACTGTTGGGAGGCCTGTATCTTTTACCCTTGCAATTTCTTAACTCATCCCACAAGGATTCAACATCTTCTGATCCTATGTCACATCTTTCTACTGATTTGTTGCCACTCCTTACCAGCAAAACAACACCACCCCCTCTGCCTACCTTCCTATCCCTCCGATACAATGGGTAACCTTGGACATTCAGCTCCCAACTACAACCATCCTTCAGCCATGCTTCAGTGATAGCTACAACATCATACTCGACAATCTGTAATGTACAACAAGATCATTCACCTTATTTCTTATACTCCATGCATTGAGATATGACACCTTGAATACTGTATTTGCTATCCTTTTTGATTCTGCACACTGATATTCACTCTGCAGGTTACAATTTTATTCTATCATCTGCCTGCCCTCCCTGATGGTCTGACTGCGAGCCATCTTTGCTTTTTTTACCATCTGTGTTGGGACCGATTCTTTTTACCTTATATGTTAATGATTTGGATGATGGCTTTGTTGCAAAGTTTGATATGAAGATGATATGAAGATAGGCAGAGGGACTGGTAGTTTTGAGGAAGTACAGAGGCTAAAGAAGGGACCTAGGCAGATGAAGAGAATGGGCAAAGAAGTGGCAGATTGAATACAGTGTTGGGAAGTGTATGGTCATGCACTGAAGAAATGAAAGGCTTGACTATTTTCTAAATGGAGAGAAAATACAAAAATATGAAGTGCAAAGGGACTTGGGAGTCCTTTTTCAGGATTCCTTAAAGGTCATTTTGCAGGTTGGGTCTGCAGTGAGGAAGGCAAATGCAATGTTAGCATTCATTTCCAGAGGACAATAATATAAAGTCAAGGATGTAATGTTGAGACTTTATAAAGCACTGGTGAGGCCTCATTTGGAGTATTGTGAGCAAATTTGGGTCCCTTACTTTAGGAAGGATGTGCTGAAACTGGAGAGGGTTCATAGGAGGCTCACGAAAGTGATTGCAGGTTTGAACAGCTTGTCATATGAAGCGTGTTCGATGGCTCTGGGCCTGTATTCACTGGAAGTCAGAAGAATGAGAGGTAGAAGAAAGCCCTTAACTCTGAGTGGAGTCATCGGGACGCCGTCATGACAGCGTTTTTTTTTAGTAGGCTTTCTTTTCTTTACGAGGCTGAGTTGCTAGCTTGACATTCGACCCAGCATGGATGGAAAGCGTGCAAGGGAACCGGCTGGATTTGAACTCGGGAGCCTCCGCTCTGAAGTCCGGCGCTGATGCCGCTACGCCACCAGCCGGCAAAGAATCAGGGGTGACCTCATTGAAACCTATGGAATGGTGAAAGGATTTGATAGAGTAGATGTGGAGAAGGTGTTACTTATGGTGGGAGAGTCTAAGACCAGAGGACACAGCCTCAGAAGTAGCGAGGTGTCCTTTGAGAATGGAGATGAGGAGGAATTTCTTTAGCCTGAGGGTGGTGAATCTATGGAATTCTTTGCCACAGACAGCTGTGGAGGTGAAGTCTTTATGTATATTTAAGGCAGAGGTTGATACAGTCTTGGTCAGGGCATGAAGGGAGAAGGCAGGAGAATGGGGCTGAGAGGAAAATTTGATCAGCCATGATGATATAGTGGGGCAGAGTTGATGGGCCAAATGGCCTAATTCTGCTCCTATGTCTTATGGTCTTATTTGATTATAATTATCGTGTGTTTTTCACAGTTCAAAGTAAATTTATTATCCAAATACATATATGTCACTATATACAACCATGAGATTCGTTTTCTTGCGGGCATACACAATAAATCCAACAATCATAACAGAATCAATGAAAGATTGCACCAAAAGGGCGGACAACCAGTGTGCAAGAGACAACAAACTGTGCAAATTCAAAAAAAAAATAAATAAAATAATTAATAATAATAACAATAATAATAATAACTTAGAATGACTGCAGCAGTGTAGATTCAGAAGGCAAGTGAGGGGCTGGGGCACGGTTTCAGGCTCCGCGACACTGTCTGGTCTCGGAGAGGTAAGATGTGTGGAGAACATGTCCACGCAGCCCTCCGGTCCTGAAACAAATCCAGACATGTCTGTACCCAGACTGGGCGGTGCTTGGGTCAGCGTCTGTTCTCCATGTGGGGGGCAGCTGAAGCTAAAACCTGCTGGAAGGTTTTAGGTAGACTGAAGCAATACTCTTCACTTTAGAAACGGAGAGGTGTCTTCGGAACAGTGACACAGCTGCTGCCTGGGGATCGCGCTGGGCGTGACAGTAAGTGAGCCGCTCGTGGTGCACTGCTGAATAGGCCGGCAGGCACCGGGAAGCCCGAAACAGGTACAGCCAGAACGTAAAGTCGTCCACCAACACCACAGGCTGCGACTACTGCAAGTGTTCGTCAGGGGAATAAACTGAAACCACTCAAGCAGTTCAGGAAAGAAAGACACGCGAGAAATGGTCACTAAAAGTAAACACATTCAGAATGCGTGTATATTACCGAGTAAGACGGATGTGACAGGTTATAGGGACAAACTTCATCAACAGTTCATGGTGCAATATCCCTCCCTGCAAGTAAATGGCCAGCAAACAGCAGGTCAACAGAGAGTGATAGTAAAAAAAAACTTCATTCCTACAAACATGTTAAACCAAATAAAACATGAAGTTGCGCAAGAGCGAGGAAGAAACCAACCTAAAGACCACAACACTGCGATGCAAGAAAATAATGAAGGTGCCAGACCACTGAAGCACTGTTACTTCAACTGCTTCAAAACAGGACATTTACAGCAACAACACAGACCCAGAGCCTCTGCAGATTGCTGATGATGAAGCTGAGCTTACAGACAAATATTGAACGTCACACAACAAAATATTTGGGCATTGACCTAACAAAAAGACCCTACACGTTACTATTGCGAACGCGAGAGGACACAGCTTTAAGGTGCTGGGAAGTAGGTACAGGGGAGATGTTAGGGGTAAGTTTTTTACTCAGAGAGTGGTGAGTGTGTGGGAATGGGCTGCCAGCGATGGTGGTGGAGGCAGATACGATAGGGTCTTTTAAGATACTCCTGAATAGGTACATGGAGCTTAGAAATATAGAGGGCAATGGCTAACCCTAGGTAATTTCTATAGTGAGGACATGTTTGGCACAGCATTGTGGGCCCAAGGGCCTGTGTTGTGCTGTAGGATTTCTGTTTCCATGTTTCTACATACCAAAACAAAATACATCATCAAAATTTGCAAAATTGTTAATACCCTCAACAATACTATATTACTAGAACCCAGCAAGAAAGTTAAGAGAGAAATGAAGGAAATACTAAAGAAATCTAAAGTCCATTCAAGATCCAATCAGCCTAACAAAAGCACTGTAGAGTTTACAGATACACTAAAACAAAAGCTCAAGGCATACAAGCTGGCTAAATAGATACATGGAATGCACTAGATAAAGAAAATAGAATTATCAGTTCAGAAACAATGAAACAAGTTTATTTTGGACATTGAAACTAAGTTCAATGCACCAAAATGTCATCAACCCATGCACAGAATTACCAAAAAACAGAGATAATGAACCTTTGGTCAAATTTCTGATCAAACAGGGTGACGCACAATCAAGATGCAAGCTGGATTAGAGAGGAAAAAGAATGCATGCACACGATTGTAGAAGTGCAAATACCTGAAGTTACAATGGATATGCTGAAAGAGGTTATAAAAAATACCCACAACTGGAAAAGTAGTGGCAATGATGATATTCATAATTATTGATATAAAAATTTACTTGTCTTCATCCGTACCTATTATGGCGTAGGTATCGGTGGGAGGAGAGAGTGTAGCGCACTGCGTGTGTGCAGCCCTCCGGTGAAAATGATATCATATCCGTTAAATAGGGGCCGTGGACAATTCTGATTTGATGGAGACAGACGTGAAAGCACAGAGGAACATCTGGAGAAATTTCTGAAACGCCTGTTCGCTGCTGTCGTTACTGTGCGATCGTGAATCTTCCGGAGGGAAGGCCTCAAAATTCTCGGCTTTGCCTGCTATTGGTGACTGAGATTGAGGTCGAATCAGTCGGATAGAGATGGTGCTCGGTACTTGGTGTCCTAGTGCTGATCGGAGGCTCAAAGTTTTCCGACGACTCAGAACGAACTGTGGCCGGGAATGGCAGGGAGAGTTTTTCTTCCTTCTCCCGTGTGCGTGAGATGTGGGACATTTGAGAGACTTTGAACTTTTTACTGTGCTTATGGACTGTTGTTCATCAAGTTATGGTATTGTTGAACTGTTGTAACTATATGTTATAATTATGTGGTTTTGTTAGTTTTTTCAGTCTTGGTGTGTCCTGTGTTTTGTGATATCACACTGGAGGAGGAAATATTGTATCATTTCTCAATGCATGCATTACTAAAGACTGGATGAAATGGGCTTGTACTCGTTGGAATTTAGAAGATTGAGGGGGGATCTGATTGAAACGTATAAAATCCTAAAGGGATTGGACAGGCAAGATGCAGGAAGATTGTTCCCGATGTTGGGGAAGTCCAGAACGAGGGGTCACAGTTTGAGGATAAAGGGGAAGCCTTTTAGGACCGAGATTAGGAAAAACTTCTTCACACAGAGAGTGGTGAATCTGTGGAATTCTCTGCCACAGGAAACAGTTGAGGCCAGGTCATTGGCTATATTTAAGAGGGAGTTAGATATGGCCCTTGTGGCTACGGGGATCAAGGGGTATGGAGGGAAGGCTGGTGCAGGGTTCTGAGTTGGATGATCAGCCATGATCATAATAAATGGTGGTGCAGGCTCGAAGGGCCGAATGGCCTACTCCTGTACCTATTTTCTATGTTTCTATGTTTCTAAATGACAATAAAAGAGGACTGCGTGTCTTCATAATCTAATCTAATGCATTTCAACAATTTTCTTAAAAATCCTGAAAATGTTCTGAATTCTTGATGGAAGGTAAAACATATCTTTTATCTCAAGGGGAAATCACCAAAGATCCATCAAATTATTGTCTTATTACTTGTTTACAAACTATATATGAAGTTATAACATCATGAATCTTGTGCAACTGATCACCACACACTTCGATAACCACAATATACTTACAGAAGACCAGAGAGGATGCCGTAAGGGGATGAAAGGATGTAAAGAACAACTGATAATAGATTCTGTAATTCTAAATCAAGCCCTGAGGAATAGGAGAATTCTTTCATGTTGTTATATTAACTGCCAAAAGACTCTGTCCCACTCTCATCGTTAAGAGAAGTTCTTTATATATATATAAAGAACACCCAATTCTTGCAACATCTGATGAAATATTGCCTTACTATAATCACTCTATCTATTAACAACCAAAAAAGGTTAGCTACCGTTATCAAAGTAAACCGAGGCATTTTTCAGGGTGACTCTCTAAGCCCACTATGGTTCTGTCTAGCTTTAACCCTGCTCTCTACTGAATCAAACAAAAATTGAGTATCAAGTCAGAAAGAATGAAATGAGCTATATTTTAACACACCTTCTATACGTGGATGATTTTAAATTACATGCTCCTTCATCAGTAAAGCTGAAGCAATTAATTCAAGGAGTAGGACTAAGAAAGATATACACATGAACTTTGGACTGGATAAATGCAGAACATTAAACATAAAGAAAGGTGCAATAGAGGTAATAGAATACAAAACAGAGCAGCAAGATATGATACAACCGATGGATGAATATGAAACATATAAACATCAGTGATATCAACAAGGAAAGAAAATAGATCATAGTGTGATAAAGGATCAACTTTTGACAGAATTTACTTCAAGGCTTGAGAAAATCTGCCAAACAGAGCTCCATAGCAACAATATAACAAAGGCAATAAACACTTTCACTATACTCATATTAATGTCTGTTAATATCTTGGTCTGAAACTGATTTGGAAAATTTACAAAGAAAAATAAGAACTGAAATAACAAATTTCAGTATACATTATGTACATTTGAATGTGCTTAGATGAACACAACGTAGGACAGAAGGAGGATGAGGAATAACAACATTAAAAATCTACACAACTGTCAGATAAAACTTCTAAAAAACCAACAAAACCAGGAATTAGCACTCCACACGAACATATACAATTCCTTTAAGAAGTGTACACCACTAAACTTACATGGGAGCACAAGCCAGAAAAGTGAACGCATTATCACTATTGAAGAAAAAGTTAACCAATGGAAGAACATGACCCTCCATGGAGGACATCCCCACAATCTGACCAGACCAGATGTTGACAGGGAAATGTCAAACACCTGGCTCAGAGTTGGAGACCTCTTCCCAGAAACAAAGGATTCCTTCTGGCAATACAGGACCAGGTAGTTAAAACAACAAATTATCAAAAATACATAATAAAATACCAACAAATTCAAGATGATAAATGTACAAAATGCCGAGAAAAAACAGAAACAATCCAACAGATTACAGGATCCTGTAGCAGTTTAACACAATCTGCTTACTTACACAGGCACAATCAAGTGGCAAACATCATTCATTAAAATCTTGCCTTAAAACTCATAAATGAAATCACAACTTACTATAAATACAAGCCTGATCCAATTTTCTAGTCAGAATACCACAAATTAAATTATGACCGATCAGAAATTACAGACTGGACAATCCATAATAACCATACAGATAGAATATTACAGGAGAAACAAGCAAGAGCAGCTTATTTAACAGATACAGCCATTCATAACTTATAGAAATCAGTAAATGAAAAGCACCAGAAATATGCTGAATTAAAAGAAGAAATTGAAATACTATGGAATATGAACAGGGTATACATTGTCCTAGTAGTAATATTTGCAACTGGTAGTAATATCATCCCAAAGTCACCACACAATTAGGGCTACACTGTAATATCTACGTAAATCTTCAGAAAGCCATAATACTAAGTGCCACTATAAAAGTTTGAAAGTTCCTAGCAATTGACAAATTAGCGTGCTTGGCTATGCCTATACCTCCGGTTTTACTAGCTTGATCAAAAAAAAAGCAATAAATATTGAGAACACGAGACAAAGTGTCCTTGAAAGTGAGTCCATAGGTTATGGGAACAGTTCAGTAATGGGGTGAGTGAAGTTTAGTGAAGTTAAACCCCTTTGGTTCAAGTTCCTGAAGGGTGAAGGGTAATAACTGTTCCTGAATCTGCTGCTGTGAGTCCTGAGGCTTCTGTACCTGATGGCAGCAGCGAGAAGAGAGTATAAGCTGGGTGGTGGGGGTCCCTGATGATGGATGCTGCTTTTCAGTGACAATCCTCTGTATAAACGTGCTCAGTTGTGGGGAGAGCTTTACCTGTGATGGTCGGGGCCATATCCACTATTCTTTGTAGATTTTCCGTTCAAGGGCATTGGTGTTTCTGATACCAGGTTCTGATGCAGTCAGTCAATATATTCTCCACTGTAAGTCTATAGAAGTTTGTCAAAGTTTTGATTGTTTTGCTGAATCTTCACAAACTCCTTAGGAAGTAGAGGTGCTACCGTGCCTCTATTTATTATTATTATTATTATTATTATTGTGTTCTTTATCTCTTGTGTTTTTTTGCACAGTGTCAGATCTGGAATAACAATTATTTCATTCTCTTTTCACTTGCATGCTGGAAAATAAATTAAGCAATCTTGAATCTGTCATATATATTTGCGTATCATATATATTTACACTATTTCAATCAAGAGAAAATCTGCAGATGCTGGAAATCCAAGCAACACACACAAAATGCTGGAGGAACTCAGCAGGCTGGGCGGCATCTATGGAAAAGAGTAAACAGTCAACGTTTTGGGTGGAGGCCCTTCAGCAGGACTGGAGAAAAAAAGCACTATTTGTCTTCTTTTGCATATTGTTTGTTTGTCAGTCTTTGTTTGTGTATAGTTTTCATAAATTCTACTGCATTCTACTTTGTTTTCCTGTAAATACCTGCAAGAAAGAGACAAACGTATATAATTTAGTAAAGTCCTTGAAAGAGAGTCTGTAGGTTGTAGAATCAATTTAGTGCCGACATGAGTGAAGTTATCCCCTTTGATTCGAGCCAGATGGTTGATGGGTAATAACTGTTCTTGAACCCTGTGCTGTGGACCTAAGTCTCCTGTATGTTCTGTGCACATAACCCTCCACATCTCATTCACCCATGTGTCTATCTAAGAGTCTCTTACATGTTCCCGGCACCACATTTGGCAGTGAATTCCATGCACCCACCACTCTCTGTGTAAAAACCTACCTCTGACATCCCCCTTATACTTCCCTCCAATCACATTAAAATTACGCCCCCTCGTATTAGCCATTGAAACCCTGGGGAAAGGCTTCTGGCTCTTTACTCATCCTATGCCTCTTGTCATCTAGCAAGTCACCTCTCATCCTCCTTCATTCCAAAGAAAAAGCCCCAGATCGCTCAAGTTTTCATCATAAGACATGCTCTCTAATCCAGGCAGCACCCTGGTAAATCTCCTCTATGCCCTCTCTAATGTTTCCACATCCTTCCTATAATGAGGTGACCAGAATTGAACACTCCAACTGAATTCTCCAAGTGCAGTCTGACCAGGGTCCTTATAGAGCTGAAAAAGTATTCGGCTGCAACATCTTATTTCAGAAGTAATTAATTGTTTGTGATGCACTTTGTAGAGATCTGGAGCTCTCTTGTCAAGAATAAAATATCTTTGACTGTAAATGTTTGAATATAATTACTATTAAGCTGAGCAATATCCTCTATCATCAGTTAACGTTTTTGTTGGATATAAGGTGACCTAAATTTGACAGTTTGTCAATATAATAACGTCTCTTATCTGATTGATACTCTGCCTCGAAATGATTTCATCAGCTTTAACCAAAACTAAACTTGCGCAGAATAAGCTAGGGAATTATAGGCCAGAGCATCTGATGCCAGTTGTAGCTAAATTATTGGAAGGTATTCTAAAGATTTTGAATACCTTAAAGATTTCTTAAAGATCATAGTTTTCGGTCAGGCGCCGGACACCCAGAGAGATTTGTCGGGGGACGAGTGCCCGGCGCTGGTCGACGACTTGGGCCGGCTCCCCCACCGGACTTAGTCTGGTGAGGAGGGTGTGAGGACACCCAGCAGGACTAAAAAAAAACCTCACCACGTATCTACAGATCGTATGCTATGCACCTAGTTAGAAGAGACATGATGAACTTGGGTGCTGCACCGTGTGCCTGGACCTGCCCAAGGCCTCTGCCTAAGGAAGGGCCGAGCTCGAAGAGGCGGCCGTGGCTGGAGACCGACACGGCCTCGGACTGAAGTTCGGCGGGGTCGGCAGCGGGCGGTGCCAAGGCTGCCAGCGAGAACAAACTGGAGGAGAGGCTGTACTCGGTGCTGTCGCAAGATCGAAGAAGGTGGAGGTGCATAGCTGCCAACCCTGGAATCGGGATGGCACTGACTGACTGACTGATTCTAAAGAATTGGATATACACACTGTGTCCACTTTATTACACCTGTACAACTTCCTGTTAATGCAAATATCTAATCAGCCAATCATGTGGCAGCAACTCAACGCATACAAACATGCAGACATGGTCAAGAGGTTTAGTTGTTGCTCAGACCAAACATCAGAATGGGGAAGAAATGTGATCTGACTGATCTTGACCATGGAGTAATTGTTGGTGCCAGACAGGATGGTTTGAGTATTGCAGAAACTGTGGACCTCCTGGGATTTTCATGCACAATAGTCTCTAGAGTTTACAGAGAATGGTTTTACAAACAAACAAAAATCCAGTGAGTGGGAGTTTGGAGGGTGAAAACTTCATGTTATTGAGAGAAGTCAGAGAAAGATGGCTAGACTGGTTCAAGTTGACAGGAGCATGACAGTAACTCAAATAACCATGTGTTACAACAGTGGTGTGCAGAAGAGCATCTCTGAATGCACAACATGTCAAACCTTGATGTGGATGGGCTACAGCAGCAGAAGCCCATGAACATACACTTGATAGTTACTGAGCGTACATGTATTTGGATAGAGAGGCCTGATTTTGATAGTCAAGATGATTTTCTGCATGGTAGATCACGTTTAACTGATCTGAAAAGAAAGTTGATGAAGACAAAGCAGTGGATGTTGTTTACATGGACTTCAGCAAGGCCTTTGATGAAGTTCAGCTTGGAAGCTGGTCAAGAAGGTTCAGTTGCTCGGCAGTCAGGATGGGGACGTAAATTGGATTCGACATTGACTTTGTGGGAGAAGCCAGAGAGTGGTAGTAGATGGTTGCCCCTCTAACTGGAGGCCTGTGACTGGTGGTGTGCCGCAGGGATCGGTGCTGGGTCCCTTGTTGTTTGTCATCTATATCAAAGCTCTGGATGATAATGAGGTTAACTGGATCAACAGATTTGCGATGACTCCAAGATTTGAGTGTAGGGACTGTGAGGAAGACTATCAAAGCTTGCAGCAGGATCTTGACCAGCGGAAAAATGGGCTGAGAAATGGCAGATGGAATTTAATACAGTCAAGTTGAGACGTTTCACTTTGGGAGGACAAACTAAAGTAGGACTTACACAGTGAATAGTAAGACACCAAATTTGGAGTATTGTGTCTAGTTTTGGTCACCTACCTACAGGAAAGATATTAATAAGGTTGAAAGGGTGCAGAGAAAATTTATGAGGATATTGCTGGGAACTGAGGACCTAAGTTATAAGGAAAGATTGAATAGGTTAGGTCTTTATTCCCTGGAGTGTAGGAGATTGAGGGGAGCTTTGAAAGTGTATACAAAATTATGAGGGGTATAATAGGGTAAATGCAAACAGGATTTTTCCACTGAGGTTGGGTGAAACTAAAACTGGAGGTCATACTGTACCTTAAGGATGAAGTGTGAAATATTTAAGGGGAACCTGAAGGGGAACTTTTTTACGCAGACGGTGATAATAGTGTGAACTGAGTTACCAGCAGAGGTGGTGAATGCTGGTTCCAATGCAACATTTAAGAGGGGTTTGGATAAGCACGTGGATGGCAGGGGCATGGAGGGCTATGGCCCATGTGCGGTCGATAGGACTAGGCAGAACAACAGCTTGGCATTGATTAGATGGGCTGAAGGGCCTGTTTCTGTGTTGTAAACTTCTAAACTGGATTAGAGGGCATGTGCTATAATGAGAAACTGGGCAAACAGGTTGTTTTCTCTGGAGCGGCGCAGGCTGAGCAGAGATCTGATAGAGGTTTATAAGATTATCAGAGGCATAGACAGAGAGACAGACAGTATCTTTATCCCAGAGTAGAAATGTTTGATACTAGAGGGCATGTATTTATGGTGAGAGGGGGTAATTTCAAAGGAGATGCAAGGGACAAGTTTTTACACAGAGAGTGGTGAGTGCCTGGAATGTACTGCCAGGGGTGGTGGTAGAGGCAGATACATGAGGGACTTTTAAGAGAATTTTAGATAGACACATGAATGTGAGGAAAGTGGAAGGATATTAACATTGTGTAGGCAGAAGAGATTAGTTTAGTTAGCCATTTGATTACTAATTTAATTGGTTTGGCACAACATTGTGGGCCGAGGGAGCCCGTGCCTGTGCTGTACTGTTCTATGTTTTGTGACTATTAGTGTAGGACAACATTTGTCCTATTATATATATTCTTTTATTTATTTAGATAGAGCGTGGAACTGGCTCTTCTGGTCGTTTGAGCTGTGCCACCCAACAATTCCCTGGTTTAATCCTTACCTAATCTTCCTTTCATTGCAATATTGTCAGTAAAATATGGAAATAGAAATAGATTTAAGGCTGGAGCTTCTTCAGTTTGAGTTTACGTTGGCATGGTTGTGTAGTGGTTAGCACAATGCGCTATGGTGCCAGCGGCCCACGCTCAGTCCCCAACTCGTCCTCCCCGTGACAGCGTGGATTTCCTCCAGTTGCTCTGGTTTCCTCTCACAGTCCACAGGTCATTGTAAATTGTCCTGTGATTTCTATAGGCATCTGTTAGTCTCATGAACTTTGGAAGGTTTCCAGGGTGCAGGCCTGGGCAAGGTTGTATGGAAGACCGGCAGTTGCCCATGCTGCAAGTCTCCCCTCTCCATGCCACCGATGTTGTCCAAGGGAAGGGCATTAGGACCCATACAGCTTGGCACCGATGTCGTCACAGAGCAATGTGTGGTTAAGTACCTTGCTCAAGGACACAACACGCTGCCTCAGCTGAGGCTTGAACTAGCGACCTTCAAATCACTAGACGAACGCCTTAACATCTTGGCCATGTCCCGTGATTAGGTGAGGGTTAAATAGGAGGATTGTTGGGTGGTGTGTCTCGAAGGGCCGGAAGGGCCTGTTCCACTCAGTATCTCAATATAATAAATCAACATAATATTAACTGACTTTGTCAGACCATTTGCTATCCGCTAATTGTTTTCTTCTTTCTTGTAGCAATGCCTCACTTTGCTTTCTTCTTCAGTTTTCATTGTCTCATAAGAGACTTCCAACTGGCTGGACCACTTTGTGAAATTTATCAGTGACAACATCAATGCCAACAGCAGCAGAATGTAGTGTATGAGGCAGATTTCACACAGAAATAGTTCAAATAGGATTTGTGATAGCGCAGGCTGCAGTTCAGAGTTCAATCCTGGCATCCTCTGTAAGGAGTTTGTACGTCCTCCCCGTGGAGTGTGAAGGTTTCCTTCGGGTGCTCCAGTTACCTCCCACAGTCCAAAGACATACTGGTTAGTGGGTTAATTGGTCATTGTAAATTGTCCTGGCTCGGATTACATTGGGGTTTGTTAGGGTTTGCTAGGCAGCACTGCTTGAAGGGCTGGAAAAGTCTATTCCGTGCTAAATAAATTTTTTTAAGATCCTATTTAACAACATTGATGGAACACAGAGCACAGAACAATACAACTCTGAAACAGGCCCTTCAGCCCACATTGCTATGCCGAATCAATTAAATTAGTAATCAAATGGTGAACTAAACTGATCCATTCTAACCTTAACTCACTTAATTCCTACTCTACATTGTCACATGAATGTGGTCCAATAACTGTCTGGGTTCACGAATTGGTGAGACTGGCATTTGAAGCCCAGTATTCAGGGTCACGCCGTTAATGAGTCTGGAGCTTGAGGCCGAGGATCGAGGCCCAAGGGTAGAATCAGAAATGCGGAAGTGAAGGCTCACCGGCCAGAGCCCTGCTTCTGTGAATCTCGGTGAGTCCACTGGGGCAGGTGAAAGCCCAATGTCTGTGTGCTCACGTCTGAATCCAAGTCAGAATGCAGTCTTGCTGGAGGCTGGAGGCCGAAGAATACAGACTGTAGGAGAGAGGGACGGAAGCTTGTTCTGCTAATCGCTGCTTCGTTCCTTGTTGTGTCCTGTGTTGCATTGCTGAGCATTGTGGAAATGCTATGTTGTTGCCGGAATGTGGGCTGCCCCCACCACATCCTTGAGTCTGTTGGTTGTTAACACATTTCACTGTATGTTTCGATGCACACCTGATAAGTAAACTTGAATCTTGAATCTTTATGGCCCCAGCAGATTATCTGTCTCTATTTATGCCAATATATTTATGTTTTAAAATAAAGGCCTGTTATACAAAACATTTCAACCATACACAATATGTACATTCAAGTACATATTGTGATAGGAAGGAGAAATGTTTTGATAGTAACTTTGGAGCAATATCTAATGATGTCTACAGATAAAGTGACTTGTTAAAACTATTTGCAGCATTGGGATATGTCAGTGATACTAAACCCGATTCTGATCCTAAGGTTCTGTGGCAATAATTATTGTTAACACTTGACTTTGCAAAATGGACCGAATTTGTGTATTACAATAATTTCCGAACTATTACAGACCCTGATGTACCTAGTGTCACTATAAGCCACTTTGGATCCAGAGTAACAATTATTTCATTCGCCTTTACACTTGTGTACTGGAAATAACATTAAATCATCTTGAATCTTGAGTTCTCAGATTCAGAGCACTTGTTACTAAAACCAGGTAACAATCCCCTCACTATTTCCTTATCTCATGTTTGGTCAGTGTTAACCACATATGGTTTAGTCCCCATATATTTACAGAAGTTCATCTATATTTAGCTCCAATATAGTTCCAACATATTGATGCAATTATGAAGAAGGCACAACAGTGGCTATACCTTATTAGGACTCTCACAAGTTTTTACAGGTTGCATCACGGTCTGGTGTGGAAGGGCCAATGCACAGGATCGGAAAAAGCTGCAGAAAGTTGTAAACTCAGCCAGCTCCATCCTCAGCATCCAGGACTCCTTCAAAAGGCGATGGCTCAAGAATACGGCATCGATCGTTAAGACCCCCGTCACCCAGGACAGGCCATCTTCTCATCAAGGAGGAGGTACAGGAGCTGGAAGACACACATTCAACATTTCAGGAATAGCTTCTTCCCCTCTGCCATCAGATTTCTGAATGGATAATGAACCCATGTAAACTACCTCACTACTATTTCCTCTCTTTTCGCACTTATTAATTTTTAAAAAATATACAGTTACTGTAATTTATAGCTTTTTTATTATTGCAAGGTACTGCTGCCAAAAAAACAACATTTGCCGGTGATATTAAAATTCGTTCTGATTCCCTGTCCCTGGCATACAATATTTTTAGTTGCGAAATATCCATCAGCGATACAAAATCTGTTCCTAAATCTGCCACAAGATGGTGGTAGAGACATAAATTGTCACATAATTTCTCCTCTGATGGGGGATGATGGAAACCATGATTGCAATTGTCTACATGTAGTGAAGGGCTTGCTCCTGCCTAATATTTGCATCACTTCATCATACAGTTTGTTAATAAGCATTTCCCTTATCACAAACACTCTGACTATTAGTGGCCTTTATTACTGACATGAAAATGTCCCTTTTCCATTACCATAGTCAGTTCAACCCCACCTTTCCAGTGCCCAGCCACTTTGACCTCATTATATAGTCAGTTCTGACTAACGCAGCCTTCAGCACAATTCGTTTAATTACAGGTTCTCTAGACTCACGTTGCTTTGAACACAAACATGTAACTCTCATGCCACAATTATGCAGACCCTCCAACCTCAGGTAGCTATTAATTCATTCACCTTAAACTTGTACTTCCAATAGCAGATGCTCAGATTAACATTTTGATTTCAAATACATCCCTGGTTTATGATACTGTTTGAAAAATGGTTCAAACTGACACAATAAAGCCTTGGGTTGACACTCATCATTGTCATTATGTTCTATTTCGATCACGGTCTTTCCATGACTGTTCTTGGCAAATTTTTCTACGGAAGTGGCTTGCCATTGTCTTCTTCTGGGCACCGTCTTTACAAGGCGAGTAACCCCAATTATTCTTAATACTCTTCAGAGACTGTCTGCCTGGCGCCAGAGGTCGCACAACTAGGACTTGTGATATGCACCAGCTGCTCATACGACCATCCACCACCTGCTCCCGTGGCTTCCCGTGACCCCGATCAGGGGCTAAGCAGGTGCTACACCTTGTCCATGGGTGACATGCAGGCTAGCGGAGGGAAGGAACGCATTACACCTCCTTTGGTAGAGAAGGATCTCCACTCCACCTCCCAGAAGTACTATTGCAGCTGCATAAAACGTAGAGCATGGAACATAAACATGAAAAAATCTGCAGAAGCTGGAAATCCAGAGCAACACACACAAAATGCTGGAGGAACTCAGCAGGTCAGGCAGCATCTATGGAAATGGAGGAAAACATTGATTGTTTATTAATTTCCGTCAATACTGCCTGACCTGCTGAGCTCCTCCAGCATTTTGTGAAATAGAATATTACAGCACAGTACAGGCCCTTCAGCCCACAATGGTGTGCCTACCTTCTAACCCACTCCAAGATCAACCTAACCCTTCCCTCCCACATAGCCCTCTATTTTTCTATCATCCATATGCTTATCTAAGTATCTCTTAAATGCCCCTAATGTGTCTGCCTCTACCACCACCCCTGGAGAGTCATTCCTCACACCCACCACTCTCTGTGTAAATCTTCCTCCCTATACTTTTCTCCAAAACCCTGCTTAGACCACACTCGGAATATCGTGTTCAGTTCCTCACACCCTATAATAGGAACAATGTGGGAGCTTTGGAGAGGATGAGAAGGAGATTGACCAGGATGTTGCCTGGATTGGAGAGCATGTCCCATAAGGATAGGTTGCGTGAGCTAGGAGTGGAGGAGGATAAGAGGAGACTTGATTACAAGATGATAAGAGACAGAGAATGAGTGGATAGCTAGAGACTGTTTTCCAGGGTGGTAATGTCTCATACAAGGGGGAATAATGTTAAGGCGATTGGAGGAAAGTATCAGGGGAATATCAAAGGTAAGTTTTTTTACACAGAGAGTGGTGGTGCATGGAACGCCCCTGCCAGGGGTGGTGATAGAGGCAGGTACATTAGGGACATTTAGATAGGCACATGGATGAGAGGGCAATACGAGAGTGAAGGGGCTAGATTGATCTCTGGGTAGGTTAAAAGGTTGGCGTGACATTGTTGGTCAAAGGGCCTGTACTGTGCTGGGATGTTCTATTGACCTATATTTTTGTGGTTTCTGGCTGACACCGCTGAACCTTTCACACCAAACAGTTAATGTGGAACAGGGAGCTTGTATTTATTTAGAGATGTGGTGAGGAATAGGCCCTTTCGGCCCTTCGAGCTGAGCAAACTGTGGGAGACTATCTTGTGGTCACAGTCCTGTGAAAGAGCCAGGCTGTGGGAGCAGAGAGACCTCCCACTGAGATGTGCTGATGAAACATTGAACAAGATAATGAGCCCACCTCATGTGAGTATTAAATCCTGCATCTGTTATGTAGAGAGCTCAGAATGTCAATAGAGGAATCCTGTTGCCATGACAAGAGGGGATCTCGTATAACCTGAGATTTTAATCAACAACATAAAAACCTGAGATTGAAATTAGCTGAATACGAAGGGCTCCTTGTTTTCATAAATTCATCTTTGTTTAACGACCACCATGTAGCAGTGAATATGTTTAATTTCAAATTTCACTTATTATATTAAGCACACAAAAAGTAGATGCACTAGTAATCAATAATGCATCACAGAAATTTTTGACAACGAATGTCTGAACAGTGTGGATGAAAATACATTAATTTGAACATAATAAATATTTCATTTAAAAAAAATTGAAATACTGACACGTTTTTCAAGCCCATTTTTACTTTCATGAACGTTTCGTGTAGTTTTGTTAGCACCTCGGGGTGTCGGAGTTTGGAGTTCAGTTTAAACTCCTCAGTAAGGAGCTTGCACATCTTCCTTGTGGAACGCTTGGGTTTTCTCCGGGTGATCTGGTTTCTTCTCACAGTCCAAAGATGTACTGGTTAGTACGTTAATTGTTGTTGTTGTTCCCTTCTGTGGCGCATCAGGCAGCAATCTTCAGTTTTTATAGCATTTTGTTTTCACGAGACCGAGTTACAAGCTCAACCCTCAACCCAGCAGGGATGGAAGGCATGCAAGGAGCCAGCTGGGTTCGAACCCCGGACCACTCGCCTCCAAGTCCAGCGCCCAGTGCCACTGTAGCTGAATGAGTCAATTGCAAATTGCCACGTGGTTAAGGTTAAGTCTGCAGGTTTCTGGGCTTGAATGGTCGCAAGGGCCTGTTCTGCTCTGTGTCTCAATAACTAAATAAACTGAAAAATGTGACCGACAACCAGAAAATGGAAAGGCTGGTCCATCCCCTTGGTTTCTTCATGATACACTAGATGGGCTGTTAGTGAGGTGAACGGTAAAAACAAAAACGGATTACTAAAGATGATTCATTTGCAAGCAAATTGAAGAAACATCCAATGCCATGCAGAATATTCACATGGTAGAGAGTCACTTTATTACGTACCTTCTGTAATAAAGTGGCTACTGCGTGTATGCTCATGGTCTTCTGCAGCTGTCTTGATGAAGGCCTTTGTTCTGAAACATTGACTGTTCATTTCCATACAAGCTGCCAGACCTGCTGAGTTCCTCCAGCAATTTGTGTGTTGCTCTGGATTTCCAGCATCTGCAGAATCTCTCATGTTTATGATTTTCCACTCTAGTAGCCTATCCACTTCAAGGTTCAATATGTTGTGCATTCAGAGATGCTCTTCTGCACACCACAATTGTAACGTGTGAGTTCCTGACAGCTTGAACCAGTCTGACCATTCTTCTCTGACCTCTCTCATTAACAAGGCATTTTTGCCCACAGAAAGGGTTTTTTTTAAAATTTTCACACCATTCTCTGTAAACCCTGTACACTGTTGTGCATGAAAATCGCAAGAGATCAACAGTTTCTCAAACCACCCTGAATGGCTAAAGCTGAAGTTCTTTTCCTTCCAGGATATATTGAAGAAGTCTTTCTCTTTGCTGGGGTAAACATTACTCATTAGTGAAATACTTAGAACATAGAACAGTACAGTACAGTACCATTGTTGATGTTGTGCTGATCTTCTAACCTACTCTAAGATCAATCTAACCCTTCCCTCCCACATAGCCCTCCATTTTTCTATCATCCATGTGTCTGTCTAAGTGTCTTTTAAGTGTCCCTAATGTACCTGCCTTTATCACCGCCCCTGGCAGGGCATTCCATGCACTCAACACTGTGTTAAAAAATTACCTCTGATATTCCTCTCCCTATATTTTCCTCCAATCACCTTAAAATTATATAACCCCTCCCCAGTATTAGCTAGTTCCATACTGGAAAAAGTCCCTGCCTATCCTATTGATCAATGTCTCATCATCTAGTACACTGACATCAAGATATCTCTTATCCTCCTTCACGCCAAGGAGAAAAGTCCGCATTTGGTCAATTTGAACTTGAATTTGAATTTGAATTGACTTGATTTCTTACATCCTTCATATACATGAGGAGTAAAAATATTTATGTTACATCTCCGTTTAAATGTGCAATGTGCAATTTATAATAATTTATAATAAAGAGTATGTACAACAGGACAGTCAAAATAAGATAGAAATACAATTGTATCAGCATGAATTAATCAGTCTGATGGCCTGGTGGAAGAAGCTGTCCCAGAGCCTGTAGGTTCTGGCTTTTATGCTGCGGTACCGTTTCCAGGATGGTAGCAGCTAGAGCAGTTTGTGGTTGGGGTGACTCGGGTCCCCAGTGATCCTTTGAGCCCTTTTTACCCACCTGTCACTGTAAATGTCCTGAATAGCGGGGAGTTCACATCTACAGATGTGCTGGGCTGTCCGCACCACTCTCTGCAGAGTCCTGCGATTGAAGTCAACCTTTCCTCATAAGACATGCTCTCTAATCCAGGCAGCACCCTGGTAAATCTCCTCTGCACCCTCTCTAAAGCTTCCACATTCTTCCTATAATGAGGTGACCTGAACTGAAAACAATATTCCAGGTGTGGTTTAACCAGGGTTTTATAGAGCTGCAACGTTGCCTTGCAATTTGATTAGCTTATGTTTGTATGATTATGAAGACACGTAGTCCTCTTTTATTGTCATTCAGTAATGCATGCATTAAGAAATGATACATTATTTCCTCCGGTGTGATATCACAAAACAAGACTGAAAAAACTGATAAACCAAGACTGCAAAAAACTGACAAAACCACATAATTATAACAAATAGTTACAAACAGTGTAACAATACCATAACTTGATGAAGAAGTCCATGAGCACAGTAAAAGTTCAAAGTTTCTCAAATGTCCCACATCTCACGCCGACGGGAGAAGGAAGAAAAACTCTCCCTGCCATGCCGACCACAATCCGACTCTGAATCATCCGAAAACCTCGAGCTCTGATCAGCTCTCCGACACCGAGTACTGAGCGCCATCTCTGTCCGAATGATTCGACCTCCTTCTCGGTCGCCAAAAGCAGGCAAGGCCGGGGATTTTGAGGCCTACCCTCTGAAAGATTCATGACCACACAGTAACAACAGCAGCGAACAGGCGTTTCAGAAATTTTTCCAAATGTTTCTCTGTGCTTTCACGTCCATCTCCATCAAATCAGAATTATCTACGGCCCCTATTTAACAGATACGATATCATTTTTCACCGGAGGGCTGCGCACGCGTGGTGCGCTGCCATCTTCTCCTCCCGCTTCTTCAGCAATACAAATATTAACACCGTTTCTTGAAAAACAATCTTCCACTTTTTCCTCCTCTCCTATGTATTTGTCACTCTATGTGTCTGTGGTGATGCTGTAAATTATTCATTGCACCAATGGATGCACGTAAAGATTTAAAGATCTGGAAATTAGCTTTATTTGTTACATCAGAACATACAGAGAAATGCGTCATTTAGCATCAAATCAAATCAGCAAGGACTGTACCGGGGGAAGCCCACAAGTGTTGCCACGTTTCTTCAGCCAGCCTGGCACGTCCACAACTTCCCCCCCCCCAACCCATGTGACTTTAAACTGTGGGGGGAAACAAGAGCACCCGGAGGAAACCCACGTGGTCGTGGGGAGAACGGACAGACTCTTTACAGACAGTGGGTGATCGCTGGCGATGTAAAATGATGCTAGCTTGCCATGTGTACTTGTGCATATAGCAATAAAGTTGAGTTTGAATTTGCTCTTACAATGAGCTACCACTTCACAAACAGTTCTGGGCCCCCACTCTAGACAAGATTGTGTCGTGTCATTTCCAGTGCACAAGGGAAAACAAGAACAAAATAATTGTTGCTCATCATCTGATGCAGCACAAAAATACCCAATGAAGAACACTTTAATAAAAAACAGATAGTTTATATATACAGATTGATTGCATATCCGTAAAGTGATAATAGGCACAGGAGTGTCTGTACATAAGGTGACTCTGACAGGAAATTAATAAAGTAGTGGTAGTTGGTAGTGTGGGCCTCTCAAAGT
Organism: Mobula hypostoma; assembly: GCF_963921235.1. Classification (NCBI taxonomy): domain Eukaryota; kingdom Metazoa; phylum Chordata; class Chondrichthyes; order Myliobatiformes; family Myliobatidae; genus Mobula; species Mobula hypostoma. Next base: position 8,070,717 of record NC_086099.1, read on the forward strand.
CTAACCCTACGTCACTGGCGTGAGAGGTTGGTACGGGTAAGGCCAGCCAACAGGGCTCTGGTGAAGCTGTAGAGTGGATACAATGGATTACAGAAATATTGATGAACTCCAACCACACCATCGACTTTGGACAATGGAGACGGGAGGTCACCAATGGCTCATGCTCCACTGAGATCTAAGAGCCCAAGAAGAAGAAGAGGACTGGGGGCTGTGTGGAGGGGTGTGTTAGTGGGCGGAGGTGTTGATCAGCTTTATTGGTTGGAGTAAACACCTGATTTTGCATCTGGAGGTCAGGCTGCGGATGCTACGTAGCCTCCTCCCTGATGGGAGTGGGACAAACAGTCCATGATCAGCTGGGTGGGATCCTTCGTGACATTACTGGACCTTTTCCAGCACCTTTCTGTATCTATGACCTTGATGCTGGTGATGTGTTGGACAATTTTCAGTACCCACTGTGGAGCCTTCCTGTCTGCTGAAGTGCCGGATAAAATCCGCCCTCTCTGTTACCCTGAAGGCACTGTCTAGTGGTACATTCTTGAACAGATGGGACTGAGCTATCAGCAACCCTATCTCATCCATCCATAGAAATCTGTAGTCCAGGCATTCGGAAGCATTCTTATGCCATGAACCCCTACAACTAACTGAGTGGTCCATGGATCTAGGTTAGCAAACTGTGCTGTAGTCTAATTACCATTGTGTAAAGGTTATTACTAGTGATTTAAGTATTTTTGCTTCCACAGATGTACAGGAAGATATTCCAGGATCAATCAATCATGTTTTGAAGAAATCAGATCCCCATTTGGGTGGGACTACAATTAGAGGTCATGGGTTATGGGTGAAATGTGAAACGTGAAAAGTTTTAAGGGGAACAAGAGGGGAAACTTCTTCACTAATCGGTTTGAGAGAGTGTGGAACGAGCTGTCAGCAAGAGTGGCGTATGTGAGCTTGATTTCAACGTTCAAGGAGGTGCATGGATAGGAGGGGTATGGAGACCTATGGTCCCAGTGCAAGTCAATGGAGTAGGCAGTTTAAATGGCTTGGCATAGACTAGATGGGCCAAAGGGCCTGTTTTTGTGCTGTACTTCTCTATGACTATCACTCCATTTGCTTTTTACCACACTGAACCTTCTGACAGTTGTAATTGAATTTAAAATTCTCATGTCTGAGCATCCAAAACAGCAAATATAGAGAACATAGAACACTACAGCACAATACAGGCTCTTTGGCCCACAATGTTATACCAACCTCTGACCTTACTCTAAGATCAATCCAACCCTTCCCTTCCACATAGCTCTCCATTTTTCTATCCTCCGTGTGTCTGTCTAAGAGCTTCTTAAATGTCCTTAATGTATCTGCCTCTACTACTACCCTGGCAGGGCATTCCACTCACCCACCACGTTGTGTGTAAAAACCCTATCTCATAGTTTATAGTTCAAGTTCAATTGTCATTCAACCATACATGAATACCCATGAATAGAGACAAGTTACACAGCATCTCTGACATCCTGACTATAGTTTACTCCAATAACCTTAAAACTACCATGGTGGAAAAGCTTGAGAGTTTTTGCTTCCAAAGATGTACAGGAAGATATCTGAGAATCAAACGATCGTTTCTGAAGGAATTAGACTTGTGTTTGATTTTTACCATACTGAACCCTGATAGCTGTGATGGAACTTAAAATTCTCATCTCTTGGCATACGAGAGGGCAAATGTGCCAGAGGGTTGAATAAGATGGAAAACAAAAATCTGGTAAAGGGGAGAGAATATTTGTAACATCAGGCACTAGCTCTCTCCATACCTCTTGTGGCATTTGGTAAAATTTCAAATTCCCCAGAACATACAGGTGCAATTCTACACTGCCATCACAGAGAGCATCCTCACATCAGCCATTACTGTCTGGTTTGGAGCAGCATCCCTTCACATTGTATGAAACCAACTGAAAACGGTTAGGTTAACCAAAAAGGTCACTGGCTGCAGTCCATCATCACTACAGGACTTAGACCACAAGGCATAGCAGCAGAAGTAGGCCATTTGGCCCATCAAGTCTGCTACATCATTTCATCATGGCTGATTCATTCTCTCTCTCAACCCCAATCTCCTGCCTTCTCTGCATATCCCTTCATGCACTGACTAATCAAGATTCTATTAACCTCTGCCTTAAGTATACCTAATAATTTGTATGTGTCCAGGACAAAGCAGCAGGTAGGAAAAATTTTTGTGGACACAACCCACCCAGAAAACTGCTTTTTCCAAAATGTTCCTTCTGGAAAACACCACAGAGCTATTAAAGAAAAAAACGCAGTGCTATCTTCGAAGTTTCTTCCCCCAGGCAGTTAATCTGATCCACCAGTCTGGTTAACCCCTTCGAGCTATTACCCCATCACTGCACTGTAAACATGTCAAACCACTTTTTATAATGCTGTTTACATTGTAAATACAAGCTGGTATTTATGTACATTTTGTTCCATTTCAGTTCTTTAAGTTCTAACTTTATTTTTATATAATTCTACATTATTTATAATTGTCGAATGTTGTTTTTTTTTGTTGCATGTCATGCCCTGACCAACACACCACAGCAAATTCCCAATATTTGTAAGTGTATTTGGCAAATAAAGTTAATCCTTGATTCTTGATTTAATCATAGGAATGATAAGAAATATAATAATAATCATCATCGCCAAATTATCAAAAATGCATAATAAAAGACCAATAGAATTAAGGCAATAGATGCAGAAAATGCCAAAGTAAACCAGAAACAATCCAGTATATTACAGGATCCTTCAGAAGTTTAACTCAATCTGATTACTTACACAGGCACAATCAAGAGGCAAACATCAATCAACAAAATCTTGTTTCAAATAAAAACTTCCACATAACCCTGTATTATTTCTATTAGGTGATATTGAAGGGATAAAACCGAAACTTAAATTGAATAAATATCAGAAAGAATTTATAAAAATTGCATTGGCAGTAGCTAAGAAGACTATAGCAGTTACTTGGAAATCTGATTCGTATTTAAGTATGGATCGTTGGAATAATGAAATGGCTAGTTCTATTCCACTTGAAAAAATTACTTATAATTTAAGAGATAAAGATGTAACATTTTTGAATATTTGGCGCCCTTATATACAAAAGATAGGATGGCATATTTAAGTGCTCCGATAAAGACCTTGGTCCCTTGGGGAAAGTAACGAATAATTATACCAAATTTATTTTGAATCCCATGGAGCATGTGGAAACCTTCCAATACCCAGGCAGTTCTTTTCTTTTTTCTCTCTTTCTTTCTTTTTAGGTAGGACTATATATATGGGGGGGGGGGAGGGTAGATTTTATCTTTTCATGTATTCTTTTTGAAAACGCAATAAAAATTATATTACAAAAAAAATAAAAACTCAAAAAAGACACCATACTTTACTATAAATAAAAATCAGACCTAGTTTTAGAGTCAGAGTCCTACAAATTATATTACAACTGATCCGTTATTACAGATAGGACAATCCATAATGATTGTCCTGATATAATATTACAGGATAATCAAGCAAGAACAACTTACTTAATAGACATAGTCATTCTAAATGCACACAACATGCAGAAATCAGTAAGTGTAAAACATCAGAAATATGCTGGATTAAAAGAGGAAATTGAAAGACTATGGAACATGAACAGAGTATATATTGTCCCAATAGTAATATCTACACAAACAACAGGAATTCTGCAGATGCTGGAAATTCAAGCAACACACATAAAAGTTGCTGGTGAACGCAGCAGGCCAGGCAGCATCTCTAGGAAGAGGTACAGTCGACGTTTCAGGCCGAGACCCTTCGTCAGGACAATATCTACAACCGGTATCATCCGAAACTCGGGCTGCACAGCAATGTCCATGTGAATCTTCAGAAGGCCATAATACTAAACACCACTGGAATAGCCTAAAGGTTCCGAGTAATTGATGCTAGGCTATGCCCGCACCTCGGGTTTTAACAGCTTGAGCTGAGAAAAAAAAATACATCAATGTTAATAATAATAACTTTATTCATAGAGCATTTTTCATACAGACGGTGTAGTTCAAAGTGTTTTAAAATAGGATAAAGTGCAAACATGAAATAAAAGACAAAAAGATGTTAGTTGAAAGCAAAGTTAAATAAATAGGTTTTGAGCTGGTGTTTAAAAGTGTCAGCTGAACCTGCTTCCCTTATAGTTTTATGTATTGAATTCCACAATTTAGGAGTGCATTTCAAAAAAAAACTGACCTGTCAGTTACCTTTTAAGGGAGGTTGTTTAAATTTAAGAGACCGGCAGAAGAAGACCTGAGAACTTGAGCAGGATTATAAAACAAAAATGATTCAGCGATATACTCTGGTCCCAGACCATTAAGGGCTTTAAAAACAAGTAAGAGAACTTTAAAATCAATTCTAAAGGATACAGGAAGCCAATGCGGAGTAGCAAGGATGGAAGTGATATGTTCCCTCATCCTGGTTTTGCCTGAAAGTATAACTCTTTTTGAATGGAACTTTGGTACTTGTTTGGAACTTGGGGTTGGTATCAGTGAGAAAGGATGGAGAAATAATTACTGGTGGCTGTATTTGAATTATACAGAGTTTTCGCTGTACTTGAAGCACAATTTACAGATAATTAATTAAACATTACTATCAACACATTTCTGCTCTTGCTACTAATTCACAAAATATCAGTAACATGTAACATATTAAAACCCAATGGAAAAATCTACTATAAGTAAATCATCATTAAATAACTCACTAAATAAAGTGAGATAAATTCTGCAAACAGTTACCACAATTATTCATTGACAAAAAATCTATCTAGAAATATAGTATGGTAACAGGCCCTTCTGGCCCAACAAGCTCATGCACCCAATTTAAGATTCAAGATGGCTTAATGTCATTTCCTGGAGATAGAACCAAGTCAGAACTTGAAATAAACCTTTATTCAGCAAAACCACACTGCCAAAATCAAGAGGGCAACCAGAGCATGACTATTTTAATAGTCACAAAGAGTATTTAAGATGTTGACAGGAACAACTACCAATCAGGAAAAGTCAGCTAGGGATTGGTTGACAGCTGACCAATAGGCATTGACTGTTTTCAGGATTCAAGATTGTTTAATATAATATCCAGCACACAAGTGTAAAGGAGAACAAAATAATAGTTACTCCAGATCGGATGCAGCACAAGAAAACACCCAAAAAGATAAAGAACACAATAATAATAATAAAAATTGCAATAAGTATAAATACATAAAATTAGCTTATATACATAAATTGATTGTAGGTACATAAAATGACACTAGGTAAGGAGTGCCTGTACCTCAGGTGACTCAGACAGGAAATGATAAAGTAGTGGTGTTTGGAGGTGTCAGTACACTAATGTATCCAATTAACCTCCCAGCCCATATGTCTTTGGAAAGTGTGAGGAAAGTGGAGCACCCAAAGGAAAACCACACAGTTATAAGTTGAATGTATAAACTCGTTACAGATACCAGCAGGAGTTTATATTGCAGAAATGGTGCAATCATGAAAGCTGAAGAATTATGACAGAAAAATATAGGCAGACGAAAAAAATTGACTTTGTCTCATGTAACACACACAAAATGCTCAGCGTCTAAGAAGAGGAATAAACTGGTGGCATTAGGTCTGGAAAGGAAGGGGGAAAAGCCGGAATAAGAAGATGGGGGGAGGGGAAGCTAGAAGGTGACTGGTGAAGCCAGGTGAGGGGGTAGGTACAGTAAAGTGCAAAAGTCTTAGACTCATATATATAGCTAGTGTGCCTAAGGTGTTTACATGGTACTGTATATTGGTTAAAATAAGAAGTTGGTTGGGAAACAGAAATAAGAGTACTTAGCTTTGTATTAGCTCAGTAATATTAAGTGTTATTTGGTAACTGGAAAGATATAATATACAGTACTGTGCAAAAGTCTTAGGCACCTTAACTATATGTATGTTTCTAAGTCTTCTGCGCAATATTGTAAATTTACTCTTTCAACTTTAATCTGAGTTCTTGAAAGAAGTTCTGACATCAGCCCCCAAGAGAGAGATTGCAGGGTCACCAGATGCTGTAGGGATTTGCACAGGTGTAGTTTTATTCTCCCTTTCAAAGCGTGCATAAAAGGCATTGAGCTCATCCCGGAGTGAAGCATCCCAGACATTCATGATATTATTTTTTTGCTTTGTAGGAAGCAATAGCCCGCAAACCCTGTCAGAGCTGATGTGCATCTGATTCCATCTCCTACCACTATCAAAATTGATTTTTTGCTCTTAAGATAGCCTTCTGTAAGTCACACCTGGATCTCTTGTATAGTTCTGGATCACCAGTCTAGATTGTCACAGATCTAGCCTTCAGCAGACTATGAATCTCCTGGTTTATCCATGGCTTTTGATTTGGGGTATGACCGGTATGTTCTGAAGGCACGCACTCAATCACAGAGGCCTTCCAACCTCCCAGCTCCACACTTCATCCCCCACCTCCCACCTACCTTCCCCTTCACCTGGCCTCACCTACCACCTGCCAGCTTGTCCTCCTTCCCCTCCCCCACATTCCTATTCTGGCTTCTTCCCCCTTCCTTCCAGTACTGATGAAAGATCCTGGCCTGAAATGTAGACTATTTATTCCTCTCCATTGATGCTCCTTGACCTGCCGAGTTCCTCCAGCATCTTGTGTGTGTTGCTCAATTTGCAACATTCTTATTCTGACTTCTGTACAGTGGGACTGGCTCGATATTTCCCCTATGGAATTTGTTAGTCCTTTTTAAAACCACAAGTACATCATTCCCTAATCATTTATACTCAAAGGAATCCATATGTAATCTACACATCCTGTCTTCCAAATTTAAGTCCTTAATTCCTAGTGCAGCTGCTGTTGTTCTCCAGAGAGCAAGTAGAGGTGTACGAGACTGTAGAGCTTAGATCTGAGAAATAGTGAGGAGGCATTCTTATTAGTGACTGGTTCAATAGGGAAGACCGATCCGAAACATAACAGAGTGTGAGACAACTTTTGTTTACATGGAAAGTGGTTATATTCTGGAATAGAATAGAATTTTACTGTTATTGCTCAAGGCAGAGAGACTGCAGTGCTGCTCTAGTCCATGAAAACCAGATATTTACAATGCATGCAGTACGGTTTAATTCTAAAACATCCTATATTTACCTGCAGCAAGTGACTGAAAGGCCATTGGCAAGCCGGGGTGGAGCATTATTCAGCCGCACAACAGCCCTCAGGAAGAAGCTGTTTTCAGTCTTACTGTCTAGGTTAAGAAGTTTCTGTACCTCCTGCCAGAGGCAGGAGATTGAACAGTCAGTGTCCGGGATGGGATGGGTCCTTAATGATGTTCTGAGAGCGTTGTAGGCATCATGAGTTGTAGATTGTCTCCGCTACTAATACTTCTGCAACTGGATCTTTGACTTCCTCAGAAAGTATATCTCGCTCTACTCTCTCTACACCCATGACTGTGCGGCTAGGCATAGCTCAAATATCATCTGTAAACTCGCCAAAGAAACAACTGTCATAAAAGTTGCTGGTGAACGCAGCAGGCCAGGCAGCATCTACAGGAAGAGGTACAATCAAAGTTTCGGGCCGAGACCCTTCGTCAGGACTAACTGAAGGAAGAGTGAGTAAGGGATTTGAAAGTTGGAGGGGGAGGGGGAGATCCGAAATGATAGGAGAAGACCGGAGGGGGAGGGATAGAGCCAAGAGCTGGACAGGTGATTGGCAAAAGGGGATACGAGAGGATCATGGGACAGGAGGTCCGGGAAGAAAGAAAGGGGGAGGGGGAAGCCCAGAGGATGGGCAAGGGGTATAGTGAGAGGGACAGAGGGAGAAAAAGAGGGAGAAAAAAATATATATAATAATGATAAATAAATAATGGGTGGAGTACAAACGGTAGGTGGAGCATTAACGGAAGTTAGAGAAGTCAATGTTATTGCCATCAGGTTGGAGGCTACCCAGACAGAATATAAGGTGTTGTTCCTCCAGCCTGAGTGTGGCTTCATCTTGACAGTAGAGGAGGCCATGGATATCAGAATGGGAATGGGACGTGGAATTGAAATGTGTGGCCACTGGGAGATCCTGCTTTACTGTATTCAGCAGATTCTCAGATGGTGATGAGGAGGCATATACAAGAAGTCCAGGTCCAACCTACAGAATGCTACTTTAAGAGTGAAAGAAAACCAATTGTGACTGAGGTTAGAGGTGGAATCGGATACTCGTCAGCTCTGGTAGGGTTTGCGGGCCTTTACTTCCTACAAGCGAAAGCTGACATCATGAACGGCTGCAAAGCTTCACTCCCAGATGAGCTCAATGTCTTTTCTGCTCAATTTGAAAGTGAGAATAAAACTATAACTGTGCGAATCGCTGCCTCATCTGCTGACCCTGTGATTTCTGTCTCCGAGGCTGACGACAGAACATCCTTTAAGAGGGTGAAGCCCCACAAGAACTCAGGCCCTAATGGGACACATGGTGGCGCACTGAAATCCTGTGCCAACCAACTGGCGGGAGTGTTCAAAGACATCTTAAGTCTCTCACTACCTCAGTCAGAGGGTCCCACCTGCTTCAGAAGGGTGACAATTGTACCAGTGGCCAAGACGAGCAGGGTGAGCTGCCTCAATGACTGTTGCCCACTTTCACACATCTACTGTGATGAAGTGCCGTGAGAAGTTGGTCATGGCCAGAATCAACTCCTGTCGAAGCAAGGACCTGGACCCACTGCAATTTGCGTATTGCCACAATGGTCTACAATAGATGCAATCGCCCTGTCTCTCCACCTGGCCTTAGATCACCTGGACAATCATAATACCTTATACCATCTTCTCGTTGCTACCATAAAGAAGGAGGTACAGAAACCTGAAGACACATGTTTCAGAAACAGTTTGTTCCAGTCCATCATCAGATTTCTGAATGGTCCAGGAACCCATGAACATTAATTCATTATCTTGCCCTCCTTTTACACTACTTATTTATTTTGTATATATTTCTTATTGGAATTTTTTATGTAATAAAAGACCATAAGATATAGGGGCAGAAGTAGGTCATTCAGCCCATTGAGACTGCTCCACTATTCAATCATGAGCTGATCCAATTCTTCCAGTCATCCCCACTCCGCTGCCTTCTCCCATACTCTTTGATGCCCTGGCTAATCAAGAACCGATCTATCTCTGCTTTAAATACACCCAATGACTTGGCCTCCAGAGCCACTTGTGGCAACAAATTCCACAGATTTACGACCCTCTGGCTAAAGTAATTTCTTTGCATCTCTGTTCTAGATGGACATCCTTCAATCCTGAAGTGGTGCTTTCTTGTCCTAGACACCCCTACCATGGGAAACAATTTTGCTATATCTAATCTGTTCAGGCCTTTTAACATTCAGAATGCTTGTATGAGATCCCCCCTCATTCTTCTGAACCCCAGGGAATACAGCCCAAGAGCTAGTAGACCTTCCTAATACGGTAACCCTTTCATTCCTGGAATCCTCTCCAATGTCAGTATATCCTTTCTAAAATAAGGAGCCCAAAACTGCGCACAATACTCCACGTGTGGTCTCACAAGTGTGTTATAGAGCCTCAACATCATATCCCTGCTCTTATATTCTTTATGTCTACAAATGAATGCCAACATTGCATTTGCCTTCCTCACCACCAACAGAACCTGGAGGTTAACCTTTAGGGTATCCTGCACAAGGACGCCCAAGTCCCTTTGCATCTCTACATTTTGAATTCTCTCCCCATCTAAATAATTGTCTGCCCATTTATTTCTTCCATCAAAGTGCATGACTATACACTTTCCAACATTGTATTTCATTTGCCACTTCTTTGCCCATTCCCCTAAACTATCTAAGTCTCTCTGCAGGCTCTCTGTTTCCTCAACACTACCTGCTCCTCCACCTGTCTTTGTATCATCAGCAACGTTAGCCACAAATCCACTTATACCGTAGTCCAAATCATTGACGTACATACTGCACTGTACTGCTACTGTGAAATCACAAAGTTCACGACATTTGTCAGTGATAGTAAAGTGGATTTTGATTCTGATTCTAAGAAGGATGGGGTAAGTAGAATGAAGTGAAACCATAAGACTTAGATATAGAAGAATGAGGCTATTTGGCCCATTGAGTGTGCTGTACATTGATTGGATGGGGAACTAACCAATTGGAGAGGGCAATTTCCCTTTTGATAGGGAAATAATACACAAGCTGTGGTGAAAATGTAAGGGAATGGGGCTGACTATATTGTTTTATGGAGTGCTGCATGGATGGGATCAATTCCAAAGGATCAACTTTATTCGCCATATACATTCACCGCACAATACATGTGTTAGGAATTTGCCATGGTGTGTTGGTCAGGGTGCGACATGTAACAAAAACAGCATACAACAATTATATAGAATAAGGAATTCAATAAAAATAAAAGTTAGAGGTTGAGGTATGGATATGGAATAAAATATACACAATTGCATAAATACCAGAATGTATTTACAATGTAAACAATATTATAAATAGTGGTTTAAAGTGTTTACAGTGCAGTACTGTGACAGGGCCAATAGATAGAGGGGGCGGGTGGATAACTAGAATGATTGATCATATTAACTGCCTGGGAGATGATGGCATGAAGTGTTTCTTTTAATAGCTTAGAGCACTTTCCAGAAGGGAGTTTTTGGAAAAGGCAGTTTGCAGGGTGGATGCTGTCCACAATGATATTTCCTGCCCACTGTTTTGTCCTGCAGTGATGGTAGACAGCTGCTTATGACCTTTTCTACCTTCCTGACAGTTCACTGAAGTTTTTGTACATTGTGAAGGGATGCTACATCAAACCAGACAGCAATGGTTGATGTGAGGATGCTCTCTATGATGGCAGTATAGAATTGTACCGGCATGTCCTGGGGAAGATGGGATTTTATCAACTAGGTGGGTATTAGATGGGTTATGATACCATTCTCATTCTGATGAGTCTTTCTGACATCCCATCAATGGTCAATGCATCCTTCCAAAGATACTCAAAATAGACTTCCATGTACTCTCTGTGCCCTTAAGCATTAGCCCAGTAGTACAGTGATCTTTCTTGTTATTTTTGTAGTTTCTCACAAGTTAGTATTCTTCCATGCATGCGTACACACTTCCTCCGACATTCACTGCTCCTCATTCTTTACTATATAGAAGATATTCTGATCTCTGTTTCCTCTTCCAAAGTAGTGTACCTCACAATCCCCACAACAAACACCAATTCCTTCCTTTTGCCCATTCATGTAAATCAATATCCCTTTGAAAGTTTCTTCACCCATTATTTTCTGTCTCCCTATTATCAGTTCCTTTTGGTTTTTATAGCCGGGAGAAGCTGCCACTACCCATGAAATGCTCCTCACGGCATGCGTCTCAAAAAAGCCTCTCCCAACCAAGTCCAGCTCCTGCCCTTCACCCTACTAACCCCAGTGGAACTGTTTCTACTGACAGGAGAAGGGCTACTGGCGACTGGGCTTCGAGCAGATGAGGCTCGTCAGCCGTGTTGGCAGCTCTTCTTGAAGAAGGAAAACTCTGTTCTCAAGCATGAGTGGGTATAGCCACTGGCTTGCAGCTATACCCACTCATGGGGAAGGCTGCAGGAGTAAACCCGGAGGAAAAAATACAGAGCTGGAGTTCCTACGTTGAGTTCAACACTGACTGGCAACTCGTGCAACACCACTAGTACCAGGCTGTATAGGTTTCTGCCCATAGGCGGCCTTAAGCATCTGGAGGCCTGTTTCAAGAGTTAATGTGGGGCCCTACCCCCACTTCCCCAAAAAAGAAAGAAAAAAAGCAAATATTCAAGTTGGTTTGCATCAATAATGGTATAATTTTGGACTTAAATGTTGATGCATTATATGCACCTTCAGCATAATGGACAGACAGCTCAACATAATCCAAACAATTCTCTTAATTAAAAACTGAAACAATGACATTTTTTGCTTTGGAGTGAGAAGCCTCGCCCTTTTCAGCAACTAGTCTGCAGTGATTGACACTATGTGTTAAGTATCAACTGTCATAAGAACAGCTTAAACAATTTCCCTCTAATTAAATTAATAACAAAAGCAATGTCATATTTAATGAAAATTCACACTTTATTCAATGAACAGTGTCTGAAAGTTAACTACTGTAAGTTTACAACAAACTGCGTCTCACGCTCTTTCAGCACCACGGACAGCTCACGTAAGGCCTGGAGAGCGAACAGGAGGAGAGTGAGAGAGGGAGGGGACGCAAGCGAGAGAGAGAGAGATCACGGTTTGTGGAAACGCCGCCTAATCGCCTATACACATTTTGAGTGAAGTACGTGGTTTATTTTATTATTTTAATTATAAACTTTGTTTCTGCTAAAAATGTGTTAAAAGACTTACCACTAGAACTTCACCACCCTCCTGCGCTTGAGTGCTGAGAATGCTTTAATGGGCTCATCGTTGTCCAACGATCTTGTTATTTCATGCTCAATTGATATCTGAGCAAGAGCTGACAGACGCTTCTGGAGCATGGTTGTCCTCAGATGCGTTTTGATGAGCATTAGCCTCGAAAAACTTCTCTCTCCTCTCGCTACAGTCACAGGCACTGTCAGCATGAGTCTTAGAGCAATGGTGAGGTTAGGATACAGTTCAACCAGACTGTTGCTATAAATCTAGCTCAGAATCTACAGGCCAGTGGTTTCTTTTGCAGGCACGGCACCAACAGCAGCCGACACCTCGCGCAAAAGGTCCTCAGCATCCACATCACCAAGTGTCCTCTCCATGTTTACGCAGCTCTCTTTCAGCGTGCGGCTTTGGGTGGCTTTTTTCATTTCCTCTCTGCCATAAATGAAGCCAAACAGATTGTAAAATGACTCCATCAGCTTGAAGCGCTCACTAATGCCTGTGATGGCAGAGTCCACTAGTAGAAGGAAAACTTCTCTCTTGTACCGTTCCTCAGGTGCCACTGTCAGGGAAGGATCTGCACTTTGGGACTCGTACTGGAACTGGCGTTTTGGTTTTCTGATTCGTGCAGCAGGAAAGACCATTGGCATCCCTATCTCTTCAGCTGTGTCTCTGGCATCTGCTTGGGCGGATGAAAGGCTGTTCTGTCTGTATTCCTTGAGAAATTTCAGAACATATTCCACCTCGCGCTGTAGCACATCGATTCCCACCTGTGGGCTCTGAAGCAGCTAGCCGACACGATTCACCTCATGTAAAACGTTATACCAGATGATAACAGTCAGCAGGAATTTCCATGACATGATCTCCTGTTCCAGGCCTCTGGCTGCAGATGTGGTTTCACTGTCACCTCTCTGTGTGGCATGTTCAGTCAGTGACAGGAGCGCATTGCCAACATCGGGAAGCTGGTAGCTCAGGACTTTCATAATTTCCACGCTGCACTCTCACCGCGTGTTGGATATGGCCTTGAGGGTCATCTGTGGCACGTTCTCCTTGAAAAGCTCCCGTCTCTGTGTCGATAAGCTGAATAGTGTGTATAGACGTCGCAGCACCCCAAAGAAGCTCACAGACTCCACTGTTGATTTTGCAGCGTCGACAATGACTAGGTTTAGGCTGTGGCTGGCGCATGGTATGAACAGTGCTTTTTTATTAATATCTAGCACCCTCTTCTGCACCCCGCTATTTTTCCCCCGCATATTGCTCCCGTTATCATATGCCTGCCCGCTGCATTTTGAGAGATCTAATCCTAACTTCTCCATATGCGTTACGAAAATGTCGGTTAGGTCTGCACCTGTTGCGTCAGGCACTGGTAGGAAACGGACAAAATGCTCACTAACAGTAGCTCCGACATTTACTTGTCATGTGACAATGCGCAGTGTCACAGAGAGCTGCTCTATGTGTGCAGCGTCAGTGGTGCAGTCCATTATCACCGAGTAGTAACATGATTGTTTCACTCTCTCTGTTATCGCTTCCAGTGTCTTGTCTCCAATAAGTGTGATGAACTCATTTTGTATGGTTTTCCCCATGTAGTGGTCAGCAATCTCTTCTTTTCTCTGCTCATCTGACATGTCCACTCATCACTGGGTTGAACTCGGCAAGCAGCTCCACCAGACCTAGAAAGTTCATGTAGGGTGGAATTGTGGCCACGGAAAGCAAGGTTTCGTTCTGCAAGGTGACAGACTATGGCAATGAACCTGTTCATGACATCATTCCAGTGTTTCTTTTCCAGCATTTGCATTTCTTGGTACGTGCTATCAATGGCACTGTGTGTTCTTTCTGCGTTTCCAGCTCGCGCCAGCTATTTATGTTGGCACGGTGCGCATTTGACTTCTCATGATCCTGGAGTGTGAGAGTGAGTCGCTCCCACACTCTGAAACCTCCGCAAGTGAGACTGTGATTTCGCTTGCCAAAAAGGGTACAGCAGAAACAGAAGATTGAATCAGATGATTCTGAGTACACTAACTATGACCTACGAATGGTTTCTCCATTTTTCATCTTCATAAGATATCTGCCCTTGGTAAAACGACGGCATGATTGGCTCTGTGGAAAGTTAATGTCCTCTAACTGAACGGGACCTCTCCTAACAATGTCGATCCGTTGGTCACTGGTAATATGCATTGGCCAACGTGCCGGATCGGTCTCTGTGAATGTTAGTGGGACATTCTCTTCGTCTGGTGTGCTGGTGGCGGCATCTCCCTCACCTGTCTCAGTTGTAGGACTGTCATCCTGCTGTGGTGCTTATTCATCAAACAAAGTTTGGTCATCATTATCACCATCTGTTTGAGTAGAATTGTCCTCATTTTCATTGGTCTGATTATGAACATCTCCTGTACCGCTTACACTGTCACTTGGCACTGCAGTCCCATGCTGTGACGATAGTGCAGCAGCAACTGCAGTCCGCAGGCCTCTTACAGATGCTGGACCAAAGAAAGACGTAACTTTTGGGATATTATTTAGACGCTTTGTTTTTTTGTCTAATATTTTCCGTTTTTCAGCACCACTAGGATAGGAGCGTTTCATTTTCCTCTCATTGAAAAGTAGCCTTCTTTGCTAGGAGCAATGTTTACAAGTGAAGTAAATATTTTAATGTATTTTCTCAGATGTCAGTGAGCGAGCACCCACTGGTGGTTCGGTTGGCAATAGCGGGAGAATATTGTGGCGTCTGGGAGCCGTGCATTAAATTTTTGCATGTCAGTCAGGGGCCCCCGTTTCAGTTGAAACAGGTGAAACATAGCTAAGGCCGCCTATGTTTCTGCCGTTCCTTTAGTTGATTAGATGCGTGGAGAGGGGTGGTGGTGGGCAAAACCTGCTCTCCACGTTGTACTGCCCTGGCTTGCAGATCACGTATACAGCTGGGGCGCAACATCCATGGTCGACCGCCAACCATCGGGGGGCTTCTCCCTACTATCAGCGCACCTGGACATATGACACACTATCTACAATATTTACAGTTATCATGAAGAGCCCCCAGTACTGTGGAAGTCACAAATAATTATATCCTGGCAATGAGTATAGATGTTGGGACATAGTGTTGCAGTTGTATAATTCAACTGATTAGCTATTTTGCATTAATTAGCAGGTGTACCTAATAAAATAGCCACTGAGTGTATATAGCCAGTTTGACTGTATATAATTTAATTTAAATAAATTGGCACCACGGTAGCGTAGCTAGCGCGAAGTTATTACAGTCTGGGGGTCGAAGTACGGAGTTCAAGTCCAGCGTCCTCTGTAAGAAAGTTTGTACGTTCTTCTCGTGTGCACGTGGGTTTCCTCCAGGTGCTCCGACTTCCTCCTATAGTCCAAATACATACCGGTTAGTAAGTAAATTGATCATTGTAAATTGTCCTGTGATTAGGCTAGGGTTAAATCGCTGGGCGATGCGGATGCTGGGCCAGAAGTGCCTGTTCTGTGCTGTATATTTGAAATATATATAGTAATTTATAGTGTATTTTATGTATTGCTCTGTACTATTGCCGCAAAACAACACATTTCGTGACCTATGACAACGATGGTAAACCTAATCCTGATTCACGAATAACTTTTCTTGACCTCTTGCTTCCTCGTTTTACCAACCCCACCCTGACGCCGCCCTTCCCCAAATGGTTTCAATTAATAGAAGACGACCCAAATTGAACATACCTGAAAGTTGGAGGGTGGTTCTAAACTGACCCCGCCAGTCACCGAGCCGCAATCCGAGCGGGTGAGATTCAAACTCAGCCCAAGGCATTATTGAACACGTCTTTAAAGAACCGCTGCTGGTCCGTGTTATTTTTAATTCGACAGCCAGCGCGGTGCACTGCTTCGGTACGGATCTACAGCGTGTGTGTTTTCTACATTTCTGAATTGCAGCTCTCCTCCCTCCGCCACCCACTCAATGCCAAAAGAAAACAAAAAAAAAAAATTCAAAAGCAGGCTTAGAAATAGTAAGCATTAAATGCCAACGTATTGACTATTTTCGTGACAGGTGCATTTTGATTAAAAATGCTTGGGAAAGAAACGGAAAGTTAACCAGGTCTGCCGGAAATTCAGACTTTGTCCTGGAAAGAAATGTATATAATAGGGGAAATTGTGGATCGATTTGAAAGCTACATCAAAAAATACTGGTACCGAAGTGAGTGATATTTCGTTCATCGCGCCACTCAGAAATGCAACAATGCATTGACTGATTGGGGAAGAGAATTCTTCAAATGCTCCCTGTTTGAGGCAGCGCTTCAGAATTTGGTATCCCCCCCACGCCGCTTCCCCTGGAAGGACAGACTCTCTCGGGGAGGGCGAGCCCCCGCCTCCCGATGACTGACAGCCGCTCCTTCTCACGATCCGTTCCAGGGATGATCCCGGCTCCTGGATTTTAACTCTGCTTACTACAACTTCTCTGGATCAATGGATTCAAACACACGCACACACGGGAGAACCCAATCCACCTCACTGACCATAGCTCAGTAACAAGTGAGAGAAGGGACTGAGCCTCCTGTCTCCCCTCCCCATCTCTTCAAAACCTCTCTCTCCCCCCCCACCATCTGACCGGGATATCAAACACTCCGGATAGCTCGCTTGCTCGGATAGTTGTAAAGAAACCTCTTCTGCCTGCGTTCCCTCCTTTGAGTTTCTAATTTTCTTATACATATATATTAAATTCGAATATCTTTGAAAAGGTCCAACTTTCCATTCATAACGTGTGCCGTGAAAAGAACAAGCCCGGGAGAGGAAAAGAACGCGGATGTTCCTGGACGTTAACGGATTCCGAGGATTTGGCTGATTATGGCGATTGTGGGATTAATACTGCGAAATTTAGCTCTCGTATTGTGGTGGCAATCTTCAGTCGGCAGAGACTGGCAAGCCTCTGGTAAGTCTTTTCCATTGTCCGGGCCGGTTTATCGTTTACAGATCTCCAGTTGACAAGAACGGGTTAATGGTGTTGGTGCGGGATATTCGGTTACTGTTGGTGACTTTCGTGCGCTTGTTCTGCGCCCTTTCTTCGCTTGTTCAACTCGGTTTCGTCTCTTGTTTCAGGGACGAGTTTTTCCCCCGTGGAAAATCTGCACAGTATAAGCCAAAATAGCTTTTTAAAAAATGATGCAGGGGTTAGCAACGACACCCATTCAGAAAAAGCATTTGTTGATATGCACCGCACTTTTTACCCCTCTCTCTCTCTCTCTTTAGTTTTTAGTATAACGTTGCCCCTTTCACCATCCACCCTTCCTTAATAGTTCTTAGTTGAAACACACGCGAATTTCTGCTTCAAATGTCACACTGGTCTTCGAATCCCCATATCGTGTATCTGTTTGTGTCAAAATCTATTCCGATCAGTCATCGGTCACTACCGTTCTCCCCAAGCACTTTCTGTAGCTTAATTCTGAGAAGGCTGGGGGGGGGGGGAGCGCCTGCTTCCCAGTTCCAGCAATTTGCGAGGCGCATCTTCTCTGTATCTGTTAAAGACAAATACTTCGTTTTCAGGTGACGAACCGATTCTGTGCCATTTCACGTTAGAACGGCTTGAAATTCGCGGCAAGTGTTTGTGTGGGGGGTTACAGAGCGTGGGGGAGAGATTATACCGGGGCATGGTTTCGGTCCGCCCGCGTTTTGCAGCGGCGGGAAGCGGGGTAGAACTGGCGAGCAGGAAATTTGCCGTGTCACGCCATGGCGAGCGCGTGTCCTTTCCTACCACCAGAGCACCGAGTGCACCACACATGCATTGCAGTCAGAATTAGTCTTTTCCTTAACACGGAATTAGATCCAAAAATTAGCCGCATTTCAGTCTACCAGAGCATCTCCCAGCCGCCGAAGATGTGTTAATTTGTGAGATTCACATCTATGTGGAGTTGTTTTTATAAATCACTTTGGTACAGTGGGTTTGGGAAAAGTAGATGTGTTGATTCAGAGGATGCTGACGGCCGCTTTGAATATCGTGTCGAGAGTGAAGGGGCGATGAGGAACATTTGCAGAGACCTCGCTGGTTCTTCGGGGAGCGTTAAGAAGGATGAAAGACGCCCCCGCTCCCTCCCACCCACCCATTTCCCCGGTGGGAGATGGGCGGGGTGGTCACTGTTCGGCGGCTGGGGTTGTTAGAGAGACGGAGGGAGAACATCCCGAACTCGCAGCGCACCCACTGAAGCAGACGCGCTTCAGCGAACTCGGTGCCTTTGGGAAACGGGGAGGGAGGTGGGTGGTGTTCAATCTTCTTCCATCCCCCGTCACCTCCTGGCCCAAACGCCATCCGAGCTGATTTCTAAGCGGCGTTAGATAGAGAGAGAAATAGAGAGCGCGACCCTGCTTGTAACAAAGCGTTTAAAACCCCCTAAGCAGACCGGGTGTGATTGCACAGCTTGGGGGCGGAGATGGGGGGGGGTGCGGCTGGTTGGAAGTATCATTATATATGCGGCTGGTGCAGTATAAATCACTGGCTCGCTGTCACTACTGATACTTAACGGTTAGATTTGTAAATGTTTCATAAATCCCGTGAATAGCAACTGGTATGCGTGCATCTGTGTGTACCCTGTGTTAGCTTGCTGCGACATTTGTTGAGAGCCGTTTGGGCTCATATGCAACCAACACTGAGATATATACAAATATATATTTGTGCGTTTGTATACAGTTCACCCTCCTGTGAATCTTGCCGTATGTTAACTATAGTGCGTTATGCGTCGCGCGTCCAACTCGATGTACAAGGGAAAACGTCGAATCAGGAGTTTGTATATGAATAGTTATCTATATGCAATTAGCAGAGGCAGAATAAAAGAAAACATACTGCTTTTGGTGAAATCAAATGCCCGATTCACGAGATGTATCTAGAATTACATTAACTCGGGATGAGTCAAATGACTTTTGCTGCTTTCATTAGCCATAGTCATTCTGAAATTGAATCTAACAACTATACTCGTGCCGCTCTGCTAACATTACAGTAACTGCCAAAAACTCCCGCTGTGGCGTCACACGGACACCCGGGGCTGTGGCGGCACCTGGACGCACAGGCGGCGGCGTAACGCAGTTGCCCCCGGACCAGGGGCTCTCTTCTTGTGGATGCTGATGTGGAGAATGAGTGGGTAGTGCAGATTCTCCCACGAATGGGAGTTGACAGTTACCGATAGCATGGGTGGGTGACATGTTTGTGTGGGTATGGTGGTCCAGACTTTTCGCTACTTATGCGCAGCATCTCTCTGCTCCCAGTGCTGCCCTTCCCAAATGAGTCGTTGCACTGTAGAAGGTGAAATGTAAAGCAGCGCCTGAAAACTGGGAATGTTGACTTATCCTTAAGGATATTTTTTTTATTTATACACTTTGCCTTCTCTTGCACATTGGTTGTTAGCCAATCTTTGTCTAGGTATAGTCTTTGCATAAATTCTGTTATTTCTTTTACTTACAAAATGAATCATTGCAGTATATGGTAATAGTGTTAAAAAAGTACATGTGGACTAAGCTGTTAACTATCCTGTGCTATCACTGGTGGGATCATCAGTTAACCTGCCACCTGTCTTCAGGAGTTTCGGCCTGCTTATGATCAAGACTCCCTGGAGGTGGTGGGCCAGTATATATATATATAACTTCACCCAGCTTCACTTGTTCCATTGTTAAAATGTTCTCACATTCAGGGAGTCTTCATCCCATGTTCCTGTTATCTATTTATTATTTCTTTCTTTTCGTATTTGCACAGTTTTTTGTCTTTCGTACTCTGGTTGAATGCCTCAGTTGGACAGACTTTCATTGTTTCTGTTACGGTTGAAAGATGGCAGATGGAGTTTAATGCTGAAAAATGTGAGGCGCTACATTTTGGTAGGGCTAATCAAAATAGGACATACATGGTAAATGGTAGGGCATTAAAGAATGCTTTAGAACAGAGGGATCTAGGAATAATGGTGCATAGTTCCCTGAATTTGGCATTGGTAAGGCCAAATCTGGAGTATTGTGTACAGTTCTAGTCACCGAATTATAGGAAGGATGCCAATAAAATTGAGAGAGTACAGAGGAGGTTTACTAAAATGTTGCTTGGGTTTCATCTAAGTTACAGAGAAAGGTTGAACAAGTTAGGTCTTTATTCTTTGGAACGTAGAAGGTTGAAGGTGGACTTGATAGAGGTATTTAAAATTATGAGAGGGATAGATAGAGTTGACGTGGTTAGACTTTTTCCATTGAGAGTGGGGGAGATTCAAACAAGAGGACATGAGTTGAGAGTTAAAGGGCAAAAGTTTAGGGGTAACATGAGGGGGAACTTCTTTACTCAGAGAGTGGTAGCTGTGTGGAACGAGCTTCCAGCAGAAGTGGGTGAGGCAGGTTTTATGTTGTCGTTTCAAGTTAAATTGGATAGATATATGGACAGGAAAGGAATGGAGGGTTATGGGCTGAGTGCAGGTCGGTGGGACTAGGATAGGGTAAGAGTTCGGCATGGACTAGAAGTGCCGAGATGGCCTGTTTCCATGCTGTAATTGTTATATGGTTATTTTCTATAGATTTGTTGAATATGCTCACAAGAAAACGAATCACAGGGTTGCATATGATATACAGGTACTTGGATAATAAACTTACTTTGAACTTTTGGCCTACAGTTCCTGGGTCTTGGGGTGGTAGCGAGGGACTGGGAGGGACTTGAGAACAGTGCTGATGTAAGGCCTATCCTTCTGCACGCTTCACGGACAAATTGACGATATCTTTGAACTCAGTCTCCGAGGCCGTATAAGAGCAATTGTTACCTATATGCTCTATCTTGAACAATAATATTAAGATAATCTTGTTTCTGCGGTGTAATCACTAAAGGTTGAAAAGTTCTCTTTAAGGATGGTGCCTGGATTAGAGAGCACAGTTTCTGAGGAAAGGTTGAGCGACTTGGGGCCTTTCTCCTTGGAGTGAAGGAGGATGAGAGGTGATTTGATAAGAGGCAGAGATTGAATGGACAGTCACAGATTTTTTCCCAGAATAGGAATGGCTAATACAATGGGGCATAATTTTAAGATGATTGGAGGAAAGTATAGGGGGGGGATGTCAAGGATAATTTTTTTTTTACATACAGTGGTGAGCCTTGTGGAATGTGCTGTCAGGGGTGGTAGTAGAGGCAGATACATCAAGGTTTTTAAAGGATGGGCACATTGCCCCCCATTTTCCTATCACCAATGTAGGAGGGAAGAGTTAGGTTGATATTAGAGCAGGTTAAAAGTTTGACGCAACATTGTGGGTCGAAGAGCCTGTACTGTGCTGTACTGTTCTCTGACCTCTCTCCTCATAAGGAATGTATTAGAGGGTGCATTATTGTGGCAAAGGAGGATTAGAAAAATATTGAGGAAGTTGCACGCTTACACAGAATGCTGGAGGAAATCAACACGTCAGGCAGCATCTATGGAGAGGAATAAACAGTCGACATTTCAAGTCAAGACCCTTTATCAGGAATGGAAAGGAAGAAGTCAGAATAAGAAGGACGGGGGAGAGAAAGGAGTGGTATGGGTTCGCTTGTACTCCTTCCTGCCCCCCCCGCCCACTCTGGCTTTACCCTCCTTTAAAGTCATTGGGTATATTTAAAACAGAGATTGATGCGTTTTTGAATAATAGGGATATTAAAAGGTTGAGGAGAAGAGAGTGGGATTGAGAGGGAAAATAAAGCAGCCAGGATGGAATGGCAGAGTAGAATTGATGGGCCAAATGGGTCAATTCGGCTCCTATTTCTGCTAATTCTGTCTTATGGTGGTGAAGAGTCTCGGTTTGAAACATGGACTATTTATTCCTCTCCAGAGATGCTGCCTGATCTGCTGAGATCCCCCAGCACTTTGTGTGTGTGTGTGTGTGTGTGTGTGTGTGTGTGTGTGTGTGTGTGTTGCTGTATTCACAAACTGTTGCTGCCGGACCACACAGCCACAAAGTGTGCCGACTTGCATTGCCTCGTTCCTTCTCATTCATGTTCTGCAACAGGTCCTTGTTTTCTGGAGAAGGGCAATGTGTGTCAGCACAACATTGCAAATGGTTTCATCTTTGCCTTCTTTAAAGATTGAACCTAAAGAACTGATTAAATTATGGATTTGTGCCCGGTGACACTGAGCACAGGGACACCAGAATGGGCAACTTCATTTCAACTACCTCATGATATTCCCTGGATGGCAATGTCTGATTCCTTAATTGTGAACAGCTTGATCCGATAGAGCATGTGAACAGTACGTATCCACCTAATTGTTTTGATGGAATAAAGTGAAGAACCATCCTTCCACCACTAGGTGTTGCTAACTAACCTAGGAGATACTTTGGTACCTGCTAGGATCCTTTTCACCACCAAAGATCCTTAGGAAAGATTTTGAAGATCAGCTGGAAAGACAGACACATTAACACCAGCATACTGCAGGAGGCCAACATGAACAGCAACTCCACCACGATGAAGCCACACCAATTCCGGTGGGTAGGTTGTGTCCTCCAGATGCCTAACTTGCATTGCTCCAAACAGATCCTCCTCTCTTCCCCCCCGCCCCCCCCCCCCAGTTAAAGGAAGGTCAGCGAGCCCCGGTGGGCAAAGGAAATGCTTCAACTATAACATCAAAATCAGTCTTGAAGACGCTCAATGTTACATCTAAAAACTGGGAAGAGATTGCTCTCCATAGATACACCTGGAGGAAATCTGTTCAGGAGGGAGCTGTGCTGCGTGAGAGTGACCTCCGCTGTGCTGCAGAGAACAAGTGGCAGCTGCCGAAAGGGAGAATGAACAGCCAAAAGACTCGGCCACCCCTTCCCTTTGCCTAAAACATGTGGATCCTGGGTCGGCCTCTACAGCCTGCCTGAGGACCCACCAACAGACAACCCCTTACGAGATTGTCATACTCTACTTGAGTGATAGGCAAGGAAAGCGTACGAGGATATCCCATGGCAATTAATTGATCTCTCAGCACGGGGGGCTGACTTTGAAGCTAAATTGATCTCTCTTGACAACAAGCATTGGTGGCTACATCTTTTCCTTAAACTTTCTGCCAGTTTTCATGAAGGTTTCTTTTTTGCAACTCTAACCTGTAGGTTTTGTGATATTTGTTGCTAACCTCCAGAGTTCATTGAAAAGGTGAGAGTAGGTGTAATGCATATAGAGAAATGTATTCCCGGTGTTGTCATTAGGTAGGGAATGACAGCACCTTTATCCAGTGACATTGAAGCGATGATAAGATTGTAACTAGATTGGTATTGGTTTAATATTGTCTCATGTACTAAGATGAGACAATATTAAACCAATATGTGAGCTCGTGGCCAAGTGGTTAAGACATTGGACTAGCTACCTGAAGATCGTGAGTTTGAGCCCCAGCCGAGGCAACGTGTTGTGTCCTTGAGCAAGGCACTTAATCACACATTGCTCTGCGACGACACTGGTGCCAAGCTGTATGGGTCCTAATGCCCTTCCCTTGGACAACATTGGTGTCGTGGAGAGGGGAGACTTGCAGCATGGGCAACTGCTGGTCTTGCCCAGGCCTGCGCCCTGGAGAGCGAAGACTTTCCAGGCGCAGATCCATGGCCTCGCAAGACTAATGGATGCCTTTATTTACTGAATCTCCAGAGCAACTAACACAAAGTGCTGGAGGAACTCAGCAGGTCGGACAGCATCTAATACAGGGGTTCCCCACCTTCTTTATGCCACTGACCCCTACCATTAACTGAGGTGTTCGTGAACAACAGGTTGGGAACCCCTGATCTAGGGAGAGGAATAAAGAGTCGATGTTTTGGGCTGAGGCCCTTCAGCGGGACTGGAAAGGAAATGGAATGAAGCCCGAATAAGGAGGAGAGGGGGAGGGCAAGGAGTACAAACTGTTAGGTGAGATCAAGTGCGGGAGAAGGTAGGTGGGTGAGATGAAGCTGAGAGTTGATCGGTGGAAGAATAAAGCATTGAAGAACCAGGAATCTGATAGGAGAGGAGAGTGGACCATAGGAGAAAGGGAAAGAGGAAGGGCGTCAGAGGGAGGTGATGGGCAGGTAAGGAGAAGGGAAGGGGTAACAGGAAAGCCAGAATGGGAAAACATTTCCAGCAGTTAGAGAAATCAATGTTCATGCCATCAGGTTGGAGGCTACCTAGACATATTGGAATGGGAAGAAGAATCAAAATGGATGCCCACAGGAAATTCCGCTCGACATGGCAGACACAGCCAAAGTTCCCTGTTTATTTATTTATATTGGTCTAAGCAGGAAATTTTTACACTGCCTGTAAACTGCGCAAAACTTTAATAACACAACAAAGCTTAAAGGGCACAGTGGACGCAACAAAGGTGCTCGAATTCTTGCAAAAGGCTTGTCTTGCATACTGTTCATACAGATCAAAACATTACACAGAGTACTGAGGTAGAACAAACAGCTATAATGATGCAGAATAAAGTGTAACAGCTATAGAGAGGGCAGTGCAGGTGAACAATAAGGTGCAAGGTCATAACGAGGTAAATTGTGAGTCAAGAGTCCATCTCTTCAAAGAGTAGGTCCATTCTAGAGTCTGATTACAGCAGAATAGAAGCTGTTCTTGAGTCTGGAGGTGAGTGACTTGGAGTTTACTAATGCTGGACAATCAAGAGCAAGGTTCAGGTTTATTTTCACATGTATTTGATTAAAGCATTGTGCAAGATTGAAATCAATGAGGACAGGAGCAGAAGGACGTGTCGTTCAGTACCGTCTGCCGATGTTTGACTAGTCTTCCTCTCCTCACTACTGCTGGAGGAAGGTGCAGGGGTCTTGGGTCAACAGCGAGCTTTGATCGGTGTGGTTTGTGGGTTGAACTCATTTTTAGAGTCTCTGCAGTTCATGCTAGGTGTGTTACTGGTTACTCTTTTTGTTACTGGCTTTGCGGCCTACAGTCAATGGATGACACAGTGCCAAATTGAACTGAGCTAACTGAACATTCATAGACTGTTTCAAAGACTGCAGTTTGATATGTAATATTGTAATTTTTTTTTTGCTGTTTGTACAAATGTTCTTTTGTTGTGCCTTGGGTGTTTGATGTTTTCTCTGAACAGGTTCCCTGGCGTTTCTTTGTTTCATGGTTGACTGTGGGAAGATGAGTCTCGGGGTTGTATACTGCATACAGACTCTGATAAATGTATTTTAAAACTTTGTACGTCGAAATGTATTGTGTTAATAGCCAACACACCCAATGGTGTGCTGGGGGCAGCAAGCAAGTGTTGCCACACACTTCTGCTGCAACATAGCATGTTCAAGTGGTGTGCTGACCTTGGGACTCTGGCTGCTAGTTGCCAGTACTTATGGAGCGTCACAGAAGACCTCGTTCCATCCCATCAGGCATGTAACTGCAATACACCTGAGACAAGGACTCCTGGCTTAATTTTTATTCCTCTGACCTTGAGCCTTTATTGGTAAGATTTTTTTTCTTTTACTAACACCAACACTATGTGTGGAACAATTATTCAATTTTGCTCAATCGAGACAATGAAGCAGAAGATACAGAAGTGCATTTATCCATTGAGAAAGTTACTGGTTATCAACTTCTATAAGTATTGCTTCCGGATAAAATATTAGTTGGTTGAGATTCAGATTTGTCCCATGTACATAAAAACATAGTGAATTGCATCGTTTGTGTTAACAACCTAAGGGTCTGTGCTGAGGGCAGCCCACAAGTGTCGCCACACATTCTGGTGCCCACATGGTATGCCCACCACACAGAACGACAACAACAGGAAAACAAGCTCCCTCCCACTCCACAGACAGAGTCCACCTGCAGGCCTTCAGTTAAATGGCGAATACCAGGGCCCATTATTTCAAGTACATTGGAGGAAAGCTTAGGAGACGTTTTTCTGGTTGTCAAATTTTTAAAGTATTATTTTCAAATAGAAAATAATATGTATTTGAGAAACTCAAAATATTGGCACCGCCAATTGTTTTCACATTTCTTAATTAATTATAGCTAAGCATAATTAATAAGATTAAAATAACATTTAATTGGCAATCAGGATATCCTAGAGGGTGATATGTGATCTGCTCTACCACAAGAGGGCCTTATCACCAATTTAATTCTAAATCCCATATTAAGCTGTTTCCAACTATTTCATTTACTCTTGCCCCTTCCTTCAGCAGCACTGGATGACTTATAAAACATGGGGGTTCCTTCAGATAATGCTTCTGTATATTTTGAGCATGCTTACCAATGAATTAATAAAAATATATTTAGAAATACTGCGCAGAATAGGCCTTTTCAGCCATTCAAACGTACCGCCAGCAAGCCACCGATTTTTTAACTCTAGCCTACCAACCAGTTCGTACTTTTTAATGCAAACACCAGGAATTCTGCAGATGCTGGAAATTCAGGCAACACACATCAAAGTTGCTGGTGAACGCAGCAGGCCAGGCAGCATCTCTAGGAAGAGGGACAGTCGAGCCGAGACCCTTCATTAGGACTAACTGAAGGAAGAGTTAGTAAGAGATTTGAAAGTGAGAGGGGGAGGGGGAGATCCAACATGATAGGAGAAGACAGGAGGGGGAGGGATGGAGCCAAGAGCTGGACAGGTGATTGGCAAAAGGGATATGAGAGGATCATGGGACAGGAGGCCCAGGGAGAAGGAAAAGGGGGAGGGGGGGAAAAACCCAGAGGATTGGCAAGGGGTATAGTCAGAGGGACAGGGGGAGAAAAAGGAGAGTGAGAGAAAGAATGAATGTGTGTATATAAATAAATAACGGATGGGGTACGAGGGGGAGGTGGGGCATTAGCGGAAGGTTGAGAAGTCGATGTTCATGCCATCAGGTTGGAGGCTACCCAGATGGAATATAACTCTAGCCTAATCTAGCCTACCAACCAGTACGTGTTTGGACTGTGGGAGGAAACCAGAGCATCCGGAGGAAACTGGCTTGTTCATGGTGAGAACGTACAAACTGCTTACGGGTGACATCTGAATGGGACTCCGATCTCCCACACCCTGAGCTGTAGTAACGTTGCACTAACCACAACACAGCCTATGGCACCAAAAGATCAACTTTATTTGCCACGTACTGGACGTACGTTTGCATGGATTGGGAATTTGCTGTAGCGTGTTGGTCAGGGTACAACAAGCAACAAAAAACAACATTCAATAATTATAAAGAATTATGTAAAATAAAGTTGGAGATTAAAGTGAGGATATGGAATAAAATGTGCATAAGTGCATAAATACCAGATGTAATGACAATGCAAACAGTGTTACAATAAGTGATTTGAAGTGTTTACAGTGACGAGAGTAACGGGTGGGGGTGGTGGAACTAGAATGGTTGATCAGATTAACTGCCCGGGGAAGAAACCTTTAAGATGGTGTGAAGTTTTGTTTTAGTAGCCCTAAAGCGCTTTCCAGAAGGGAGCTTCTGGAATAAAAGGACTGTTTGCTGGGTGGGTAGTGTCCACAATGAGTTTGCCGGCAAGCTTCCTTGTCCTGGACACAGACAAGTCGTGCAGTGATGGTAGGCTGCACCCGATGACTTTTCAGCTCTCCTGACAGTTCACTGTAGATTTTGTACATTGTGAGGATACTGCACTAAACTAGACAGTAACAGCTGATGAGGATGCTCTCTATGATGGCAGTGTAGAATTGCTCCAGTATGTTCTGGAGTAGATTGAATTCTCCCATCAAAATTAATTATGCACATTATTAGCTAAACCTATTAAAACACAGAAGTTGGGCATCACTGCTTCGCTGCTTTGTAGTCTACCTTGTCTGATTTCCACTTCCTTTCCCCTTTGATCATGCCTTGCCCCCGATCTATACAGATCCTTCTGTAGAATTCTGTATCTGAAACTCTAAAACAACTGAGAGTGAATGTCGCTCTATTAATGCGCTTCACCTACAAGGAAGACATTAAATCAATTCATTCTGACTTGTAAAAATATTCTGCTTGCACTTTTCCTCAGGCAAATAATATTTTAATTATGATTTTGTGGCCTTTTTTCTTGCTTTGGATATCAATAGCTGTTTAATTCTGGCATAAGGATTAAATTGAGTTTTTTTGAAAAGATACTGTTAAGCTGAACGTATACATTCACACAAATATACACAAAACACGTGCACACATGTAACACACAAATTCGCATGCATATAAGCAGACTTAATGCCAATGTAACTATAAATATACAGACAAATGCAAACATATTTACACAACCATGCAAGTGCTAGGGCTTTTTTTCTGTGGAACGAAGAGGATGAGAGGTGACTTGATGTACTCCAACAGTACAAGATGATAAGAACCATAGATCGAATGGACAGCAAGAGACTTTTTTCCAGGACAGAAATGGCTAAGGCGATTGGAGAAAAGTATAATGGGGATGTCAGGTAGATTATTTTTTCTTACACAGAGTGGGTGCTTGGAAAGTTGTGCCAGGGGTGGTGATACATTAGGGGACATTTAAGAGACTCTTGGATAGCATAAGATAAAAGATTTTCCTGATAGTAAAATGTGAGCGATTCAGAACACAGATCTAAAGGGATTAGCAAATTATCTGGGGGTGGGGAGATGATACAGATACAGTTTGATACAGACAGGATTCAAGATTGTTTAATGTAATTTCCAGTACACAAGTGTAAAGGACAATGAAATACTTGTTAGTAACATGCATAAAATGCTGGTGGAACTCAATAGGGCAGGCAGCATCTATGGAAATGAATAAACAGTTGATGTTTCAGGCCAAGACCCTTCAGTGGGAAAGGGGGAAAGTGCCTAAATTATAGGGTGGGGGGGAGGGGAAAGAGGCTGCTAACAGGTGATAAGAGAAGCCAAGTGGGTGGGAAAGGTAAAGGGCTGGAGAAGAAAGAACCTGATAGAAGAGCGGAGTGCACCATGAAAGAAAGGGAAGGAGGAGGGGGTCCAGGGCAGGGGAGAAGAAGTAAAAGGTCAGAGTTGGGGGAAATGTTCACCAGAAAGTGCAATCGATATTCTTACCGTCAGGTTGGAGGATACCCAGATGGAATATAAGGTCGCAAACATGTGGAAATCTGCAGATGCTGGAATTTCAAGCAACACACATAAAAGTTGCTGGTGAATGCAGCAGGCCAGGCAGCATCTCTAGGAAGAGGTACAGTCGACGTTTTTGGCTGAGACCCTTCGTCAGGTCTAACTGAAAGAAGAGCTAGTAAGAGATTTGAAAGGGGGAGGGGGAGATCCGAAATGATAAGAGAAGACAGGAGGGAGAGGGATGGAGACAAGAGCTGGACAGGTGATTGGCAAAAGGGATATGAGAGGATCATGGACAGGAGGCCTAGGGAGAAAGAAAAGGGGGAGGGGGAAGCCCAGAGAATGCGCAAGGAGTATAGTGAGAGGGATAGAGGGAGAAAAAGGAGAGAGAGAGAAAAGAAAATAATAACTAAATAAATAACGGATGGGGTACGGGGGGAGGTGGGGCATTAGCGGAAGTTAGAGAAGTCAATGTTCATGCCATCAGGTTGGAGGCTACCCAGACAGAATATAAGGTGTTGTTCCTCCAACCTGAGTGTGGCTTCATCCTTACAGTAGAGGAGGCCATGGATAGACATATCAGAATGGGATGTAGAATTAAAATGTGTGGCCACTGGGAGATCCTGCTTTCTCTGGTGGACAGAGCGTAGGTGTTCAGCGAAACGGTCTCCCAGTCTGTGTCGGGTCTCGCCAATATATAGAAGGCTGCATCGAGAGCACCGGATGCAGTATATCACCCCAGCCGACTCACAGGTGAAGTGTCGCCTCACCTGGAAGGACTGTCTGGGGCCGTGAATCGAGGTGAGGGAGGAGGTATAAGGGCATGTGTAGCACTTGTTCCGTTTACAAGGATAAGTGTCAGGAGGGAGATCGGTGGGGAGGGATGGGGGGGGGAGGATGAAATATAAGGCGGAGTATAAGGTGTTGCTTCTCCACCCTGAGGGTGACCTCATCTTGGCTCAAGAGGAGGCCATGGACCGACATGCCTGAACAAGAAGGGGAACCGGAATTAAAATGTCTGGCCACTGGGAAGTCCTGTTTCTGGCAGATGGTGTGGAGGTGCTTGATGAAGTGCTCATTCCAATTTACAGCAGGTCTCACCAGTGTAGAGGAGGCTGGGCTGCATCAGGAGAACCAGACAAAATTGATGACTTCAGCAGATTCACAGGTGAAGTGTTGCCTCACCTGGAAGGTCTGTTTGGGGCCCTGAATCGAGGTGAGGGAGGAGGTGTATGGGCAGGTGTAGCACTTAAATGCCGGAAGGATGAAGGAAGGGAATCATAGAGGGAGTAATCCCTGGAGAAAGTGGGGGGTGGGGAGTAAAGAAAAGTTTAGTGGTAGGGTCTCTTCGGAGATGGTGGAAGTTGTGGAGGATACTGTGTTGGATGTGGTGGCTGATGGGGTGGTGTGTAAGGACAAGGTTCCATTGCTGTTGCGATGGTGGGATAAATTTACTTTGATCCCCAACCTATGGAGTCATTTTCAAGGACTCTACAACTCGTTCTCAGTATTATTTATATTTTTATTTGTCTTTTGTGAATTGGTTATTTGTCAGTCATTGTGCAGGGATTTTTTTTTTGTCGGTCCTGTTGTATTTCTTTATTTTTCCTGAAAATGAATCTCAAGGTGGTACATGGTTACTGAAAGGGATTTTGGTAATAAATTGTCATTGACTTTGACCAATTGGTATACCCTTATTCCCATAAGGACCAGAAATGATTTAATGGCCTCAACTATGATGTAGCAACTTGATGATCTTAAATAGAATGGCCCTGCTCAACCCCTGAGTATTTGGATAGTTCAGATTGCTAAAGACAGGTGATAATTCCTGTCATACTGCCTTTCTTTAACTGAACACCAAAAACCGAAAAGTAATATACTGTACTACCATAAAATGAGAGATTAGAGTCTTTTGGATGCCTGAATTCTTTGGTCCTTCCAATATTTTTTGGAGGGATTTTCAATACAGGGCAATATGGAGGCAGTGTATGGCCAATGGATTCATTCCAAAGTGGTGCTGGATTATTTGACAGGACACTCAAACTGCTTCTGTGCTTTTATGCTTCTATCCTATGATTTCCTGATCTGGGAATCTCTGACATGTTCAACATTTGTGTCTGTCCTTGATTATGTTCAGAAGAATGAAAGGGGATTGTAGTGAAACCTAACTCAATAGCTAACTTGAATATCTAGACTCCAGATAGAATAGAAGAGGAGAGGATGTTTCCTATAGTGGGGAGGGAGTCTAGATCCAGGGGGCACAGAATTGGAATAGAGAGGTGTCCATTTAGAACAGAGATCTGGAGGAATTTCTTTAGCCAGAGGGTGGTGAATCTGTGGAACTCATTACCACAGATGGCTGTGGAGGCCAAATTATTGGGTATATTTAATGCGGAGGTTGGTGGGTACATGATTAGTCAATGCATCAAAGGTTGTGGGGAGAAGGCAGGAGAATGTGGTCGAGAGGAGTTAGGATGGAATGGGGTAGCAGAATCGATGGGCTGAATGGCCTGATCTGCTCCCATGCCTTTATGATCTTATGTAGTGCTGTGTTCTGGAGGTAAATTAGATGGCAGGTTTTAGCCCAATGAACATGTGTTGCCTGACTGCAGTGCTTGGAGTGGTGGGTGTGGTAACAAATTCAAGGTCACGTTCGTGGTCCAATCGGTCACGTGAATGTCTTCTTTCCTCCTCTTTAAGCCCGTCATCCCTTCTGGGGCATAGACTGCCAATAACAGCTCACCAAATTTCTCTGTCCTGGGCCATTCCCTCAAGTTATCCCCAGGTGCACCCATCTTTGCAGATCTATCCTCTCCCAGACATGAGGTCTCTGGAGCTTCTGTTGGCATTTCTGTAGCTCTGGGTATTAACAGGATAGTGTTGCTACCCCATCCCCAACCCTACTCATGTTGCAGTCAGGCTTGAAACCATCTGTGGCAATGTTTCATACCTGTGTGGAGACCAGTGCAAAAGCTGACTGGACACTCTCTTCTCCCACGATCTAGTGGCAGATGGACAAACAGTCAAACTCTTTCCCCAAGAAGGTGTGTAAGTCTTTATAATTCTCTCAAAGAAAAGTGAAATCAAGAGTTTTTAAATCTCTGGCATCAAAGAAAAATGGAATTAATTGTTTTGTGTTTGTTGGACTTTGAGTTAAATAGTGTCTTGATAAGCAAGGGGAGAAAGGGACACAAGAAATTCCTGTTGCTAGCAGTGTTGAGTAACACACACTAAAAGGTGGAGGAACTCAGCAGGCCAGGCAGCATCCACAGAGTGAGGTGAAAGGTAAGTGGGAGAACACGGGAATACAAAGCAGATATTGCAGTTAGATCAGAGATAATCTGAGTAAATATCAGAACAGGCTTAAGAAGGACCTTCTGTTCCTAATTCATACAGTTGTATGTTAATACTCTGGGTAAACAGTGGATCAAAGATTCCATAACTTTGGGATGCCTCAAAACTGTGGCGTAAGGATCCCTGTCACCCAGGATATGGCCTCTTCTCATGGCTACCATCAATGAGAAGATATAGAAGCCTGAAGGCACACACAACATTTTAGGAACAGCTTCTTCCCCATGTATACGTATATTAGATTAAATAAGTAATGCAAAAAGAGAGTAAAAATTTTTTAAAAAGCGAGGTAGTGTTCATGGACCGTTCAGAAACCTGATGGTGGAGGGGAAGAAGCTGTTCCTGTGTCTTCAGGCTCCCGAGCTTCCTCCCTGAATGGTAGCGATGAGAATACGACATGTCCTCGGTGGTGAGGGTTCTTCATGATTGATGTTGTCGTCTTGGGGCATCGCCTTTCAAAGATGTCTGCGATGGAGCTGGTTGAGTATACAGCCCACTTCAGCTTCTTCCATCCTGTCCATTGGCTCCTCCATACCAGACACTGATACAACCAGTCAGAATGTTCTCCACATCACATCTGTCGAAATTTGCTGGGGTCTTTGGTGACCTACCAAATCTCCTCAAACTCCAAATGAAATGTAGCTGTTGTGCCTTCTTCATAATTGATTCAATAAGTTGGGTGGGCCCAGGATAGACCCTTAGAGATGTTCAGACGTTGCAGTAACCTTTCCTACATGTTTTATTACCTGCAGCAAATCATCTCTGAAAGATTAAAGATCAGCTGTATATGTCATATCTCCATTGAAACGTACAGTGAAATACAATATTTGCGTCAACAACCAACACAGTCCGGGGATGTGTTGGGGGCAGCCCGCAAGTGTTGCCATTCTTCTGACACCAACATAGCATGCCCACAGTAAACTAACTCTAGCCCCTGCATCCTGGGACTGTGGGAGGAAATTGCAGTACACAGAGATAACCCATGTGGTCATGGGGAGAATGTACAAACTCCTTGCAGATAGTGGTGGGAATTGAACCTTAATCTTGCTACAGGTGCTGCGATGTGTTACACTAACTATAAGAACCTGGAGCATAAAAATATCCCCTGGCATTATCTATCACATCTAGTTTAGATTAGATTATGAGGACACTCAGTCCTCGTTTATTGTCATTTAGAAATGCATGCATTAAAAAATAATACAATGAAATCACAAGAAAACACAGGACAAACCAAGACTAAAACTGACAAAACCACATAATTATAACATATAGTTACAACAGTGCAAAGCAATACCATAATTTGATAAAAAGCAGACCATGGGCACGGTAAGAAAAAAAGTCTTAATGTCCCGATAGACCTCATCATCTCACGCAGGCGGCAGAAGGGAGAATCTCC
Organism: Mobula hypostoma; assembly: GCF_963921235.1. NCBI lineage: Eukaryota > Metazoa > Chordata > Chondrichthyes > Myliobatiformes > Myliobatidae > Mobula > Mobula hypostoma. The sequence goes on from NC_086099.1 coordinate 8,104,738, forward strand.
CTGCTATGAACCTCCAAGCGCTGTCAACCTGCCGATGCAGCACCATTGGAAGCACTCGACCGCAGCCGACTCTGAGTCCGTCTGAAAACTTCAAGCCTCCGACACAGCCTCTCCGAGCACTATCCTCTGCTGAGCGCTTCGACCTTGCCCCAGCCACTGAGCAACAAGCAAAGCCGAGGACTCGGGGCCTTCTCCTCCAGAGATTCTGGACCACACAGTAGCAGCAGCAGCGAAGCAGGCATTTCAGAAGTTTCATCAGATGTTCGTCTGTGCTCTCACATCCGTCTCCATCAAATCAGGATTGTGCACGGCACCCTACTTGACAAATAGCAGACATCACCACTGGAGTGGCCGCTGCGAGCTGCGTCCTGCCGCCATCTTCTCCTCCCCCTATCTCCTCCTCTGGTGCTCCTGATATGGCTTCTTCTGTATCAGCAAGTTCGGGCACATACAGGGTAACTGTTTACCTGAGCTCTTTCTCTCTGTCCGTCATGACTGTCCGAGACTTTTGTGAGGTGTGTTCTCCTGACCTCCCCTTCCCGGTCCACAATCAGTTCTTTGTTCTTACTGACATTGCTGTGAAAGGTTGAGTTTGCGACACCACACAACCAGCCGGTCTATTTCTGATCTAAATCCAATCTGACTCAGAGTTGTCTGACACCATATGTATAATGGGAAAATTTGTGCAGTTTCTTATCAATATCTTATTTAGGATGGGAATTCATTGTGAAGTTACAGGAAGAATCCTTTGTTCTTAAACTTGATAATGGGTTAAAAATCTATTTTTTAAATAATGGAGTTGCTCACTTTGTAACACAAAGAAATCTTTTAAACTGTAACAAAAAAAAATTATGAAGACATTTCCCTGAGAGCATTTGTTAAAAGATAACCAAAAAACTGTGGAGGCGAGATTGGCTTTAGAAGTCTATAGTGTCTGCCTGGAGTTTTTTTTCTGTGAAACTCTTATAAAGATTAATCCTTTATTAAAAAAAATTCTTTTTAAATGAAAGCTGTTTCTTTTTTAATTTATATTTTTGCAGCAGTGTCATGGTAAGAACTGCAAAGGGCAGAAAGGGATAATGAGGACAAAGTGGTTGATATGGTAGGATGGTCTAGACATGGATCTAGAGTGAGATAGTAAGATATACACCAAATTGAATTTGTGTTAGGAGGCCACAGGACCATTAGGCTATTCAGCCCATCGCATGTGCTTCCCCATTCCATCATGGTTGATTTATTATCCCCTTCGACCCTGGTCTCCTGCCTTCCCCCTGTAACCCTTGACACCCTTGCTAATCAAGAACCTATCTCTTTAAATATACTCAATGACTTGGCCTCTGCAGCTGCTTGTGGCAATGAATTCCACAGGTTCACCAGCCTTCTGCCCACGATGTTCCAAGCCTTTCTCCTCCATATACCAATGCAAATTCCTCTTAACTGTTGCAGTTGTTGCACCTTGACCATTTTCTCTGGCAGCTCATTCCAGTTACTCAGCGCCTTCTGTGCAAAGAAGTATCCTCTCAGGTTTCTTTCATGGAACACACAGATACAATAAGGGTGTCTATTTATTGTGATAAAGCGAGGAGCAGGCCTTTCTGGCCCTTCAAGCAGCATGGCCAGCAGCCCCCTATTTAACCCTAGCCTAATCGTGGGACGATTTAACCCTAGCCTAATATTTAACCCTAGTGTAATCGTGGGACAATTTGCAATGACCGATGAACCTACCTTTGGAATAAGGGAGGAATTCTGAGCACCCAGAGGAAATTCACGCAGTCATAGGGGGAAAGTACAAAGTCCCTACCATCAGCGGTGGGAATTGAACTCAGGTCACTGGTACTGTAAAGCTTTGTGCTAACCATTAAGCTACCGTGCTGCTCCGGGAGACTCTCAGATTGGCACATGGATGATAGAAAAGTGGAAGGCTATATAGGAGGGAATGGTGAGATTGAATTTAGTGTAGGTTAAAAGGCCAGCACAGTATCATAGGCCAAAGGGCCTGTTCTGTGCTGCTGTGTTCTGTGTTTAACACTTTAAGGACAACTTCTTCCCTATCACCATCAGATTTCCAAATGGTCCATGAACTATTTTGCACTATTTATTTATGTAACAGCATATTTCATCACACATATCTGTGAACCTGATTCTGAATCTGAAAAAGGATCTCCTGCTTTCCTGGCAAATATGATGAACAAACTCTTCTTGAGCTTCCAGCTGGGTGCATGTGTGGATTGTAATAGTGTTTCTATGAAAAACTCTGCCACCTTCAGCAGGGATGATGCCCAGGCATATCTAGTCCAGTGGTATATATACTCAACTCCCGTCGTCTATCCCTCCTGATTGGTTAGTCCTCATCCAATCTGGTTTCTGCTGTCCCAACTTGTTTAGAATTGAATTCCAGTTCTTACTTAGAGCGAGACATTCATCTTTGTTAAAGTTCTTTTGCAGGAAGAGTTTATTGATTCTGAATCTGTTTTTCAAACAAAACCAGGTTAGCCATTTCATTCCATACTGCTAGTTAATTTATAAGCACACACATTTCTGCAGACACAGAATGCTGGAGCTACTCAGCGGTTGACATTTTGGGCCAAGACCCTAATCATCCATTGCCTGTCTGGTACGGAAGCTGCAAGGCCCTACAGAGGAGAGTCAAAAAACAGCTGAGAGGATTATCAGGTTCACCTTCCCCTCTATTTGTGACATTTACGGGGAGAGTTGCAGACGAAGGGCCCAAAGCATTGTTGAGGATCCCTACCACCCATCCACAATCTTTCTGACCCACTAGCATCAGGACTGCCATACTGGTTAACAGCTTTTTCCCTCATCCTGTGGAACTAATGAATACTCTGCCACCATTGAAGTCTCTTCACTAGGACAGCGAGCTGATCATTGTTTACCTGTGCTGTGTTTTACTACGTGCATTTTGAATTCTATTTTATTAACTTGTTTCTCGTATAGTATTTTGTTCTATGCGCTGTGCGTGGTATATGTAGTGTTGGTGCACTGTGGTCTGGAGGAACGCTGTTTCATTTGGTTCTGTATATGTACAGTCAGATTACAATAATAAAGCGATGTGCTGACATTGGAGAGGGTTCAGAGAAGGTTCACAAGAATGATTTTGGGAATTAAAGAGTTACCATATATGGGCTGTTTGGCTGCTCTGGGCTGGTATTCACTGGAATTCAGAATAGTGGGGGTGGGGGGGATCTTATTGAAACCTATTAAATGTTGAAAAACCTAGATGTGGAGAGGATGTTTCCTACTGTGGGATTCTAAGACTAAAGGGCAGAGCCTCAGAATCGAGGAAAGTCCACTTAGAACAGAGCTGTGGAGGAAATACTTTAATCAGAGAGTGGTGAATCTGGAATTCATTGCCATAGGCGGCTATGGAGGCCAAATCATTGGGTATATTTCAGGCAGAGGTTTATAGGTTCTTGATTTGTTATGGGGGGCGGGGGAGGCAGGAGATTGGGGTTGAGAAGGAAATGGATCAACCATGATGAAATGGCAGAGCAGGCTTGATGGGCCAAGTGGCCTAATTCTGCTCCTATATCTTACAGTCTTATAATCTAATAATCTTGAAATTCAACTTGACTTTCTCCAGCATCTTGCGTGTTTCTTTCAGTGGAGTTAGCTGACTTTAGAACTGGTATATGTCGTGAAATTTGTTAACTTTACGGCAGTAGTACAATGCAATACATGGTAAGTAGAGAAAAAAAACAAATATATCAATTTCAATAAAGATATATATTAAATAGCATAGTTAAATTAAAAATAGTGCAAAATCAGAAAAAAAAGTGAGGTAGTGTCCAAGGGTTCAATGTCCATTTAGGAATCGGATGGCAGAGGGGAAGAAGCTGTTCCTCCATCGCTGAGTGTGTGCCTTCAGGCTTCTGTATCTCCTGTCTGATGGTAACAGTGAGAAGAGGGCATGTCCTGGGTGATGAGGGTCCTTGGTAATGGATGCTCCCGTTCTGGGGCATCACTCATTGAAGATGTCTTGGATATTATGGAGGCTGGTACTTATGATGGAACTGACTAATTTTACAACTTTCTGCAGCTTCTTTCAACCCAGTGCAGCTGGCCCCCTCCCCCCCCGCCCCCATACCAGCGGGTGATGCAGCCAGTCAGAATGCTCTCCATGGTACATCTGTAGAAATTTTTGAGTGTTTAAGGTGGCAAACCAAATCTCCTTAAACTCCTGATGAAATATAGCTGGTCTTGCCACCTCTGTAGCTACATTGATATGTCGGAACCAGGTTAGGTCCTCAGAGATATTGACACTCAGGAACTTGAAATTGCTTACTCCCTCCACTTCTGATCCCTCTATGAGGATTACTTTGTGTTCCTTCATCCTACCTTTTCTGAAGTCCACAATCAGCGCTTTGGTTTTACTGACTTTGAGTGTAAGGTTGTTGATACGACACCACTCAGCTGGCTGGTGTATTTCTCTAACCAAACTGTAACCAGATCTGCAGTTAAACTTTCTCTACCAACTCAAATGTCTCTAGGTCCAATAAAGCAAGTCTTATTTCTGATCCCTGAGCAGGTAAAATTGTGCAGAGTGAATATTATTCACAAGTCATGCCCTCCATTTAGTGGCTCAAATCACACACAGCTATGTGTGTAGCATATGCAAGGCATCGCGAAGGACTGGGAACTATTGGCAGTGAGCCGTCTTCTAGCGTAATTCATGCTGCTGGATAACAATGTGAGTTTAGAAATCACAGCAAACTCATTCCTTTCTACAAATAATATAAAAATTTAACAGTTTTGAATTGAATTAATTTCCCTAAGGAATCAACTTAGAGTTGAAAACCATCCTGGTTCCAGAATGAATCTGTCCTAATGAACAATTTTCATCCTTGAATAATGTCTGCTTACTATAATCCTGGTAAATATGTGCTGCACTCACATTTAGATCCGGCCATTAAATCTGAACTGTTTTGAACAAAGCCAATCTTTCCTGGATTCAGAATGAGTCTGTCTTATTTAACAATTTTCAGCCTCTAATAATGTCCACTTACTATAATCCTGGTAAATATACACTGCAGTCACATTTAGATCCTTCCATTAAATCTGAACCAGACAGAACAACACCAATTTTTCCTTTTATCCTGACTACTTGTTAAAAGGTTCCACTCAATTCCTGTGGGCAGGAATTCATTGTACAAGCTGTTCATAATTCAGCAATTAACTGGCACAAAATTTAACAATTTTGTTTTCAAGGAGTGCCAAGGATGACTACTGGGCTTAAATTTAAAAAAAACTAGGAATTACACAAGAGGCTCTGCGGATAGTGGAAATCCAGAGCAACGGACACAGAATGTTGGAAGAATTCAGCAGGTCAGGCAACATCTGTGGAGGGGAATAAACAGTTGAGGTTTCATAAGACCATAAGATATAGGAGCAGAATTAGGCCATTTGGCCCATTGAGTCTGCTCTGCCATGTTCCCTCTCAGCCCCAATCTGCCTTCTCCCCGTATCCCTTCATGCCCTGACTAATCACGAATTTATCAGCCTCTGCCTTAAATATACCCAACGCCTTGGTCTCCACAGCCACCTGTGGCAATAGTTCCACAGATTCACCACACCCTGGCTAAAGAAATTCCTCCTCATCGAAAAGGACACTCCTCAATTCTGAGGTTATACCCTCTGGTCTTGAACTCGTCTCCTCATCCACTCCACCGAAGCCTTTCAACATTCAATAGGTTTCAATGAATCGAATTGACTTTATTTCCTACATCCTTCACATACATGAGTAAAAATTTTTATGTTACGTCTTTGTCTGAATGTACAATGTGCAAATTATAGTAATTTGTAATAAGTAGTATGTACAAAAGAACACTCGATATAGCATAGAAATACAATAGTATCAGCATGAATTAATCAGTCTGATGGGCTGGTGGAAGAAGCTGTTCCGGAGCCTGTTGGTCCTGGCTTTTTTGCTGTGGACCATTTCCAACTGGAACGCTTTGTGGTTGGAATGACTCCGGTCCCCAGTGATCCTTCGGGCCTTTGTTACACACCTGTCTTTTTAAATCCCTGAATAGTGAGAAGTTCACATCTACAGATGCGCTGGGCTGTCTGCACCACTCTCTGCAGAGCTCTGCAATTGAGGGAGGTACAGTTCCCATACCAGGCAGTGATGCAGCCAGTCAGGATGCTCTCAATTGTGCTCCTGTAGAGAGTCCTTAGGATTTGGGGACTCATACCAAACTTCTTCAACTGTCTGAGGTGAAAGAGTTGCTGTTGTGCTTTCTTCACCTCGCAGCCGGTACGTACAGACCAAGTGAGATCCTCGATGATGTTTATGTCGAGGAACTTAAAGCTGTTCACCCTCTCAAACCCAGATCCATTGATGTCAGTAGGGGTTAGCCAGTCTCCGTTCCTCCTGTTGTTTTTGCAACATTGAGGGAGAGGTTGTTTTCTTGACACCACTGTGTCAGAGAGATGACTCCTTCCCTGTCGGCCACCTCGTTATTGCTTAAGATAAGGCCAATCAGTGCAGTGTTATCAGCAAACTTAAATAACAGATTGGAGCTGTGGATGGCGACACAGCCATGGGTATACAGAGTAAAGGAGGGGGCTTAGGACACAGCCCTGAGGGGCACCTGTATTGAGGGGTAGAGGTGAGGGAACCCACTCTTACCTCCAGCTGGCGATCTGACAGGAAGTCCAGAATCCAGCTGCACAAGGCAAGGCGAAGGACGAGGTCTATTAGCTTCTTGTCAAGCCTGGATGGAATTATGGTGTTGAATGCTGAACTGTAGTCCAAGAACAGCATCCTTTTTCTTCAGATGTGTAGAGCTGTGGCTATTGTGTCATCTGTTTATCAGTTGTGCCTGTAGCTGAATTGTAGAGGTTCCAGTGTGGGTGGTAGCAAGCTGCAGATGTCGTCCTTGACCAGCCTCTCAAAGCACTTGCCTATTATTGAGGTGAGTGTGACAGTACGCCAGCCGTTCAGACACGTCACCCCTCAAGGGTGAGATCACCCCTTTTAGGCTGAGTCCCTTCATCGGGACTGGAAAGGAAGGGGGAAGCAGCTAGAATGAGAAGATGGCAGGGAAGGGGCAGATTACCTACCAGCTGACAGGTGATAGGTGAAGCCAGGTAGGTGGGTTCTGAGGGGGGATGAGTGAGAAGCTGGGGGGGTGATAGGTGGGTAAGGGGATGAAGTGATAGGGTGAGTAGTAATAGGGGTTCCAGAATGAGGGATGGAAAAAGACAGAAGGGGCAGGGTAGAAATTACTGGAAGTTAGAGAAATTGATGCTCATGCCATCATTTTGGAAGCCAGTCAGAGGTGTTGCTCCTCCAACATATAAAGCTCTCGAATTCTGATCTATATGTGAAAACCACCCCTGACCACTGAAGCCTCTATGTGCCATCCTCACAGCCCAGTCATGAAGTTCTCAGTGAAAAGCAAGCTGAATTTCAGGAGGGACAGCTCCTGGGTTAAAGCTGGCCTCTTCACAATAATGTCGGAGCCCCCAATGAGATTATAGCAGGAGAATCACTCCTGGGAGGGTGTTAGTCTCTCGTTGCTGAACGTCTTGGCTCCGCTGGCCAGTTACTGAATCTGCTGTGACATTTCAATACCATGATAAGATTATCCTCAGTGGGGCAGTAGGCATCTTCAATCAGTGATGAATAAGCAGGCCTTTCATCAGCTACTTTTGCAACTATTAACATGGGTGTAATTGAAAGTGATGTGATTACATTGCAGAGGCTGCTTTCATATTCCGTTCACGTGGAAGATTTCAACACTTCCACTTTTTACGTTTGTACGGGCTTTGGCAGTTAAAGGGCAATTAAAAAAGAACCCTGATGCCTACCACACAGCCCACATTTTATTAAAAAAATTTATTTAGAGCTACAGCGTGGAACAGGCCCTTCTGGCACGTTGAGCATTTGATAACTTTGGGTCTATAGTTGCTGGAGTTGAGAAGAGTGGGGGGGGGGTGGTGGAATCTAATCGAAACCTTTTGAATATTGAAAGGCCTAGGTAGAGAGGAAGTGGAGAGGATGTTTCCTATAATGAGAGAATCTAAGACCAGAGGATACTGCCTCAGAACAGAAGGACCTCCCTTTAGATCATAGATGAGGAATTTCTTTAGCTAGGGGGTGGTGAATCTGTGGAACGTATTGCTACAGACGGCTGTGGAGGTTGAGTCATTGGGTATGTTTAAAGCAGATGATGATAGGTTCCTAATTCATCAGGTTGTTAAAGGATATGGGGAAAAGGTCGAAGAATGGGGTTGAGAAGGATAATAAGTCAGCCATGATGAAATGGTGGAGCAGACTCGATGGGCCAAATGGCCTAATTCTGCTCCTATGTCTTATGGTCTAAGTGACGTGCCTGAGTAGTAACACTGACTGTTCAAGCTGTATTGATTGGATCACATGACCAGATCAATTTGCACAGCAATACATCTCCTTCATATACTACAAAGACTCGGACACATTTGTCACCTACAGGATTGCAATGTAGTAGACATTAGAATTAGTGCTTTGAATCAGGCCAATTGCTCTTTCAGGGCCAAGTGCCTTCAGGGCTAGGCACCCCCTGAGGGTGATCATTCCTAATCCAATGGGATCTCCTCCCTTATGAAAGGCATCGACCCTTGCTGTGCTGGAAGTGGCCAGAGTTTTACCATTCTGCACTTCTGCCAATTGCCACTGCCTCAGATTGCGAGTGCCCACGGTTATTATGTTATATATTTGGGTGCTATGGTAGCACTGTGGTTAACGCAATGCTTTTACAGCTTGGAGCACGGGAGTTCAAAGTTTAATTCTGGTGTTCTCTGTAAGGAGTTCGTTCGTCCTCCCTGTGAATGTTTCGCTTTCCTCTGGGTGCTCTGGTTTTCTCCTGTAGTCCAAAGATGGATCTGTTAGTAGGTTATTGGTCATTGTAAATTGTCCTGTGATTATGTTAGTGTTAAATAGGTGAGTTGCTGGGCAGAGCAGCTCAATGGGCCAGAAGGGCCTGTTCTGAACTATACTGCTAAATAAAATCAAATAACATAAATAAATAGCAATCTGTTTTTCATCACTGTCAAACACAGCGTCAGTCCTTAGACTTCAAACTCAAAGTAACACAGTAACATTGGCTCATCCTGTTCAATCAGGAGGCACTGGGATATATCACGCTGATAATACAAACTGTTCATAATTCAGCAATTAACTTTTACAAAATCAACAATTTTGTTTTCAAAGAGTGTCAGGGATGGCTGCTGTGATTATTTTAAATAAAAAAAAACAAACTTGGCATTACACGACAAAGTTTACAGACACTGGAAATCCTGAGCAGCATACACAAAATACTGAAGGAACTCAGCAGGTCAGGCAGCATCCATGGAAATGAATAAACAGTCAACATTTCAAGCCAAGACCCTTCATCAGAACTTCATCTGGCGGTTGTCCTTGATGTCTTGATGAAGGGTCTTAGACCGAAACGTTGATTATTTATTCCCCTCCATAGATGCTGCCTGACCACCTCCAGCATTAGATGTCCCATTGCATCCTACTTTTGCCACCATATTGTTACACAGTGTCTCCCCTCATTCTTCTCTCTTTTCCCATTCCCTATTCTAGCTCCCATCTTACTCCTTCTCCTCAACTGCTCAACTTCTCCTTCTTTTTCTCTCATGGTCCAATCTCCTCCCCTATCAGATTCCTCCTTCAGCCGTTTACCTCTTCCACCTATCACCTCGCAGCTTCTTACTTCATCGCCTTCAACTGCATACTTTCCTTCCCCCTCACCAGGACTAACTAATCACTTGTCAACTTGTCCTCCTTCCCCTCCCCTCACGTTCTTATTCTGGCTTCTTCTCCCTTTCTTTCCAGACCTGGTGAAGGATCTCAGCCTGAACTGGCAACTTCTTACCCCTCTCCATAGATGCTGCCTGACCTGCTGAGTTTCTCTCGCACTTTGTGCATGTTAATCAGGCTGACAGATTTAATTGTCTTTTTAACATTTTTGTCGGGGGGGTGCTTCTGGGTATGGTTTTGGGGACAGAAAGGGTAGTCAGGGGTCGGGTTAGGGCTTACAGACTGGGATGTGAGGGAATTAGAGCACAGGCCAGAGTCTCCACTCTGCATTGTGGGCATGGAGTATGTTGGCACTGGAATGTCTGATGATACTTGCGGGCTGCCCCCAGCACAGTGACTTGGTTGTTAACGCAAATGGCACACTTCACTGTGCGTTTCGATGTGCCTGTGATAAATAATCTTGAGTCTTGACAGTAATATTAATTCCCACTTTGTTGAGTGTGTATCATACATGATTCCTGGGATGGCAGGACTTTCATATGATGAAAGATTAGATCGACTAGGCTTATACTCTCTGGAATTTAGAAGATTGAGGGGGGATCTTATTGAAACGTATAAAATCCTAAAGGGATTGAACAGGCTAGATGCAGGAAGATTGTTCCCGATGTTGGGGAAGTCCAGAACGAGGGGTCACAGTTTGAGGATAAAGGGGAAGCCTTTTAGGACCGAGATGAGGAAAAACTTCTTCACACAGAGAGTGGTGAATCTGTGGAATTCTCTGCCACAGGAAACAGTTGAGGCCAGTTCATGGGCTATATTTAAGAGGGAGTTAGATATGGCCCTTGTGGCCAAAGGGATTAGGGGGTATGGAGAGAAGGCAGGTATAGGGTTCTGAGTTGGATGATCAGCCATGATCATACTGAATGGCGGTGCAGGCTTGAAGGGCCAAATGGCCTACTTCTGCACCTATTTTCTATGTTTCTATGTAGGGAGAGCTGAGCAGTATGTCCCCAGGACCAGATATATCCAAAGAAACCAGAAAAAAATTCCAAAAATTGCTGTAAATATATAGCAACTAGGCAGAGAGGGAAACAGACCAAAGGTCAAAGCTCAAAGTTCTCTCCTCAGCACTTGCTGTGTACTTTTATTACTTTGCCTCTACTACCCTCCGGCCACTCCACACCCAGCATTCTGTTTTTTAAAAAAAACTTACCTCTGACATCCCCCAATACCTTCGTCCGATCACCTTAAAATTATGTCCTCTTGTATTAGTCATTTCTACCCTGGAAATAAGTCTCTGACTGTCCACTCGATCTGTGCCTCTGATTACCTTGTACACATTGAGAAAATTACCTCTCATCCTCCTTCCTTCCAAAGAGAAAAGCCCTAGCTCACTCAACCTATCCTCATAGGACACGCTCTCTAATCCAGGCAGCATCCTGGTGAATTTGCTCTGCACCCTCCAAAGGGTGCAGAGAATATTTACATGGATGTTGCCAGGATTTCAGGACCTAAGTTATATGGAATAGTTCAATGGGTTAGGGCTGTACTCCTGCAGTGCAAGAGAATGAGGGGGATTTAATAGAGGTATACAAAATTATGAGGAATAGATAGGGTAAATGCAAGCAAGTTTTTGCCACTGAGGTTGGGTGAAACAACAACTAGAGGTTATGGGTTAAGTGTGAAAGGTGAAATATTTAGAAGCACAGAAACATAGAAAACATACAGCACAATACAGGCCCTTTGGCACACAAAGCTGTGCCGGGACTGGTTAAATAGGTTAAGGGGAACTTAAGTGGTATCTCCTTCACTCCAAGAGTGATGTGAGTGTGGAACAAGCTGTCAGCAGAACTGGTGGATGTGGGTTCGATTTCAACATGTAAGAGGTGTTTGGATAGGGGATGTGGAACCATGGACTTTTTACTCTCCCCCCATCCAATAGGCACTACAGGAGCCTCCGCTCCCACACCAGCAGTCACAGGAAGAGCTTCTTCCCTGAGGCTGTGACCCTGCTGAACCTCACATCACAGTGCTAAGCAGTATTGCATCCATATTGTACTGTCTCAGTACTTTTATATTTGTGTGCTGTAGCACTTTTTTTTAATTCGCAGTTATTTTGTAAATAACACTATTCTTTGCATTTCTGGTCAGATGCTAAATGCATTTCATTGGCTTTGTATCTGTACTCGGCACAATGACAATAAAGTTGAATCTAATGTAATATGAGAGGTGTGGCGGGCTATGGTCCAGGTGCGGGTTGACAGGAAGAATAATGAAGTGGAATGGACTAGAGGGACTGAAGGTCCTGTTTCTGTGCTGAAGTGCTCTGTGACTCAAAGAGAAAACCCCTAACTTGCTCAGCCTATCCTCATAAGACATGCCCTCTAATCCAGGCAACACCTTCGTAAATCTCCTCTGCACTCTCTGTAGAGCTGATACATCCTTCCTGTAATGCGATGACCAGAACTGAACACAATATTCCCAAGTATGGTCTGAGCAGAAAGTAATAGATTTGCAACAATCCCTTGCAGCTCTGGAACTCAGTCATTCAACTAATGAAGGCTAGCAGACCATACATCTTCTTAACCACCTATGAACTTGACGAACAATGTTGAGAGATCTATGGACGTGCACCACAAGATCTCTGTGTTCTTCCACACTACCATTAACCCTTTATTCTGCCTTCAAATTCGACCTTCCAAAGTGAATCACTTCACACTTTTCTGAATTGAACTCCATCTGCCGCTTCTCAGACCAGCTCTGCATCCTATCAATATCTCCTTGTAACCTATAAAAAACCTTCCACACTATCTACAACACCACCAGTCTTCATGTAATTTGCTAACTTACTAACCCATCCTTCCACATCCTCAGACAGCTGATTTATAAGGATCTCCAAGGGCAGTGGTCCTAGCACAGATCCCTGAGGAACACTTCCTGGTAGAACATGATCCATCTACAACCAGGACGAGGGATTATGGGAAATGCCCTGTTGTGGGGTCAAAAGCAGCAATAATAATACTCTTGATGTTAGGCTTTGCACCTTAAACATGCCTTTCTTTTCTCCGTGATCTGGAGTAGCCTCTTAAAGTGTCGCTAGTTAAGCTCCTTGGTCTTGGACAATTGGAGAACCTCTGTATCACTCTGTCACCCCAAACACTGGGCTATAGTTTTTAAGATGAATTTTAATCCCTGCTTTAAAAAAAACAAAATGGCTCAAGCCTTTGATTTAATTTGAAGCATTTGATTTTTCATCCTAACTGGTGCAATTGACACTGCAAATCGTTTGTATATCTTGTTGAAAATAAATATATAAAACAGTAAAACGATTCTGAAGCCATACTGCAACAAAGGTATGGAGCAGAGATACAAATCCCTGGAGGGTCTTCCTAAAGCGTTTTAATAAATTGCTTCGATCGACAGCTGTGCCCTCACAGCCCCAGGGATTTCAGAGTCAGGTTCAATTCTTTAAGGTTGTTTGAGGGACTAATCTACACAATGCTTCATAACTAAGGAGCTGATTTTATTTACATAGCTCTGTGAAATCTGAGTGGCCCTTTTGTAAACTGAAAGTTATAAGGAGAGAGGACTGTCTGTGCTTGGTTAGATGAACTCTGCTCTGAAGCAGTGGTCGAGTTGCCACTGCCGAAGTCATAGACTGAGAGGTGTTGTGGTGTTAGTGTCCATAATGATCTTTTGACCTTCTGCATTATGGTCACACAGTGTAGATGGACAGAAGATCAAATGACCTTACCTTAAATAGGCAAGGTGTAAAGGATGTGGCCCGAATGTGGGAAAATGGGCCTTATCATTCTACACAACATCTATCTCAGTGTCTGTCAATATGTCTCTTAAACACAATAGTATTGCAATCACTTGAGTCGAGTATGATGTTCTCTTAAGGGTTATCCCTTAATGGAGAACATATATGCATGCCATTATTTAAAGTGGGGAGGCTGTGGCACGGGCAGCCACCACACAGTCCTTGATAGATTGGGGTCACGGTCCAGTGGTGTGGAATGCCAGATGACCAGGGACCCTTTACTGTTGCAGGCTTCCTCCACCTTCACTGCTGTTGTGATGTGTCATCATCTTCTGCCAGGTCCACCGCTGAGGTCTTGGTTTTATCACTCATTGTGTAGAACCTCCTCTGTGACCTTACTACTATGGGTGACCCCAGCAGGAGCCAAGCTCCAGAGTGCATTGCTAATGGGATTTCAGGAACTCACAAGACTGTCCATCACAACAAGGTGATGATCCCTGGAGAAGAAAACATAGTAATTTTATCTGGATATATCACCTCCTCTGACAGAAATATATTTAAAGATAAAGCTTAATTGTATTTGTCACATGTACATTCAGTGGCCACTTTGAGGTAGAGGAAGTACTTAATAAAGTGGCCATTGAGTGTATTTCTGTATGTTTGTGGTCTTCTGCTGCAGTAGACTATCCACTTCAAGTTTCGATGTGTTGTGCCTTCAAAGATGCTCTTCTGCACATCACTGTTGTAATGCCTGGTTATTTGAGTTGCTGTTGCTTTGCTGTTAGCTTGAACCAGTCCAGCCATGTTCCTCTGACTCCTCTCATTAACAAGGCATTTTTACCCTCAGAACTATGACTCACTGGTTGCTTTTTGTTTCTTACAACAATCTCTGTAAACTCTAGAGACTGTTGTGTGTGAAAATCCCAGGAGATCAGTATTTTCCGAGATACTCGAACCACGATGTCTGGCACTGGCAATCGTTCCACAGTCAGTCATCTAGATCACGTCTCTCCCCCATTCTGATGTTTGGTCTGAACAACAACTGAACATCTTGTCTGCCTGCTTTTTATGTGTTGAGTTGCTGCCACATAACTGGTGATTTGATATTTGCATTAATGAGCAGGTGTACAGGTGTACCTAATAAAGTGGTCACTGAGTGTAAGTGGGGAAGGAACTCAACTAGCTGACTGGTCTTTTCCCATTCTGCTTTCTCATGTGAAAAATAATGGTATTTTATTTTTTGAAGCAAATGCATTCATTCAATTGTTTCAGCCTGATTTGAAAAGAGCTGGTGACAGCAGCCCGCAGTAATCCACAGTGCCTGTATTAATAAGCCTAAAAGACATGCAAACCTTATCTGTCAATTTATTTTTACACTTATCAACTCGATACAAGATTTTGCCACTCCTCATGTGACCTCACACATACAATTAAATTCTCTTGCTACCTCTGTTCAAAGCACAAGGATGGAATCATTCAGTTCCACTGTGACAGACCAAAGAGTGTACAATTACAGATAACTGAGCTGTCTCTACTGTGAGGCAAAATCCACTCATTACCCCTCCCTGTCGACCACAGGATTTGTAGAATACATCTTGCACTGTTCCCTCTAAGCTGTGCAGTCACGCAGTAACTGAAATGCTCCCATGCACATAGGCTTCGTTGCCACACAGCTAGAATTTTCTTTTATACAGTGGTATGCAAAAGTTTGGGCACCCCGGTCAAAATTTCTGATACTGTGAATAGCTAAGTGAGTAAAAGATGACCTGATTTTCAAAAGGCATAAAGTTAAAGGTGACACATTTCTTTAATATGTTAAGCAAGAAAACTTTTTTATTTCCATCTTTTACAGTTTCAAAATAACAAAAAAAAAAGGACCCAAAGCAAAAGTTTGGGCACCTTGCATGGGAGTACTTAGTAACACCCCCTTTGGCAAGTATCACAGCTTGTAAACACTTTCTGTAGCCAGCTAAACATCTTTGGGGGTTTCTGCCCATTCTTCCTTGCAAAAGACTTCTTGTACTGTGAGGTTTTGGGCCGTCTTGCCGTCTTTTCGGCAATCATACCTTTGCTCATTTGACCAAAAAGTTCTATTCAGAAGGTTTCAAAGGAACATCTAAACAAGCCTGATGCATTTTGGAAACAAGTCCAGTGGACTGATGAAGTTAAAATAGAACTTTTTGGCTGCAATGAGAAAAGGTATGTTTGGAGAAAAAAGGGTGCAGAATTTCATGGAAAAAAAACCTCTCCAACTGTTAAGCATGGGGGTGGATCGATCATGCTTTGGGCTTGTGTTGCAGCCAGTGACATAGGGAAAATTTACTGATAGAGGGAAGAATGAATTCAATTAAGTACCAGCAAATTCTGGATGCAAACATCACACCGTCTGTATATATAAAAAAAAAGCTGAAGATGAAAAGAGGATGACTTCGACAACAGGATAATGATCCTAATCACACCTCAAAATCCACAATGGACTACCTCAAGAGGCACAAGCTGAAGGTTTTGCCATGGCCCTCACAATCCCCCGACCTAAACATCATCGAGAATCTGTGGATAGACCTCAAAAGAGCAGTGCATGCAAGACGGCCCAAGAATCTCACAGAACTAGAAGCTTTTTGCAAGGAAGAATGGGCGAAAATTCCCCAAACAAGAATTGAAAGTCTCTTAGCTGGCTACAGAAAGCGTTTATAAGCTGTGATACTTGCCAAAGGGGGTGTTACTAAGTAGTGCCATGCAGGGTGCCCAACTTTTTCTTTGGGCCCTTTTCCTTTTTTGTTATTTTGAAACTGTAAAAGATGGAAATAAAAGTTTTCTTGCTTAAAATATTAAAGAAATGTGACATCCTTTATGCCTTTTGGAAATCAGTTCATCTTTTACTTGCTTAGCTATTCACAGAAGAAATTTTGACCAGGGGTGCCCAAACTTTTGCATACCACTGTATAATGTTCATATAATTTTGAAATCTATGTTAATTTAATTGTGAAATTAATTAATATAACCCATGCATTTTCTAAATAATAAACATACCATAATCTTTGAAACATTCTAGAGCAGCGTATTTACATCGTCAGAGTTAAAAGTCACAGCACTTTTATAAATTGTAACAATAAACACAGAATGGAAGTCCGTAGCTATTTGTTAATGAACCACTATACAGCTGAATACCAACATCGTCTGATCTTTCATAGTACGCATATCACAAAAAAAAAACATTTAATGTGCTGCAGAGTTTTCAGGCCATTTAAAAATTTCCTGCTCAGAGCAATGATTAATCTGCGCAGATATATATATATATAAAAATGAGAGGGAACGTTGATCTTGGATGTAAATCCAGAATATTATTGAATGTATTATATATTATATAAAATATATTACTATAAGTTACAATAAAGAATATTAAAAAAAGATAACTACTTCAAAAAATGTTATAAAATCAAACTAGCATTCATGGGTCATGAACCATTCATAAATCTAATGGTGGAGGGGAAGAAGCTGTTCCTAAAAGGTTGAGTGTGTGTCTTCATGCTTCTGTATCTTCTGACAATGAGAAGAGGGTATGTCCTGGGTGCTGACAGTCTTTAATGATTGATGCTGTTGTCTTAAGGCCTTGCCTTTTGAAGGTGTTCTTGATGCTGGGAAGACATGATGGAGCTGGCTGAGTTTTCAGCTTTCTATAGCTTTTCCTGATCCTCTGCAGTGGCCCCTCTATACTAGATGGTGATGCAGCATGTAAAAATGCTCTCCACTGTACATCTGTAGAAATTTGCTAGAAATTTTCTTTAGAAATTCTTTAAAATGTCTTTAACCTTTCTTTAAAATTTGAGAATTAGGTTTGCATTCTGATTCAAATTTGTGGAAGCTATAGAAACATAGAAAACCTACAGCACAATACAGGCCCCTCAGCCCACAACGTTGTGCCAAACATGTCCCTACCTTAGAAATTACTAGGCTTACCTATAGGCCTCTATTTTTCTAAGCTCCATGTACCTATCCAAAAGTCTCTTAAAAGACCCTCTCGTATCTGCCTCTACCACCATTGCTGGCAGCCCATTCCACGCACTCACCACACTGAGTAAAAACCTGAATATGGATAATGTAAAGAATCCGGTGAGATGCAAAAATCATTGTGATGTTCTTGAAAACCCTAATGGGAGAAATGCCAAGATTGAATAGATTTGGACTTTATTCCCTGGAGCGTAAGAGAATGAGGGGAGATTTGATAGAGGTATTCAAAATTATAAGGATTATAGATAGGGTAAATGAAGCAGGCTTTTCTACTGAGGTTGGGTGAGACTTCAACTGGAAGCTATGGGTTAAGGGTGAAAGGTGAAATGTTTATGGGGAACATGAGGGGGAACTTCACTCAGAGGGTGGTGAGAGTGTGGAATGAGCTGCCAGTGGAAGTGGTGGATGTGGGTTAAAGTTCAACATTTGGGCAACTACATGGATGGGAAGGGTATGGAGGGCTATGTTCCAGGTGCAGGTTGATGGGACCAAGGAGGATAAGTTTGGCATGGTCTAGATGGGCTGAAAGGCCTGTTTCTATGACTCCATAACTATTTGCCACTGTTCTGGGCTTGGTAAAGGATAACGTGCCAAGGATGTAATGTTCAGGCTTTACAAGACATCGGCCGGACCATAAGGAGTATTGTGGATGTGCTGGCATTTGAGAGGATCTAGAAGAGGTTTACGAGAATGATCCCAGCAATGAAAGGGTTAACTCTTGAGTGTTTGATGGCTCTAGCCCTGTATTCGCTGGAGTTTAGAACAAAGAAGGAGGATTTCATTGAAATCTATTGAATATTGAAAGACCCAGGTAGAGTGGTGTGGAGGGGATGTTTCCTATAGTGCGGGAGTATTGGACCAGAGGATACAGACTTAGAAAAGAAGGATGTCCCTTTAAAACAGAGATAAGGAGGAATTTCTTTAGCCAGAGGGTGGTGAACTGTGGAATTCATTGTCACAGATGACTGTGGAGGTCATGTCATTGAATATATTTAAAGAAGAGGTTGATAGGTTCAAAGGTTACAGCGAGAAGCAGGAGAATGGGGTCAAGTAGGAAAATAAAGGGTGAAAGGTCTCAGCCTGAAATATAACAGAGATGAGAAGGAATTTCCTTACCAAGAGGGTGGTGAATATGTAGAATTCATTGCAACAAATGGCTGTGGAGGCCAAGGCATTGGGTATGTTTAAAACAGAGTTTGATGGGTTCATGTTATCAGGTGTTAAGGGTTATGGGGAGCAGGAGAGGGATTATAAATCAGCTGCGATGGAATGGTGGAACAAACTCAATGGGCTGAATGGCCTAATTCTGCTCCTCTGCCTTATGGTCTAATATTGTTATGGAGTTTTACTTTACTCACTAGAGTTTGAAAGAATGGAGGGTGATGAAATCTCATTGAAACCTGTGCAATATTGAAAGGCCTAGACAGAGTGGATGTTGATGGGATGTTTCCTATTGGAAGCCGAATGGCTCTTTTCTACCCTGGTCTGATGTTATTGATGATAGCCTGTCCGTGAAAGAGGAAAGAATGCCCAAGTTTCAATCACAAACATTTGTTCCTTGATCTAAATATTCCATACTGGTACAGGGTTTTCCAGCAGACATGAAAAGAGAATAGATTCCATGCTAATGGGTTTGCACTGAGTCTAACTTGTGGAGCTGCCCTCACTGCTGCTGAGAATTTGTAGAACATTGTACGTGGTAAATAACTCCGAGCCTCTGCAGCATCTATGTAGTAGTCAACCAGCAATGAATCTGTAAGTCTTAGAGTCACTGAACACTAAAGCAGGCCTTTCTGCCCATCTAGACAATGTTGAAGTATTACTCTGGCTTGTCCATGGACCTGCACCCAGACCATACCTTCTTTACTCCTCCTGTTCAAATTTCTCTTAAATGTTGAAATCAAACCCACATCCACTGCTTCTGCTGAGATAAAAGCCAGGACCAATAGGCTCCGGGACCGCTTCTTCCACCAGACCATGAGACTGATTAATTCAGGCTGATGCAGCTGTATTTCTATGTTATATTGACCATCCTGTTGTATGTAATATTTATTATAAGTTACTATAATTGCACAGTGCACATTTAGACGGAGACGTAATGTAAAGATTTCTACTCTTTATGTATATGAAGGGTGCAAGAAATAAAGTCAATTCAGTTCAGCTCATTCCACACTCTAACCACCCTCTGAAGAATTTCCTCCACATATTTCCCTTAAATATTTCACCTTTCACCCTTAACTCATGTCCTCTAGTTCTAGTCTCACCCAACCTCAGTGTAAAAGCCTGCTTGTGTTTACCCTCATAATTTTGTATAACTCTGTTAACCATCCCCCCCCCCCCATTCTCCTTCCTTGAGGGAATAACGTGCTAAACTATTCAACCTTTCCCCTGAAGCCCCTGTAAATCCTGGTAAGTTGTTCTTCCTGGTGTCGATCTTGTTCAGCTGTTGGTGTTTGAGAAGGCGTTAGAGCACTGGTACCTTCAGTCGCCAGTGTCAGCTCGGCTCAGCTCAGCATTGTGCATGGTGTTTTCTCTTCTCTGTGTCACCCTGCCGGGTATTCATTGCACAGACACACACGCACTAATGCCACCATCAACACGCATTCAGTGTATCATAACAACACCGCTTGTGTATGCAAACACAGAGTAAAAACACTCATGGTTCAGCAGTGTGCCCAGGGCAAGTCTCTTGATTTTGTGCTGTCACTGGGACGCTAGAGGGAGCTGAGCACGATACAAGCCTCTTAGAGCACAGAACAGGAGCAGACCCTTCGGCCCACAATGCTGTGCCAAATCAAGTAAATAAGTAATCAAATGGCTAACTAACCCCTTCTTCCAACACAATGCCCACTTCCATTTTCCTCTTGTGCCTACCTAAATGTCTCTTAAAAATCCCTTATGTACTTGTCTTTACCTCACCTCAGACAGTGCTTTCCAGGCACCCACCACACTCTGTATTTTTAAAAAAAACACAAACAAACAAAACAATAAAAAAAAATTGCCCCTCACATCTGCTTTGAAATTACCCCACTCAACTTAAATGCAAGTCCTCTGCTATTAGACCAGAGTTTAGTTGGCTAAAATTTAGCATGAAGACAAGACTTTTCTCTGCTGCACAGGTGTTAAGTCTTGCTGTGTAATAAATCTGTGGTACTTCGTTCAAGTGGTTAATCAACTGATATCTAAGCTGAAATTTTTTTTTCTCTCAGCTGGTGTTCATTTCACTCAGTTTTTAGCAAGTTTGAGATGAGTGGTTTATTAAGAGCACAAAATACCTTAAAAAAAGAACCTCTCCTAGCGAGGAGGATTACATAATGTGACTCACCCCAAGAGGTAAGTCATGGGCACAAGAGATTCTGTGGATGCATAGTCAGGGTGTGAAACGTTCTGGGGAGAAGGCAGGAGAATGGAGTTCAGAGGCAAATAGATCAGCCATGATGAAAGGGCAGAGCAGACCAGACCAGATGGGCTGAATGGCCTAATTCTGCACTAATGTCTTATTTTCTTATTAGGTTCCTGATTAGAATGAGAATCAGGTTTATCATCACAGGCATGTGTCGTGGAATTTGTTAACTTAGCAGCAGCAGTTCAATGCAATACATAATATAGAAGGAGGAAAAAAATAGAATAATAAATAAATTACAGTATAGGCATATTGAATAAATTTAAAATTGTGCAAAAACAGAAATAATATATATAAAAAGTGAGGTAGTGTTCAAAAATTCAATGTCCATTTAGGAATCAGATGGCAGAGGGAAAAAAGCTGCTCCTTAATCACTGAGTGTGTGCCTTCAGGCTTCTGTATCTCCTACCTGATGGTAACAGTGAGAAAAGGGCATGCCCTGGGTGCTGGTGGTCTTTAATAATGGACACTGCCTTTCTGAGACACCGCTCCTTGAAGATGTCCTGGGTACTTTGTAGGCTAGTACCCAAGATGGAGCCGACTAAATTAAGGACCCTCTGCAGCTTCTTTCGGTCCTGTGCAGTAGCCTCCCCATACTAGACAGTGATGCAGCCCGTCAGAATGCTCTCCATGGTACATCTATGTAAGTTTTTGAGTGTATTTGTTGACATACCAAATCTCTTTAAACTCCAAATGAAGTATGGTCTCTGTCTTGCCTTCGTTATAACTGCATTGATGTTTTGGGACCAAGTTCGATCCTCAGAGATCTTGACACCCAGGAACTTGAAGCTGCTCACTTTCTCCACTTCTGTTCCTTCTATGAGGATTGGTATGTGTTCCTTCGTCTTACCCTTCCTGAAGTCCACAATCAGCTCTTTTGTCTTACTGATGTTGAGTGCCAGGTTGTTGCTAGACACCACTCCACTATTTGGCATATCTCGCTCCTGTACGCCCTTTTTGTCTCCATCTGAGATTCTACCAACAATTGTTGTATCATCAACAAATTTATAGATGGTATTTGATCTATGCCTAGCCACAGTCATGGGTATAGAGAGAGTGGAGCAGTGGGTTAAGCACACACCCCTGAGGTGCACCAGTGTTGATCATCAGTGAGGAGGAGATATTATCACCAAGCCATACAGATTATCTTCTGGTTAAGAATTCGAGGATCCAATTGCAGAGGGAGTTATAGAGGCCCAGGTTCTGTAACATCTCAATCAGGATTGTGGGAATGATGGTGTTAAATGCTGAGCTATAGTCGATGAACAGCATCCTGACATAGGTGTTTGTGTTGTCCGGGTGGTCTAAGGCCCTGTGAAGAGCCATTGAGATTGTGTCTGCTATTGACCTATTATGGTGACAGGCAAATTGCAGTGGTCCAGATCCTTGCCGAGACAGGAGTTCAGTCTAGTCATGACCAACCTCTCAAAGCATTTCATCACTGTAGATGTGAGTGCTACCGGGTGATAGTCATTAAGGCTGCTCACATTCTTTTTCTTAGGCACTGGTATAATTATTGCCTTTTTGAAGCAAGTGGGAACTTCCACCTGTAGCAGTGAGAGGTTGAAAATATCCTTGAATACTCCAGCCAGTTGGTTGACACAGGTTTTCAGAGCCTTACCAGGTACTCCATCTGGACCTTCCGCCTTGCGAGGTTTATGCTTTTTAAAGACAGCCTAACATTGGCCTCTGAGATGGAGATCACAGGGTCATCAGGTGCAGCAGGAATCTTCATTGCTGTAGTTTTCCCCCTTTCAAAGCTTGCATAGAAGGTGTTGAGTTCATCTGGTAGTGAAGCATCAATGCCATTCATGCTATTGGGTTTTGCTTTGTAGGAAGTAATGTCTTGCAAACCCTGCCAAAGTTGTTGTGCATCCGATGTCGCCTCCAACCTCATTTGAAATTGTCTTTTCATCCTTGAAACAGCCCTTCGCAAGTCATATCTGGTTTTCTGGTACAGGCCTGGGTTGCCAGACTTGAATGCCACAGATCTATAACCATATAACCATCTCGGCCCTTCTAGTCCTTGCTGAACTCTTACTCTCACCTAGTCCCACTGACCTGCACTCAGCCCATAACCCTCCATTCCTTTCCTGTCCATATAGCTGTCCAATTTAACTTTAAATGACAACATCGAACCTGCCTCAAACACTTCTGCTGGAAGCTCATTCCACACAGCTACCACTCTCTGAGTAAAGAAGTTCCCCCTCGTGTTACCCCTAAACTTTTGCCCTTTAACTCTCAACTCATGTCCTCTTGTTTGAATCTCCCCCACTCTCAATGGAAAAAGCATATCCACGTCAACTCTATCTATCCCCCTCATAATTTTAAATACCTCTATCAAGTCCCCCCTCAACCTTCTAGGTTCCAAAGAATAAAGGCCCAACTTGTTCAACCTTTCTCTGTAACTTAGGTGATGAAACCCGGGTAACATTCTAGCCTTCAGCAGTTGATGTACCTCCTAGTTCATCAACGGCTTTTGGTTTGGGAATGTACAAAAAGACTTTGTAGGCACACACTCATCCACACAGGTTTTAGTGAAGTCGGTAACAACTGCAGCATACTCATCCAGGTTCGAAGATAAATCCCTGAATACCGTCCAGTCCATCAATTCAAAGCAGTCCTGTAGGTGCTCCTGTGCTTCCCTTGTCCAAACCTTCTAGGTCCTCACTGCTGGTGCTGCAGTCTTCAGTCTCTGCCTATATTCAGGGAGTAGAAGTACAGCTGAGTGATCAGACTCCCGAAGTGAGGGTGTGGAATAGCACGGTAGGCTTTCTTGGTGGTGTAACAGTGGTCCAGTGTGTTGTTTCCTCTGGTATTGCAAGTGGTCTGTTGATGGTAGTTGCTCAGTGATTTTTTTCAGATTGACCTGGTTAAAGTCCCCCGAAACAATGGTGAAGGCATTAGGGTGCGCTGTTTCGAGCATGTTGATTCTATTGCTCAGATCATCTCAAGCCTGATTGACATTGACCTGAGGTGGAATGTATACTGCTACCAAAGTGATCACAGAATTCTTCCGTGGTAGGTAAAATTAGCAGCTCGTCAGAGTCCTCTGCCCGTCTTCCAAGTTGTCCACAGGTGTAGCTCATCTTCAAAAATCCTTCCACTCCCAGGACTGAGGTCTTTGGAGTTTCTCTTGGTGTTTCTGTAACTCTGGGTTGTTAACTGGATGGGATTGCTTGACCCACGCCCAATCCCCTCCTCTCATGGCTGAGCTCAGGACCATCCATGGAGGAGTTACTTAGCAAAATTGAGAGATATTTATTGGAAGGTTTTAAGGCTAACAATATCCACCTGGCTACTTGAGACCAATGAAATCAGCACTGCCAAGGACAAAATGCTCCCATTCTGAGAGTATAATTCATGTTTTCAGTCTGCTTTCACTCAAAATGTTCTATTGTTATGGCGCTGACCCTGTCCTCTTTATACTTAAACTGATGGCCACGAAGTTAGTCATAGAGCACCATAAGCACAGAGACAGGCCCTTCAGCCCATATAGTCTATGCTGAACTGTTACTCTGCCTATTCCCATTGATTTGCACCTGGACCATAGCCCTCCAAACCCTTCCCATCCATGTACTTGTATAAGTTTCCAAGAAGAGAGAATGCCTAATGTGGGAGGGGCCTTTGATTATGCTGACAGCTCCACTGAGGCAGAAGGAAGTGTAGACAGAATCCACGGGGGTTGGGGGGGGTGCGGGTTGGTTCCTGTGATGTGCTGAGCTGTCATTCACAACTCTCTGCAGTTTCTTGCGACCACATATAGAGTTGTCATACCAAACCATGATACAGCCAGGTAGGAAGCTTTTCATGGTTAATTGGCAAAAAAACAATAAAAGTGTCCCTGTCTTTTCAAATCCTCAGTCAGCTGGTACCCACCGAATATTAAAAGGCCTATCTAGAGCGGGCATGCAGAGGATGGTTCCGGTAGTTGGATTGTCTAGGACCAGACGGTGGTGAATCTGTGGAACTGATTGCCACAGATGGCTGTGGATGCCAAATCATTTAGTATATTTGAAGTGGAGGTTGAGAGGTACTTAATTTGTTAGGGCATCAAAGGTTACAAGTAAAAGGCAGAAGAAAGGGGCTGAGAGGGACAATATATCAGCCATGGTCAAATGGTGGAGCAAAATCTATGGCTGAATGCCCTAGTTCTGCTCCTATATCTTTTCATCTTATGGGTGTGGGACAGTTCAGCTGAAGCTGTATCCATGGTTTAATTATTACTCTGTCTGAGGCCTCCATCGGTCAGAGTTGACCAAAGATATGGCGTCCTAGGTGTCTATCTGCAAGCCTAGGCAATACAATATGGAGAGAAAGCTGTTGCCCATATAGCAAGCTCCCCCTCTCCACGCAACTGATGAACTCAAAGGAATGGCAGAGACCGATACTGTTTGGTACCATCAGCAATTGCCAATCAGCATTGAACTCAGCGTAGGACTGCCTTAGTTGCTCCAGCTCTGGATTTTTCCCTTGGGGTTTACTCCCAAAGCCTTATTCATGAGTGGATATAACCACAAGGCAATAGAGGTTTGAGATCAGAGTTTTCCTTCTCCTAAATGTGCTGCCAACCACGGCTGCTGAGCCCCATCTGCCTGAAGAGATTTTGCCCCCACTTCTGTCAGTAGAAACAGTGCCACTGGGCTTAGTAGCTAAGCCACACGTGAAATCCAGAAACTGGACCTGGTTGTCAGAGGCTATTTGAGACACACACCATTGGGAGCATTTCATAGGTAGTGGGAGCTTGTCCCCATTACCATCCCTGGCTGTAACAACCTTAAGGAACCAATTATAACTAGACATAGAGTTAATGCTAATATATGAAATTAAAAATTCACCTTAAGGAAAGTAGATAATATGATTGAAGTAGAAAGTAAGTTTGCACATTAATTGCAAAGCAGCAGCTAATTCCACAAAGGGAACTGGAGGCCAATGTAAGAAAAAATTATCTTAAAATGTCTGCCAAATAATTACAAATGGAGTATTAACTTTATTCCTGATTATTCATTGAAACTTGATTATGAAAGGCAGTTCTCTGTTTGGATCTGTGTCTTTTCATCGGTGCTTCTGATGGTGAATTGCAATTTGGCATGAGGGATCATGCAGAGAGCTTTCACTTGGACACACATGAAAGGAAATGTGCTGGCAAAAGTGTCACAAAATGGTTAGTTATACTTGGTACAGAAAAAAAGTGTCACATTCTGGCTAGGCCTATAGCTGGCAGCCATTTTGTTTGAGGCCTATGTATATTTGGAAGGAATGCTCACAACAGAAAACTAAAGGTCCAGACATTCTTCATCACACAAAAACATGCTTCAAAGCAACAGTCTGTTGAGAACCCTTTGCCAGTTCTGTCCAAGACAGTGTGAGGATGATATTCCCATAGGCATGAGTTACAATGTGTTTTTTCACTGGGCTGACTCTTTCCTTCAAATTCTCCCAAAAAGTGGCCTCTTCAATTTCATTCAGTGAAATTTAATTTAGCTGAGCTGGCATTTGGTAAAAAAAAAGTCATTTTTCTTCAGGAAGGGAGAAGAAACCAGAATAAAAAGGTTGGGGAGGGGAAATGGTCAAGTCTGGGTGAGCATATGGTTGCAGAGTCGGAGAAAATGTGCTCGCCCAGACTCAACTTCTTTCCCTCCCCTACCATCTTATTCTGGCTTCTTCCCCACTTCCTTTCCAGCCTGATGGAGAGTCTTGGCCAGAAATGTTAACTCTTTATTCATTTCAGATTTAGATTCCTTTACTCATGGTGTGCACATCAAAACATACCATGAAATGTGTTGTTTGAGTTAACAACCAACACAACCTAAGAATGCGCTGGGGCAGCCCGCAAGTGTCATGCCACATTCTGATGCCAGCATAGCATGATTAGCAGAACAAACAAGCAATAACAATAACAACACACCAATAGCTACAAGGCAACAAGAGGAAAACAATGTTTCCCATTCCCACATGTTGGTCCATGGCCTCCTCTACTGCCATGATAAAGCCACTCTCGGGATGGAGGAGCAATATTTTGTATTCCTTCTCAGTAGTCTCCAACCTGACGGCATTAACATTGATTTTTTTTTGAAATAAATAAAGTAAGAAAGATCAAGATGTAATTAAAAGCATCTTAAAGTACCAGAATTTAATTGAAAGCATTAAGATACTGCATATTACAGTATAACTAAATCAGTTAAAGCTAATTATGAGCCAGCCTTTATTGTTTCTCCAGGGGCTGAAGATGGAGAACGGTGATAATTACGGAAAACTGTAAACAACATCGCCACAGGAGAAAATGACTGTGTTATTTAAGAAGCTCTTCCCCTGCATTAACCAACACAACTATAGTTTTAAGTAATATCTCCCAGTTCTCCAATTTCTCATTGTTTCCTCTAACTTCATATACAGAAAGGAGCTACTTCCATCCATTTACCCGTCTCAATTAGATCTGCATGGAAGTTCTGGTCTCATCACTTGAGGAGGGATATACTGGCTTTAGAGGCGGTGCAGAGGAGGTTCACCAGGTTGATTCCAGAGATGAGGGGGTTAGACTATGAGGAGAGATTGAGTCGCCTGGGTCTGTACTTGCTGGAATTCAGAAGAATGAGAGGAGATCTCATAGAAACATATAAAATTATGAAAAGGATAGATAAGATAGAGGCAGGAAACTTGTTTCCACTGATGTTCAGTGAATTTTCCAGTAATTGCAATATATTTGCCTCTGAATTTTTTTGGAAGTTTCTTGGTTTCTGTGGTGGGTATCTCAGTACTTGACTTTGGCTATATTTTTGGTTAATTATTATCAACAGAATTTTTTGTGTCTCAGTTCAACTTTGTTAATTAACTGTGTACTGTATACGGCCAAAAAAGGTACATATATGTCATCACTGAGATTGATTTTCTTGTGGGCGTACTCGATATGTCCGATAACTATAATAGAAGCAGTAAAAGACCACACCAATAGGGTGGACAGCCAGAGTACAAAAGATGACAAAGTGTGCAAATACAAAAAGAAAGAATAAAAATTAAGAATAAATATCAAGAACATGAAATGAAGAGTCCCTTGAAAGTGAGTCCGTATGCTGTGGGAACAGTTCCGTGATGATGTTAGTGAGGTTATCTTAGCTGGTTCAGGAGTCTGACGTGTGAGGGGTAATAACTGTTCCTGAACCTGATGGGGCGAGTCTTGAGGCTCTTGTACCTTCTTCCTATGGCAGCAGTGAAAAGAGAGCATGAACTGGGTGGTGAGGTCCCCAGCGATGGATGCTGATTTCCTGTGACAAAGCTCTAGACCAAGGTACACAACATAGTACATATAACTCACAAACAACACATAAAGTAATATTCTTTCATTCATTATGTGCTGTGTCACATGACATGGGGGATCATAGTCTTGACCATGAATGTTCTTGGCAAAGTTTTCTACAGAAGTGATTTGCCATTGCCAACTTCTGGGCAGTGGCTTTACAAGATGGGTAACCCCAGCCAAAGTAAGGATGTAAAGTTGAGACTTTATAAAGCACTAGTGAGGCCTCATGGAGTATTATGAGCTGCTTTGGGCACTATCTACGTGCTGAAATTGGTGAGGGTTCAAAAGAGGTTCACAAAAATGATTCTAGGATTGAATGTTGTGTATGTGGCCTAGTTTCAAAACAATGCTATTAATAAAAATGCTGGAGACAGGAGCTAGGTTTCATGGTTCTTTACTGGCATAATCCGAACTCAGCACACACGTACAGATTAATACGCACCTAATAGCCCATTCAATGACATATTACTAAAACATACAGTAGTCCCTTATTGTACTGTAGGCTATACGGTACACTCCCCTTTATTTTAATAGTGTATCAACTTTTTTTTAACTGGGGCACTATGCTAAACAAATATGTTTACCCTTAACATACAGATGCCTACCATTTGTTTACTTAGTAATTTAATATCAAATTATAACAAACCTTGTTTTTACTTTTGGTCTAAGACCCATTTATAACTCAAATCTCTTGGGGGGGGGTCTTCTCTGCCTCTCTGGGTAATGTCTATCAATAAACTTGTTTGTTTTAATACAGATTTCCATATAAAAGTCATGAAAAGTTGACCTCTGAGCATAGGGAGTTAAGAAGATGTGCGCCTCCAACTTGCTAAGAGTTCTAGGCAGCAGATTGCCTCCACATAATGAAGAATCCTCTGTGCAGCTGTCCTAGATATATACGCATCTTTGTGCTATCACTTGTCTTGGTAAATGAAAAAGGCTTTTCTGTTCTTGAAATGTGTTCATCCTTTCCAACTCAAACACATGTAAGTAATCAGTCTAGGCTGTCCTGCAGAAGATGATTGATTACTGGCTAATCCAAAAGAGCTTCACAGGTTCAAAATTAATCCATGAAAATCACAATTGAATTGCCTCCAACTGGCTAGTTATTTCACCTGAATGTCAACAGGAAACCGGGCACAAACTTCAGTCAATCTTAAATAGCAATATAGGCATTCCTCTGATGCCCCTCCTCTTTCCCTTTTTCCCATGGTCCACTTTCCTCTCCTATCAGATCCCTCTTTCTTCAGCCTTTTACCCATCACCTCTCAGCCTCTCACTTCATCCCCCTCCCCTGCCCACTCAGCTTCCCCCTCACCTGGTCTCACTTACACCTGCCAGCTTGTTTTCCTCCCCCTCCCTCAAACTTCTTATTCTGCTTCTGCCCCCTTTCTTTCCACTCCTGATGAAGGATCTTGGCCTGAAACATCGACTCTTTATTCTCCTCCATAGATGCTGCCTGACCTGCTGTGTTTCTTCAGCTCCTGTGTGTGTTGCTCCAGATCATTTCATTTCATTTTTAAATCTTTTTATTAATTATTATTGAAAAATGATGACAAAAAATACATTAAAATAATCAAGTCAATATATCTATGTATAATAAGAGTCAAACTATTAACCAAGCTAAACAGTATATCAATAATAATAATTTAAAAAAACAAAATATTAAAGCTTTTTTTTAAAAAAAGGGAAAAACTACTAACAGCTAACAAACAAAAAAATGAAAAAAAAACCTATTTGGAGCACAAACCCAGAGCTATACGCTATACAAGCTTCTATCAAAAAAGACATCAATCAGCCAATCAAATCCATTTACCGAAGAATCAGAAGGGAAGCATCTTAATTAACTCAAATCAAATGATAGTAGCAGGCAAAAGAGCCCCACCTTTTCTCAAAGTCAATTCGAGGATCAAAAGTTCCACTTCTGATTTTTTCCAAACTAAGACATAGCATCACCTGAGAGAACCATTGTATCGAAGTGGGAGCAGAGGTATCTTTCCATTTTAATAAAATAGCCCTTCCAGCCAATAATGTAACAAATGCAATTACATATTGGTCTGATATAGAAATACCATGAGTATATTGAGGAATTATTCCAAACAAAACTGTCAATTTATTAGGTTGTAAATTAATTTTTAAAGCTTTAGAAATTGTAGAAAAAATAGATTTCCAAAACTGTTTCAGTACAGAACACGACCAAAACATATGCGTCAATCTAGCTATCTCAGTTTTACATCTATCACACTGACTATTAACATTAGGAAATATTTTAGACAGTCTCTCCTTTATCAAATAATAACGATCTACAATTTTAAATTGAATCAAAGAATGACTGGCGCAAATCGAAGAAGAGGTAACCAACTTCAGAATTCGCAACCAATCCTCTGTTATCAAGGTCATGTTAAACTCTCTTTCCCAATCTTGCTTAATCTTAAATAGAGTATAATTATCCTGTTGTAATAGTAAATTATAAATTTTCCCAATAAAACCTTTCATTAAAGGGTTGATTTTTAAAATAGTGTCTAACAGGTCAGAATCTTGTACATATGGAAAATTACTTAAATATTCTTGTAAAAAATGTCTGACCTGAAGATATTGCAAAAAGTGTGAGTATGACAGAGTATTAAATTACTAATTTCTCAAAGGATATTAATCAGCCTTCTTGAAACAAATCCATAAAGGAATAAATTCCTTTGTTCCTCCAAAGAGAAAAGGTAGGATCACTAAGTGAAGATTTAAATAAATAGTTTTGATAAATTAAACTAAGAAGGTTAAATTTTTTAAGATTAAAAAAACTTATGAAACTGGAACCAAATTCGTAATGACTGCTTAATCATAGGATTAATACTTAAAATAGAAATTTTGACTAGTTGTACAGGTAAAGAAGCTCCCAATTACGAACTTAAGTAATATTGTTTCACTGCTTTCAATTCCAAGTCAACCCATGGTGGACGTACATTTTTATCGGTCCAATATAACCAATGCTCCAGATCTCCAGTGTCTGAAGTCTCTGGTGTCTTCTTGTATCATATATTTTGTGGGTAGGATTATATAAACAGAATGTGTTGATGTTCTTTTGCAGAATCTGTGGGAAAAGTTGTGCAAATTATATTTTCTTTTTCAAGAGTTTCTTCTGATCTTCAGCTGACTGTAAGAAACTTAAAAATGAATCTGTGAAATCCCAGTGGAATTTGAAAGCAGGAGAGTAAGCCATTGAACCCAGTTATCCTTGGCCTGAATGCTTGTAAATTTTTGAAATTTCTATTTACTTTAAAAAATAAAAAAAATTCTTTCAGCTTCAGTTTGGGAATTCCACATGTATTAAATGCATCTGTATTGAATTAATTCTGAGATTCAATTTAAAGATTAAAGATTAGTTTTATTTGTCACATGTACATTGAAACATAGTGAAAAGCAATGTTTGTGTCAACATCCAGGGCAGCCCACAAGTATTGCCATGCTTCCAGCACCAACAGAGCATGCCCACAACTTACTAACCCTAAACGAAAGAACATCTGTAGAAACCGGAAGTCCAAGCACTACACACAAAATGCTGGAGGAACTCACAGGCCAGGCAGCACCTATGGATAAAAAGTACAGTTGACATTTTGACCTGAAACCCTTCATCAGGATTGGAAAAGAAAAGAGGAGGAGCTGGAGTAAGAAGGTGGGGGGAGGGGAGGAAGAAACACGAGGTGAAACCTGGAGTGGGGGTGAGGTGTGACGTAAAGAGCTGGGAAGTTGATTGGTGAAAGATACATTGCTGGAGAAGGCGGAGTCTGATAGAGGACAGAAGGAGATGGAAGAAAGAAAAAGGGGGGAAGAACACCAGAGGGAGGTGATGGGCAGGCAAGGAGGTAAGATGAGAGAGGGAAAAGGGGTGGGGAATAGTGAAGGTAGGAGTGGCATTACCAGAAGTTCAAGGAATTGATGTTTATGCTATCAATCATGAGGGTACCCAGACAGAATATAAGGTGGTGTTCCTCCAATCTGAGTGTGGCTTCGTCACGACAGTGGAGGAGGCCATGAATTGACTTATTGAATTGGAATGGGAGATCGTGCTTCTTCTGGTGGATGGAGTGTAGGTGCTCAGTGAAGCGATCTCCCAATCTACGTCGGGTCTCACTGAAATACAGGAGACTACACCAGGAGCACCCGACACAGTATAGGACTCCAACAGACTCACAGGTGTAGTGTTACCTCGCTTAGAAGGACCATTTGGGACCCTGTACGGTAGTGAGGGAGGAGGTGTAGGGGCAGATATTGCACTTGTTCTACTTGCAAGGGTAAGTGCCAAGAGGGAGATAAATGAGGAGGGACGAATGGATAAGGGAGTGGTGTAGGGAGCGATCCCTGTGGAAAGCAGAAAGTGGGGGGGGGGATGATGTGCTTGGCGGTGGGGTCCTACTGGAGAGGGCGGAAGCTACAGAGAATTATGTGCTGGATGGCTGGATGTGGAGGCTGGTAGGATGGTAGGTGATGCCTTTGGAATATGGGATGAAACTGGAGCAATGAAGTCGGGGGGGGGGGGCCGGAGCATGTAGACTCCTTACAGACAACAGAGAGAATTGAGCTCCAGTAAGTGGCTGTGTAAAGCATTACACTCCCGTGCCACCCTTTGTATTAAATTGCTCTGTTTAAATGCATGCCTGCAAGTTACAACTTCCCAATGAAAATAGCTTTATCACTTTGACATTTTCATAACGTTACATAAGCTCATTAATCTGTTCTACTTTAGCGATTAGACTGTGAATTCTTTAGCCTGCTGTTGTGGCAATCATCGTAAATCCCAACTACCCCTGATGAGGCTGAATCATTCTGTGATAGCAATGAACCAACAAACTGGTATCTATGTTCCAATTCACATTCATTTAGCTATCTCACATGCATCGAAATATACAGTGAAAATTGCTGTTTTCATGTCAACCAACACAACCTATGGATATGCTGGGGAGAGCCAGCAAGAGTCACCAACATTGCTACCCCACAATGCTTGGCAGAACAACACAGACCCACAACGAGCAATAAATAAGAACAGCAAAAGAGCTCGCTCTCTCTCTCTCTCTCTCTCACTCACTCACTCACTCACTCACACACACACACGCTGTCATAGAGTTATAGAAAAGTACAGCACAGAAACAGACCACTCAGCCCATCTAGTATGTGCCGAACCATTTGAGCTGCTGAGTCCCATTGACCTGCATCTGGACCATGGCCCTCCATACCCCTACCATCCATGTACCTATCCAAACTTCTCTTAAATGTTGGAATTGAGCTCAGATGCACCACTTGTGTTGGCAGCTTGTTCCACACTCTCATGACCCTCTGAGAGAAGGTTCCCCTCATGCTTCCCTTAAACTTTTCGCCTTTCGCCCTTAATCCATGATCTCTTGTTACAGTCCCATCCAACCTCGGTGGAAAAAGCCAGCTTGCATTTACCCTATCCATACCCCTCCTTATTTTGTATACCTCTATCAAATCTCCTCTCAGTC
Organism: Mobula hypostoma; assembly: GCF_963921235.1. Taxonomy (NCBI): domain Eukaryota; kingdom Metazoa; phylum Chordata; class Chondrichthyes; order Myliobatiformes; family Myliobatidae; genus Mobula; species Mobula hypostoma. The sequence continues at coordinate 8,138,470 of NC_086099.1, forward strand.
TTCCCAAGTTCCAAGGAATAAAGTCCACAGTCACGGGGAGAAAGTACAAACTCATTGGAGACAGCAGCCAGAATTGAACCAGGGTTACCTGTGCTGTAAAGTGTTCTGCTTGGACTAGTGACCTGGAGGTTGTGGGTTCGAGCCCCAGACAAGGCAACATCTGTTGTGTCCTTGAGCAAGGCACTTAATCACACATTGCTCTGCGACGACACTGGTGCCAAGCTGTATGGGTCCTAATGCCCTTCCCTTGGACAACATTGGTGTCGTGGAGAGGGGAGACTTGCAGCATGGGCAACTGCTGGTCTTCCATACAACCTTGCCCAGGCCTGTGCCCTGGAGAGTGAAGACTTTCCAGGTGCAGTTCCGTGGTCTTGCAAGACTAACAGATGTCTTTAAAGTGTTCTGCTAAACTCTATGTTATCATGCCACCTCTCTGGATCTCAATTGTCTTTCTCTACTTACATCCTAAATCCTTGAGGCTGTCTGTTGGGTGGGATTGACCATGGGTGGTAAGTCCCAGCTGTCTGCGTAATACACAAACCAGGGCAGCACGATACGGAGAGCAAGCTGCTGCCCGTGCAGCAAGCTCTCCCTCTGCACACCACTGATGAACCCAAAGGAACGGCAGAGACCGATACATTTGGTACCAGCAGCATCGCAGGAGTTGCCAGTCAGCGTTGAACTCGATGTGGGACTCTGGAGTTCTCCTCGGGTATCACTCCTGAAGCTTTCCCCATGAGTGTAAGTTTGAGGTCAGAGTTTTCCTTCTCCTAGATGAGCTGCCAACCACAGGTGAAGAGCCTCATCTGTCCAAAGTGACAGGTTTTAAGGCGCCAGTAACCTACCTTTGCCCCTTCTCCTGTCGGTAGAAACGGTTCTGCTGGGTTTCGTAGCAAAGCCACATGTAAAGCTTGATTTGGTTGTCAGTGGTTATCTAAGATTCATGCCTTTGGGAGCATTTGGGAACGTGTAATAGGTAGTGGAGCTTATCGGCCACCCCTCCCCCAGCTAAGACAACCTTAAGGAACCTTCCAGTTCTTAACTCAAATTAGAGAATGGTCCTTAAATTTTAAACTTAAACACTGTGAATGTTATTTACTGTTTTTGTTCAAAATTTAGTTTACTGTCAAACACTGGCAAGGTAGGTAAATGTGACGGATTGTTCCCTTTGTTAATCTCTTCTGGAAGCCAGTGGGACTGAAAGTTTCGAAGCACATTTATTATCAAAGTCTGTACACAGTCCAGCACCCTGAGATTCAACTTCCCACCGGCAGCCATGGAACAAAGAAACACCATGGAACCTGTTTAGAGAAAACAACAAAAACTGAATGTGTGAGGAAAGGAAGGAATCATGCAAATAGCAAGCAAGTAACACACAGAATATTAAACTTCAAACTGCTGGGTCCCTGAAACAGGCTTGGTGCCATTGCCACCAAGTCAGCTCGGTTTAGTCGATGACTGCAGGCCTCAGCCGCAGTGTCCATTCTGTGGCAAAGTGCCTCAGTCAGATCATGCAGATAGCAAAAGTGTAACTAGGAACACATGGAATATGAACTGCAGAGTCCCCCGAAAGAGAGTCCACAACTGTGAAGCATTCAGCGCTGAGACATAACAAACTATTACTGAAAGGCTGGACCATGAAACTAAGATGAGTCCATTCATCTTTACTAACAATGTACTAATATGTACAGTACTGTGCAAAAGTCTTTTATATATAATATATATATAATCTCTCTATTTTGGGTGCCACTATGACTTTTGCACAGTATTGTAGTACTTTTATGTATTGCACTATTCTACCGCAAAAAAAAACAAATTTCATGATGTATGTGAGTGATGATCAACCCGATTCTGATAAGAGTCTCTACTGTGGACTGAGAGTGGGAAGGGGCGGGGGGGGGGGGGTGCAGAGACCTTCTGCCTCTGACTCCTCATCTTTTTTTTCTCCAGTCTTGATGAAGGGTCTCGGCCTGAAATGTCGACTGTACTCTTTTCCGTAGGTGCTGCCTCACCTGCTGAGTTCCTCCAGCATTTTGTGCCTGTTACTTGGACTTCCAGCATCTGCATATTTTCTCTTGTCTGTGCAGGGAGGTCATGGTTGGGAAAAGGGGAAGGGAGGAGGAGAGAGCGGGAAGCACCAGAGATACATTCTGTAATGAAAAAGGATCTGGTGCTTTCCTGGCGTATATGACGATTAAACTGTCCTCGGGCTTCCAGCCATGTACAGGTGTTGATTATTACTGATGTTTCGATGGCAAACTCTGCCAATTTTGTCAGGAATGATGTCTGGTGGTATATATACCCCTGTAGCCCATCCCTACTGATTGGTTAGTCCTCACCCAATCAGGTTTCTGACCTCCCACTTTGTTTACAATTGAATTCTAGTTCTTTTTTTAGAGTGAGACCTTCATTTTTATTAAAATTCTTCTTCTCTAATTTTATTTCAATGGCTTCCTTCACCAGGCAATCCCAAAAGCCATTGGTGCAGCATAGTAGCTTTGTGCTGCCAAAGTCAACCCTATGACCATTGCGAATGCAATGTTCCACTACCGCCAATTTCTCCGGGCAACTCAGACAGATACACATCCTGTGCTCTTTGATGGAGGTTTCCAACATGTATCCCATCTGGTTGATATACGTTTCTCTCATTCACAAGGAATCCTGTGAGCACCAGCCTCCTGAGTCCCAGGTCATCTTTGGCCTGCATAAACAGAGATTTGAGCTTCCTTAGAGGTTTGTGGATTTTTCTTCAGGATGCCAGTGATCCTTCTAGAAATTGTGGGAAAATAGGGAAGACAGGCGGTAGTGACGAGTTCCTCCTTGTTGTTAGGTTTCCTGGTTTTCTTGTCAGCCCTTTTAAGAGCCGGATTGATTTCCTTCACCTTGTTGCCATTCTATAGGAATGTCATGGGTAATCGTCTCATTTCCTCGGGGAGACTCTCCGGGTCGGAAATAGTTTTCGTACGGTTAATTAAAGTAGAAAGGACCAATCTATGTTGTGAGGTATGATGGTGGCTGTTATTGTTGAGCTATAAGTCCGTGTGAGTGGGTTTCCTATAGATGCCGTGCCTGTTGCTACCTTCTGGGTTCCGTTGTATTAGAATGTCCAGGAATGGGAGGCAACCATTCTTCTCCATCTCCATCGTAAATTAAATGTTTGTGTGCAAACTATTCAGATGGTCATGGAACTGTTGGAGTGTCTACAGTCTATGAGGCCATACTACGAAGGTGTCTTTGATGTATCTGAAGAGGCATTTGGGGCATAATGGCAATGAGCTCAGAGCCCTCTCCCCAAAGCCCTCCATGTAGAAATTGGCAATAGCTGGCAACAAGGGTGATCCCATGGCCACTCCGTCCGTTTGTTCACAGGAGGTCCCCTTGTGAAGGAAATACATTAATGTAAGGGTCCGTTCAAAAGGGTCAATGGTACCCTTATCAAACCTTGACTGCAGGAGGACCAAGCTGTCCTTCATGGGAACTCTCGTGAACAGGGACAACGTGTTGAAACTGCCATTCTGTAATGATCAATAAGCCAACTCTTTGGATTCAAACGACCTTGCCTGGTGTCTCAGAGCTGGGTGTGTCTGCACCCACGCCACCTCTCCTCCCTGCCCCGGCACTCCTCCTCTGCCACCTGTCCCACACCCCTCCAGCAGTGCTCCACCCTCATCCATTCCCAGCATCCTTTGCTCCTGCCAGATTTACAAACTCGTTCTCCCACTCCATGATGACAAATACAGTACTGTGCAAAAGTCTTAGGTATATAGCTAGGGTGCCTGAGACTCTTGTGTAGTTCTGTACCTTTGATTAAATTGACTATTAGGGTGACATGGTGGTGTGGTGGTTAGCACAATGCTTTTCATTGGAGGTGACTGGGTTCAGTCCTGCTCCTGCCTGTAAGGAGTTTGTACATTCTCCCCATGACTGTGTCAGTTTCATCCACGTGCTCCAGTTTCCTCCCCCAGTCCAAAGACATATTGGTTGGTAGGTTAATTGGTCATTGTAAATTGTCCCGTGATTAGACTAGGTTAAATCAGGGTACTGCTGGATGGTGCAGATCAAAGGCTGGAAGGGTTTATTCTGTGCTTTCTCAATTTGAAAAAAAACGGTATTTAAAACTTTAAGATCATTAATGCTTCACACTAGCCTCTCTGCCACCATACCACTCGATTGATTTCTCTCATATTTTACTTTTTCATGATCTAGAATTAAGCCATTCAGCCCTTCAAGTCTATGCAGACCCTCCGAGTCTCCCTATTAGTCTCATTCCCCCAATCCTTTCCTTGTAACTATTCTTTCTTATGTGTCAGTAACTCCACCCAGGTGCTCCTACTACCCTCCTACATGCATCTGGACCGGTGTCTCCACACCCCCCGGCCCCCACTCCCATTCCCCAGCGATGTTGAATGGCTGAGCACTCTGTACCGATCCAGAGCACAACCCCGTTTTTCTCTTTGACGGTACACTTACTGCACCATCCTCTGCGTGTGTGTTGCTATAGATAGAGGTGGTGTTCAGCAATCTGCCTGCTATGGAAGCTCTAGTGGGCAGGACTGAAAGAGGTTTCAGAAGTTGCAAACTCAGTCAGCTCCTTCATGGGCACACCCCACCCCGCCCATCGAGGACATCTTCAAAGGACAGTGCCTCAAGGTGGCGGCATCCATCTTGAAGGACCTCCTCCATACAGGAAATTTTTTGATGTACTGCAGCTGCAAAACAACAAATTTCACAATTCATTCCTGGGTCTGGCTGTCGACTCTATCTATGCCTCTTATCATCTTGTGCACATCTTTCAATCTTTCAAATCGCCTCTTATTCTCTTTCGCTCTAAAGTGAAAAGCCCTAACACGTTCAAAGTACATTGATTATTAGTGTATGTAAGCATTAGACAACCTTGAGATTAGTCTCATAAAGGGCAGCCACGTAACAAAGAAACCTAAAAGAACCTGTTAAAAAAAAGGCGACTGTCGAACACCCAATGTGCAGAACATAAACACAAATTGCGCAAGCGAATAGTGTTCTGAACTGAAGTTCACAAAAGACAAGTCTGTCCGCAAACTCTTAGTTCAGTGTAGAGTGGAGCAGTGAGTTAAATTCTCCCATTCCTCGCCTCAGGCTACAATACGCTGGCCTTTTCAATCTGGCCCAGTGCCAAACATCAGACTCGGTTGCTTTGGCACACTCTGGGGCCTGGACCCTGCCCCCTTGATTTGGCCTGTACCTGACCTTTCCGATTCTGCACGGCGCTTAATGCGTCATCCAGACGCTGGCTTCTGTCAATTCAGTAAGATCTAAGCTCTGGACCTATCCTCACAAGACATGCCCTCTAGTCCAGGCGGCATGCTAGTAACACACAGAACATATTGGAGGAATTCAGGAGGTCATGCAATGTCCGTGGAAAAGAACAAACAGTTGACATTTTGGGCCGAGTCCTAATGAAGATGCAGCAAATTGTGTGTGTTGCTCTGGATTTCCAGCAGTTTAAAATTTCACTACATATGTCAGTGATAATAAACCTGGTAACTTCTCTGCAAAAATTAGGGATTAAAGAATTAGGGATATCAGTGTAAACACTACGCCTTCCTGGAGTCCCTTTGCAAAATTCTGATTTGTGCTGGGCCTTAAGCTGCTCTGTGTATTACTGAATCATATTCACCAGATTTCTGTTATAAACTCAAATCACAGGATTTAAGTGACATTCAGATTAAATTTTGGCATAAGATGCCTGCTTCAGCTTTTGAGAAAATTATCATATTAGATGGGCCACATGGGAAAAATTGTCAGGGATCAAAATAAATGCAGTGCGTTCGAGCAAAGAGATAAATATGTTCAGTAAATTAAATATAATTAGCTTAAATATAAAAATCTGTGATTTACAATCTCTTTTGGTTATTTCTATCTATCAATAAAATTTATGCACTTGCGCAACTTACAGGTGTTCAGTAATTTCCAATAAATTAATACACACATCCTGATGAAGAGTCTCAGCCTAAAGCGTCAACTGCCTATTCATTTCCATAGCTGCTGCTTGACCTGCTGAGTTCCTCCAGCATTTTGTGTGTGTTACTGTGAAAGTTAATGCTTCTTAACCTAGACTCTTCTATACAGCCATTGAACAGTTTGGGCATGAATCGCTGTGAAGAGTCAGTGGTTGAGCAGGATAAAAAGCAAGCACTCAGCATTTCACTGCGGTGAAATTCCAGTCTGAAAGGAGAAAGCTTTTTAAAATTGATTAGAAATAGACTCAGCATTTTCAGAGAGTGTGAGCAATTTCATTCAAGTGCATTCACCTCTGAATCCTTCCTTGAATGTTTAAAGAATACAGTCCTTGAAGACTAAATAATCCCAAGAATTCTTGGGAAATGCACAATATGCAGAAGCCGTTCACAACATCAGTGATCTAGAGTGGATCAAGTATAATGTGCCCAGGTTTATTGATGATAAGGTATTGGGTGTCGGTGTGGGGGATGATGAGAGTACCAAATGGGTTCAGAGAGATGTGGACAGGTTAAGGGAGTTGGCATATGAAATATTGTGTGGAGAAATGTCATTAGCTGTGTTAGAAGAATAATTTTTTTTTGATTGCAAGGAAATGGAAGGTGTCTTTAGGGTATCACAGTAGCACAGTGGTTAGCAGGACACTAGTACAGCTCAGGATGTCGGAGTTCAGAGTTAAATTCTGGCACTGTCTGTAAAGAGTTTGTATGTACTCCCCACATAGTTTTTCTCCTGTTGTTCTACTTTCCTCCCACAGTCTAACAAAGTACCAATGAGTAGATTAACTGGTCATTGTAAATGGTCCGGTGATTATGCCAGGGTTGAATAGGAGGGTTGCTGGGCGGTGAGGCTGGAGGGACCTATTCCACGCTTGTCTCTCTAAACCAGGGCTTCCCACCCTAGGGTCTGCAGACCCCTCTTGGTGAAGGACAATGGCAAAAAGAAGGTTTGGGAACCCCTGCTCCAAATAAATAATTAAACAAAAGTAAAACATAGCAGTGTTCTCCAGTGGATCGAGTATCATGCGCCCAAGTTTATTGATGATACAATATTGGGTGTCAGTGAGGGGGGTGATGAGAACACAAAGTGAGTTCAGAGGGATGTAGACAGGTTGAGGGAGTCAGCATGTAAATTATTGTGTGGAGAAATGTCATTTGCTTTGGTTGAAGAATTAAAATATGCAATTTTTTTTAAATTGCAAGGGACTGGAAGATGTATTTGTACATAATTATTGAATGTTAACATGGAGGAATAGCAAGAATTAGCAAGGTAAATGATGACTTTAGTAGAACAGAACAAAAATGCAAGAACAGGCCCTTCAGCCCACGGTGTCTGTGCTGACACAATTCAAGATTCAAGGTAAAGCCTTCCCCACCACTGAGCGCTTCTACATGGAGCACTGTTGCAGGAAAGCAGCATCCGTCATCAGGGACCCCCACCATGCAGTCCATGCTCTCTTCTCACTGCTGCCATCAGGAGGAAGGTACAGGAGCATCAGGACTCGCACCACCAGGTCTAGGAACACCTACAACCCCTCAACTATCAGACCTTGAACCGGAGGCGAAAACTTTACTCGTCCTTTCACTGAACTGCTCCCACAAACTATGCACTCACCTTCAAGGGATGGCACGGGAGCTTAGTGGTTGGCACAATGCTTTACAATATAGGTGACCAGGCTTCAATTCCCACCGCTATCTATAATGAGTTTGTACGTTCTCCTTGTGAATGCATGGCTACTCTGATTTCCTCCTACAGTCAAAAGACATATCGGTTGGTAGGATAATTGGTTATTGTAAATTGTCCTGTGATTAGGCTTCAATTAAATCAGAGTATTGCTGGGCAGCATGGCTTGAAGGTGCAGAAGGGCCTGTTCTGCATTGTATCTCAATAAATAATAAATAAATATCATACACTGGATATTTATTGCTTATTTATTTTTTATTATGGTTACTTTGTTTTCTTTTTGTATTTTGCTTATGAGTTTGTTGTCTTTTGGACGCTGGTTGTTCATTTTGTTATGTGCAGTCTTTCATTGATTCTGTTGTGTTTGTATTTGCTGCGAATGCCCACAAGAAAATGGATCTCAGGGTTGTATATGGTGACATATATGTACTTTGATAGTAAACATACTTTTGAACTTTGATCCGATATGAACCCACCCCAGACATTCTCTCTTCTCCCTCTTCAAAGATGCAAAAGCCTGAGAGCACGTACCACAGGCTCAAGGACATCTTTTACCCTGCTGGGTTCAAAGATTCAAAGTACGTTTATTATCAAGGTATGTATGTAGTATACAGCCCTGAGATTCAACTTCCCACAGACAGCCACAAAACACCCAAATTCCCACACGTGCAAAAAACAATTGCACAGATGGCAAAAAAAAAACACAAGCAGAAAACACAGAATGCAAAACACCAGCCCACAAAATTCATCAAAAGAGTCCAGGCATATTCTATGAACTTGGTGTCATTAGCTACAGTACTTTGGTTTTCAAAGTCAAGTAAATTTATTATCAAAATCTGTATATATAGAGTCATAGTCATACTTTATTAATCCCGGGGGAAATTGGTTTTCGTTACAGTTGCTCCATAAATAATAGTAATAGAACCATAAATAGTTGAATAGTAATATGTAAATTATGCCAGTAAATTATGAAATAATCCAGGACCAGCCTATTGGCTCAGGGTGTCTGACCCTCCAAGGGAGGAGTTGTAAAGTTTGATGGCCACAGGCAGGAATGACTTCCTATGACGCTCTGTGTTGCATCTCGGTGGAATGAGTCTCTGGCTGAATGTACTCCTGTGCCCACCCAGTACATTATGTAGTGGATGGAAGACATTGACCAAGATGGCATGCAACTTAGACAGCATCCTCTTTTCAGACACCACCATGAGAGAGTCCAGTTCCATCCCCACAACATCACTGGCCTTACGAATGAGTTTGTTGATTCTGTTGGTGTCTGCCACCCTCAGCCTGCTGCCCCAGCACACAACAGCAAACATGATAGCACTGGCCACCACAGACTCATAGAACATCCTCAGCATCATCCGACAGATGTTAAAAGACCTCAGTCTCCTCAGGAAATAGAGATGCCTCTGACCCTTCTTGTTGACAGCCTCAGTGTTCTTTGACCAGTCCAGTTTATTGTCAATTCATATCCCCAGGTATTTGTAATCCTCCACTATGTCCACACTGACCCCCTGGATGGAAACGGGTTACTGGTACCTTAGTTCTCCTCAGGTCTACCACCAGCTCCTTAGACTTTTTCACATTAAGCTGCAGACAATTCTGCTCACACCATGTGACAAAGTTTCCTACCGTAGCCCTGTACTTAGCCTCATCTCCCTTGTTGATGCATCCAACTATGGCAGAGTCATCCGAAAACTTCTGAAGATGACAAGACTCTGTGCAGTAGTTGAAGTCTGAGGTGTAAATGGTGAAGAGAAAGGGAGACAGGACAGTCCCCTGTGGAGCCCCAGTGCTGCTGATCACTCTGTCGGACACACAGTGTTGCAAGCACATGTACTGTGGTCTGCCAGTCAGGTAATCAATAAACCATGACACCAGGGAAGCATTCACCTGCATCGCTGTCAGCTTCTCCCCCAGCAGAGCAGGGCAGGTGGTGTTGAATGCACTGGAGAAGTCAAAAAACATGACCCCCACAGTGCTCGCTGGCTTGTCCAGGTGGGCGTAGACGCGGTTCAGCAGGAAGACAATGGCATCCTCAACTCCTAGTCGGGGCTATATTAACATATACTAATTTGAAATTCATTTTCTTGTGGGTATTTAAGTGAAAATAGTGGTTAGCACAATGCTTTTCAATACAGGTGACCTGGGTTCAATTCCCACTGCTGCCTTTAAGCAGTTTCTATGTTCTCCCCATGACCGCATGGGTTTCCTCCGGGTGCTCCAGTTTCCTCCCACAGTCAATGAACAGTATGTTAATTGGTCATTATAAATTGTCCCATGACTAGGTCAGGGTTAAATCGGGGGTTGCTGGATGGTGTGGCTCAAAGGGCCAGTAAGGTCTGTTCTGCGCTGTTTCTCAATAAAATAAAACCTGTTCCTGGACCTGGTGGTGTGAGACCCAAGGCTCCTGTACCTCCTGCCCAATGGTAGAATTGAGAAGACAGCACGACTTGAATGGTGTGGGTCTTTGATGATGGATGCTGCTTTCCTGTGGCAGTGCTCTTTGTGCCCAACGGTGGGGAGGGCTTTTCCTATGAGGGACTTGGATACGTACCACATTCTGCAGACTTCTCCATTCCTGGGGCATTGCTGTTTCCATATCAAGCCATGATGCAACCAGTTAAGATACTATCTACTGTGCATGTATATAAGTTTGTCAAAGTCCCTCCCACAAATAAAATGGAATTGGCAGATCACCAGAGTGACATTCAAAGTCAGCACAGAATGCAACTCATCAGATGTGCCAGAGAGAAGGCTGGGGTTGGGACTGGGGGGTGTAGAGGGTGGTGATTAACACTGGGAACTGCTAAGAGCACAGATTCGTTACATATTCATTACATAGGGAGAGAATTCTGCTTTGGAAGCACAAAACTTCAAAGTTCCAGCTTTATGACTTGATAAAGTATCTGGGGGAATACTTTAAGTTCAGCTGATCTATTATCAGTTCTGTGAAAACAACAGAAAACGTAAGGTCAAGATTAAGGTAATACTGAAATGGATTTAAATTGCCTGTGGGTGCACAATCGCCATTTTAAATTGTCACTTGGAAATGTACAATATTTGGAAAGATATTGCTGTCAGGGATGTGATAACAGGTCATAAAACAACATTCTTAACAGACAAAATATCTCAGTACCTCAGCACTGTTTTCATTATTACCAAAGATGATTTAAATAGGTGTGGCACATTTAAAAAGGTTAGCCGATAAGTCATAGAATACTACAGCACACACATGGGCCCTTCAGCCCATCTAGTCTGTACTGAACTGTTATCCTGCCTAGTCCCATCATCCTGCACCTGGACCATATCCTCCCTACTCCTCCCATCCATGTACTTTTTCCACATTGGATATTTGTGGGTCTTTCAGCCAATTGATTTACATTAAGTAAATTTATCTTGTATTTTAATGAGCAGTTTCAGATCAGCATTAGGTCACTTCCTGTGCAGCCAGGAAGTAGTAAGTATAAAAGCACATTGGCTGGCAGTGTTGCGAGAGAAAGAAGTTTCCCTCTAAAGCCATCCTGCTGTTTCTCCAGCAGAAGCATTGCTTTTTCACTCCTTAGTCACTATTTCATGCCATTAAGTCTGCAATAAAATCACCGAGCTAGGAGGCTACACTCTGACTCTCATGTCATTTTTCAATGGAGTTTGGCTGATTGTCTAGTTGATATTACAACACCTCAGCGAGGGCAATACAGGAAGTTTGTTGGCCTTTCCTTTTTGTGCTTTTCCTCTTGTGCTTCTTTATTTTGTGGCTGCCTACATGAAGATGAACATCAAGGTGGTATATGGTATACATATTTTGATAATAAATTTGAACTTCCAACTTTATCCAAACTTCTCTTAAATGTTGAAATCGAAATCACATCCAACACTTCCATAGGCAGCTTGTTCCACACTCTCACCACCCCCTGAAGTGGATCTCGTTCAGGTTCCCCCTTACACATTTCACCTTTGACCCTTAACCCCTGACCTCTAGTTCTAGTCTCACCCAACCTCAGTGGAAAAAGCAAACAACAGGAATTCTGCAGATGCTGGAAACTCAAGCAACACACATCAAAGTTGCTGGTGAACACAGCAGGCCAGGCAGCATCTCTAGGAAGAGGTACAGTCGACGTTTCAGGCTGAGACCCTTCGTCAGGACACCCTAGTCCTGATGAAGGGTCTCGGCCTGAAACGTCGACTGTACCTCTTCCTAGAGATGCTGCCTGGCCTGCTGCATTCACCAGCAACTTTGATGTGTGTTGCTCAGTGGAAAAAGCGTGCTTTTATTTATCCTATCTATACTCCTCATAATTTTATGTGGAGATGCTTCTTACAGACAATGGTAGGAATTGAACCCGATTTGCTGCCACTGTAAAATGTTATGCCAACCTCTATGCAGCAGTACTTGCCCACTGAATCACTTAAATGACCATCACCACCATTTGCAATGTCATATCATGTGGGTGATGATGGTCTTCCATCTGTTTTTAATCTGCCTGTGGGGACGATCCACTTCTTGTTGTTGTTCTTATTCTTTTCTCTATCCATGACCATGATTATTCTTGGCGAATTTTTCTACAGAATTGGTTTGTCATTGCATTCTGCTTTACAACAGGGGTGACCCCAGCCAGTATCAATACTCTTCAGAGATTGTCTGCCTGGTGTCAGTGGCCGCTTAACCAGGACTTGTGATACGCACCAGCTACTCACCCGACCATCCACCACCTGCTCCCATGGCTTCACGTGGCCTGATCTGGGTGGGGGTGAAGTTAAGCAGGTGCTAAACTTTGCAGACTAGCAGAGGGATAGAATGCCTTACACCTTCTTTAGTAGAGACATCTTTCCAACCCACCTGTTCTGAAAATAACGCCCATTGATACCTCTTAATGTTAAAGACAAAATACTACAAGGAGGATAAATTTAAAAAAAGCGCTCAGTATTTTGTCTGGTTCCTAGTAAAGATGCTTGAAGCTGTGAACAAGAAATCAGATGAGCGTTATTGTGTGTAAATGAAGTGTGGCAGGCTATTTCACACCTTCCCAAATGCAAAACGATCATTACAGGCCACAAAATCAATGATGTGGAACAAAGACCAGAGAACGTACACTTTATTAGGTTAACCTGTACACCTCGTTAATGCAATATCTAATCAACCAATCATGTGGCAGCAACTCAATGCATAAAAGTATATAGACTTGGTCAAGAGGTTTAGTTGTTGTTTAGACCAAACATCAGAATGGGGAAAGTATGTGATCTAAGTGACCTTGACCATGGAATGATTGTTGGTGCCAGACAGGGTGGTTTGAGTATCTCAGAAACTGCTGATCTCCTGGGATTTTTATGCACAGCAGAGTGCATAGAGAATTGTTGAGAGAAAACATTCACTGTGTAGTTGTTCTGTGGGTGAGGTCAGAGGAGAAAGGGCAGATTGGTTCAAGCTGGCAGGAAGGTGACAGTAACACACAAGACATAGGAGCAGAATTTGGCCACTCGTCCCATTGAGTCTGCATAGCTATTCTATCATGGCTGATTTATTATTGCTGTCAACCATCTTCTGCTCTCTTCTTCGTGCAACGCTGACATCCTGACCAGTCAAGAACCTATCAACCTCCACTTTAAATATACCCATTGACTTGGCCTCCACAGCTTTCTGTGGCAATGAATTCTACAGATTAACCATGCTCTGGCTAAAGAAATTCCTCACATCTCTGTTCTAAATGAATGATCTCCTATTCAGAGTCTGCGCCCTGTAGTCCAAGAGTCCCCCTCCATAGGAAGCATTCTCCATGCAACCACTCTATCTAGGCCTTTCAATATTCAATAGTTCTCAGTTAGATCCCCATTATTCTAAACTCCGGCGAGTACGGGTCCAAAGCCATCGTTACATACATTAACCCTTTCATTTCTGCATCATTCTCGAGAACCTCCTTTGAACCCTCTCCAATGTTAGCACATCTTTCTTAGATAAGGGCCCAAACTGCTCATAATACTCCAAGTGTGTTCTGACTGAAACCCTATAAAGCCTTAGTATTACATCCTTGCTCTTATATTCTAGTCCTCATGAAATGAATGCTAATATTGCATTTGCCTTCCTTAACACCAACTCATCCTGCAAGTTAACCTTTAAGGATCTTGCATAAGGTTTCCCAGGTCCCTTTGCACCTCTAATTTTGGCATCTTCTCCCTATTTAGAAAATAGCCTATGCCTTTATTCCTTCTACCAAAGTGCACTTTGATAGACTTCCCTATATTACATTCCATCTGCCACTTCCTTTCCCATTCTCCCAATTTAAGTCCTTCTTCAGAGTCCATGCTCCGTGAACACAACCTGCCCCTCCACCTATCTTTGTAGCGTCTGCAAACTTTGCCACAAAGCCATCAATTTCATCATCCAAATCAAATTAACATATAATGTGAAAGGTAGGAGTCCCAACACTGACCCCTACAGAACATCAATAGTCATCGGTAGCTAGCCAGACTCAGATAGCTGGGCTTACCACAGTGGGGTGCAGAAGAGCATCTCTGAATGCACAACATGCCAAACCTTGAATTAGATGGGCTACAGCAGCAGAAGACCACGAACATACACCCAGTGGCCACTTTATTAGGTACAGGAAATACGTAATAAAGCGGCCACTGAATATATGTGGAACACCACAGCACGGTGGCCCACAATTTTATGTCAACTTTTTAACCTACTTCAAGATCAATCCAGCTATCCCTCCTCCATGGCCCTCCATTTTCCTATTAACCATGTCCCTAATGAGGAGTTTCTTAAATACCCCTAATGCATCAGCCTTCACCACCACCCCTGGCCAGGAGTTCCATGCACTCAGCATTCTCTGTGTAAAAAGCAGAAATTGATAGGTTCTTAATTAGTCAGGGTGTCGAAGGTTACAGGGAGGAGAATGGGGATGAGGGGGATAATAAGTCACCCATGGTGGAATGGTGGACAGACTCGATGGGCTGAATGGACTAATTCTGTGCCTATGTCTTATGGTCTGATGGACACCCACTCCCTTATACTTTCCTCCAATCACCTTCAATTATACCCCTTATATTAGACATTTCCACCCTGGAAAATGTCTCTGGCTGTCCCCTCGATCCGCAGTATGACTCTTATCATCTTGTACACCTCTATAAAGCCATCAACATCTTTACGTATACCACAAGCTGTATTGTGATTCTTACTGCAGTCAGTCTGAGCTTTACATGTTCCATGTTTCACAGCTTTTATCTGGACACACTCTGTGCGATAAACGGAATGAATCTGATACAATGAGATTTTCCCCGGGAGAAAATCAGTCTTCACAATTTCCACAAGATCAAAACCTCCAAATGCCTCTGCTGAAAAAACAAGAAGGCATCCTTAATGATTATTTATGTTAATTGATGAAATATTTTTTTCTTTCTGGGGTGGCATGGTGTAATTACTATTACGGTGCCAGTAATCCAGGTTCAGTTCCCACTGCTGTCTCTATGAAGCTTGTACTTCCTTCCCATGACCATGTGGATTTCCTACGGGTGCTCTGGCTTCCTCCTACAGTTCAAGAACTTACTGGTTGGTAGGTTCATTGGTCACATAGTGTATATTTAATGTTTTTTTATTAATCTTTTATGCATTTCTACAAGAATCTACAGAAGGAGAACCCAACAACAAAATGGAGATTTATACAGTGCGAAACAAACAAATCCAATATGTAATTCATAACAATAAGAAAAAAAAGCACCCGAAAGGGAATTATGTAAAATTAGTATCCACCCCAGCCTCCCACTGAAAAAAGAAAAACCCAGGCCAACCATTGTGCATATAAAAGAAAAGAAAATCAATCGGAACATTCAACCCCAGAGAACTGTAAATATATATAGAAAAAAAGTATAATGCCGACTACCAAAATTATAATGTAATTCACAACAAAAAACCATATAACTTACAAAACAAATGCTGGAAGTAAGGGATTGTAGCATACAAAAAAAAAGGATAAACTTACCCTAAAGAAAAATTGTGAAAATATTTAAGAAAAGGTCCCCACACCTTTTATATATATATATATATAAATAAAAGGGCTGGCACAGCATTGTGGACCAAAGGGCCTGTACAGTTCTATATTTCATATAATTTAGTGTTATGTATTTAATATTTTAATATTTCAATAATATTTGAGTAATCTTGTGTGTGTGTATAAAATGTATATGTGTATTAATTAAGCATTCTTGTTCGTTTAAATAATTGATTATGGATTACATGTTTAAATATGTGAATTACATATGTCATTACATTACCACATAATACGTGTGCACCTCGCTTATAGTAAACCCAAAGTTAGACCTGCATTTCGGACTTCCGTGCTCTCCTTTGACTTAGTGTAATGTTATGAAGTTACAAAATAGAACAGCTTTCTACTGTAATGCTGAGGAAGTTTCGACTTTGTTTGAGGAATCAACGTGCAGTCCCTTCTGCCCCCTTAGGTAGATACAAAAGTACCGGTATGCTTATTTGGAAGAAGAATGTGACATTTTTTTTTTCTGGTGTCCTGACCAATAAATATCCCACAGCCAGCATTTTAAAAATGAAGTACCTTGTCAAGATGCTTTTGTGTGGGAGTTGGTAAAGCACAAACTGGCAGCTAAATTCCCAACATCATGGCACTTTTTTGGTTTTAAGTGTTTTCTGTTGTAATTAAGGTTATCATAGTTTGGGGTGGTGATGGGGATAACACTGCATGTAAAATGCTCCCAATAGTGTGGGTCTCAAACAGCCTCTGACAGCCATCTCCAGCTCCTGGCCGTCACATGTGGCTTAGCTACTAAGCCCAGCGAAACCATTTCCACTGACAGGAGAGGGGCAAAGGCAGGTTACTGGTGCCTTAAAATCAGTCACTTCAGGCAGATGGGTCTTGTCAGCCGTGTCTGGCAGCTCACCTAGGAGTGGGAAAATTCTGATCTCAAACCTCTGCTGCCTTGTGGCTACACCCACTCATGGGGAAAGCTTCAGGTGAAACCCTGAGTGAGAAATCTGGAGCCGGAGTCCCTAAGTCAGTCTTACGTTGACCGGCAATTCCTGTGACTCTGCTGGTGTCAAACTGTACTGGTCTCTGCCGTTCCTTTGGATTTAACAGTGGTGAAGAGGGGGAGACTGCTGCATAGGTAACAGCTTGTTCTCCATATTGTACTACCCTGGCTTGCCAATTGAATGTAGACAGCTAAGATCCAACATCCATGTATACCTTGACCAAGGATGCATTTGACGCTTTTTATGTATTAGTCCAGTATGCCTGTAGTCCCATTCACTGCCCTAAGCAGAATTTAAACATTCCTGCAATAACACAACTGAAAAATAACTAATTAGAGCAAATAAAAGAATTGCAGCCAATATAAACACCTAGTGCAGTGATTAGCCATGTTCTGAGATGCTGAAGTCTTCGGCAGTAACTCCAGGCCCTGAGGCATATGTATTTTGTCATATGAACTTTAATTATCTTAGCTCTGTGAAACTTACTAATTCCTCGTTGCCAAAAAAATTCAACATTTAGTTTGTGGTTGACATTTAATTATTCCACACATTTCTTCCGCTAGATTTGTCAAAAGGGAAGCGACATAAACAGAAATTTATGGAAAGGTATATAAAATGATGAGGGCTATAGATAAGGTAAATACGTGCTGGCTTTTTCCTCCGAGGTTGGTTGAGACTTGAACTAGAGGTTATAGGTTAAGTGTGAAAGGTGAAATATTTAAGGGGAACATGGGGAATTTCTGCACTGAGAGTGCGGAATGAGCTGCCAGCAGAAGTGGTGGATGAAGGTTTGATTTCAAGATTTAAGATAAGTTTGGCTAAGTACATGGGCAGAGGGTGGTATGCAGGATGATGGTCTGGGTACAGTTCAATGTCTAATAGTTTGGCACGGCTGAATGTCCTGTTTCTGTGCTGTAGTGCTCTATGACTCCAGGACTACATTTGTGTTTGCTTCCATTCTACTCTTCTTTCCAGTCCTGAAGCTGCTAATCTTTCTGGTGTGGTGTGCTCAGGTATAATTCAATGGGTGATTTTCCCTGGGTTCTTCTCCCAGTTTGATCATTGGCAATTTGTAGAACTAATATCTTGACTAATATCTTCTGTCGATCTTGGTGCGGGGGAATAAAAGCTAACAATGGTGCGCAGAACTTCACTGGAAGCTGGACAGCGCCTTTGACTTATTCAAAGTTCAAAGTAAATTTATTACCAAAGTACACGTGTGTCATCACGTCCAACCCTGAGATTCATTTTCTAGCAGGTGTTCATGGTGGAACAAATAAATACAATAGAATCAATAAAAAACCACACCCAAAGACCAACAAACAACCTATGTGCAAAAAAAGACAAACTGCAAAAAAAAAAGATATTAAATAAAAAATACTGAAACCATGAGTTGTTGAGACTTTGAAAGGGTGTCTCTAGGTTGTGGAATCAGTTCATTGTTGGGCTGGGTGAAGTTATCCACAGTGGTTCAGGTGTCTGATGGTTGAGGGGTAATATCTGTTCCTGAACCTGGTGGCGAGAAGACACTCTGTGCAAATATAAGTAATAATAATAATAAACGCCTGTGATTCTCGAGTAACACAAAATGTGTGAGGAACTCAGCAGGTCAGGCAGCATCTATGATCCCCTGTAATTCTAATTGTTTCTCAACTTTCAATAGTTCTGACAAACAGCATCATCAGTTATTTGAGAAATCTGTAATTAAATGAGGTGCCACTGGGATTAGACCTACTTAGCAAGGTTTCACTGGGCAGTGGTTTATTCAAATTTGCAAATGATTAATCAATGAAGTTATTAATGCAACAATTCGCCTAAAGTCAATTTCCAAATTAATGACTGTAATCCATTTATTCTTTAGCATATTATTCAGTTTTTAAAAAACCTTGCTATTTGATCATCCTGACTCAATGGTTCTTAAATGCTCAGCTTTTGAACAAATGCAAATTCATTTATGATTTCTGCAATTTTAATTCACTCGTTTTCAAAATGTAATAATGTGACTGGGACCATTTGTAGTCTCGTCTATGCCTATTCTTTACATTAGGCTTATTTTATCTCTTTTCTTTGTAAGAGAAAATAGCTGGATCTTCTCCCATCAAACTCTGAATGTAACAAATAGCTTTTCTGACATTGGTGTCAATCATTTTAATTGAGTTTTTGCTAACATTTAAATCAGCAACAATGGCCTAGAAAGTTGTTGGCATCGGCAGAGATAGGCTGCAAGAATGTTGAGCGGCATGTTTCGGGCACAGAACTACATTACCAAAGCCCAAACCTCTCAAATGCAACTCAATGGTTCCTACACACTTTCCTTCACTCACTGAAGGAAATCCAGGACATTTTTTATATCTATCTCCCCCTCTCCCCCTCTCCCCCTCTCCCCCTCTCCCCTCCCCCTCCCCCTCCCCCCTCCCCCTCCCCCTCCCCCTCCCCCTCCCCCTCCCCCTCCCCCTCCCCCTCCCCCTCCCCTCTTCCCTTCCCCTCTTCCCCTCTTCCCCTCTTCCCCTCTTCCCCCTTCCCCTCTTCCCCCTTCCCCCTTCCCCCTTCCCCCTTCCCACTTCCCCCCTCCCACTTCCCCCCTCCCCCCTCCCCCTTCCCCCTTCCCCCCTCCCCCTTCCCCCCTCCCCCTTCCCCCTTCCCCTTCCCCCTTCCCCCTTCCCCCTTCCCCCCTTCCCCCCATCCCCTCTCCCGCTCTCCCCCTCTCTATATATTTTTCTCTCTCTCTCTCACGCACACACCTACCTACCTACCTACCCACCCACCCACAGCAAGTCAGGCTATCTATAGACAGCAATAAACAGTCAACCTTTCCACCTGTCACTCAGCTTCTCCTTTCATTTAAAACTGATCTTAAGATTCAAGATCATTTAATGTTATTTCAAGTACAGAACTGTCAAAGAGAACGAAGCAGTTGTTACTCCTGATCCGATGCAGTACAAAGAAAAAACACAATAAGATAAAGATGCAATAAATATAAATACATAAGATAGCTTATATACATTGATTGGATATCCATAAAGTGATGCTAGGCACAGGAGTGTCTGTACATAAAGTAATTCTGACAGAAATGATAAATTAGTGGTGGCTGGGAATGTGGACGGATGGGTTAGTGGGTGGAGGTGTTGATCAGCCTTACGACTTGGGTAAAGTAAGTGTTTTTGTAACATGTTGGAATTTTGGTGTTTTGTTCCCAGGACTGTGATAAATAATGCATGAATTGGTAAAATGCTGAACTGGCTTAAAGTTCATGTATTATCAAGGTTTGTATATTTCATGCAACCTTGAGATTACAGGCAGTCAAAACAAAGAACCCAATAGAACCCATAAAACAAAAGGAGGCTGTCAAACACCCAATGTGTAGAGAGTGTTACATGTATTGAGATGGAGTGGAAAATATGGATGTGAAAAGCTCCTTCTGCAGAGGTGTTACCCTGCCTGGATACCACCAACACTCCTTATATCTGTACCAAACCTGTTAGAGCTCTCCATCCAAACAGCTTGACCAAAGAGATTTTGCAAATGCAGGAAATCTAGAGCGACACACACAAAATGCTGGAGGAACTCAACGGGTCAGGCAACACCTGTAGAAATAAATGAACAGTTGACTTTTCGGGCCGAAAGCCTTCAGCAGGACTGGAAAGGAAGGGGGAAGAAACCAGAATAAGAAGGTGGGGAGGGGGGAGACAATGGAGTCCCCACATGGACATGGCAAGAATGTACAGGTTAGGGTTAGTAAGTTGTGGGCATACTATCTCACCACTGGAGGCATGGCAACACTGGCAGGCTGCCCCCCAGCACAGTCCTCACTATTTTGATTTGACGTAAACAAAACGTTCCACTGCATGTTTTGATGTACACCTGACAAATAAGTCTAATCTTTAATCTTTTTAACCGTGCTTGATTTAAGCCTTGCTTAAAATGTTCGTGCCTTCGTCATTGGACCGGTTAGCAGCCTTGCTCTTCCTTACTCACTGCTGCAGTTGGTACAAGCCAAGGGTGAAACTAAGGAACACAAATAAATCACGCCTTCTGCATCCAGCCATCAGAATCAAACTCGGAATCAGGTGTAATATCACTGGCATGTTGTGGAATTTGTTATTATGTGGCAATAGTACATTGCAATACACAAAAAAAACTAAATTGCAATGAGAAATATATATAAATATATATATCCGGACCTGCCTCTCAGTTTTTTTGCACTACCTTACTTTCCATGTTTGTATTTTCTATTTACGATTTATAATTTAAATTTTTAATATTTATTAATTTTTACTGTTTTTAATTTTTTAATATTTAATATTTGTAATCCAGGGAGCGGGAAGCGCAGAATCAAATATCGCTATGATGATTGTACGTTCTAGTATCAATTGTTTGGTGACAATAAAGTATAAGTATAAGGTATAAATATAATATAAAAATTAAAATAGGTCGTGCAAAAAGAGAACAAAAAAAAGAAATAAATATAATGAAGTAGTGTTCATGTCCATTCAGAAATCTGATGGCAGCGAAGAAGAAGTTGTTCTTGAAACATTGAGTGTTTGTCTTCAGACTCCTGCACCTCCTCCTTGATGATAGCAATGAGAAGACGGCATGTCCTGGGTGTTGGGGGTCCATGATGAAGGATGCTGCCTTTTTGAGGCATCGCCATTGAAGGTGTTCTCGATGCTGGGGAGGCTGGTGCCCATGATGGAGCTGGCTGAGTTTGCAACATTCTGCTTTTTCCAATCCCGTGTGGTAGCCCCTCCATACAGAAGGTGTTGCTTATAGATCTAACTGTACTTATAGAACAAAGAGCTCCCTGCTGCAGCGTTAGCATCATTAACATGCATGAGGCAGGCCAATCAAATCCCTCCTAAGCTCCAGGTATGATGCAGATAGATGTTCTGGGTAACTAGTGACAATTAGCCTCTGGACCTGGCATTCATTAGGTAGTTAGTCACGGTTGTGTAAAACAATCTCCGTGCACCAGAGGCTCTGTAGACTCTCTGCTTGTGGAGTTTTCTACTTTTTGGTCCTTGGAACTCATTGATTGGTTGGGGAGAGGCTCTGCAGTTTGGCACACACTCATTCCCTGTATGTGCCACAGCAGACAGAACAGGCTCATAAAGAAAGCTTTTAGCATATTGGCCTTCATAACTCAGAGTATTGAGTACAGGTGTTGAGGATGTTGTGCTGAAGTGGTGTACTTTGTTGATGAGGCCAAGTTTGGAATATTGTGTGCAGTTCTGGTCTCCTACCTGCAAGAGAGATATCAATAATATTGAAAGAGTGCAGAGAAAATTTACGTGGATGTTGTCGGAACTTGCGGATCTGAGTTATAGGGAAAGGTTGAATACAGTTGTAGGGAAAAGTTTAATTCCCTAGAGTGTAGGAGATTGAGGGGTGACTTGATAGAGATGTACAGAATGATGAGACTAGAACTAGAGGTCATGAGTTAAGAGTGAAAGGTGAAATATTTAAGGGGAACTTCTTCACTCAGAGGGTGGTGTGAGTGTGGACTGAGCTGCCAGCGGAAGTGGTGGATATGGGTTTGTTTGAACATTTAAGACATGTTTGGATAAGTACAGGTGTGAATTGGTGGGACTAGGCAGAACAGCAGCTTGTCACAGACTAGATGGGCCAAAGGGTCTATTTCTGTGTGGTAGTACTCTATGACTCTATCAACAGGTGACCTAAATGGTTTGCTAAACAAGGACTGCCAGGCCCCAATCTCCACTGCCAGCTCTTATTTAGTACTTAGTCACTGTATTCAAGGGCGTAGAGTCAGAATCAGGTTTATTATCACTGGCATACAGTATGTTGTTTTGCGGCAGCTGCACAGTGCACTGCATAAAAATGACTAAAATCACAAAAAGAATATCAAAGAGACAGAGAAGAATATTAAGGTAATCTTCATGGGTTCATGGGCCATTCAGAAATCCGATATCAGAGGGGAAGAAACTGTTCCTAAAATGTTGAGTGTGGGATTTTAGGCTCCTGTACCTCCACTCTGATGGTGGCAATGAGAAGAGGGCACGTCTTGGGTGGTGAGGGTCTTTCATGATGGATGCCACCTTCTTGAAGCACTGCCTTTTGAAGATGTCCTTGAGGGCAGCAACCTTCTTCCCATGATGGAGTGGGCTGAGTTTACAAACCCCTTCAGCGTGTTCTGATCCAGTGCACTTGAGACTCAGACTAATGTGACGCAACCTGTCAGAATGCTCTCCACGGTATATCAGTATAAATTTTCTGGAGCCTTTCGCAACATACTAAATCTCCTCCAAACTCCGAATGAAATATAGCCGTTATGTGGCCTTCTTTGTAATTACATCAATATGTTGAGCCCAGGTTAAATCTTTAGAGATGTTGACACCCTAGAACTTGGAGCTGCTGATCCTTTTCATTCTTAATCCCTGATGTGAACTTTCGTCTGCTCTCCTGAATTCCTCTTCCTGAAGTCCACAATTATTTTAAAAATGCAAACAACAGGAATTCTGCAGATGCTGGAAATTCAAGCAACACACATCAAAGTTGCTGGTGAATGCAGCAGACCAGGCAACATCTCTAGGAAGAGGTACAGTCGACGTTTCAGGCCGAGACCCTTCGATAAACATGAAAATAAGGAAAGAAATGTGATCTAAGTGATTTTGACCATGATTTTGAAGTGATCGTTGGTGCCAGACGGGGTGCTTTGAGTATTTCAGAAACTGCTGATCTTCTGGGATTTTCATGCACAGTAGTCTCTACAGCAGGGTTTCCCCACCTTTTTGTCCTGGGCGAACCCTTGAAATAATTTCCAGGTCTCAGGGAACTCCTGCATAAAAGTTATTATATCTGCAGCTCACGGTACGTTAGTATGATGGTAAGTTGTACATATAATAATCTACAAATAATTGTCAATGCTCTTTTGAGTAGAGAATGAATTTTTAGCTTGAAAATTAATTGAAATTAATTTCTTCCCTTTCATAAATTTTTAAAACTCATAAGACAAACATAATAAATGTCTCAATTCTGGGTTGAACACGAGATAAGTTCACATGGATTTCACCTTCAAATTAAATGAGATGATTTCTATCCTTGATGCTTGTTAAACAAGAAAAAGCTTGCTCACACATGTAAAAAGCTGCAAACTGCAACAAAATGTTCATTGCTTTCCTATGAATGGCAGATCTCTTCTTTCACAGAAATCCAGAACTTGTCCAGGGGCAGGTCACAAAATCTCATCTTGAGTGTATGATCAGACTGCAGCTCACAAAATTCTTCCTCTTCTCTCAAAGTCAAGTTCTCAGGCTGAGCAGAAGATTCAGAGAAAGGATTATTCACCCAGTCATACATTTGTGTTGAAAGGGAGGAAAAGTACTGTTCAATTTTGTTCTGCAGTTCTTCCAGGTGGTTTTCAATAAGACTCGAAACTTTCTGATGTCCTTCCTCACTCTCAAGCCCAAGCAGCAGTGGAAATACTTCAAGATTTCCTTTTGCAACATGATTTTTTCATGAGATTCAGTTTCCTTTTAAATCCAAGAATCTAATCACTTGAAATCAAAACGTTTTCTCCAGGGCCTTGCAGAGACTTATTCAACTGGTTCATATGGTGAAAAATGTCTGTTAGGTAGGCTAGTTTCTTCACCCATTCTTCATCTTCAAAGCACTCAGCAAAATCTGGGTTAATATTTTCTTGAAAGTGCTCCTGCAATTCACCCTTCAGCTCAAACACCCTGTTGAGAACTCTTCCTCTGCCAAACCACTGGATTTCTATACGTAGCAAGAGGTTGGTGTGCTCTTTGTCCAAGTTTTCACACAAGTTTTTTAAACATTTTCTAGTGAACTGGTCTTAAAGCTACTAAACAATTTGCTTCCTGAGCCTTTTACTGACTGTGACTTTATTTTCAAAAGCTTTAATCTATTTGTTTTGAGATTTCAATAACTGTTTAAATTACTCAGCACTTTTATTTTTCATATGGGTGTGATTTGCAGGTGTTTTTTCTATTTTGCTGGAGCTATTGCTACATATCTAAGTTGTTTGCCACAGACGAGGCACAATGGAATAGGACAACTTGGATCACCACTCCATGCAAAACCCATTGATAAGTAGCTTTCACTGTAAGGACGGACTTTTTGTATCTGTTGTTGTACTAGTGCACTTAAATAACTCAGAATTTTGTAATTTTTCACCATTAACCTTATCAGAATTGTCCATAGGCCCAGGCCTAGAACCCTCCTCTTCCATCTCACACCTCCTCTACAAAAATTGCCACACTAGACCGTTTTTAGAATGAAAATTTCTGTCCAGTTTTCTACTACACTGGTAGTTTGTTTGCTCCCATAAGTCAGTTAGTGATGCATAAGGGGATGTTGGGGGAGGTAATTCGGGAGGGAGAGGCTGATGGCACAGCCTAAATTGGCGAGTCTATTTAATGCTCAGAAAATGCACTTTATGTTCCTGAACAGCCGACCATTCTCCCCTCCGTGCAATACGGCGCTCACCAATTAATTGCCTACTGACCTCTCCTCCGTGTAATACAGTGCTGACCAATTATCAGCCTACCACTCTCTCCTCCATGCACTACAGCACTTACCAGTTATCAGCCTACTGTCCTCCCCTCCATTTAATACAGCGCTCACCATCAGCCGACCATCCCTTCGTGCAATACAGCACTCACCAATTATCAGCCTACCATCCTCCCCTCTGTGCAATACAGCACTCACTAATTATCAGCCTACCATCCTCCTCTCTGCACAATACAGCACTAACCAATTATCAGCCTATCGTCCTCCCCGCTGTACAATACAGTGCTCATCAATTATCAGCCTTCCGTCCTCCCCTCCGTACAATACAGCAACCAATGATCAGTCTACCGTCCTCCCGTCTGTGCAATACAGTAAACACAAAATAATCTGCAGATGCTGTGATCAAAGCAATACTTTCAGTACGGTGGATGAACTCAGCAGTTCCAGCAGCATCAGTTAGAAACGATGAGTCGACGTTTCGGGCCGGAACCCTTCGTCAGGACTGAAGAATGAAAGATGGGGAAGGATTTGAAGAATGCTTGTAGCTTCAGTTGAAAGACCAGTAATTTGAAAGACAAAGGGGTGGGGGAGGGGAAGCATTGACGTCATAGCCCTGAAAACAATGGATAGTAGAAGAATTTTACTTCTTTGGTTGGTTATGTGGAACAGTCTGTACTCCAAACCTATTCTGGTACTGCTCCCCAACTTTTCCTTTGGTACATTGACGACTACATTGGTGCTTCTTCCTGCACCCATACTGAACTCGTCAATTTCATCGACTTTACTCCAAACTTCCACCCAGCCCTCAAATTCACTTGGTCTATCTCGGACACTTCTCTCCCCTTTCTCGATGTCTCAGTCTCCATCTCTGGAGACAGACTGTCCACTGACATCTTCTACAAACCCGCTGACTCTCATTACTACCTCGACTATACCTCCTCCCACTCCACCACATGCAAAAATGCCATTCCCTATTCCCAGTTCCTCCGTCTCCGCCGCATCTGCTCCGAGGATGAGGCTTTCCATTCCAGGACATCTCAAATGTCCTCTTTCTTTAAGGATGGTGGTTTCCCTTCTACCGTCATCAATGATGCCCTCACCTGCATCTCCTCCATTTCCCGCACTTCGGCCCTCACCCCATCCTCCCGCCACCACAACAGGGACAGAGTTCCCCTTGTCCTCACCTACCACCCCACCAGCCTCCGGATCCAGCACATTATCCTCCGCAACTTCCGCCACCTTCAACAGGACCCCACCACCAAGCACATATTTCCCTCTCCACCCCTCTCCGCTTTCCGCAGGGATCGGTCCCTACGCGACACACTTATCCGCACGTCCATCCCAACAGATCTCCCACCCGGCACTTATCCCTGTAAGTGTAAGTGCTACACCTGTCCCTACACCTCATCTTTTGCAACCATTCAGGGCCCCAGACAGTCCTTCCAGTTGAGACAACACTTCACTTGTGAGTCTGTTGGGGTCATCTATTGCATCCGGTGCTCCCGGTGCGGCCTCCTCTACATCGGTGAAACCCGACGCAGATTGGGGGACCGCTTCGTCAAGCACCTCCACTCCGTCCACCACAACAGACAAGATCTCCCAGTAGCCACCCACTTCAACTCTGCTTCCCATTCCCATTCAGATATGTCCATACATGGCCTCCTCTACTGCCATGATGAGGCTAAACTCAGGTTGGAGGAGCAGCACCTCATATACCGTCTAGGTAGTCTCCAACCCCTTGGTATGAACATAGAATTCTCCAACTTCTGGTAATTCCCTCCCCTTCCCTTCCCCTATCCCTATTTCACTCTACCCCCTCCCCAGCTCCCTCATGGTTCCGCCTCCTTCTTCTACTACCCATTGTTTTCAGGGCTATGATGTCAATGCTTCCCCTCCCCCACCCCTTTGTCTTTCAAATTACTGGTCTTTCAACTGAAGCTACAAGCATTCTTCAAATCCTTCCCCATCTTTCATTCTTCAGTCCTGACGAAGGGTTCCGGCCCGAAACATCGACTCATCGTTTCTAACTGATGCTGCCCGACCTGCTCAGTTCATCCAGCGTACTGTAAGTGTTCCTGTGCAATACAGTGCTCTCCAATGATCAGCCTACCGTCCTCCCTCCATGCAATACAGCACTCATCAATGATCACTGGCCTCCCCTATCTCACATCAAAAGCTGAGAATGGACTCAACTAAATAAACGCAGCCCTACTGCGCACTGCCGTACGGGGCTGAGATTGATAACTGGGCTACTTGGTCACTGCCCACCACTGTGAGCGCTAGCATTGCACTTTGTGCGGAGTTCAGAAAGTGATGTTTATTTTTCAATCCTGATTTATCGTGGAACCCCTAGCGACCTTTCATGGAACCCTGGTTGAGAAACCCTGCTCTGGAGTTGACAGAGAATGGTGCGAAAAACAAAAAATAAACTCCAGTCAGCAGCATTTCTGTAGTCAAAAATGTTTTGTGAATGAGTGAGGTCAGAGGAGAATGGACAGACCAGTTCAAGCTGACAGGAAGGTGACAGTAACTCAAATAACCACACCTTACCACAGTGATGTGCAGAAGAGCATCTCTGAATGCACAACATGTTGAACCGTGAAGTGGATGGGCTACAGCAACAGAAGATCATGAACATATGCTCAGTGACCACTTTATTAAGTGTAGGAGGAAACAAATAAAGTTGCCACAGAGGGTATGGTTGTGTATTTTACTAAACAGTATTTCTGCACTGGTTTGATAAAGAGAACTTCTGATCTGGCAGTCATTAAAAATAATCGCTGTTAAGTCAGAACTGTATAAATTGGCTGATCGCCTGGCTCCCTGATCGTTTTAGGAGCTGAGCCTTGTAAAATTTATTCTGAGTGATCCTAAAAAGCCCCGAAAAACAGCTCTGAGATATCCTGATTGCTCTTGTTACACTAACATCCCACTGGTGAGATTTACCATCTGGATCTGTGAGATGATATGAATTTAATTATATCAATGAGAAACAAAACTGGTTATTAATGTGACGTTAAATAAAAGTAGCTTATTGTAACAGTTGAAAAGTCTTCTATAATTAGCCACAGGTTAATAGAGCCTTCCAATTACAGGCAGATCTGCTGAAAGACCTGTGACCCTGGTATCAGGAATGTAGTTTCTATGCATAAACACAAGAGATTCTGTAGATGCTGGAAGTCCAGAGCAAAACGCACAAGATGCTGGAGGATTTGGGGCACCACAGCAGCATACTGGTTGGTGAAACGCTATTACAGCTCAATGCATTGGCACTTGGAGTTCAATTCCGGCGTCCTCTGTAAGCAAGTTTGTACATTCCTTCCCATGTGCGTGTGGGTTTCCTCCGCGTTCTCATTTCCTCCCACAGTCCAAAGACAGACTGGTTAATAGGTTGATTGGTCATTGTAAATTGTCCTATGATTAGGCTAAGGTTAAATCGGTGGGTTGCTGGGTGGGGCGGCTTGAAGGCCTGTTCCGTGCTGTATCTCTAAATAAATAAGGAAATCCAGACTGTCAGCCAGCATCTACGGAGAGGAATAAACAGCTGATGTTTTGGGCTGAGGCCCATCATCAGGACCGGAAGGAAAAGACCCTTCAGCAGAAAGAGGCCTGAAACGTCGACTGTTTATTCATCTCCGTAGATGCTGCCTGACCTGCATTGCTGGTTGATGTGACCCCATCGCTTAGAAATGGAAAATAGATTTCTGTCAGAAAAGCAGTTCTGATCGTCTCAATATAGGAGCGACGTGCAGGGGTGCAGTGCTGGCTTACCAGGATGCTGGCTGGATTGGAGAGCGTATCTTATCAGGATAGTTTGAGCGAGCTAGGGGTTTTCCCTTTGGAGCGAAGGAGGATGAGAAGATACTTGATAAAGGCGTACAAGATGATAAGAGGCATAGATTGAATGAACAACCAGAAAATTTTTCCCAGGGTGGAGATGGCTAATAAAAGGGGCCGTGAAGTATAATGTTTAGGGGAGGGGACGTCAGAGATAAGTTTTTTACACAGAGAATGGTGGGTGTGTGGCACGCACTGCCAGGGATGGTGGGAGAGACAAGATTCATTACGGACATTTAAGGATCACTTAGGCACATGGTTGATAGAAAAATGGAGAGATATGTAGAATTTGCTTAAAAATTGACCATTCTTATTTAAATATTGAGATCAAATTCATTCAAGATTTAAGTATATTTATCACACGTACGTCAAAACATACAGTGATATGTGTTGTTTGCATTACCATCCAACACACCCAAGTGAGTGCCGGCAGCCGCATATTCCAGCACCAACAAAGCATGCCCACAAAGCTTACTAAAACTACACAGAACACAACAACACAAAGATTCGTAGATTTGGGTGCTGGCCTACAGGCCATGACATTCGACCTTCCATTTTGCCCCTCGGGCCTTCGTCCTTGGTATTGACTCCAAGCCCTATCAATCACTGAACACTAGGCCTTGACTTCTGGACTTGCAGATGATGGAACCATGAACCCTTGGCCTTGAATGTATGCAAATCTTTCTGTCTGAATTTCATTGTTTGAACCAATAATTATTTATATTTCCCTGTATCTGGATTTCACTCTTCTACATATTCCGCCCACAGATTCCTGAAAGCCAAACCTTTTTAGAACTATTCCCCACCCTAGATGTCCTGTTTAGATCTGCCATATTCAGAGTCAGAATTTTTTTTATCTGACTCTCTGATTGAAGATATAAATAAAAATGTTGTTTACCTTTTTATAATTTATACTTTTGTCTGGTTGGTGATCAGTCCCTGGGTGTGCTGTTAATTTAATTTTATTTAGAGAGGTAGCATGTAACAGGCCCTTCCAGCCCATTGAGCCATGCCACTCAAGGACACCCGTGTGACCAATTAATCTACTAACTCGTACTTCTTTGGAATGTGGGAGGAAACTGGAGCACCCAGGTAAGTTCAAAGGCAATGTGAAAGGCATGTCTGGATTGTGCTGCCTGGGGTGGTGGGAAAGGCAGAGACATTAGAGACTTTTAGAACACATTTAGATCGGCCTGACTGGTGGTGTGGTGGCATCAGCGTCGGACTTTGAGATGAAAGGTCCCGAGTTCGAATCCAGCCAGCTCCCCTGCACGCTTTCCATCTGTGCTGGGTTATGAGCTGGTGATCTCTTTGGATCACCCGGCAGAAGGCAATGGCAAACCACTGCTGTAACTTGCGTCCGCTAACCGGAGAAACGTATGCGATGTACCTTTCCTTTTTAGATAGGCACTTGAATGTGAGGAAAATGGAAGGATATGGAGATTTTGTAGGCAAAAGAGATTAGTTTAGTTGGCCATGTGATTACTAATTTAATTGTTTCAGCACAATATTGTGATCTGAAGGGCATGTTCTGTGTTCTATGTGACAATGACACCATTTGCCTCATCTAGAATTTTGCTGAGAGACAGTGTACAAATAAGAGACGGTATGATGAACTTCTCCATAGATCACCAGAGTTAACAAAGCTTTTATACAAGTCAGGAGTACTAAAACTTGCTGTTGCCATGTCCTTTAAGGGAGAAGTTCATTGCGGGGTGAGGTGGGGAAGGGGAAGGGGTCCGAAAAACCTTCCTCACTATGATGGGATGCCGCAGATAAATTTTCCAACTACTTATTTCCAACTGAGCTCCTCATGAAGCGGCTGGCTTAATGAAAGAACTCATGTACACCAGCTGTCTTGCATTATCGGACCCCAGTGGCTGTCCCTCACGCAGGAGTCTGTGCTTTTCAGCAGTTTCTTACTGAGCAGAATGCACTCTTAGTGAAGCCCCTGCCCCTCTCTAACCCACCAGTTGGACCCTTATTGATAAACACAGGAGCTTCTCTGCAGATGCTGGAAGTCTTGAGCAAGGCGTGCACACACACACACACACACACACACACACACACACACACACACACACAGAGTAAGGGGAACTCAGCAAGAACGAGGGGGCAGAAAACAGTCAATGTTTTAGGTCAGGACCCTTCAGCACGGTAGTGTGGCATTTAGCACAATGCATTACAGTGCCGTTGATCACCCATCAGGGTTATTTCCTGCCACTGTCTATGAGGGGTTTGTATGCTCTCCCTGTTAGTGCTTGGGTTTCCTCTGGCTGCTCCAGATTCCTCCCGCATTCCAAAGATGTACAGGTTAGGGTTAGTAATTTGTGGGCATTGGAAGCATGGTAACACCTACGGGCTGCCCTCAGCATATCCTCGGACTGTGTTGGCTGTTGATGCAGACGACACATTGCACTGTATATGTGAAAAATCAAGCCATCAGGAGTTATTGCTGTCTCCTTTCCCTCATCCGGGCAGAGCATGTTAAACTCTAGGCTCTAAGTGGGCCAAGGCCAATCTTTGCTCTCGTGCAGATACTCGAGTTGCTGTACCAAATGAACATCTTGACCACTTGAGGGTAAGGGGAAACTGCTCCGCCTGTTACCACAGGAAACTGCACAGAGTTGTGGACAGAGCTCAGCCCATCACAGAAACAATCCTCCCCTCTGTGGACGCTGTCTACACTTCTCGCTGCCTCAGTAAAGCAGCCAGCAAAATCAAAGACCCCACCCACCCCAGACATTCTCTCTTCTCCCCTCTCCCATCAGGAAAATGATACAAAAGCCAGAAAGAACGTACCACCAAGCTCAAGGACAGCTTCTACCCCACTGTACTGACCTGTTTTGCGATAGGATATGATCTTGCACTTTATCATTTACCTGCATGCACCTTTTCAGTAGCTTTTATACTTTATTCTTCATTGTTACAAGGTAGTTTTACCTCATTCTAGCTCAATGCACTGTGTAATGATTTGATCTGTATGAACAGTATGCAAAACAATCTTTTCACCATGACGATCATACATAAGTACCAATTCTATTGCCACTGGCTGATAGGCCAGCCTTGATCTTCCCATTCAGCATTCATTTTACAGTACTGAGGGACCTCTGCACAGGATTGGAAACAGCTGCAGAAAGTTGTAAACTCAGCCAGCTCCACCATGGGCAAGAACCTCCCCAGAATCAAGGACATCTTCAAAGGGCGATGCCTCAAGGAGGCAGCATCCATCATTAACAATCCCCTCTACCCAGGACATGCCCTCTTCTCATTGCTGCCATGAAAGGAGAGGTACAGGAGCCTGAAGGCACACACTCAACAATTCAGGAACCGGTTCTTCCCCTCCACTGTCTGATTTCTGAATGGACCATGAACACACAAACACTACCTCATTTTTTTCTCTCTTCTTATAAAACTTATTTATTTTTAATATGTAATTTTTATTGTAAAGTATAGTTTTTTTAATTATGTATTGCATTGCACTGCTGCCACTAGGTTAACAAATTTCATTGCATCTGGCAGTGGTACTAAACCAAATTCTGACTCTGAGCAGAAAATGATGAGCAGTGTTTCTGCTATTTCTATAGGTCAAACTCTTAGTGTGAGCTTGGAGATGAACTCATGCTGTGTAAACTTGTTGCCTAGTAACTCAAGACTGAAGGAGCTGCCAGGAGCGCTGTAGTATGATGGGCATACACAACGGCAGCCCATGAAGCAATGCATTCTTTTTCTTTTTTTAACATTTCAATAATATAGAATAAGTTCTGGAAGTGAAACTTGAAGGATGAGATTGATCTTGGAGAAGTTCAGAGGATTGGCAAAACATCATAGAGTGAAAGGCCCGTATCATTCCACAGTCAGTGGCCACTTTGTCACCTATACCAGTAGACTGGGTCATTAAGTCCATAAGATATGGAAGCAGAACTGGACCATTTGACCCAATGAGTCTGCTCCACCATTTCATCATGGTGATCCATTTCCACTCTCAGCCCTAATCTCCTGCCTTCTCCCCAAAACTCTTCCTGCCCTGACTACCTCACTTTTTTTAATATACAGTATTTCTGTTTTTTGCACATTTTTAACACCTATTCAGTATACATAATTGATTTACTTGTTTATTTATTATTATGTTTTTTTTTCTCTGCTAGATTATGCTTTGCGTTGAACTGCTTCTGCTAAATTAACAAATTTCACATCATATTCCGGTGATAATAAACCTGATTCTGATGAAGAATCTATCAACTGGCTTAATTATACCTTATGATTTATCTACCACAGCTGCCTGTGGCACCAAAATCCGCAGATTAACCACTCTCCGGCTAAAGAAATTCCTCCTCATCTCCATTCTTTCTTTTTCAATCTTTTTATTAATTTCATAGAATGAAAACATAACAAGCAAAAATACAAGTAGTAGAAGATACATTGTTACACTTAAAATGAGTAATTGTAAAACTAAATAGTAAAAATTAACAAAGCTCCCAATCATAAAGAATAATACAAAGCAAAAGAAAAACTGACGAACAATCATGAAAAAGAAAAGAAAAAAAACAAACCCCATCCCCCCAAAAAACTAAACTAAACAGAATTAGTCAACTAAACTAAAAGACTTGGGCAATACTAACAACTTGAAAATGGGAAAGAAAAAAACCTTAGTGTCGACGACTCCATTCCTCTCAACCAACAGTACAGAGAGATAAAACAAGTTTGGAAATGGTCAAATTACATCAAATGAAAATGCTGAATGAATGGCCTCCAAGTTTTTTCAAATCTAATGGAAGGGTCATAAACCACACTTCTAATTTTCTCCAAATTCAAACACATCATAGTTTGTGAAAACCAATGAAATACAGTAGGAGGGTTAATCTCTTTCCAATTCAGCAACATGGATCTTCTAGCCATTAGAGTAAGAAATGCAATCATCCTACGTGCTGAAGAGGTTAGATAATTTGAATCTATCATTGGTAATCCAAAGATAGCAGTAATTGGATGAGGTTGTAAGTCTATATTCAAAACCGTTGAAATAATGTCAAAAATGTCTTTCCAATTTTTTTCCAACAAAGGACGTGACCAAAACGTGAGTTAAAGAAGCTATCTCGGAATGACATCTATCACATATTGGATTAATATAAGAGTAATAACGAGATAGTTTATCTTTGGACATATGAGCCCTGTGCTCTACTTTAAACTGTATCAACACATGTTTAGCACATATAGAGGATAAATTAACCAACTGGAGAATTTTTTCCCATTTTTCAATTGGTATAATAATGTTAAATTCACTTTCCCAGTCAGCTTTAATTTTATTGGAAACATCAGGACATAAATTCATAATTATATAATTGCTACAACACTTTCCTGAGAGAGATTTAGATCTAAAATTTTTTCCAAAGTGTTCATTGGATATGGATGTGGAAAATTAGGAGAAACAGTAATTAAAAAGATTCTAATCTGTAGATATCTAAAAAAGTGAGATCTGGGTAAGTTATATTTATTAGGAAGTTGATCAAAAGACATGAAACAATTATCCTGAAATAGATCACGAAAACGTATTATACCTTTGGTTTTCCAATCAAAGTAAGCTTGATCCATAGTGGAAGGTTGAAAAAGGAAATTAGATATAATAGGACTTGCTAAATTAAATTGATTAAACCCAAAAAATCTTCGAAATTGAAACCATATACGTAAAGTATACTTAACTATTGGATTATTCATTTGTTTATACAATTTGGAAGAAGTAAAAGGAAGCGAAGTTCCTAAAACCAAACCCAAGGAAAACCTTGTAATGAATTACGTTCAAGATTTACCCACTGTGGATTTAAAGATACATCCAAATCTCGTAACCAAAATCTTAAATATCGGATATTAATTGCCCAATAATAGAATCTGAAATTTGGGAGGGCAAGCCCCCCCTCCTTTTTAGGTTTCTGTAAATACCTTTTTACCTAACCTAGGGTTTTTATTCTGCCATATATATGAAGAAATTTTTGAGTCTACGTTATCGAAAAAAGATTTTGGGATAAAAATTGGAACCGATTGAAATACATATAAAAATTTGGGCAAAATGATCATCTTGGTAGCATTAATCCGACCAATCAAAGACAAAGAGATTGGCGACCATTTGGTAAACAAAAGTTTAATCTGATCAATTAAAGGTAAAAAAATCAGCTTTAAATAAATCTTTATACTTTTTCGTAATTGTTATCCCTAAATATATAAATGAATCAGTAACCAATTTGAATGGTAAACGTCCGTAAATAGGTACCTGCTTATTTAGGGGGAATAATTCATTCTTATTAAGATTCAATTTGTAACCAGAAAAATTACTAAATTGAGCCAACAAACCTAGAATAGCAGGAATTGACTTCTCTGGATTGGAGATGTATAATAACAAATCATCTGCATATAGTGATAATTTATGTGTTTCATTTCCACGGGTAATACCAAAAATATTGGGTGAGTCACGGATAGTAATCGCTAAAGGTTCATTCTTAAAGTATCTCCATTTTTAAAGTATGCCCCTCTATTCTGAGGCTGTGTTCTCTGGTCTTAAGCTCCTCCACCAAAGGAAACTTCCTGTCCACATTCACTATATTAAGGCCTTTCATCATTCAATAGGTTTCAATGAGGTCATCCCTCATTCTTCTGAATTCAATAGGGTCAATAGGCGCATTTAAAGTCGGAGAAGTGTGTACAATATACATCCTGAAATTCTTTTTCTTCGCAAACATCCACAAAAACAGAGGAGTGCCCCAAAGAATGAATGACAGTTAAATGTGAAAACCCCAAAGCTTCTCCCCAACTACCCCCTCCCACACATAAGCAGCAGCAAAGCAACGACCGCCCCCACCAGCAGAAAGGCATCGGCACCCCTCCCCCACTGAGCACTCAACCATGAGGCAAAGCATCAGCAAAGACACAGACTTGCAGTACCCCAAAGACCACTCATTTAACTGCTAATTCGACATACCACAGGCTCTTTTTCTCCTTAATAAGGGAAAAAGGGGTGTTCCAGTTTCACAGCGAGTGGGGAGACATAACAAAACAACTCGCTGATTTATGGTGTTAAAAGTCTGTTGTGTCGCTTTTTCCGAGACCTGTGCCCAATGAACTCGTGTCTTTGGGCACACAGCCAGCAGCAAGCTCGTTGCTTCCGATCTTCCATCTCCCATGGCACATCAGGCGGTGGCACCAGCATCTGATCAGCCCCTCTCCAGTGTCACGAAAATCCAGCACCCTGAAGGCACACTAGTCTTCCAGGCCGCGTCCTTGGGATATTGAAAAGTGGCCGGTCGTGAGGCCCGGAGAGCGGGTCCCATTTCCACAAAGAACCAAAGTCAGTGTGTAACTCCAGGTGAGAGTCTTCGAAAGAACCTTGAAAGGGAAGTGAGTAGAGGCCGAGAGCCATCAAACACTCCTCATGTGACAAGCCTTTCAATCCCGGAATCACTTTGGTGAACCTGCTTTGAGTCCTCCATTAATGCAAGGATCTAATCAGCCAATCATGTGGCCACTACTCAATGCATTAGAGCATGCAGACATGGTCAAGAGGTTCAGTTGCTGTCCAGGACCAAACATCAGAATGAGGAAAAGATGTGATTTATGTGACTTTGACTTTGGAATGATTGTTGGTACCAGACAGGGTGGTTTAAGCATCTCAGAAACTGCTTACCTCCTGGGAGTTTAACATATAACAGTTTCTAGAGTTTACAGAGAATGGTGTGAAAAACAACAACAAAAAAAATCCAGTGAGCTGCATTTCTGTGGGTGAACATGCCTTGTTAACGACAGAGGTCAGAGGAGAATGGCCAGACTGGTTCAAGCTGACAGGAAGGTGACAGTAACTCAAATAACCACGTGTTATAACAGAGGTGTGCAGAACAGCATCTCTGAATGCATGACTTGTCAAACCTGCAAGTGGATGGGCTGCAGTAGCAGAAGATCATGAACATACACTCAGTGGGCACTTTACTATTTACAGAAGATACCATTAAAGTGACCACTGAGCCTATGTTCTATGTTCTAACTTCAATATTTGCTTTGTTGTTGAAGCTTTCAGATCAGGAAGTATTTGTAGGTGTTTGGTATCGAACAGAACTTTATGTTTATTAATCATTGGTTGTAGTAAAGGCCTGTAATCTATTACTCACTTGTATCATGTTCTTTCTTGTTAATTGATTATAGATCTCTTGTTGTGTTGCTCAGGTAAAGTCAAATAAAATCTCTTTGTTTATTTCCCGATGCTGAATTACCATGAATGCAAAAGGCTTTAACAGTAACTTCCAAACGTTTGCTATTGATAACTTTTTATTGTGCTCGGAAATATAGGATCAACTTTATTGGTAACAGGAATTTGGCATATGGATGTGACAGGCAACAAAACACAACTTTCAACAATCATAAAGAATAAAGAATTATATAAAATAAAGTTAGAGGTTAAAGGACAGAGATAAAATAAAATATGCATGAATAGATAAGTACCTGCATGTATTTACAATATAAACAGCATTATAAAAATGGTTTAAAGTGTTTACAGTGCAGTGATGGGGATAGTAGATAGAGGGGGTGGAGGGGGCTAACTAGAATGGTTGATCAGATGAACTGACTAGACGAAGAAACTTTTAAGATGGCATAAGATTTTTGTCCAGGTTCGGGGACAGCTTTTTACCCTTTGACCATTAGGCTTCTGAGCCGGTATGGGTAACTTCACTCACCTCAACACTGAACTGGTTCCACAACCTGTGGGCTTGCATTCAAGGGATCGCCAACTCATGTTTTCAGTATTTTTTTCAGTTTCCACCGTTATTCTTTCACATATTCATTGTTTGTCTGGCTGTGTGTGCAGTTTTTCATTGATTCTATTGTATTTCTTTGTTTTACTGTGAATGCCTGCAAGAAAATAAATCACAGGGCAGTTATGATGGCATGTGTGTACTTTAGACCACAAGCCATAGGAGCAAAATTTGGCATTTGGCCCATCAAGCCTGCACTGCTATCTTTTCATGGCTGATCCATTTTCCCTCTCAGCCCCAATCTCCTGCCTTCTTCCCGTATCACTTCATGCCCTGACCAATTAAGAATCTATCAAACTAGTGTTTTAAATATACATAAAGACTTGGCCTCCACAGCAGCCTGTGGCAATGAATTCCACAGGTTCACCACTCTCTGGCAAAAGAAATTCCTCTGTTCTAAAAGAGTATTCTGAGGCTGTTCCCTCTGGTCTTAGATTCTACCATCATGGGAAACATCCTCTCCGCATCCGCTCTATCAAGGCCTTTTACCATTCTATAGGTTTCAAAGAGGTCATCCCTCATTCTTTTGAATTCCACTGAATACTGGCCCAGAGCCCATCAAACGCTCCTCATGTGACAAGCTGTTCAAACCTGGAAATATTTTTGTGAACACAAAATAATCTGCAGATGCTGGCGTCATTCTGAACCTCCTTTGAACCCTCTCCAATTTCAGCATATCCATTCTAAGATAAGCGGCCTAAAACTGCTCACAATACTCCAAGTGAGGCCTCACCAGTGCTTTATAAAGTCTCAACATTACATCCTGGCTTTTATATTCTAGTCCTCTCGAAATGAATGCTAACATTGCATTTGCCTTCCTGACCATAGGTTCAACCTGCAAATTAGCCTTTAGGGAATCCTGCACAAGGACTTCCAAATCTCCTTGTGCTTCCGTTTTTTGTATTTTCTCTCCATTTAGAAAATAATCAACTCTTTCATTTCTTTTACCAAAGTGCATGACCATATACTTCCCGACACTATTTTCCTTCTACCACTTCTTTGCCCATTCTCCTAATCTGTCTGTCCTCCTGTAGCCTCTCCACTTCCTCAAAACTACCTGCCTCTCCAGCTTTCTTCATATCATCTGCAAACTTTTCAACAAAGCCATCAATTCCATCTTCCAAATCATTAACATATAACGTAAAAAGGTTTGGTTCCAACACTGACCCCTGTGGAACACCAGCAGTCACAGGCAGGCAACCAGAAAAGGCTCCCTTTATTCCCTCTCTTTGCCTCCTGCCAGTCAGCCACTGCTTTATCCATGCTAGAATCTTCCTTGAAATACCATGGGCTCAGAGCTTAAGGGGAGTCACTTGTATCACCTTGTCAATGGCTTTCTGACAATCCAAATATGCAACATCAACTGACTCTCCTTTGTCTATCCTGCTTGTTATTTCTTCAAAGAATTACAACACATTTGTTAGGCAAGATTTTCCCTTGAGGAAACAATGCTGACTGCAACCTATTTTATCACGTGCCACATTCTTAACAATCGACTCCAACATCTTCCCAACCATTGAGGCCAGACTAACTAGCCTATAATTTCCTGCCTCTCTCCTTTCTTGAAGAGTGGAGTGTTACTTACAATTTTCCGGTTTTCCAGAACCATTCCAGAATCTATTGATTTTTGAAAGATCGTTACTAATGCCTCCCCAATCTCTTCAGCCACCTCTTTGAGAACACTGGGGTGTACACCACCTGGTCCACGTCACTTATCTACTTTCAGACCTTCCAGTTTCCTAAGAACCTTCTCCCTAGTAATGGCAACTTCACACACTTTATGACCCCTGATGCCTAGAACTTCCACCATACTGCTAGTGTCTTCCACAATGAAGAATGGTGCAAAATAATGATTCAGATTGTCTGCCATTTTGTTGTCCAGCATCGTTTTCCGGCGGTCCGATATCCACTCTCGCCTGACTTTCACACTTTATGTACGTGAAGAAACTTTTCGTATTATC
The DNA here is from genome assembly GCF_963921235.1 of Mobula hypostoma. Classification (NCBI taxonomy): domain Eukaryota; kingdom Metazoa; phylum Chordata; class Chondrichthyes; order Myliobatiformes; family Myliobatidae; genus Mobula; species Mobula hypostoma. The sequence goes on from NC_086099.1 coordinate 8,178,231, forward strand.
TTTAATATTATTGGCTAGCTTACTTTTGTATTCCATCTTTACCTTTTTAATGACCTTTTTAATTGCCTTGCTTTGGTATTTAAAAGCTTCCAGAACGTCTAACCTCCCATTTATTTTTGCTGTATTATATGCTCTCTCATTGGCTTTGCTGGCTTTGCCTTCTCTTATTAACCATTGTTGTGTCATCTTGCCTTTGGGATACTTCTTCCTCGTTGGGATGTATAGATCCTGTGGTTTCCGAATTGCTTCCAGAAATTCCAGCCATTGCTGCTCTGCCGTCATCCCTGCCAGTGTTCTTTTCCAGTCAATTCTGGCCAACTCCTCTTTCATGCCTTTGAAATTCCCTTTACTCCACTCTCATACTGATACATCTGACTTTGATAGTAAATTTATTTTGAACTTTGTTTTAATAACCCTATTGCATTTTCCAGTGGGGAGCTTTTAGAAAAGGTACTTTGCTGGGTGTGTGGTGTCTGCAATGATTTTTCCTGCCCTCTTCTTTGTCCTGGACACATACAAGTCCTGTTGTGATAGTAGACTGCAGCCAATGACCTTTTCTGCTGACCTGACAGCAAGCTGTAGTTCTGTATATTGAATATTGTAAGAGGAAGTACCGTGGATTCTAACTGTTTACATTGTCATTCTAGGTGTGAAGCAAGGGACTTGTTGGCAGTTTGCCTAACATTTCAACGGTATGATAGCACTCAATGATATGGTCTCAGCTGCCAATGTTGTGCTGGATCCCAAGCCATATAATCCAGTAATCAGATTGGGAATTGGCTGAGTTCCAAAATAAAGATCCTGGGATTTAGATAAGGAGTTGACTGAATTCCAAAATAAATACACAGAGACTGTGATCAGGAAGGCAAATACAATGTTAGCATTCATTTCAAGAGGTCTAGAATACAAGAGCAGGGATGTGATGCTGAGACTTTATAAGGCACTGGTGAGGCCTCACCTTGAGTATTGTGAACAGTTTTGGGCTCTTCATCTAAGAAAAGATGTGCTGGTATTAGTTCAGTGGAGGTTTACAAGGATGATTCCAGAAATGAAAGGATTATCATACGAGGAAAATTTGATGGCTCTGGGTCTGTACTCACTGGAATTTAGAAGGATGATGGAGATCTCGTTGAAACCTTTCGAATGTTGAAAGGCCTAGACAGTGTAATGTGGACAGGATGTTTCCCATGGTGGCAGAGTCTAGGACAAGAGGACATAGCCTTAGAATAGTGGGGCGTTCATTTAAAACAGAGATGTGGAGATTTTTCTTTAGCCAGAAGGTGGCGAATTTGTGGAATTTGTTTCCAGAGGCAGCTGTGGAGGCCAGGTCATTGGGTATATTTACGGCAGAGCTTGATAGATTCTTGATTGGACACAGAATCAAAGGTTACAGAGAGAAGACCCCCTGGGACGTGGGGCAGAGGAGGGGAGAAAAGGATCAGCCATGATTGTTTGGCAGAAAAGACTCAATGGGCCAAATGGCCTAATTCTGCTCCTATGTCTTATGGTCTTATGGAATTGGCTAAAATCCAGAATCCTGGACCTAGCACATAAGAGTAGTTGTGACGAAAGCACAGCAGCGTCTCTACTTGCTTAGAAGTTTGTGACAATTCGGCATGGCATCTAATACTTTGACAAACTTCTATGTGCATTGGAGAGTATATTAATTGGTTGCATCACAACCCGAAATGGAAACCCCAATTCCCTTGAACAGAAAATCCTACGAAGTCTAGTAGATATGGCCCAGTCTATCACATGTAAAGGCCTCCCTAACATTAGGCACGTCTACAAGGGAGTGATGTTGCAGGAAATCAGCATCCATTATCAGGGACCTCACCACCCAGGTCATGATCTCTTCTCACTGCTGCCATCACAAAGAAGGTACAGGAGCCTCAGGACTCGCGCCACCAGGTTCAGGAAGAGTTATTACCCCTCGGACATCAGGCTCCTGAACCAGAGGGGATAACCTCACTGGCCCCATCACGGAACAGTTCCCACAACCTATGGACTTGTTTTCAAAGAATCTTCATCTCATGTTCTCAACACTTGTTTGTTTATTTATTATTATTATTTTCGTTTTCTGTTTGCACAGTTTGTTGTCTGTTTCACATTGTTTGCTTGCCTGAATTATTGGGTGTGGTGTTTTATTGATTCTGTTATGGTTTTACTGAATATGCCTGCAAGAAAATGAGTCTCAGGGTTGTATACGGTGATATATATGCAGTTTGATAATAAATTTACTTTGAACTTTGAACTCAAATCGAGACAAGGCTTTATTTGTCGCTTAAACATCGAAGCATACAGTGAAAAGCATCGTTTGCATCAGCAACCATCAATCTGAATGATTGTCTGGGGGCATCCTGCAAATGACACCATGCTTTTGGCGCCTAGGTTGCATGACCAGACCCTTGCTGATCTGCATGTCTTTGGACTGTGGGTGGAAACCGGAGCACCCAGAAGAAACTCACGTGGTCATGGGGAGAACGTACAAACTCCTTATAAACAACGGAGTGATTTGAATCGTGTCAGTGATCACTGCTGCTGTAAGGCATCGTGCTAACCACTACGCTATCATTCTGCAAAGGTTGAGTTTTGCTTGAAATTCTGGTTACCACGTTAGCAGGAGTAGTAGATCGAGTGCAGAGATCTAAGGTGGTCAGGCACAAAACAATGGAAGAACTGTGATACTCTGAATTTCCAGCATGTACAGAATCTCTTGTAGTTAAGATGTAAGATGGTGTCAGGACTGGAGAATTTTAGTTACAGGTATATACACCTGATCCCTCCATTGGTGAAGGTCGAGCACAGATGTTGCGTCCCAGCCAGCACAGTACGACATGGAGAGCAAATAGAGAGCCCATGTCGCAGGCTTCCCCTCTCCTTGCAGCTGATAAATCTAAAGGAATGGCAGAGAGTAAAGCAGTTTGGCACCAGTGGCATCGCAGGAGTTCCCAGTCAGCAATGAACGCAACGTAGGACTGCCTTGGGGATTCCAGCTCCGGATTTTTCCTCAGGATTTACTCCCGAAGCCTTCTCCATGAGTGGGTATAGCCACAAGGCAGCAGAGGTTTGAGATCAGAGTTTTCTTTCTCCTATGTGAGCTGACAACCATGGCTTGAAAGCCAAAGCGACTGGTTTTAAGGCACCAGTAACCGAGCTTCTCCCCTTCTCCTATCAGTAGAAACGGTTCTGCTGGGCTTCGCTGCTAAGCCGCATATGAAGGCCAGGAACTGGACTTGGTTGTCAGAGTCTAAAATGGCGGTTGGGACAGTGACACATCTAATAGAGCAGCTGCCTCACAAACAGGTTCAAAATTAACCTCGGGTGCTGTGCGTGGCAACTGTGAAAGTCCTCCATGTGGGTTTCCTTTCGGTGCTCCCGTTTCCTCTCACATCCGGACATAGAATACAGAACAGCACAGTAACAGGCCATTTGGCCAACAATGTTGTGTTGAACCAGTTAAAAAGGCAATCAAAAACACCAAACACTAACCCCTCCTAGCTACACAATATCCATATCTCTCCCTCTTCCTCACATTCATGTGCCTCTCCAAACGCCTCTTAAAAACCTCTACTGTATTTGGCTCTACTATACTAGGCATCCATGACTCTCTGAGTAAAAAAAAAACTTACTCCTCACATTTCCTTTGAACCTGCCCCCCCTCATCTTCAATTCTTGCCCTGTGGTATTAGACATCTCATTCTGGGGAACAGATATTCTCTGTCTACTCCAACTATCCCTCTCAAAATCTTACAAACCTCAATCAAATCTCCCCTCAGGCTCTGGCACTCCAGAGAAAACAACCCAAGTTTATGCAGCCTCTCATGATAGCACATGCCCTGTAAACCAGGCAGCATCCTGGTAAACCTTTTCTGCATCCCCTCCAAAGCCTCAGTGGGGTGACCAGAACTGTACGTAATACTCCAGATGTGGCCTAACCAGAGCTTTATTAAGTTGCAACATAACCTTTCAACTTTTGAACTCAGTGCTTTGACTAAATATAGCAAGCACTCTGCGTGGTTTGGTGAGTTAATTGTCTCCTCTAAACTGTACTCTTTTTGAAGGTGATTGGCAGAATCTTTGGGGGGGGGGTAGTGAAGATGTGGGGAGAGCAGGTGTTGCACCTGGGTCATCATTCAGTGTCACTAATCCCTGGTGCACAGAGCAGAGAAGAGAAGGAAGGTGAAGCCACTCTAGAGTTACGAGCGAGAGATAAACATGGTTTACAAGGGCAATTAAACTGACAGTTAATTATTATTCGCAGAAATCCTATTAAAAATTCCATTAATGTTGAAGTAGGGCATGCACCTGGATAACTGGTGACAAATGTGAATCTTGCTGCTGATTTCTTTCTATTGTTATAGAGGCTATTATAGCTCGGGGTGTTGGAGTACAAAGTTCATTTCCGACGGCATCTGTAAGAAGTTTGTACATTCTCCCTGTGAATGTGGGGGTTTGCTCCGGGTGCTCTGGTTTCCTCCCACAGTCCAACGATGTACTGGTTAGTAGGTTAATTGGTCATTGTAAATTATTCTGTGATTAAGCTAGGGTTAAATAGGTGGGTCGCTGGGCGGCGCGACTCGTTGGACTGGAAGGGCCTGTTCTGCACCATATATCTAACTAAATACGTATAAATAAAGATAAATATAGAACATAGAACACCTCGGCACAGTACAGGCCCTTCAGCCCACAAATTTGTGCCGATCTTTTAACCTAATCTAAACCTAGCCTCACCCTTCCCTCACAGATAGCCAGATCTTGATAGTTATTGGCCAGAACACACGAACTCTTGAAAGTAATTCCAAAGGGATCAAGAGAGGAACATGTTCCCATTTTTCCCTCTGATTGAAAAGATGGGTTCTTTACCTTTGCTGAAATTGAAGTACACCTGTAGGAATTTGCAAGAATATTTGGGGATAGACCAAGTCTCAAACTCCTAATGAAGTAGAGCTGTTGGTGTGCTTTCTCTGTGTTGGTCCCTAGATCAATGGTCTGAGATTTTAACAACCAGGGACTTGAAGCTGCTCACCCTTTCCAATACTGACCCCTCAATGTGGTCTGCTCTGTGTTCTCTTCATTTCTCCTTTCTGAGCAATCCCTTTACAGTGCTAATGATCACCGATCAAGGTTAGAATCCCACTGCTATCTGGGGCTGCATGGATTTCCTCTGGGTGTTTTGGTTTCCTCCCACATTTTAAAGACGTACGAGTCAGGGTTAGTAAGTCCTGGGTATGCTATGTTGATACTCGGACCATGGCGATGCTTGCGGGATGCCCCCAGCACATCTTTGGACTGTGTTGGTCATTGATGTAGAAGGACACATTTCCCTGTACATTTCGATGAGGTGGCTGTCTGTTGTATCTGACAATGACAGGAAATCTATGCGGGAGAGCTTTTAAAGTGGGGCAGTTCCACTTTCTCAACCTCGGAAGTCCGGGTCCAGTGGTATGAGTAGTCATCGCAGTTGTGGTCTTCCTTGGTTGCAGTGGATGACCATGACGTCTTTGCCTTGTCATGCTGTTCATTCTCCCTGGAGCATTACCGAACCACCTTCTTCTGGCCATTGGATCTCAAGGTTCAAAGTACATTTATTAAAGTATGTATAAATTATACAACCGTGAGATTCGTCTCCTTACAGGCAGCCACAAAACAAGAAACCTGACAGAACCCATTAAAAAAAGACCAACAGGCACCCTAAGTATAGAGAGAGGGAAAAAAAAAACAAATCGTACAAACAATAAAAGCAAGCAAACGGCATTAAAAACACAGTGAGTTTGTAGACACAAAGCCCGGAGCAGCCCAAGCAGACTCTCAGCCTCAGCCTCAGTGCCTCACTGTAGATCTCATCCACCCAGTCCACCAGAACTGACTTCACATGCTAAGACTAGCATAGACCTGGTAGACCTGATGGATACCTTCAGCTGGTCAATGCAGTGCACTGGGGTGTGGCCGCTGTCATGTGCAATCAGCTACCTGGAGCCGCAGGTGAGAGCCAAGTGTCCGAAGGGGTACCACAGGTGAATGAGCTGCCTCGGAATGGACACGAGAAGCTCCTTCACCAGATGTACTACCCCATATACCCCTATTGGTTGCATGATGTAGATTAGCTTAGATTATGAGGACACACAGTCCTCTTTTATTGTCATTTAGTAATGCATACATTAAGAAATGATATAATGTTCCTCCGGTGTGATAACACAGAAACACAAGACAGACCAAGACTGAAAAACTGACAAAAACCACATAATTATAACATATAGTTACAACAGTGCAAAGCAATTCCGTAACTTGATGAAGAACAGGCCATGGGCATGGTAAAAAAAAAGTTCAAATTCTCTCAAAAGTCCCATGATCTCACGCAAACGGGAGAAGGAAGAAAACTCTCCCTGCCACGAGCTTCCAGCGCCGCAAACTTGCCGATGCAGCATCCTGGAAGCACCTGACCACAGTCCGACACTGATTTGTCCGAAAACTTTAAGCCTCCAACCAGCCCTCTGACACCGAGCACCGAGCACCATCTCTGCAGAGCGCTTTGACCCCAGCCCTGGCCGCCAGCAGCATGCAAAGCTGAGGATTTGGGCCCTTCCCTCCGGAGATTCTCGATCGCACAGTAGTAGCGGCAGCAAACCCAGCATTTCAGAAGTTTCTCCAGATGTTCCTCTGTGCTTCTCACGTCTGTCTCCATCAAATCAGAATTGTGCATGGCCCCTATTTAACAAATACGATATCATTTCACCGGAGAGGCTGTGCGCGCTGTGTCGTGCCGCCATCTTCTCCTCCTGCCCAGTGAGGCATGTGACAAATGTGACATGTGTACATGTGACAAATAAAGCTAATCTGGAGTCCACAACAATTCCTTGGTCTTGCTGATGTTGTATGCAAGGTTGCTGAGATACTGCCCAACTAGCTGATCCATCTCACTCCTGTAATGAACTAGCGTGATAAAACTTCGCTCCAATGTTACTCCAGCTACCCAAAATGAATCTGTATGAATAAACCAACACTGACACCCGCTTCCTATCCTGACGGGCTTTCCAATGAAGATTGAGTTTATTTATTGCGAAACAGCACAGAGCAGGTCTTACAAGTCAGGCTGCTCAGCAGTCTTCCAATTTTATCCTAGCCTAACATGGGACAATTTACAAAGATTAACTAACCTACCAACCCGTACATCTTTGCACTGTGGGAGGAAACCGGAGCACCCAGAGGAGACCTACACAGTCACGGGGAGAACGTACAAACATCTTACAGGTAGTGGTGGGCATTGAAACTGGGTGCCTATACTGTAAGGCGCTGTGCTAACCGCTACGCTCCCATGACATGGGTTCAATGGCCCGTGAATAAAATGAGAAGAAAATTTAGGATTTGAACGAACTAATGAATACTGATCTTACCATAAAGCCAGAGATAATCCACACACAGATCTCTCATTTTGATTATTAGTTAAAATTTATGTCTAAAAGATTAATATTTTATGAAGAAGTGTGGCTTTTGAAAAATTGTTGCCTGAAGTCATCTAGTTGTAACATGGTTTGGAACAAAAAAGATGAAAGATTGTCTTTTCCATGATGTTGAACCTGTTTGTGCATTACATATTTTTCTTTCAAATGCTGTGAATAGCAGATAAGTAGGGATTGTTCAGCTTTTCAAAGAAATGGTGTATCCTTTTTTGTGTGGTTGAACTACATGGTATTCAGCAGGTGTGGAAACCAAACGGAGCAGAAACCATTTGCCTGTTATGCACTATTTTTGAGTAGCTTGTCCTGATCAAACTGGGGAATGGAACACTCCTCATTTGAAACCACAAAACACCAGGGCACAATAAGGCCATTCAGCCCATCCAGTCTGCTCCACCATTCCATCATGGCAGATTTATTTTCCATCTCAATACACACAAACTGCTGGAGGAACTCAGCAGATCAGGCAGCATCTCGAGAGAGGAATGAACAGTCTACATTTCTGGCTGAGACCCTTCACCCTGCATATTTCTCCGGACCGCATTGTCTTGCCTTCTCCCTGTAACCTTTGATGCCCCTACTAATCAAGAACCTATGAACCTCTGCTTTAAATATACTCACTGACTTGAATTTCACGTTTGTTTGTGGCAATGAATTTCACAGATTCACCACCATTGGCTAAATAAACTCCTCCTCATCTCTGTTCTAAAGGGATGTCCTTGTGCTCTGAGACTGTACCCTCTGTGTGGTAAACAATATATATACACGTTGTAACTGGGTTACCTGTCTGGACGCGCCCCTCTGCTGACTGCTCCTGTGGCTCCTCCCACAGATCCCTGAATAAAGGTGATTGTGTCACTGCTCCTCCTCTCAGTCCAGGGGCAGACACTCAGCATGATGGATGTCACATTTTACTGCTAATAAAAGCCTTTCGATATTTACTCTACTTCCAGTCTTTTGGAGTTATTGATAGTGCATCACCCTGGTTCGAGACTCCCCCACTACTGGAAACATCCTCTGACTGACATAATTGTCAAATTCATGCACAAATCTTGCTAAATAAAGTGGCAAAGAATTCTACAGATTTACGGATGAAGGGTGCAATCAGCTATCATTTCAGAATCAGAATCAGGTTTAATATCACCAGCATATGTTGTGAAACCTGTTGACTTTGCAGCAGCGGTACATTGTAATACATGATAAATATGGACAAAAACTGAATTACAGTTAGTAAATACATAGCCATATAACAATTACAGCACAGAAACAGGTCACCTCGGCCCTTCTAGTCCATGCCGAACTCTTACTCTCACCTAGCCCCACCGACCTGCACTCGGCCCATAACCCTCCATTCCTTTCCTGTCCATATATCTATCCAATTTAACTTTAAACGACAACATCGAACCTGCCTTAACCACTTCTGCTGGAAGCTCGTTCCACACAGCCACCACTCTCTGAGTAAAAAAGTTCCCCCTCATGTTACCCCTAAACTTTTGCCCTTTAACTCTCAACTCATGTCCTCTTGTTTGAATCTCCCCCACTCTCAGTGAAAAAAGCCTATCCATGTCAACTCTATCTATCCCCCTCATCATTTTAAATACCTCTATCAAGTCCCCCCTCAACCTTCTATGCTCCAAAGAATAAAGACCCAACTTGTTCAACCTTTCTCTGTAACTTAGGTGACGATTTATGTGTATTAAATAATTAAATCAATTAAGTGGTGCAAAAGCAGAAATAAAAAGTAGTGAGGTAGTGTTCGTGGGTTCAATGGCCATTCAGAAATTGGATAGCAGAGGGGAGGAAGCTGTTCCTGAAGTGTTAAGTGTGTGCCTTCAGGCTCCTGTGCCTCCTACCTGACGGTAGCAATGAGAAGTGGGCATGTTCTTGCTTGTGGGTGTCCTTGATGATGGAAGCTGCTTTTCTAAAGCAGTGCTCCTTGAAGATACTACAGAGGCTAGTACCCATGATGGAGCTGACTAATTTTACCACTCTCTGTAGTTTACTTTGATCCGACGCAGTAGTGCCCCCTCCCGCGTACCAGTCAGTGATCAGCCAGTCACGATGCTCTCCACAGTACATCTGTAAAAGTTTTCGAGTGTTTTAGATGACCTTTCAAAGTTCCAAATCAGTTGACCTTTAACCTTGAGGTGCCTTAAGTTGTGTACTTTCCCAATGAAAACAAGTGATCTTTGTCTTTTGGCAAATGTGGCGGACGAAGGGCACCGCTAAATGTTAGGGATGTTGTCTGTGAGTGTACTGAACGGAGGAAAGCTGCAAACATTTGCTCAGATGTACGAGGGGTGATTGATAAGTTCGTAGCCTAAGGTGGAAGGAGTCAATTTTAGAAAACCTAGCACATTTATTTTTCAACATAGTCCCCTCCTACATTTACACACTTAGTCCAGCGGTCGTGGAGCTTATGGATCTTGGACCTCCAGAAAGTGTCCACAGATGGGTGATTGATAAGTTCATGGCCTAAGGTAGAAGGGGATGGGTTATACAGCTCTCGTTACATGCACGTGCAGTTCAACTCTCTGAGTGATTAAGCAGAAGGTTTGAAATTAATAACTCATTTCCTTCTACCTTAGGCCACGAACTTATCAATCACACCTGATGTGTTATTAACTTCAGACTTTCTGCATAATCACTCAAAGAGTTGACCTGCATGTGCATGTAACGAGAGCTGTATAACTCATCTCCGTCTACCTTAGGCCACGAACTTATCAATCACCCCTGCTGTGGACACTTTCTGGAGGTCCAAGATCCATAAGCTCCACGACCGCTGGACTAAGTGTGTAAATGTAGGAGGGGACTATATTGAAAAATAAATGTGCTAGGTTTTCTAAAATTGACTCCTTCTACCTTAGGCCACGAATGTATCAATCACCCCTCGTATATGTATGACAGCAAATCTTTCAAACGTTGCGCAATGCACCTGTCTGTCTAAGTACACTAATGATGCAAGGTTACAAATATTGTTCACTTCCACGAGGTGTTAAATTATAGGTATCATGAAGACTTTGATGCATCTTCTACAACTTCAGCATCTGATATTTTAAAATGATTTGAACATATTTCAGGGAAGCTTGACTGGTATTTTATTTAGAGATACAGCCTGGTATCAGGCCCTTTTGGCCCAATGACCCCGGGCTATCCAATACACCCATGTCACCAATTAACCTACTAATCTATATCTCTTTGGACTGTGAGTAGGAACCGGATCCTCTGGAGAAAACCGCGCAGTCACAGGTAGAATGTATAAATTCTTTACAGGCAGCAATGGGAATTGAACCTGGGACGTTGGCACTGTATTAATGCTACACTACCAAGCCACCTTTAATATGATAACATTAATATGAATGTGAATTTGTGAGGAAGGAAAATGCAATGTCAGCCTCATTTTGAGAGGACTAGAACATAAAAGCAAGGATGTAATGCTGAGGATTAATCAGGCACTGGTGAAGCCTCACTTGGAGTATGATGAGTAGTTTTAGGCTCCTTATCTAAGGAAAGATGTGTTGATCTTGGAGAGGGTTCAGAGGAGTTTCACGAGAATGCTTTTGGGAATGAAAGGCTTGTTGTATGAGGAACGATTGACAGCTCTGAGCCTTTACTCACTGGAATTTATTAGGATGAGGTGGTTCTCATTGAAACCTATCAAATGTTGATTTGGAGAGGATGTTTCCTATGGTGATGGAGTCTAAGACCAGAGGATACAGCCTCTGAATAGGGGGGGATTCCATTCAGAAGAGAGATGAGGAGGAATTTCTTTAGCCAGAGGGTGATATATCTGTGGAATTCATTGCCTCAGGTGCCTGTTGATGCCAAGTCACTGGGTGTATTTAAGGTGGAGGTTGATAAGTTCTTGATTAGTCAAAGCATGAAGCGATATGGGGAGGAGGCAGGAGAATGGGGTTGAGAGGGGAATGGATCGGTAAAAATAAAATGGTGGAGCAGACTTGATGGGCCAAATTCTGCTCTTATATCTTGTAGTGTAATGGCATTCTCGAATGTGATTATTGAACAGATAATGGTATATATCTATTCCTTTTACACTACTAACTACTCTCAACGAGTCAGGCCAGACTGAATCACTGATCTCCACCCTCCATCCCCATATGTTCAGTTTGTACCCTTGTGATGGCTCACATTCCAAATGTAGCTACAGTATCTGAATTCCTTGCTCTATAGTTAACACAGTGGAGTGGTATCACTAAATATGTGTGCATTATGTTGGAGGACACATAGAGAATAGAATTGTTTGTTCATTATGTTGTATGACATCATTATTATGTGCCATGTTGTATGACACCATCATTATGCACCATGCTGTAGGTGATCAAGATCTTTCCAGGACCATGACTGTTCTTGGAAAATTTTACTATGGACGTGGTTTTCTATTGCCTTAGAAACATAGAAAACCTACAGCACAATACAGGCCCTTTGGCCCATAAATTTGTGCTGAACATGTCCCGAAGTTAGAAATTACTAGGCTTACCCATAGTCCTCTATTTTTCTGAGCTCCATGTACCTATCCAAAAGACTTTTAAAAGACCCTATCGTATCCACCTCCACCACCATTGCTGGCAGCCCATTCCACGCACTCACCACTTTGAGTAAAAGACTTACCCCTGACATCTCCTCTGTACCTACTCCCCAGCACCTTAAACCTGTGCCCTCTTGTGGCAACCATTTCAGCCCTGGGAAAAAGCCTCTGACTATCCACACGATCAATGCCTCTCATCATCTTACACCTCTGTCAGGTCACCTCTCATCCTCCGTCGCTCCAAGGAGAAAAGGCCGAGTTCACCAACCTATTCTCATAAGGCATGCTCCCCAATCCAGGCAACATCCTTGTAAATCTCCTCTGCACTCTTTCTATGGCTTCAACATCCTTGCTGTAGTGAGGTGACCAGAACTGAGCACAGTACTCCAAGTGGGGTCTGACCAGGGTCCTATATAGCTGCAACATTACCTCTCGGCTCGTAAATTCAATTCCACGATTGATGAAGGCCAATATACCTGACACCTTCTTAACCACTGCCTTCTTCTGGGCAGTGTCCTTATAAGACGGATGACCCCAGCCATTACCAATACTCTTCAGAGATAGTCTGCCTGATGTCAGTGGTCAAATAACCAAGACATGTGATATGCACCAACTGCTCGTACGACCATCCACCACCTGCTCCCATGGCTTCATGTAACTCTGATCAGGGGCGAAACAGGTACTTCACTTGGCCTAAGGGGTGGCCTGCAGGCTAGTGGAGGGAAGGAGAGCCTTACACCTCCTTTGGTAAAGATGTATCTCCACCCTACCACCCAACAGAATAGAATCATAGACACATTTTCGGAGAATGGAAGAAGACCCTTTGTCTCATATTGTGCATGTTGACCAGGATGCCTACCAATGTTATGTCCAGAGGATGGTGACTGTGTGGAATTCATTGTCACAGATGGCCATGGAGGTGGAGTCATTGAGATTATTTAAAGCATAGGTTGATAGGTTCTTGTTTAGTCGTGGTATCAAAGGCTCTGGAGAAAAGGCAGGAACGTGGCATTGAGAGGGATAATAAATTACCTATGATGGAATGACAGACTTGATGAGCCTAATGGCCTGATGTCTTATGGTCATAGACCATGGAAAAGCCCCTTTGTCATAACTCATGAGACTGACCAGGATGCCTAACTAAGCTCATTGAATTTGCCTCCAGTGCCCTTGCTTTGCGCACGAACATGACCATGCAGTGAGCTAAACAACTTCTCAAAATTCACCCAGGATGGAAGCTTTCCTCAGGGTTTTTAATGAGATCTCTTTACTTTGAAAAGATATTGCTCTTTCAAGGGCAGGTAAAGAGTGAATGTCTTTTAATTGAATCAAGTCTAATGTCCGCAGGAAATGATGCTAAAAACAGCTTATGTTCAGGAAGTGATGTTTATACAAAATGAACTCTGCCTCTATAGGCCAGACCATTACCTGTATTTGACTCATATCCCTCAAAATCTTCCCTATTTGTGTACCAGACCAAACATCTTTTAAACGTTATTTTGTCTGTCTCTGGAATCTTGATCCAAATATGTGCCACCCTCTTTGTGAAAAGCTTGCCCTCTTCAGCCTAACTCCTGAATACTTTGAAATGTTCCACCACCTTCTGAAAACACATTGATTTTGTTTTCAAAGTAAAAGGCACAAAATTCTAGGGGAGTTCAGCAGGCCGTGCAGTATCTAAGGAAGTGAATAAACAGTCGCCGTTTCAGGCTGGGTCCCTTCATCAGGACTGAAAAGGAAGGGGGAAGATTCCATAAGTTGTTGGTGCAGGTGGGAGAGGAAGGCATACAACCTAGAGGCTGATAGGTGGGTGGGGGAAGGGGAATAAAGTAAGAAGCTGGGAGGTGTTGGATGGAAAAAGTAATGGACTAGAGAAGAAGGACTCTGATAGGAAAGGAGATTGGACCATGGGAGAATGGGCACCAGGGGGAAGTGATTAGCAGGTGAGGAGAAGAGGCAAGGAGGCAAAGTGGGGAAATGAAGAATAGGGAAAGGGGGAAGGGGAAAAATTACCAGAAGTTGGAAAAATCAATGTTCATGCCATTGGGTTGGAGGCTACCTGGACGGAATATGAAGTGTTACTATTCCAACCTGAGAGTGGCCTCATCGTGGCAGAAGAGGAGTCAGTGGGCTGACATGTTGGAATGGGAATAGGGATTAGATGGAGCGACATTTTTTTCCTTGTGGATACTTTTTGTGGATGAAGTGATTTTTTTTTCCCCAACCTAGTTAATTCTTCTGTACCTGCTGTTGTTTAAGATGTGATTCAGTCAATGTTATTCAGAGAATGATGTAATAGAATGTTCAATACTAAAGCGGGACATTGAGCTCTGCAAATCAGAAGCTGTATTATTGCCATGTGAACTTCAATTCACCTCTCTCCAACTAATCTAATCTCAATGTCAAGGAGAGTCATTTTTTTAAAAAAACATTTACTGCAGTGCAGGAATCAGTTGAATAACAGGATAAAGAGCTGCTATTTTTTAGATCAGCATTTTCTAGGGATGCTGACACTTAGAATTCAAGCTATTTATGTGGGTCACTAATAGAACATAGAACGGTATAGCACAGTATAGGCCCTTTGGTGCATGATATTCTAACCTACTCCTAGATCAAACTAACTTTTCCTCCATCATAGCCCTTCATTTCTCTATCATCCATGTCTATCTAAGCGGCTCTTAAATAGCCCTCATGTCCCAGCCTCTACCATCACCCCTGGCAAGGGCAATCTGTGTAATAAAACCTACCTCTGACATTCTCCCCGATGTTTTCCTCCAGTCACCTTAAATATAACCCTTGAACCCTGGGGAAAATATTTTCAAGGTCAAGGTACATTTATGATGGAAGTATATATATGCCACTATATATAATCCTGTGATCCATTTTCTTGTGAACATACTCAGTAAATCTAATAACCATAATAGAATGTCACACCAACACACTAGAGCTAATTACCGATATGTGAATATGCTTTTGGCAAAGCTTATCCTTGATCCTATTTTTTCTTCTCAACACTTTAAAGTTATAGCCCTGGTATTAGCCATTTCTACTCTGGGGAAAAGTCTCTTTCAGTCCACTCAACCTACTCCTCTTATTATCTTGCACAGCTCTATCAAGTCACCTCTCATCCTCCTTCACTCCAAAGAGAAAAGCCCTAGCTCACTCAACCTATCCTCATAAGAGGTGCTTTCTGATTCAGGCAGCATTTTGGCAAATCTCTCCTGCATCCTCTCTCAAGCTTCCACATCCTTCCTAAGGCACTGTACAAAAATCTTAGGGACACACTGTGTGTGTGTATGTGTGTGTATATCTATCTCGGGTGCCTAAGACTTTTGCTCCGTACTGTAGTAGTTTTATGTATTGCACTGTACTGCTACTGCTCCAAAGAAAACAAATTTCATGATATATGTGAGTGATGATAAACCTGATTCTGATATGGGTCTCTGTTGTGGACTGAGAGTGGGAAGGGGGCAGGGAGAGGGGAATCATGGTTGGGAAAAAGGGGAAAGGAGAGGGCAAGGAGCAGGAAGCACCAGAGAGACATTCTGTAATGATCAATAAACCAATTGATTGGAATCAAATGACCTTGTCTCATGTCTCAAGGCTGTGTGTGTCTGCACCCACACCACCTCCCTGCCCCGGCACTCCTCCTCTGCCACCTGTCCCACACAGCTCCCACAGCACTCCACCCTCACCATTCCCTGTATCCTTTGCTCCCACCAGATTTACAAACTTGCTCTCCACTCCATACCTTTGTCTTTTGCACAATAATGTATAATGAGGCGACCAGTTCTTTTTCCCTGACAGAATTGTTTTTGTGTTTCTAGACAATTTGAATGACAAGGGGTCATTAACAGAAGTAAATGGCTTGGATGCTAAATCAAAAAGTATGTTACTTAAAGGGAAATTACAGGCTGCAGATTGCAGTGAGAGTAGTTCAGAAGATGTATATTTCAAAGTTTTGTATACTGTCTGCAAAATAGCACCGAATTTCACCAGCGCCATCGGGGCTAACTCAAGCCATCACTGAACTGTTCCCACAACCTATCGACACACTTTCGATGACTCTTGATCTTGTGTTCTCGGTATTTATTGCTTATTTATTCTGATTATTTTGTTTGCTTTTTTTCTTTCTATGTACTGTGATTACCCGCAAGGGTTGTATATGGTGATGTAAATGTACTTTGAGCCTCGAAATAATGAGCTTTTTCTTCTCTGGTAATCTTGGGACCAAGCTTATCCAGCAAATCTGATGTTATATTTTGTATAATTCCTGCTTTCTGTTCAAAAAAAAATTCTCCTGTAAGAATTGCAGTAATTTTAAATGTGGGAGCAAATGTACTTACAGGGAATTCAAAACAAGTAAACTCATATCCAATCATAACTTGTGAAGCAAACTTTCCTACGGTACAATCTCCAGGCATCACAACATTTCTTATTCATAGGACAATACTATTTTAATACAGCATGTCTCCGTCTCAGACTGTATTCCAAGTTAGAAACAGATGGGGAGTCAAGTAATTGATAATACACACAGTGGTCACATTACTTGGTCCCTCTTGTACGTAATAAAGTGGCCACTGAGTATATGTATATGGTCTTCTGCTGCTGTAGCCCATCCATTTCAAGGCTGAATGTGTTGTGCATTCAGAGATGCTCTTCTGCATACCACGGTTGCCTTCCTGTCAGTTTGAACCAGTCTGGCCATTCATCTCTGACTTTTCTCACTAGCAAGGTGTTTTCACCTACAGAACTGTCACTCACTAGATGTGTTTGATTTTTCACACATTTCTCTGTAAACTCTAGAGAGTGTTGTGCATGGAAACTGCAGGAGATCAGCAGTTTCAAACCACCCTGTCTGGCACCAATAATCAATGTCACTTAGATACATTTCTTCTTCATTCTGATGCTTGCTGTGACCAACCACTGAATCTGTTGACCACGTCTGCCTGTTTTTAATGTATTGAGTTGCTGCCACGTGACTGGCTGATGAGATATTTGCTTTAAGAAGAAGGTGTGCAGGCTTACCTAATAAAGTGGCCACTGAGTGCATACTGAAATAATGACTTTATTTGTAAAACAGCTTCCAAAGAGGTAACAGTAAGCCTGTGCTATGATTTAGGGTTGGCATGACGCAGTTAGCAGTTAGCGCAGTGCTTTACTGCGCCAGCAATTGGAGTTCAATTCCCACCACTGTCTGTAAGGAGTTTGTACGCTCTCTCTATGACCATGTGTGTTTGCTCCTGGTGCTCCAGTTTCTTCCCACATTCCAAAGACGTATGGCTTAGGGTTTGTGAGTTGTGGGCATGCTATGTTGGTGCCTGAAGCTTAGTAACATTTGCGGGTTGTCACCCCAGCACATTCTCAAACTGTGTTGGTCTTTGGCACAAACAATGATGCTGAGATACATCCTAGGACGTCCTGGGACACATCATCAGAGATGTAACCTGCGGTCATTGGGTCTTACTACATATTTCACTTCTTTTATGTCTTACACATTTGTTCTTGATCTTGAATCTGATTCTGGAATCATTGGAGCCTGTGGTTTGCAGCTTGGAGATCGTTTAGATGTTTCGGGCTCTGCAGTCTCCGAGAGGATTCCAGGAGAGAGAGGCAGTGTGTGCAAACTTCATGGTGGACAGGCGCTGATGTTTGACTCCATTTCACTGATTAAATCTTCCATTGTTTGCCAATTAAAGCAACAAGGGAGATTGAAAGACTGATAAAGACAAATGTAGGTCCCCTGCAAACAGAAACAGGTGAATTGATTATGGGGAGCAAGGACATGGCAGACCAATTGAATAATTACTTTGGTTCTGTCTTCACTAAGGAGGACATAAATAATCTTCCAGAAATAGTAAGGGACAGAGGGTCCAGTGAGATGGAGGAACTGAGCGAAATACATGTTAGTAGGGAAGTGGTGTTAGGTAAATTGAAGGGATTGAAGGCAGATAAATCCCCAGGGCCAGATGGTCTGCATCCCAGAGTGCTTAAGGAAGTAGCCCAAGAAATAGTGGATGCATTAGTGATAATTTTTCAAAACTCGTTAGATTCTGGACTAGTTCCTGAGGATTGGAGGGTGGCTAATGTAACCCCACTTTTTAAAAAAGGAGGGAGAGAGAAACCGGGGAATTATAGGCCGGTTAGCCTAACGTCGGTGGTGGGGAAACTGCTGGAGTCAGTTATCAAGGATGTGATAACAGCACATTTGGAAAGCGGTGAAATGATTGGACAAAGTCAGCATGGATTTGTGAAAGGAAAATCATGTCTGACAAATCTCATAGAATTTTTTGAGGATGTAACTAGTAGAGTGGATAGGGGAGAACCAGTGGATGTGGTATATTTGGATTTTCAAAAGGCTTTTGACAAGGTCCCACACAGGAGATTAGTGTGCAAACTTAAAGCACACGGTATTGGGGGTAAGGTATTGGTGTGGGTGGAAAATTGGTTAGCAGGCAGGAAGCAAAGAGTGGGAATAAACGGGACCTTTTCAGAATGGCAGGCGGTGACTAGTGGGGTACCGCAAGGCTCAGTGCTGGGACCCCAGTTGTTTACAATATATATGAATGACTTGGATGAGGGAATTAAATGCAGCATCTCCAAGTTTGCGGATGACACGAAGCTGGGTGGCAGTGTTAGCAGTGAGGAGGATGCTAAGAGGATGCAGGGTGACTTGGATAGGTTGGGTGAGTGGGCAAACTCATGGCAGATGCAATTTAATGTGGATAAATGTGAAGTTATCCACTTTGGTGGCAAAAATAGGAAAACAGATTATTATCTGAATGGTGGCCGATTAGGAAAAGGGGAGGTGCAACGAGACCTGGGTGTCATTATACACCAGTCATTGAAAGTGGGCATGCAGGTACAGCAGGCGGTGAAAAAGGCGAACGGTATGCTGGCATTTATAGCGAGAGGATTCGAGTACAGGAGCAGGGAGGTACTACTGCAGTTGTACAAGGCCTTGGTGAGACCACACCTGGAGTATTGTGTGCAGTTTTGGTCCCCTAATCTGAGGAAAGACATCTTTGCCATAGAGGGAGTACAAAGAAGGTTCACCAGATTGATTCCTGGGATGGCAGGTCTTTCATATGAAGAAAGACTGGATGAACTGGGCTTGTACTCGTTGGAATTTAGAAGATTGAGGGGGGATCTGATTGAAACGTATAAGATCCTAAAGGGATTGGACAGGCTAGATGCGGGAAGATTGTTCCCGATGTTGGGGAGGTCCAGAACGAGGGGTCACAGTTTGAGGATAGAGGGGAAGCCTTTTAGGACCGAGATTAGGAAAAACTTCTTCACACAGAGAGTGGTGAATCTGTGGAATTCTCTGCCACAGCAAACTGTTGAGGCCAGTTCATTAGCTATGTTTAAAAGGAAGTTAGATATGGCCCTTGTGGCTACAGGGGTCAGGGGGTATGGAGGGAAGGCTGGGTTCTGAGTTGGATGATCAGCCATGATCATAATAAATGGCGGTGCAGGCTCGAAGGGCCGAATGGCCTACTCCTGCACCTATTTTCTATGTTTCTATGTTTCTATGAAACATTGAGGCAAACGTGGAAGATGATCGCTGCCTGCCTGTTTTTCCAATTGCTGGAGGGATCACTCTGCTGCTGGTGGGGAAAGATCTGCTGCTTTGCCCGGAGAACGTTGCCCAAGTTTTCTGCATTTTGAATATGGACTTTTATTCAATGTTATAGTTTTTATTTTCTGTGTTTTTCATCCAATCTTCCCTGTATTTTTTTGTGTTCAGGGAGGGGGATTTGGGGGTCGATGTGCTTTTGTTCATTTTTTTTGTGAGGAGGAATTTGGGTGCTGATAATTGTGCTACCATTCTTTTCTTTCTTGGTTTCGTGGCTATCTGGACAAGAAGAATTTCAGGGTTGAGTTGACATGAAGTGAGAAAAGCTGGAATTAATTTCTGTGATGGAATTGATATGGCAAGCTAAAACAGAAACATGGAAACATGAGTAATGAGCATTTCACTGTAGGTTTCAATGTTTTGATGTGCAGTACATACATAAAACCAATAAACTGATCTTTATAAGGCTAATCTCTGATTTAACCTACGTTTTGATCAGGTGTCACTATTATTTTTTATTTTATTTTATTTTCTTGAGATTCAGTGCCGAATAGGGCCTACTGGCCCTTCGAAATGCACTGCCCAGCAACCCCTTTTTTCAGATAGATAGATAGATACTTTATTGATCCCAAAGGAAATTGCAGTGTCAAAGTAGCACTACAAGAACATAGATTTGCTAATATACAAGAAGAAAAGAAAGAAAGAATGAAAATAAGTTACAACAGACAGTCTAACAGGAGGGGGGCCATCACTTCCCCGCTATAGTTTGACTCATTATAGAGCCTAATGGCCGAGGGTAAGAATGACCTCATGGAGCTGTGCAGTTGTCTTAGTCTATCACTAAAAGCCCTCCTCTGTTCAGCCAAGGTGGGATGCAGAGGGTGGGAAACATTGTCCAGAATTGCCAGGATTTTCCGTAGGGTTCTTTGTTCTATCACAGCTTCCATTGTGTCCCAGTTTGACTCCTATAACAGAGCCAGCCTTTCTAATCAGTTTATTGACCCTGCTGGCATATCCCATTGCCCCAGAACACCGCTGCACAGAAGATTGTCCTGGCAGCAACAGACTGGTAGAACACGTGAAAGAGAGGCCTAAATGCTCCAAAGGACCGCAGTCTCTTCAGGAAGCAAAGGCAGCTCTGGCCCTTCCTGTACACAGCTTCTGTGTTGGTGCTCCACTCAAGTCTGTTGTCCAGGTGTATCCCCTGGTACTTGTGGGTCCTCACCACATCCACGTCCTCATCATCAATAGTAACAGGGAGTAATGCAGGCTTAGCCTTCCTAAAGCCCATCACCACCTCCTTTGTCTTACTGATGTTGAGCTACAGATGATTCAACTTGCACCATTTGACAAAATCCTCCACCAGGGCCCTGTATTCATCTCCCCATCCTCCCTTAATACACCCCACTATTGCTGAGTCATCAGAGAATTTCTGCTAATGACATGACTCGGTGTTGTATCTAAACTCCGAGGTATACGGGGTAAACAGGAAGGGAGCTAACACAGTCCCCTTTGGGGAGCCAGTGCTACTTACAGCCATGTCTGACACACAGCTCTGAAGCCACACAGGTCAGTGTGACTCTGACCTGCCAGTCAGGTCAGTGAATCCTAAGCTAATCACAGGACAATTTACAATGACCAATTAATCTACCAAATGGTATGTCCTTGGTTTGTGGGAGGAAACCAGAGCACTCAGAGGAAGCCTATGCAGTTAAGGGAGAACGTACCAACTCCTTACAGGCAGCGGTGGGAATTGAACCCGGGTCATCTCTACTGTAAAGTGCTGTGCTAACCTCTATGCCGCCATTTTGCCCCAATTATATTTAGAGATATTTTCTCTTTTCTCAGCTTCACTCGCCCCATCACTGAACTGTTCCCACAAGGACTCTTCATCTCATGTTCTCTATATTTATTGCTTATTTATTTATTTATTTATTTATTTTTTCTTTATGTATTTGCACAGTTTGTTGTCATTTGCACATCGGTTGTTTACCTATTCTTTTGGGTGCAGTTTTTCATTGTTTCTTGGATTTGCTTGGCTTTACTTATTTGGGCCCTTAGCTCCTGAGCAGAGCAAAAGCCATCAGTGACCCCCCACCCCCCTCCATCGTCCTCTGAAATTGCTGGTATGGTTGGGGTTCATCAACGTTTCTGTAATTCATTGCTTCCTCTGTACAGGGGATTGGCTTATACAGCTTCACCAGAGCCCTGTTGGCCAGCCTTACCCGTTTCCGCCTCTCACAGCAGGCATTTTCCGGGTATTTCCTAACCGGAAACCTTGGATGAATTATGAGGTCAAGTCCTTATTGAAGGCTAGAGCTGCGGCTTTTAGGTCCGGGGATATCAGTCACTATGCGGAATCCAGGCGTGAACTCCGGAAAGCCATATCGATCCAAGTTGGAAGCCCAGGCTAACCAGAGGGATGCCAGTAGACTATGGCAGGGTCTAAATGAGATTACTGGCCGCAAAGAAAAGGCTGGGAATATCAATAACTGTGGCACTTCTCTTCCTGATGAACTTAACGTATTCTACGCAAGATTCAAACAGAAGAGGAGTGTCTCGCTCCCTCCGGATGAACCGGACCTGGTGGCATCCAGATTCATAGTCATCGAGGAGGATGTTAGAATGGCCTTCCTGAAGATAAATCCAAGGAAGGCGATGGGCCCAGATGGTGTCCCGGGAAACGTTCTCCGGGCCTGTGCAAGTGAGCTAGCTGGAGTGTTTGCTGACATCTTCAACTGCTCCTTGCTTCAGTCTAAGATCCCCTCGTGTTTTAAGAAGGCAACGATAATCCCAGTGCCGAAGAAGAGCAAGGTGGCATGCCTGAATGACTATCGACCTGTGGCTCTGACATCAATTGCTATGAAGTGCTTCGAGAGATTGGTTATGGCAGACATCAACCACAGCCTACCGGTCAACCTCGATGCTTTGCCATTCACTTACCGGAGCAACAGGTCAACGGCAGATGCCATCTCTCTGGCCCTAGATTCCTCCTTAGAACACCTGGAGAATAAAGACGCATACGTAAGGCTCCTTTTCATTGACCACAGCTCTGCCTTTAATACCATCATTCCAAATAAACTGATTCCTAAGCTCCGGAACCTGGGCCTTAGCACTCAGATCTGCAGCTGGATCTTCAACTTCCTCACAGACAGGACCCAGGCTGTAAAAATGGGGGACAAGCTCTCCTCTACAATCACTCTGAGCACCGGTGCCCCACAAGGCTGTGTACTCAGCCCCCTGCTGTACTCACTGTACACCCATGATTGCGTAGCCAAGTTTCCATCAAACTCAATATATAAGTTTGCTGATGACACAACAATTGTAGGCCGTATCTCGGGTAATGATAAGTTTGAGTACAGAGAGGAAATTAAGAACCTGTTGGCATGGTGCGAAGACAATAACCTATCCCTCAACGTCAGCAAGACGAAGGAATTGGTTGTTGACTTCAGAAGGAGTAGCGGACTGCACGACCCAATTTACATCGGTGGTGCGTAAGTGAAACAGGTCAGAAGCTTTAAGTTCCTCGGGGTCAATATCACAAATGACCTGACTTGGTCCAACCCAGCAGAGTTCACTGCCGAGAAGGCCGACCAGCACCTTTACTTCCTGAGAAAACTAAAGAAATTTGGCCTGTCCCCTAAAACCCTCACTAATTTTTATAGATACACCGTAGAAAGCATTCTTCTAGGGTGTATCACAACCTGGTATGGAAGTTGTTCTGTCCAAGACCGAAAGAAGCTGCAGAAGATCGTGAACACGGCGCAGCACATCACACAAACCAATCTTCCGTCCTTAGACTCACTTTACACTGCACTCTGTCGGAGCAGTGCTGCCGGGATAATCAATGACACGACCCACCTAGCCAACACACTTTTCATCCCTCTTCCCTCCGGGAGAAGGCTCAGGAGCTTGAAGATTTGTATGGCCAGATTTGGGAACAGCTTCTTTCCAACTGTGATAAGACTGCTGAACGGATCCTGACCTGGATCTGGGCCGTACCCTCCAAATATCCGGACCTGCCTCTCGGTTTTTTTGCACTACCTCACTTTCCATTTATCTAATTTCTATTTATGATTTATAATTTAATTTTTTAATATTTACTAATTTTTACTATTTTTAATATTTAATATTTGTAATCCAGGGAGCGGGAAGTGCAGAATCAAATATCGCTGTGACGATTGTATGTTCTAGTATCAATTGTTTGGCAACAATAAAGTATAAAGTATTAAAGTATATAGGATTGGATTTTGAGAGGCAGATTTACTGAGCAAGCTGAGAAGAAAACAAATCTCAGGGTTGTATATCGTGGAATATCAGTGTACTTTGTTATAAATTTACTTTGAACTTTGAACTTTTGGGACTTGCGTTTCAAATTTATCTTGATTTTCAGAAGCTGAAAGTGCAAGAGTCCGGTAATTAATACATTGTCATTAGACAAACTTTTAATCTCATTATGACATTTTCATGTCTGCTCTTTTCAGAGTGCCATAGAAGCAGTTTAATTCCCTTTAAAAGGATTTGAAAGATTT
Organism: Mobula hypostoma; assembly: GCF_963921235.1. NCBI lineage: Eukaryota > Metazoa > Chordata > Chondrichthyes > Myliobatiformes > Myliobatidae > Mobula > Mobula hypostoma. The sequence continues at coordinate 8,202,345 of NC_086099.1, forward strand.
AGAAGGAATGCTTCCAGAGGCCAAGAGTTGTAGTTTGTACTTTTAAATACTTCTGACAGATATTCTTTAATCGAGTTATGGTCCTCCTATAGATCCATTAATGCCATTGCTCAGTGCTCTCCTATCTCTGCTTGGAGACCTCTGAAGCACCCTGCATACAATTTCAGAAAGGATTTCAGTGCTATGGGAGTCTTTCTTAATTTAGTGAAACCGTCATCACTTCACCTCTCCGGCACTGTGTTATATCTAAATGCTGGCCAATTCGACGATGACAGCAGCATTCGAACGTGTAGGTAATAATTCATGCCAGAAAGCCTCTTATCGCAAATAGGCAGCTGTAACCGGCCCAAACAAACAAACCTCTGCATATGGAAGCTTCCAGGTACATCCTGGCAAATTGCTGCAAGGAAAATGTAAAATATTGAAAAGCTGCATTTTGTACTTTCTTATTTTGCAGTGTATAGCTTTCTTTAGACACCAAAGCTAAATAAACAAATATAACCATATCGAATGTTGAAGGGCCTGGATAGAGTTGATGTGGAGAGGGTGCTTTCTATAGTGGGGGAGTCTAGGACCAGAGGATATAGCCTCAGAATAGAAGCTCATCCACTTAGAGCAGAGATGAAGAGGAATTTCTTTAGCCAGAGGGTGGTGAATCTGTGGAATTCATTGCCACAGGTGACTAAGGAGGCCTAGCCACTGAGTATATGTAAAGTGAGGTTAATGGCTTCTTGATTAGTCAGGGCATCAAAGGTTACTGGCAGAAAGAAAGGGAATGGGGTTGAAAGGGATAATAAATCGGCCATGATGAAATGATGGCACTGACTCGATGGGCCAAATGGCCTAATTCTGCCCCTACCTCTAATGGGCTACTACATCTTGGAACTCACCAGCTCCTTTATGTGCACAGATCCCTCAAAGGTGCAGCTTAAGTTGTTAAGAAGGTATATGGTGAGTTAGCCTTCATTAGTTGAGGAATTGAGTTCTCGGGTCACAAAAGATGTTGCAGCTCTATGAAACCCCAGTTAGACCACACGGAGTTCTAGTCGCCTCATTAGAGGAAGGATGTGGAAGCTTCAGAGAGGGTGCAGAGGAAATTTATCAGATGCTGCCTGGATTAGAGAATATGTTATATGAGAAAAGTTTGAGTGATCTTGGGCGTTTCTCTTTGGAGGGAAGGAGAATGAGAGGTAATTTGACAGAGGTGTAGAGGATAATAGGCATAGATCAAATGATAGGCTGGAGACTTTTCCTGGGATGGAAATAACTAATACAAGAGGGCATACTTTTAACGTGATTGGAGGAAAGTGTGGGGGGACGGGAGGGATGTCAAAGGTAATTTTTTTTAAAACAGAAAATGGTGGGTGCATAGAAACTCTACTGTGGGAGGTGGAGGCAGATACATTAGGGACATCTAAGAGACTCTTCGAGAGGAACATGGAGGGCTAAAGAGGAGGGTAGGGCTAGATTGATCTTGGAGTCGGTTAAAAGGTCGGCACAATATCGTGGGCTGTAATGTTCTATGTTCTTGTTGTATGAACATAACTTTTCATTTTCTTCTTAGGATGCGAGTGATGCAGACAAGGTAACATCTGTTGTCCTGAGGCAATAAGCTTCAACAACAGGGTTTGAGATGGATCCTGTCTCGTGTTTTGCAAATCCCCTCTCTGCAGAATGTTAGTGAGACACTTTTACAGCATTTGCTTGGTGTCATCATATTAGACTTTTGAGTGTCTGGAAGTTAGAAAACGGGAAATGGATTGGAAAGCCCGAGATTAGTTAAATCTAAAGTTAGAGTCATAGAATCATAGGATACTACAACACAGAAACAGGCCCTTCAGCCCATCTAGTATGCCAACTCTTATTCTGCCTAGTTCCATTGACCCACAGCTAGACCATAGCCCTCCATACCCCTCCCATCCATGTACTTACAGTATCTAAACTTCTTTGTTTCAATCAAACCTGCATCCACCACTTCTGCGGGTAGCTCATTTCACACTCGCACCCCCCATATTCCACTTAAATATTTCCCCTTTCACCCTTAATCTCTGACTACTCATTCTAGCCTCAGCCAACCTCAGTGCCTGCTTGCATTTACCCTGTCTGTACCCCTCATAATTTTGTAAACCTCTATCAAATCTCTCCTCATTCTCCCATGCTCCAGGGAATAAAGTCCGAACCTATTCAATCTTTCCCTGTAACTCAGGTTCTCAAGTCCTGATAACAACCTTGTAAATCTCTGCTCTCTTTCAATCTTATTTACCTCTTTCCTGTAGCTAGGTGACCAGAACTGCAAACACTACTCCAAATTAGGCCTCACCAATGTCTTACATAATTTCAACATAACATCCTAACCTCCTGTACTCAATACTTTGAATTATATCAACCAACACACATCAAAGTTGCTGGTGAACGCAGCAGGCCAAGCAGCATCTATAGGAAGAGGCGCAGTCGACGTTTCAGGCCGAGACCCTTCGTCAGTTAGTCCTGACGAAGGGTCTCGGCCTGAAACGTCGACTGCGCCTCTTCCTATAGATGCTGCTTGGCCTGCTGCGTTCACCAGCAACTTTGATGTGTGTTGCTTGAATTTCCAGCATCTGCAGAATTCCTGTTGTTTGACTTTGAATTATATGATGGCCAATGTGCCAAAAGCTTTCTTTACGACGCTATCTACCTGTGATGCCATTTGTAAGGAATTTTGGACCAGTATTATTTTGTTCTACCACTCTCAGTGCCCAACTACTCACCATGTAAGACCTACTTACAAAATTTCCATCTACAGCTGGTCCAGATCCCATTGCAAGCTTTGATAATCTTCCTCACTGTCCACTAACCTACAGACCACTACACCTACACTTACAGAACATTTTTTGTACAGTCCATGTAATTCAAAGTGCTTCACAATGGGATAAAGAGCAAACATGAAAGTACACATCTATCAAATCACCTCTCATTCTCCTACGCTCCAGGTTGCCATTATAGATTTCCTCTTTCACCCTTAACCTATGACCTCTAGTTCTAGTGTCACCCAACCTCTGTGGGGAAAGCCTGCTTGCATTTGCCTGCTCTATATCCCTCATAATGTTGTCTGCCTCTATTAAACCTCCAACCAATCTTCTACGCTCCAAAGAAATGAGGTCCTAACCTTTTCAACCTTTCCCTATAATTCAGGTCCTTGAGTTCCAGCAACATCCTTGTTAGTTAGCAGAGGTGACTGACAATACATTTTCTCTAATTGTGGAGTTTGATGGCCATGTGACATTTTTCTGTTAAACAGCATTGATCTTGCAGAATGACCAGAATCTCAAAACCAGAGAAAGATTATGGTGTCACAGGAGACTATTCAGTCTACCTGCAATCTCTGTGCAAGAGCAGTCCAGCTGGACTCTTACCTATCCCTGAAGCCCTACCACACTTACTTTTAAATATCCAACTTCCTTTCCAATGACACAATGTCGAGGCTTTGGAGACGGTGCAGAAGAGGTTTGCAAGAGCATGTGCTATAACAAGATGTGGATAAACTTGGGCGGTATCGTAGTGATCAGCACAGATAGCACAATGCTTTACAGACACAATCACCTGGGTTCAATTCGCACTGAAACTGTAAGGAGTTTCTACGTTATCCCAGCGACAGCATGGGTTTCCTTCCACAGTTCAAAGACATACCGGTTCATAGGTTAATTGTCCATTGTAAACTGTCCCCTGAATAAGCTAGGATTAAATTGGAGAATTGCTGGGCAGTGCTGTATTTCAATAAACAAATAAATAAATAACACACACACATACATGCATACATTATAGATACATACATAAATTATATATATATATATTACATGTAATTTCCCAGGGTTGAAACGTTTAATACCAGAGGGTGTGCTTTTAAGTTGAGTTGGGGTAATTTCAGATGAGATGAGAGGGACAAGATTTTTACACAGAAAATGGTGGATTCCTGGAATGCGTTGTCTGGGGTGGCGGTAGAGGCAGATACATTAGGGACTTTCAAGAGCCGTTTAGATTGACACATGAATGTGAGGGAATAGAATGAGGTGAAGGATAAAGGCTTGGCTGAGGGATTGGAGCAGGGGGCAGGGATTCAGATTTCTGGATCATTGGGACCTCTTTTGGGGCAAGTGTGACCTGTACAAAAAGGACGAGTTGCACTTGAATCCCAGGGGGATCAATATCCTGGTGGGGAGGTTTGCTAAGGCTACTGGAGAGAGTTTAAACTAGAATTGTTGCGGGGTTGGAACAGAACTGAAGAGACTGGGGAAGAGGTGCTTGGCTTACAAATAGAGAAAGCTCGGAGACAGTGTGTGATGTGAGAGGGAGGATAGGCAGGTGATAGAGAAGGGATGCACTCAGACCGACAGTTTGAGATGTGTCTATTTTAACGCAAGGAGTATCATGAACAAAGCAGATGAGTTTAGAGCGTGGATCAGTACTTGGAGCTAAGATGTGGTGGCCTTTACAGAGACTTGGATGGCTCAGGGACAGGAATGGCTACTTCGAGTACCGGGTTTTAGATGTTTCAGAAAGGACAGGGAGGGAGGCTAAAGAGGTGGGGGTGTAGCACTGTTGATCAGAGATAGTGTCACGGCTGCAGAAAAGGTGGACGCCATGGTGGGATTGTCTTACGGAGTCTCTGTGGGTGGAGGTTAGGAACAGGAAGGGGTTAATAACTCTACTGGGTGTTTTTTATAGCCCACCCAATAGTAACAGGGTTATCAAGGAGCAGATAGGGAAACAGATCCTGGTAAGGTGTAATAGTAACAGAGTTGTCGTGGTGGGTGATTTTAATTTCCCAAATATCGATTGGCATCTCCCTAGAATGAGAGGTTTAGATGGGGTGGAATTTGTTAGATGTGTTCAGGAAGGTTTCTTGACACAATATGTAGATAAGCCTGCAAGAGGACAGACTGTACTTGTACTTGATTTGCTACTGGGAAATGAGCCTGGTCAGGTGTCAGATCTCTCAGTGGGAGAGCATTTTGAAGATAGTGATCATAATTCTATCTCCTTCACAATAGCACTGGAGAGAGATAGGAACACACAAGTTAGAAAAGTGTTTAATTGGAGTAAGGGGAATTATGAGGCTATCAGGCAGGAACTTGGAAGCTTAAATTGGGAACAGATGTTATCAGAGAAAGGTATGGAAGAAATGTGGCAAATGTTCAGGGGATATTTGTGTGGAGTTCTGCATAGGTATGTTCCAATGAGACAGGGAAGTTATGATAGGGTACAGGAACCGTAGTGTACAAAGGCTGCAGTAAATCTAGTCAAGAAGAAAAGAAAAGCTTACCAAAGGTTCAGAGAGTTAGGTAGCGTGAGAGATCTAGAATATTATAAGGCTAACAGGAAGGAGCTTTAGAAGGAAATTAGGAGAGCCAGAAGGGGCCGTGAGAAGGCCTTGGCGGGCAGGATTAAGGAAAACCCCAAGGCATTCTACAAGTATGTGAAGAGCAAGAGGATAATATTTGAAAGAATAGGACCTATCAAGTGTGACAGTGGGAAAGTGTGTATGGAGCAGGAGGAAATAGCAGGGGTACTTAATGAATACTTCACTTCAATATTCACTATGGAGAAGGATCTTGGTGATTGCAGTGCTGACTTGCAGCAGACTGAAAAGCTTGAGCATGTAGATATTAAGAAAGAGGATGTGCTGGAGCTTTTGGAAAGCATAAAGTTGGATAAGTCGCCGGAACCGGATGTGGTGTACCCCAGGCTACTGTGGGAGGCGAGGGAGGAGATTACTGAGCCTCTGGAGATGATCTTTGAATCATCAATGGGGATAGGAGAGGTTCCGGAGGATTGGAGGGTTGCAGATGTTGTTCCCTTATTCAAGAAAGGGAGTAGAGATAGCCCAGGAAATTATAGACCAGTCAGACCTACTTCAGTGGTTGGTAAGTTGATGGAGAAGATCCTGAGAGGCAGGACTTATGAACATTTGGAGAGGTATAATATAATTAGGAATAGTCAGCATGGCTTTGTCAAGGGCAGGTTGTGCCTTACAAGCCTGATAGAATTTTTTAAGGATGTGACTAAACATATTGATGAAGGAAGAGCAGTAGATGTAGAGTATATGGATTTCAGCAAGTCATTTGATAAGGTACCCCATGCAAGGCTTATTGAGAAAGTAAGGAGGCATGGGATCCAAGGGGACATTGCTTTGTGGATCCAGAACTGGCTTGCCCACAGAAGGCAAAGAGTGGCTGTAGACTGGTCATATTCTGCATGGAGGTCGGTGACCAGTGGTGTGCCTCAGGGATCTGTTCTGGGACCCTCACTCTTCACGATTTTTATAAATGACCTGGATGAGGAAGTGGAGAGATGGGTTAGTAAGTTTTCTGATGACACAAAGGTTGGAGGTGTTGTGGATAGTGTGGAGGGCAGTCAGAAGTTACAGTGGGACATTGATAGGATGCAAAACTGGGCTGAGAAGTGGCAGATGGAGTTCAACCGAGATAAGTGTGAAAGTGGTTCATTTTGGTCGGTCAAATATGATGGCAGAATATAGTATTAACCGTAAGACTCTTGGCAGTGTGGAGAATCAGAGGGATCTTGGGGTCCGAGTCCATAGGACGCTCAAAGCAGCTGCACAGGTTGACTCTGCGGTTAAGAAGGCATACAGTTTATTGGCCTTCATTAATAGTGGAATTGAACTTGGGGTCCGAGAGGTAATGTTGCAGCTATATAGGACCCTGGTCAGACACCACTTGGAGTACCGTGCTCAGTTCTGGTCACCTCACTGAAGGAAGGATGTGAAAACCCATAGAAAGGGTGCAGAGGAGATTTACAAGGATGTTGCCTGGATTGGGGAGCATGGCTTATGAAAAGAGGTTGAGTGAACTCGGCCTTTTCTCCTTGGAGTGACGGAGGATGAGAGGTGACCTGATAGAAGTGTATAAGATGATGAGAGGCATTGATCGTGTGGATAGTCAGAGGCTAAAATGGTTGCCACAAGAGGATACAGGCTTAAGGTGCAAGGGAATAGGCACAGAAGAGATGTCAGGGGTATGTTTTTTGCGCAGGGAGTGGTGAGTGCATGGAATGGGCTGCCGGCAACAGTGGTGGAGGCGGATACAATAGGGTGTTTTAAGAGACTTTTGGATAGGTACATGAAACTTAGTAAAATAGAGGGCTATAGGTAAGTCTAGTAATTTCTAAGGTCAGGACATGTTCGGCACAAGTTTGTGGGGCAAAGGACCTGTATTGTGCTGTAGGTTTTTCTGTGTTTTCTATGAAATAGAAAGGTATGGACATTATGTAGGCAGAAGAGATTAGTTTAGTTAACTATTTGATTATATATTTAATTGGTTCAGCTCAACATTGTGGGCTGAAGGAACTGTTCCTGTGCTATTCTGTTCTATGTTCTTATGGAATCTGCCTCAGATATTCCACAACACAACATACCCAATGTAGGCCGTGGAAAATTTCATCTTTAACATGATATTCTGCGGATGCTGGAAATCTCAAGCGCACACACACAACGCTGGAAGAACTCAGCAAGTCAGCTTGCATCAATGGAAGGGAATTAACAGTTTCTATTTCGGGAATTGAACCCAATTGGTGATCGCTGGTGAGGTAAAGTAATCACGCTAACCTCAGCAGCAGCGTGCGCGCCCGTTACCATAAAAAGCTCTTCATGCAGACTATAATTGTCATGAGTGTGAATGTAATTTGGAGGAAGAGGGCATATCAGATAGTGAAAAGGTTGCTCCTTTCTGTGTGTTACTGCTGAGAGAACACATTTAACCTGCTGAAATAAATATTGTACTCTGCCGTATCTAATAATCTCACATGTTTGGTATACTTTGTTGGAAAGGCTTCTGAACAATGCATTGCCTCTGCTGCTGGCTCAACCTCTCCGGTTCAGTGATATCAGGCTTTGTAAAAAAAAACTTTTATTGTCACAAGAGAGAAGTGGAATGAAATTGTAAGTATGTTTATCAAAAAAAAACACTTTAGGGTTTCACTGCATCGAGCAGAGATGCTATCTTCCTCCAGAATCACTTTTATGTGAAGAATGCTGTGTGGAGATTTCATCTGCACCAGAAGAAGATGAGAGGTGTTGGATTAGGGAGGAGAATTATTATTGTTGTTGTTAGCTTATCAAATTTCTGCAGTTCAAATTTCAGCACATACAACCATACAACCCAAGATTCATTTCCTTGTGGGCATTCACACACACACATACACTCACACACACACACACACACACACACACACACACACACACATGCACACATGTGTGCAGACCCCAGGTACACACAAGTACACAGGTACATAAGCGCTCATACATATACACGTAGGCACATACCTAGGTATATTAATTGACCTTATTTCCGTTTCAGTTTCATTATTGCAGACCAAATGTTATTGGTTTTTAATCAAAATAACACTTTGTGGGATTATCTCAAGGAAATGGGATTGTTAAGGAGGAGGTGATGGAGTACTTGGTGACACAGGACCAGATAGTACAAAGTCAGCATGGTTTCCTTCAGGGAAAATCTTAGCTGCTCAACCTGTTAGAATTCTTTGAGGAGATTACAAGTAGGATAAATAAAGGGGATGCTGTGGATGTTGTACATTTGGACTTTCAGAAGGCTTTTGACAAGGTGCCACACATGAAGCTGCTTACCAAATTAAGAGCCCATGATATTACAGGAAAGTTACTAACATGGATAGAACATTGGCTGATAGGTAGGAGGCAGCAAGTGGGAATAAAAGGATCCGTTTCTGGTTGGCTGCCAGTGACTAGTGGCGTTCTGCAGGGGTCGGTGTTGGGAACGTTACGTACATGCAATCCTTTAAAAGTATCAGCAGCAATAGAACACACCTGGAGTCTGGTGTGGCTGTTAACAAATCACTATTTTATTAGTAACTACATAATATGGTAACTTAAACCAGGTAAATCAAGAGTTAGGTGTTATGCATATATAGGTGTATAAATAAGTTTTCCAAACTCGTTTGAGCTCAGATGGTCAGAGTTGCAGTCTTACGATGGTATGTAAGAAAGTTCAGTTCAGTCCACAGAATTGTTATTGTTGTTATGAGAGGGATATTTGTAATCCAAGGCGAAATCCACGACAGGAAAAAGACAAGTAAGCTGGTGCCGTTGGTCTTCCATAGTCAGCTCCGAATCCACACACGAAGTCTCACCGACACTGATCTTCTCAGAGTATCCTTTCTCTCCAGTGGTTACCACAATACCACGTCCGAATTCAGCTATGGGTCATCCCAAAGTGGTGGCCACAGGATACTCAAACCGAGTCCACGTGTGGATTATCACCAACAGTAGCTTATCACAAAGGGACCATCTTCAAGGGAAAATTACCATCCAGGCAAGGTTAGACACATTGGTAGATTCCACATCGTTACCCCAATCACACAATGTGATAGCCACTTACCCAGTTCCATGACATACGAAATAACTCCAACAGTGATTTGCCACAGGAGTGCCTTCTTCAGTGAACTACCACACCCAGACAAGGGTAAGCACACACGTGGTATTCACAAAGATCTTCCCTCACCAGAGAACCCACCCCTGTGGATTAACTTGTGACAATCACACCTCCGTATTCAAATGGAATCAAACTCACCCTTATGGGCTACATGGAGAGAGTCCAAACAGTGATCTCTTTGTCACTAGGTATCTTCTGTTTCAAACCTTCCTTTCCCCTCCTCTCTGCAAACTTCTAGTTGCAGCAACTTGTGAGAGTCATTTCTCGATACTTTGGATCGATTTCAACTCACCCCTTTGGGCTATTGAAAGTTTAAACCAGCGACCTCTCTCACCGGTGTCTTCTCATGATCGAACCCATCTTGACTCTGAACTGTGTGTCTGTGTGAAAGTCATCTGACCTTGCTTATTCAAAATATGCCGCAAACTTGTATAAACAATCGATTGTCCATCAAATAACTCCACCTCTCTCACCATAGTAACAGAACAATTCTGTAGTCAGCAGAAGACAACTGCTTTTCATAAAGCTGTATTCAGAGTCAGTCTCTCTCCCTCTCTCCCCCTCTCCCCCTCCCCCTCTCTCCCCCTCTCTCCCCATCTCTCCTCCTCCATCCCCCTCCCTCCTCCTCCCTCCCCCTCCCTCCCTATCTCCCACTCTCCCTCTCTCCCTCCCCTTAAAGGCATAGTCCATAACAAATGAAACTTAAGATCCCATCACAGGACCACTTCTTTCTATGCTGTACATAAATGATTTAGATGATGGAATAGATGGTTTTGTGGTCAAATTTGCAGATATGAAGACTGGTGGAGGGGCAGGTAGTGTTGAAGAAACAGGTAGGATGCAGAAGGACTTAGATTAGGAGACTGGGCAAGAAAGTGGCAAATGAAATACAATGTTGGAAAATGCATGGTCATGCACTTTGGTAGTGAAAATAAATGTGCGGACTATTTTCTAAGTGGGGAGAAAATCCAGGAATCTGAGATGCCAAGGGACTTGGGAATCCTTGTGCAGAACACCCTGAAAGTTAACTTGCAAGTTGAGTTGGTGGTGAGGAAGGTAAATGCCATGTTAGCATTCATTTCATGAGGTCGAGAATACAAGAGCAAGGATGTGATGCTGAGGCTTTATAAAGTACTGGTCAGGCCTCACCTCGAGTATTGTGAACAGTTTTGGGTCTTAGAAAAGATGTGCTGGCATTGGAGAGGATCCACACAAAGATGGTTCCAGGAATGGACAGCTTATCATACAAGGAATGTTTGATGGCTCTAGGTCTGTTCTTGCAGGAATTCAGAAGGAATAGGGGAGATCTTATTGAAACCTTTCGAATGTTGAAAGGCCTAGACAGAGAAGATGTGGAGAGGATGTTTCCCATGGTGGGCGAGTCTAGGACAAGAGGGCACAGCCTCAGGATAGAGGGGCGCCCTTTCAAAACAGAGAAGCAGAGAAATTTCTTTCGCCAAAGGGTGGTGAATTTGTGGAATTTGTTACCACATGCAGCGATGGAGGCCAGGTCGTTGGGTGTATTTAAGGCAGAGATCGATAGTTTCTTGATTGGACATGGCATCAAAGGTTACGGGAAGAAGGCCAGGAACTGGGGTTGAGGAGGAGATAGTAAAAAAGGATCAGCCATGATTGAATGGTGGAGCAGACTTGATGGGCCAGATGGCCTAATTCTGCTCCTATATCTTACGGTCTTATGGAAACAGAACAGAAATAGTGAGGTAGTGTGCATGGGTTCAAGGTCTGTTCCGAAATCTGATGGAGGAAGGGAAGAAGCTGCTCCTGAAACAATGAGTGTAGGTTTTCAGGCTCCCATACTTCCTCCCTGATGGTAGCAATGAGAAGAGGGCATGCCAGTGTGGTGGGTTTGGCACAGCACGGTAGTGGTCAGCACAATGCTTTACAGTACCTGCGGCCTGAGTTCAACTCTCAGCACTCTCTGTAAGGAGTTCGTACATTCTCCCCGTGACCATGTGGGTTTCCTCCACGTGCTCCAGTTTCCTCCCATAGTCCAAAAATGTACTGGTTGATAGGTTAATTGGTCATAGTAAACTGTCCTGTGATTAGGCTCGGGTTAAATTGGGGTTTGCTGGGGCCTGTGCTACACTATATCTGTAAACAAATCAATAAATCAACAATGATTCATTCTGAGGCATCACCTTTTGAAGATGTCCTTGATACAGCGGAGACTATGACGGAGCTGGCTGAGTTTACAACTTTCTGCAGCTTTTTCCGATCCTGTGCAGTGGTGCCTTCATATCAGAAAGTGATACAACTAGTTAGAATACTCTGCATGGTACATCTGCTCTTGCTGCTGCCATCAGGAAGAAGGGTACGGGAGCCCAAGGTCCCAAGCCACCGTGTTCTGGAGCAGTTATTACCCTTCACCCATCCGGCTACTGAATCAACGTGGATAACTTCACTTACCTCAACACTGAACTGATTCCACAACCTATGGACACTTTGAGGACTCTACAACTCCTGTTCTCAGTATTATTTATGTATGTATGTATTTATATCTGTCGCTATGGACCCTAAGACTTTTGCACAGTGCTGTATTTGTCAATGTGGAGCAGACAGCCAGTTTGGAAATCCGACAGGAGCAAAGGATTTTAGGAATGGTGAGGGTGGAGCACCGCGGGAGGAGTGTGCGACAGGTGGCAGAGAAGGTGGGACAAGGGTGGGGGGTGGTGCAGGTGCACACACCCAGCCCTGAGACATCAGGCAAAGTCATTTAGTTTATTGATCATTACAGAATGTCTCTCTGGTGCTTCCCACACCCTCCCCTCTCTCTTCCCTCTTTCACAATCATGATTCCCCTCTCCCTGCCCCCTTCCCACTCTCAGTCCACAAAGAGACCCATATCAGAATTAAGTTACACACATCGAAGTTGCTGGTGAACACAACAGGCCAGGCAGCATCTCTAGGAAGAGGTACAGTCGACGGTTCGGGCTGAGACCCTTCGTCAGGACTAACTGAAAGAAGAGCTAGAAAGAGATTTGGAAGTGGGAGGGGGCGGGGGAGAATTAAGTTTATCATCACTCACATATATCATGAAATTTGTTTTTTTTTGCAGCAGCAGAACAGTGCAATACCTAAAATTATTGCAGTACTGCTACCATGCAAAAGACTTGGGCACCCTAGCTATACAGTGGCATGCAAAAGTTTGGCGACCCCTGGTCAAAATTTCTGTTGCTGTGAATAGCTAAGCGAGTAAAAGATGAACTGATTTCCAAAAGGCATTAAGTAAAAGATGACACATTTCTTTAATATTTTAAGCAAGCAAACTTTTTTATTTCCATCTTTTACAGTTTCAAAATAACAAAAAACGAAAAGGGCCCGAAGTAAAAGTTTGGGCACCCTGCATGGTCAGTACTTAGTAACACTCCCTTTGGCAAGTATCACAGCTTGTAAGTGCTTTTTGTAGCCAGCTAAGAGTCTTTCAGTTCTTGTTTGGGGGATTTTCACCCATTCTTCCTTGCAAAGGGCTTCTAGTTCTGTGAGATTCTTGGGCCGTCTTGCATGCACTGCTCTTTTCAGGTCTATCCACAGATTCTCGATGTGTTTAGGTCGGGGGACTGTGAGTGCCATGGCAAAACCTTCAGCTTGCGCCTCTTGGGGTAGTCCATTGTGGATTTTGAGGTGTGCTTAGGATCATCATCCTGTTGTAGAAGCCATCCTCTTTTCACCTTTGGCTTTTTTACAGACGGTGTGATGTTTGCTTCCAGAATTAGCTGGTATTTAATTGAATTAATTCTTCCCTCTACCAGTGAAATGTTCCCCGTGCCACTGGCTGCAACACAAGCCCAAAGCATGATCGATCCACCCCTGTGCTAACAGTTGAAGAGGGGTTCTTTTCATTAAATAAAAAAGTTTTCTTGCTTAAAATATGGAAGAAGTGTATCATCTTTAACTTCATGCCTTTTGGAAATCAGTTCATCTTTTCAGTTCATCAATTCACAGTAACAGAAATTTTGATCAGGGGTGCCCAAACTTTTGCATTCCACTGTATATGCCAAAGTCTTGCACAGTACTGTATGCCTACAAGAGAATGAATTTCAGGTGTGACATCTCCGGTGACATATACAGATTTTGATAATAAATTTATTCTGAACTTTGAACTTAGTCATTTTGTTCTGCTTTACACCCGTGTACTGAAGAACCGCGGTAAACAATCCTGAATCTTGAATCTTCTTTGTCTCTCAGTTGTCCAGGAGTCATGGATGTTCCTGGCAGAGGCTAACCTCCTCTCCCCACGACAGTCTCGCCGCTTGCTTCAGTTGGCCGCAAGTCAGCCAGCTGGAGACACACATGAAGAGGCTGCCAGCATCATTTGACTAATAGGTCATGTGGGCAAGAAAGCCACCTGGCTCTCCCCCCCAGGTCCTCCCACACCTGATCCACCGCTCCCCACCCCCCCACCCCCGATGGAGCAGCTGACAATCGCCTCAAACTGGGCTGCACAGCAAAACCAGCCATTAGGACAAATTGGCTGGCATACCTTGTCATGCTCCCTTCTGCAAGCAACCCGTCGCACCTCGCGAGATTATCCTGCTGTGCCCGTGTGCTCCGAGGAAAAACGCCTCTCAGTTCAGAAAAGGACAGTGGACAAAAGGACCATTGTGGTTTCTGTTCCCCTTTTTGTAACACGGCAGCCGAGACACGCTGTGAATTATGAGGAAGCTGGCGACACGTGATCTGATGCCGAGGCAGAGTTCATTAAAGAGGGGCCAGCTTTTCGTCTCATTTCCATAAAAATCACTATTCACTGCCTTCTGTCTCCACGTTGCCCAGAGATAAAAGAAATAGACTTTCTCCGGCTGAATCCTAATGAAAATGTGCTGGTATTTATGTACTTTGTCAAAATACATAGAGGACACCTCTGACTGTATAGACACCACCCAGCAAAGTACTGAGAAACACAAATCAAACGTTCTGCGGTTTAGTTCTCACTCCATGCTGACTTAGCTGATCGAAGTACATTTGCATGATAGAGAACGTCCTCAGCAGCTCAGGCTTAAGAAGGGGTCACAGTGAGGCAGGACTCTCAATACTGAGCAACACATCCAAAATGCTGGAGGAACTCAGCAGCTGAGCTCAGGCAGTATCTATGGAGAGGAATAAACTGTTGATACTTCGGGTCAGGATTCAAAACTGATTAGTTTTCCGATGCAGGTTTACTTATTGCACGCATGTCGAAACGTGCAGTAAAGTGCATCGTTTGCGTTAGCAACCATAATGTCGCCACACGTTCCGGCGCCAGCATATCGTGTCCACGATGCTCGGCAAAACACAGGCAGCGACAACAATTAAAGAAAATGGGACAGTCAACAATGAAACAAGCCCTTTTCCCACCCTCCCACCCAGTTACACCAACAGACAGGCCACCTCTGGGCCTCTAGTCTGGATAGCAAATGCTCATGCAGTTCTGACCAATAAGAGGACTGCCCTCACCTATGATGGCCCCTCAGTTACAGACTGAGTTCCCAGGTGTTTGATTGATTCCAAACAAAATTACAGAGACACAGTAGCATTACAAGTACACAGATTTACAAATATACAAATATTAGAAGAGAAGCAAGAAAGAATAAAAAATAAGTTCCCTTAAACAATCTAACAGGAGGGGACCACTGCTTTCTTGGCTATAGAATCTAATGGCCGAAGGTAAGAGTAACCTTATATAGCGCTCTTTGGAGCAGCACAGTTGTCTTAGTCCGTTACTAAAAGTGCATGCAGAGGGTAAGAAACATTGTCCAGAATTGCCAGGATTTTCCGTAGGGTCCTTTCTTCTACCACAGACTCCAGTGTGTCCAATTTGACTCCTATAACAGAGCCAGCCTTTCTAATCAGTTTATTGAGCCTGATGGCATCACCCGTGTTGATGCCACTGTCCCAGCATACCACCACGTCGAAGATTGTACTGGCAACAACAGACTGGTAGAACATGTGAAGGAGAGGTCTGCATATTCCAAAGGACCTCAGTCTCCTCAGGAAGTAGAGGTGACTCTGGCCCTTCTTGTACACAGCCTCTGTATTGGTGCTCCACTCAAATCTGTCATCCAGGTACATCCCCAGATACCTGTAGCTGTTCACCACATCCACGTCCCCACCATCAGTGGTAACAAGGAGCAGTGCTGCTTAGCCTTCCTAAAGCCCGTCACCATCTCCCTTGTCTCACAAATGTTGAGCTGCAGATGATTCAGCTTGTACCATTTGACAAAGTCCTCCACCAGGTCCTGTACTCATGGGTTCTGTTACAACATATTGGAAGGCTAATGACGCAGAGCCAATTGCAGTAATATTAAAGCTCTTAAGGCAAATCTATAAATAAGCAACTAACATGAATGATATACTCTGTAATTTATTAAATGAATATTTGCTGTCCTGCTAAAGGGTCTTGGCCTGAAAGGTCAACTGTACTTTGTTCAATAGATCAAGCCTGGCCTGCTGAGTTCCTCCAGCATTTTGTGTGTGCAACTCTTCATCTGCTTTATCTGGTTCAATAGCTGCACAATGGTGTCATGGTTAGTATAATGCTATTACAGCACCAGCAATCTGCATTTAATTCCTGGTACTGTCTGTGGGGAGTTTGTATCTTCTTCTTGTGAACCACGTGGGTTTCCTCCGGGTGTTCAGATTTCCTCACACATCCCAAAGGCGTACAGGTCAGTAGGTTAATTGGCCACATGGGTGTAATTGGGTTGCATGGGCAAGATGGGTTGGAAGGGCTTGTTATGATGCTATATCTCTAAATTAAAAAAAATATTAATACTAATAATAATATGAAGCAATATTGGGGTTACGAGGAATATTGAGCAACACCAAGTGTTGGAAGACCTTAACAAGTCAGGCAGCACTCATGGTGAGGAATAGAAGGTTGATGTTTCAGAACCATGGCCCAAAACATCAAATATTTATTCCTCTCCATAGATCAAATCAAGTTTAATTGTCATTCAACCATACATAGATACAACAGAATGAAACAGCGTTCCTTTGGGACCAAGATGTAAAACGTACACAGCACATTCAAACTAGCAAGCAAAAAATAAAACAGATATGTAGTCCAGGACCTTAAACTTGCTGCCTTACCTGCTGAGTTCCTCCAGCATTTTGTGTGTGTTTAATATGATGGAGATATTAAGTTTAAATGTTTTTCTTCTGCTCATTACTTCAGAAAGCAATTATATTGTGCTCTGCTCTCTGTTAGCAATGGCAATCACCAATTGTACTGAGGGCAATGAAAGGAGAAACAGAATTATATTGAAGCTGGTATTAGTCCTTATTTAATTAACTTTGACTGGTAATATAACTGTATCTTCTTTATCTAGTCAATCTAATACCTATTACAAACCTCTGCAGCAGTCTAGTTAGTTTAACACCGTCTAGTCAATCTAACGGCGTCTAGTCAGTCTAAAACCTATTACAACCCTCTGCAGCTATTTAGTCAATCTAACACCATGTAGTCAATCTAACACCTATATTCCAACCCTCTGCAACTGTCTAGCCAATCTAACACTGTCTAGTCAATTGTCTAGTGAATCGTCTAGTCAATCTAACACCTATTACAAGCCTCTGTAGCTGTCTAGTCAGTCTAACTCCATTCTGTCAATCTAACACCATCTAGCCAATTGCCTAGTCAATGTAACACATATTACAACCCTCCGCAGCTGTGTTATGCTTGAGCTTATTGGATGCACATTCAATAATAGAACATTGAACATTACAGCACTACGCGGGATGCTGTACTGTCCCTTAGCTTGCTCCAACCTCAATCTAACCTCTTCCTCCTGAATAGCTCTCCATTTTTCTTTCATTCATGTGCCTATCTATGAGCTTCTTAAATGCCCCTAATGTATCTGCTTCTACTACTGCCCTGGCAGGGCATTCCACTCACCCACCACTCTCTGGGTAAAGACTTTTTCACAGTATTGTATATTATGTCTTTCCAGTTACCAAATAACACTTAATACTACCGAGCTAATACAAAGCTAAGTACTCTTTTGTCTGTTTCCCAACAACTTTCTTATTTTAGCCAATATACAGTACTGTTCAAAAGTCTTAGGCTCTCTAGCTATATAAATGTACCACAGTACTGTAACCACACCCCCCATACTTTCCTCCAATCACCTTGAGATTATATCCCCTTGTATTAGCCATATCCACTCTGGGAAATACTGTCTGGTTGTCCACTCAATCTACGCCTCTTATCACCTTGTACATCTCTATCAAGTCACCTCTCGTCCTCCTTCACTCCAGAGAGCTGTTGGTGAGATTTCATGGAGATACACTATTGCAATGTGGACCCTTGTGAATACAGGCAGAAATAGGATCTAATGATTCTCATACCTGGTCCTGTCATGAATAACGTATTTGGGGCCTACTAGTGGGTTCTAGGATTGCATCTCTACACATTATTGTCAGGAAAGAGACCTCATCTCTGAACTGATTCCATAACCTACAGACTGTGTCTGTGTGTCTGTCTGTCTCTCTCTCTGTCGCTGTCTCTCTCTTTCCCTTCTAACTCCCTCTCTCTCTCTTTTTCTTTTCTGTTCCCCTCTCTCTGTCTCTCTCTCTCTCTTTCTCATCAAGTGTGATGTTCTCCTAAGGGCTTGTCTGTTGGTGGGTCCTCAGGTGACTATAGAGGCCGATCAAGGATCCATGTGGGGGGGGGGCACAAGTGAGTGGTGACTGTGGTTCGTGATTGTTCAGTCTCTCCTTTTGCAGCTGCTGCTTGTTCTGTTGTGTCACAGCAGAAATCTACCTACGTATGTACTTATTCATTCATTTGCACATTGGTTGTTTGTCAGTCTTTGCTTATATATAGTTTTTCATAAATTCTATACTATTTCTTCATTATTCTGTAAATGCCTGCAATGTTTGTAAACAAATCTCAGGGTAGTATATGGTAACATATAGGTACTTTGATGAATTTACTTTGACTTTGAGAAAATCAGCTTAAAATCGGAGTTCTCTGACCGCCATTCCCCAAGGTCATCTGGTTCCAAGCGACTATTCTTTAATGCAAATGTTAAGTGGTATTCCCCAATGGTAAATTGTTTCCATGGTGCTCTTAATTTATCTAATTAGATTATTTTATTTGAAGGATGGTCCCAAGTGACTTTTAATGAGAACGTTACGTTCTTCATGTTGGCTTGCTTCTGAGACTGGTGCATTTGAATACAAGTTTTTGAATGCCTCAGTTGCAGCTTAAGTAGGCCTGGTGAGGTGTTTTCACCAGAAATGTTTGGTTACTATAGTGGAATGGATGTGATGTTACTGGAGAGGGCACAGGGGGACATTCACACAGAGTTGTTGTCAGAACTGAAAGATATTGGCTTCCTTGCGGAATGAATATAGTTGCAGGGCTGATTTTCTTTGGAGGCACAAAGGTTTAGACTACACCTCTTCCTGATCTGTCTCATGTGAGGATGCCATCACCATTTCACCATTTTCTTCTTCATGCACGCTTAAGGTGGGACCTTCCATGCCTGGACATCTGAAATGTCCTCCTCCTCCAGGAAATACAACCACTCTTGCATTTCCTCAGATCTGTGGACTTTTCTCTAATCACTCAATATTAATGCAAAAGATACGGTATTTTTTAAAAGTGCAACAATTTCATTTTCAGTGGGTTCATTGGCATGGGAGGTGTATGGATGGGATATTAAGAGTTCCCAATGCTGATGCCTTTCTTTGGGATATTGAGGAATAAAAAGTGATCAATGGCGCTGTTATCATAACTTAGGCTCTAATATGCTCATTTTTAATGGGTGACATCTTGTGTGTGGCATGGCCTGGCAGCAGTTGGAGTAATAACTCTGAAGATCAGCAGCTTGGGTGGTTGATGGTTGCGTTGACTTATCTTCAATCTTGGCAATTCACTTGCACACAACGTTTCATCACCATGCAAGGAGACATCATCAGTGCGCTGTTGATTGTGGTATGTCCTCCCAATGCTTGGCTTTTATATTCTTTTCAATCAGCTGATATGATGTCATTTTGGAAACTCACATGTGATATGGGGAAGAAATTTCATCGCTGACCGGTTGTGTGGAGAACTTTGTGTGTTGTACACTTGTATCTGGAAGGTAAGTCAGTATCCTGGCAAAAAACTACACTATGAAGACAAAAGAACTCCGCAAAAAGTTTATTGAAAAGCACAAGTCAGGAGATGGATTCAAGAAAATTTCCAGGTCACTGAGTGTCCCTTGGAGTACAGTTAAGTCAATCATAAAGAAATAGAAAGAGTATGGCAGGGTGTCCTCAAGAACTGAGTGACCATGAGGGAAGGGAACTAGTGAGGGAGGCCACCAAGAGATCTATGACAGCTTTGGAGGAGTTTCAAGCTTTAGTGGCTGAGATGGGAGAGACTGTGCATACAACAATTGTTGCTCGGGTGCTTCACCAGTCACAGCTTTATGTAAAAAAAACTCACATGAAATCTCAGCTAGAGTTTGTCAGAAGGCATATGGGAGACTCTGAAATCAGCTTGAACGAATGTTCTGTGGTCTGATGAAACCAAAATTGGGCTTTTTGGCCATCAGACTTAACACCATGTTTGGCTTAAGCCAAACACTGCACATCACCAAAAGCACACCAATCCTACCATGAAATATGGTGGTGGCTGCATCATGCTGTGGGGATACTTCATTGCAGCAGATCCTGGAAGGCTTGTGAAGGTAGCAAAATACAGGGAAATCCTAGAGGAAAACGTGATGCAGTGTGCAAGAGAACTGTGACTTGTGAGAAGATTTGTTTATCCAGCAAGGCAATGACCCAAGCATGAAGCCAAAGTTACAACAAAGTTAATGTGCTGGAGTGGCCAAGTCAGAGTCCAGACCTCAATCCAATTGAGAATTTGTGGCTGGGTTTGAACAGGGCTGTTTCACTCATAATCCTCATGCAATCTGGCAGAGCTTGAGTAGTTTTACAAAGAAGAATGGGGAAAAATTGCAGTGTCCAGATGTGTAAAGCCGATAGAGACCTATTCACACAGACTCAAGGCTGTAACTGTTGCCAAGCATGCATCTACTAATTATTCATTTGAAGTGGGGGGGGGGGGTGAGTAAATTATGCAATCAATTACTTTGTGTTTAATAATTGTGATAATTTTAGACCAATTTGTAGAATTTTTTTTTCACTTTGACATGATAGAGTCTTTTTCTGTTGATCAGTGTCAAGAAAAGCTATATTAAATTCACCATGATTCAATGATGCAAAACAATCAAGTCAAGTCAATTTTATTGTCATTTCGACCATAAGCTGCTGGTACAGTACACAGTAAAAACGAATCAACGTTCCTCTAGGGCCCTGTTTCATATAAAATATGAAAACTTTCAAGTAGGGTGAATACTTTTTATAGGCACTCTGTGTACTTACTGTAACTGATTTACATATATATATATCCATGCATTGTATTGTCCTGCTGCTGCTAAGTTAACAAATTTCACAAAACATGCAGTTAATAATAAACCTGGTTCTGATCCTCACCCATACCCCTCTCCTGGTTTCACCTATCACCTACCACCTTGTACTTCTTCTTCCCCTCCCTCCACCTTCTTACTCTGGCTTCTTCCCTTCCTTTCCCGTCCCGATGAAGGGTCTTGCCTGAAACATCGACTCTTTATTCGTTTCCATGGATGCTACCTGGTCTGTCGAGTCCCTCCAGCATTTTGTGTGTGTTGCCTGGGGCTCTTTGAGAGTGATTTCAGCATCCTGTGATGTAACAGGATATGGGGTTGGGTACATCTGCTAGATGATGAACACTGAATGAATGAGATAATTCAGTATGTGTAGGGCCACCGATTTTCATTGCATTAGGCACACTCAATAAAGTAAGTCTCACTACGACCTTAGCTGAGACCAGTTTTACATAATAGCCATTCCAACTTTCCATTATAATACTTACTGAGACACAGCAAAGATACTAAATGGCCATTTTATTCAGAACACCTGCTGGTTAATGCAAATATCTAATCAGCCAATCATACGGCAGCAACTCAATGCATGAAAGCATGTAGACATGGTCAAGAGGCTCAGTTGTTGTTCAGACCAAACATCTGAACAGGGAAGAAATGAGATCCAAGTGACCTTGATCATGGAATGATTGTTGGTGTTAGATGGAGTGATTTAGGTATCTCAGAAACTGCTGGTCTTCTGAGATTTTCAACACAAGTCTCCAGAGTGCACGAAAAACAGAACAACTTCCAGTGAGTGGTAGTTCTGTGGGTGAGAACGTCCTGTTAATGCGAAAGGTCAGAGGAGAATGGCCAGGCTGATTCAAGCTGACAGGAAGGTGACAGTAACTCAAGTAACTGCGCGTTACAACAGTGCTGTGCAGAGGAATGCCCAACACGTCAAACCTTGAAGTGGTTGGGCTACAGCAGCAAAAGACCATGAACATAAATTCAGTGGCAACTTTATTATGTTAGGACCACGGGGTTAATGGTGGGGATCTAAATGTTAACCCACGGACATGAATGAATTTCAAAGTTTTTTTCACCTTGACAAAGTAGATAAATTTAATATGCTTTACACCTAACGTTCAAAGTTCTAAGTAAGTATATTATCAAAGTAATTATGTCACCATGTAAAACCTGAGATTAATTTTCTTGTGGACATATTCAATGAATCCATAATAGAATAATAACCATAATAGAATCAATGAAAGACTGAACCAATGTGGACTTTCAACCAGTGTGCAAAAGACAACAAACCGTGAAACTACAAAAAGAATAAAATAATAATACTAATAATAAATAAGCAATAAATATTGAGAACATGGGATGAAGAGCCCTTAAAAGTGAGTCCATGGCTTGTGGGAACAGTTCAGTGATGGGGCAAGTGAAAATGAGTGAAGTTATCCCTTCTGGTTTAAGACCCTGAAGGTTGAGGGGTAATAACTGTTCCTGAACCTGGTGGTGTAGGACCTGAGGCTCCTGTACCTTCTTCCTGATGGCAGCAGTGAGAAGAGAGTATGTCCTGGGTGATGGTGTCCTTGATGATGGATGCTGCTTTCCTGTGACAACATTTCTATTACTTTTGTATCTTCAAAATATTAAACTAATTCAAAGGAAGACACAGGAGTCCAAACATGCTGGTCTAACTTCGTGTTTACTTTAAGCGAGGTGTGCACATATTGCATAGTAGCACGATGATGTATGCAATTAACATATTTTTACATATAACCTGTAATTAATTATTTAAAGAAACAAAAATGCTTAATCAATCAAATTTTATGTAAATAACATTGAAAGATTAAATACGCAACATGTTCGTGTAGATGTGCTCAAAGATGGGAGGGCTTTACCCGCGATAGACTGGGCTGTATCCATTACTTTTTGCAGGATTTTCCATTCAAGGGCACTGGCAAACCAAGGACAGTAAAGCATCGATTTGTTTTTTATTAGTGACTTTGTGCAACAGGTGATTATGAATCAGTCACCCATTTAACGTCTCTCCAATTGACAGAAATAAAAATGTGTAGCATTCCTCCTCTTTATCATTGACGATTGTGCAAGGTCAGAATTTATCTTTGATTGTGTGTGTGTGTGAGATCATTCCCTGTTTCCTCCTCCACTGTGCTAAAGATGCTGTTCAGTTCTCATCTGAGGTCAATGCCACGAAGCATTAAGAAGAGGGAAGCTGTTTCTGTGAGCAGATGTTAAAAGATTGGGGTCACTTTTAAAGTTTGATTCAATTACAACAAAGGCACGCCCAGGGCTATAGGAGTCCAAAATATCTAAACATACAGTGAAATGTGACATTGGTGTCAACAACCAACACAGTCTGGGGATTGTGCTCCGGGCAGCCCATACATGTCACCTGTTGCCAACTTCCTCTTCGTCATTATTACGTGCCATGTCGTATGATGTGGGCAATCATGGGCTTTGACTATGACTGTTCTTAGCAAATTTTTCTATGAAGTGTTTTGCCATTGCCGCTTTCTGGGCAGTGTCCTTACAAGGGTGAGTGACCTCCCAGCCATTATCAACACCTTTCAGAAATTACCTGACTGGTTCCAGTGGTCTCATAACCAGCATTTGTGATATGCACCAGCTGCTCATACCGCCATTCGCCACCTGCCCCCATAGCTTCACGTGACCCTGAGCTGGGGTGCTAATCAGGTGCTACGCCTTGCCCAATGGTGACCAGCAGGCTGGCGGAGGGAAGGCACACCCTCAGCTTCCTTTGGTAGAGACGTATCTCCACTCTGCCTCTTACATCGAAACATACAGTGAAATGTGTCATTGTCATCAATGACCGACATGGTCCAAGGATTGTGCTGGCAGCAGCCCATATGTACTGCCGTGCTTCTGGCACCAGCATAACATGCCCACAAGTCATTAATTCATCCCCCCTCCCCTACCCATCTGACTTTACCTGAAAACTAGTAGTCCTCCTTTCACTCCCTACCCCACCCCCCAACTCACCTTCCTGTTCTGGCGATTTCACCCCTTCTTCCCAAGCCTGAAGAAGTGTCTCTGCTCAAAAAGTCAACTCTTTGTTCCCTTTGATCCGTTTCCATGGATGCTGCCTGACCTGCTGAGGTCCTCCAGTGACTCGAAGCGGTACATTTTTGGAATGTGGGAGGAAACCGGAGCACCCGGAGGAAACCCACTCAGTCTTGGGGAGGACATGCGAACTCCTCACAGACAGTGGCAGGAATTGAATCCTCAGCTTGTGTCACTGATGTTGTGAAGTGTTACGTTAACCACAGCATTATCCAGCTGCTATTTTCCCCATGAGGGGAAAGGAAGATCATTACAGAAAGCTATCAGTAAATTTCTTAAAACGTCATTACAGAAGATGGCCAAGAGATTTTCAAAACTGGGTCCTCCTCTGCAGTAGTATATTTCCCCATGAGCTCATTACCTAAGCTGTACCTGGGGTTAAGACTGTAATTCCTGGGGGTATTGTTTATCAGACTAGACCATAAAACCGTAAGGCACGGGAGCAGAATATTGGCGAGACCAGACGCAGACTGGGAGACTGCTTTGCTGAACACCTACGCTCTGTCCACCCGAGAAAGTAGGATCTCCCTGTGGCCACACATTTTAATTCCACATCCCATTCCCATTCTGACATGTCTATCCACAGCCTCCTCTACTGTAAAGATGAAGCCACACTCAGGTTGGAGGAACAACACATTATATTCCGTCTGGGTAGCCTCCAACTTGATGGCATGAACATTGACTTCTCTAACTTCCCCTAATACCCCACCTCCCCCTCGTACCCCATCCGTTATTTATTTTTATACACACATTCTTTCTCTCACTCTCCTTTTTCTCCCTTTGTCCCTCTGACTATACCCCTTGCCCATCCTCTGGGTTCCCCCCCTCCCGTCTTTCTCCTGTCCCGTGATCCTCTCACATCCCCTTTGTCAATCACCTGTCCAGCTCTTGGCTCCATCCCTCCCCCTCCTGTCTTCTCCTATCATTTTGGATCTACCCTCCCCCTCCCACTTTCAAATCTCTTACTAACTCTTCCTTCAGTTAGTCCTGACGAAGGGACTCGGCCTGAAACGTCGACTGTACCTCTTCCTAGAGATACTGCCTGGCCTGCTGCGTTCACCAGCAACTTTGATGTGTGTTGCTTGAATTTCCAGCATCTGCAGAATTCCTGTTAGGAGCAGAATTAGCCCATTTAGCCCAAGTCTTCTCTGCCATTCGGTCTGATTTATTTTCCCTCTCAACCCCATTCTCCTGCCTTTTCCCCATAACATTTAACACCTTTTCTAATCAAGAACCTATCATAATTAATTGGAGCAGGAGTTGGCCATCTGGCCCGTGGAGCCTGATCTGCCATTCAATAAGATCATGACTGATCTGGCCATGGACTCATCTCCACCTACCTGTCTTTTCCCCATATCCCTTACTTCCCCTTAATTTATCAATATCTGCTTTAAATATACCCAATCACCTGGCCTCCACAGCCTTCCCTGGAAATGAATTCCAAGATTCAACACCCACTGGCTATAGGAATTCCTCCTCATTTCTGTTCTAAAGGGACGTCCTATTCTAAGTCTGTGCCCTCTGGTCCTAGACACACCGACTATAGGAAAAATCTTCTCCTCATCCACTCTGTCTAGGCCTTTCAATATTTGTTTGGTTTCAATGAGATTCCCTCGTTATTCCAAACTGTAGTGAGTACAGGGCCAGACAACCAAGTGCTTCTCATACATTAACCCTTTCATTCCTGGGATCACTGTTATGAGTCTTCTCTAGATGCTCTTCAAAGCCAACACATCTTTTCTAAGGCAAGGGACCCAAAACTGGTCGCAATACTCCAAGTACAGTCTGACCAATGCCTTATAAAGCCTCATCATTACCTCCTTGTTTTTATATTCTAGTCTTCTCAAAATGAATGTTAATTAGACTGTTATTAATTTGCAGTGCTAATGCTAGGGTATATTTTTGCAGCAAAATTAACTATTTTAGGTACATTTATTGCACTTTGAACAGCAGATATTTGGATTAATTTAATCAGAGTAATTAGGCTTGTGCTAATGACTGAGAAAAGAGCATAAGTTCTGGAAATATATGTCCTGATTTGAGTCCATTATATGTGCTCACATTGTACGTTTACTGATTCAGCGCACACTGATTACCCAAGACTTCTGTTGCCTTCTTTTGTGAATTTGTACCCTGCAGGCACAAGGGACTTTAGTCCCCAGCTGTGGGCAAAATGAATTACTGGGGATTTGGATTCCCAGGGAGAAAACTGCTTTCCAGTGACAGATTTAGCAGTTTGCCTGTCGCTAAAGCGCAGAGCTGAGGGAGGAGGGAATGGGTTGTGCCCTCAGCATGGGAATAGACATCTGTTACCCAGTCCTTTTACTTCCCCCACCCCCCGCCCGCCCTTCTGGACATTTGTTTTCTGTACTATAATCTTCAAAAGTACCCCCCTCCCACACCACCACCCGGCAACCATTTACACTCTCGCTGCTGGTCTCCGGAGACGACAG
The DNA here is from genome assembly GCF_963921235.1 of Mobula hypostoma. Taxonomy (NCBI): domain Eukaryota; kingdom Metazoa; phylum Chordata; class Chondrichthyes; order Myliobatiformes; family Myliobatidae; genus Mobula; species Mobula hypostoma. The sequence goes on from NC_086099.1 coordinate 8,228,772, forward strand.
CAGGTGCAACGTCCATTCTGCTTGCCCTGCCTGTCCAGAAGTCAGTTCTTTTGTGCTTTGTCCCTGAACACAATAGTCCTCTTCATGTTGGGAAGAGTGTGTGTGCACTTTAAAATGGTCACCAGAGAGCACGGCCTAATAATGACAACCCCGGCCGCCTCCTTTTGTCCTTTGAAGTAGCGTCTGTTTTACACCTCGGCCTTGATTTGTTTTCCCATTCAAGGCAGGACTTATAGACAAAGTCATTTTTATTTGCTTCCCATCCTTTCCCCCTCCACAGTCCCTTTGTAAAACAATGCCTGAAGAGAAAAGGTTAGACCTGTCTGTGGAAGACTGAATAAAAATCTATTTAATTAAACATTTAGTTTGACCTTCAGCGTAATGTTCCCTTAATTGTGTTGACTTTCTTTGGTGAGTGAAAGTGGGTAGTGAAACAACATTTCCAACAATGTGTCCAGTTCAAGGTCACCTACAACACAATTAAAAATGCAGTGGATTCTAGTTAACTGGGACACATCAGGATCAGTACATTTTGGCCCAATTAAGTGGCTGCCCCAAATAGCCAAAGTTAAGTGGAAATTTAATTTATTTTACTTATTTAGATATACAGGAGCAGGCCCTTTCAGCCCTATGCCCAGCAATCTACTGATTTAACCCTGGCCTCAGCATGGGACAATTTAAATGACCAATTAACCTATCAACCGGTCCGCCTTTGGTTTGTGGGAAATTGCACCATCTGGAGAGAACCCAGAGAGGATGTGCAAACTCCTTACAGAGGACGCGGGAAGTGAACTCCGAGCTCCAGTGCCCTGAGCTGTAACTGCATTGTGCTAACTGTTACATGACCATGGTGCCCTGGCATTACTTGAATAGTTTTTACAAGTATAAAAAAGACAAATTACTGTTTAACTGTGTAACAAACAAGTCATGTATTTAAATGAAATTTAGAACGTTAGAATAACACCGACACGAGAAAGTCAGCAGAAACTGGAAATCCAGAGCAACACACACAAAATGCTGGAGGAGCTCAGCAGCTCTGGCAGCATCTATGGAAATAAATACATTGTTGACATTTCAGGCCGAGGCTCTTCTTCAGGACTGCTATAAAGCTGTATTCATTCATAATTGTTATTGGCAGAGGAATTCATTCTGTGTACACTGCCATGTTCTTTTGATTGACTGTAACTTACCAAAATCAGTGCAGACAATAGACTGCTTTCATAAAGAATGCCTTCGATGATTGTATCCTCGAAATCTTCATTTTCATTATACCATTCAAGATGATTGTCAATGCCTTCAAATTCTTTGTAGGTCCTAACTTGTTCAAGTAGTGAAGTCATTTTTTTCCACTCCCGGGTGTTTCTGTCATCTCCAAGCTTGAACAGAAACACATACAGCTAATGCGATTTAAAAACCATTTGCTCTAAGCACAATGTAGTGTCCAATGGCTACACAAGTGCACACGACTGACGCTAGTTAGAAACTGTTCGGTAACAGTCTCCTATTCCAATTCAGTGTGATGGTGTCCCCAAATAAATGAAGGGAATCCTGGATATTTTCTCAATTAGTTTTTGTTCTTTAAGTATTGTCCCAAATAAGCGGCTGCCCCAATGAACCAATGGCCCAATTAACCAGAATCTACTGTATGTACTTTGATAATAATTTTACATTGAACTTTGATCATGGGAGAAAGAAAGCAGATTAATGGTTCCTGTGAGAAATTCAAATGCGGTAGGCTGTTGTTCCACTGGATGCTCCATCTACATTTTATTGAATTTTCTTTCATAAAATCATCGCATTATGAAGTTAACAACCTGATAATATGTTATTTATCACATCACCTCCATGGTGATCAAAAACAGATCTAAAATCTAATTCTGTTTCTCAGCTCGACAGTTGTTATTCACTCATGCTTACACAGAGTTGTTTCAAAATGCTGAAGGTTATCTCTTCCATCAGGAACTGAGTTCCAGACTCCACACCCTCCACCACCCCCCTCCTTGTCCCCAAATATTTCGAGCCAAGACCCTTCATTAGGACTAAAAGGGAAGGGGAAGAAGCTAGAATAAGGATAACACCCTTTTAAATCTTCTACTATAATTGACCTTTCAAAGTCAAAGATACAAAGTACATCTATTATCAAAGTTTGTATGCAGTATACAGCCCAGAGATCTGTCTTGCCACAGACAACCACAAAACAAAGAAAACCATGGAACACGTTCAAAGAAAACTTCAGACCTCCAACATGCAAAAAAAAGAGAACCAGTCACATGAATGGCAAAAGAAAAGGAGCGAGAAACAAAAAAAATCACAAAGAAAACTTCAAACACCAAATCACAATGTCACCAGGCATATTCAGCCAAAGTCAAACTCAAAGTAAAATTTATTGTCAAAGTAGATGTGTTGAGTACATTCAAAAAGGAGCGGTGCCCCAAGAAAGCAGGACCCCCACCTTCCAGGCCATGCTCTCTTCTTGTTGCTGCCATTGGGAAGGAAGTACAGGAGCCTCAGGACCCACACAACCAGGTTCAGGAGCAGTTATTACCCCTCAACCATCAGGCTTCTGAACTAGCATGCATAACTTCACTCACCTCAGCACTGAACTGATCCCACAACCTGTGGACTTGGGTTCAAGAATTCTTCACAACTCATGTTCTGGGTATTTTTTTATTTGCACAGTTTGTCTTCGTTTGTACATTGGTTGTTTACCGGTCTTTGTGTGTAGTTTTTCATAATTTCGATTGTATTTCTTTATTTTTCCCTCTAAAACAATGGCATAGTAGTGTAGCAGCTGGCATAAGTTTTACAGTGCTAGCGATCTGTGTTCAATTTCCATCGCTATCGGTAGGGAGTTTCTACATTCTTCCATGAAAATGAGGGTTCCTCCGGGTCCCCCGTTTCCTCCCACAGCCCACACAGTCATGGGAAGAACGTATATACGTTCTTATGGAAGTGAACCCTGAATTCCAATGCCTTAAGTTGTAATAATGTTGCACTAACTGCTGTGCTACCATGGCAACCCGTGTATGTTTTGATGTTTTGATGTACACGTGACAAGAGTCAGAGAACATTATCGCTCAGAAACAGGCCTTTTGGCCCATCCAGCCTGTACTTAACCATTAATTTGCCTGGTCCCATTGATACATCCAGACCAAAGCCCTCCATACCCTTCCCATCCGTGTACTTATGCAACTATCTCTTAAATGCTAAAATCAACCCCACACCCCCACCTTGTGAACAGCTGCTCATTCCATAGTCTCTCCACCCTCTCTGAGTGAAGAAGTTTCCCCTTAAACAATTCACCCTTCACCCTTAATCCATGACCTCTGGTTGAAGTCTCACCCAGCTTCAGTGGAAAAAGCCTGCTTGCATTTACCCTAACTGTACCCCTCATAATTTTGTAAACCTCTATCAAATCTTCCCACAGTCTTCTATGTCCTAGGGAATAAAATTCTAACCTATTCAACCTCTCCCTGTAACACTGGTCCTCAAGTTCTGGCAACATCCCTGTATTTGCTCTCCACACTCTTTAAATCTTATTAATAACTTTCCTGCAGGGAGATGACCAGGACCGAATGCCCATGGGGAAAGGAATCCCAATGTAGTATATGGCAACATAAATTGATAATAAATTTATTATTGAAGTATTACACGGCAGTGGCTATATTTCATTAGGAGTTTGAGGAGCTTTGGTATGTCACCAAAGACACATGAATTTCTACGGATGTCTGGGATGGGTGGGGTAGGGAGCTGCTGCTGCACAGGATCGAACTAACCTGCTGAAACTAATAAACTCAGCCAGCTCCATCATGAACAATAGCCTCCCTAGCATCTCAGACACCTCCAAGGAATGCTGCCTCCAAAAGTTAGTATCCATCATTAAAGCATCTCCATCACCCAGGACATGGCCTTTTCTCATTGGGAGCCTGAAGACACACACTCAATATTTCAGGAACAGCTTCTTCCCCTCTGCCATCAGTTTTCTGAATGGACATTGAACTCATGAATAGTACCTCACTACTTTCTGTTTTAACTCTACTTATTTAATTTTATATATATACACACACACATGCTGTAACTTTCAGTTTTTATTATGTACTATTACCGCATAGTAACAAACTTCATGACATATGCCACTGATAGTAAACCTGATTCTGAATTTGCCTTGAACTTTGAACTTTGTAGGGTGGGTGGAGCTCACCTTCAGAGCAGATGGTGGCTGGGCTGCAAGGTCACCCGAATCTGAGCAGCGTACGTGTAACTGATGAACCACTGTGGGCAGTGCTAACTCTTCACTAACAAGAGAAAATCTGCAGGTGCTGGAAATCCGAGCAACACACACAAAATGCTGGAGGAACTCAGCAGGTCAGGCAGCACCTATGAAAAAAGTTCCGTTGACTGTACTTTTTACCATCAATGCTTCCTGGCCTGCTGAGTTCCTCCAGCATTTTGTGTTTATTGCTGTCTCTTCACTGATGGGCAGAAGGTGGCTGATGAAGAAACTAAAGAACATCAAGAATTTTGTTTTCAAATCTATTGCTAATTGTTCTGAGTTGTATTGGATGATTCAATTGTATTGATTAGTCATGGTCATAGTCATACTTCATTGATCCCAGGGGGAAATTGGTTTTCGTTACAGTTGCCCATAAATAATAAATAGTAATAGAACCATAAATAGTTAAATAGTAATATGTAAATTATGCCAGTAAATTATGAAATAAGTCCAGGACCAGCCTATCGGCTCAGGGTGTCTGACCCTCCAAGGGAGGAGTTGTAAAGTTTGATGGCCACAGGCAGGAATGACTTCCTATGACGCTCTGTGTTGTATCTCAGTGGAATGAGTCTCTGGCTGAATGTACTCCTGTGCCCAACCAGTACATTATGTAGTGGATGGGAGACATTGACCAAGATGGCATGCAACTTAGACAGCATCCTCTTTTTAGACACCACCGTCAGAGAGTCCAGTTCCATCCCCACAACATCACTGGCCTTACGAATGAGTTTGTTGATTCTGTTGGTGTCTGCTACCCTCAGCCTGCTGCCCCAGTACACAACAGCAAACATGATAGCACTGGCCACCACAGACTCGTAGAACATCCTCAGCATCATCCGGCAGATGTTAAAGGACCTCAGTCTCCTCAGGAAATAGAGACAGCTCTGACCCTTAACAGAATATAAAACATTCCAACACAATGCAGGCCTTTGGGCCCACAAAATTGTGCCAACCTTTTAACCTACTCTAAGATCAATCTAATCCTTTCCTCACGCATACCCCTCCATTTTCCTTCCATCTATGTGTCTATCTGAGAGTTTCTTAAATGTCCCTAATATATCTGCCTCCTCCACCACCCATTCCACACACCATCCACTCGTGTAAAAAAAAACCTTACCTCTGACATTCCCCCTATACTTTACTCTAATCATCTTAAAATTATCATCATCATCATTATTATATGCCATGTTATATGACGTGGGTGATCATGGTCATTGACTCTGATTGTTCTTGGCAAATGTTTCTGCAAAGTGTTTTGCCATTCCCGCCTTCTAGGCAGAGTGTTCACAGATGGGTGACCCCAGTCATTATCAATACTCTTCAGAGATTGTCTGCCCGGCATCAATGGTCACATAACTAGGAACTGTGATATGCACCAGTTGTTCATACGACCATCCACCACCTGCTCCCGTGGCTTCAAGTGACCCTGATCAGGGGCTAAGCGTGTGCTACACTTTGCCCCAAGGGTGACCTGTAGGCTAGTGGAGGGAAGGAGCACCTTACACCTCCTTTGGTAGAGACATATCACCACCCACCTTAAAATTATGCCCATTTATATTAGCCATTTCTGCCTTGGGAAAAAGTCTCTGTCTGTTCACATGATCTATGCCTCTTATCATTTTGTATACCTCTATCGCCACCTCTCATGATTTATTATTGTTACATGCACTGAGATCCAGTGGAAAGGTTGCCTTGAGTACTGTTCATACAGACTGATTCTACGTTGAGGTAGAGCAAGGTAAAACAATAACAGAATGCAGAATGAAGTGTAACACTTACAGGGAAAGTGCCGTGCAGGTAGACAAAAATGAGGTAGATTGTGAGGTCAAGAATTCATCGTATCACACCAAGAGCATTTAATAATCTTTTAACAGCAGGAGAGAAGCTGTCCTTGACCTTGATGGTAACGTGCTTTTAGGGTTTGTATCTCTTGCCAGATGAGAGAAGGTAGGGTCTTTGATTTTGTCGGTTGCTACACTGAGACAGCAAGAAGTGTAGACAGAGTCCATGGAGGGGAGTCTGATTTCTGTGATGTACTGAGTTATGTCCGTGACTCTCTGTGGATTTTTTGCAGTCACGTGCAGAGCAGTTGCTGTACCAAGCTGTGTTGCATTGGGATATGATGCTTTCGATGGTACATCAATAAAAATTGTTGAATGTTGTGTATTTAATATTTCTGTAATATTTGAGTGATATTGTCAATACATTGCTTGAATAAAAAATGTCTTTGTTATTTACATAACGCATTGGAGGCTATATGTACAGGTTCGTGAATGGCACTTGTCATTATGCCACCATGTTAGATGCATGTATCTTGCTAAAGGTTAAAATGTAGTAGGCGCCCATCTCCCAGCTCCGCATTATTACATTTACATCAAAACATACAGCGAAATGCATCCTTTACGTCGCTGATGTGCAAGTTTTGCCATGCTTCTGGCACCAACAGTGCAAGCCCACTATTTACTAACCCTGAATAACCCATACATCTTTGTCCAGTGGGAGAAAACTGCAGCACCTTGGGGAAACCCACGAGGTCACAGGCAAAACGTTACGAACTCCCTATAGGTAGCGGTGGGAATTGAACCGCAATCACAGGCGCTGTACAGCATTACACTAGCTGCTCAGTTACCATGCCTCTGCTAAAGAGACAGGTGCAAAGGGCCAATTGATCCCTAAGTTCTGTAATTTCTGATTCAACGAGAAGATTAATATCATCCGACTTAGGTTCCAATAATTGCTTAGCTGTGCATGCTGGTTAGAAATCAGAACCATTTATTTTGTCTGCTCTCTGCTTATTTCATGATGACAACATTAAAGACAACTTTTTAATGAATCTACTGAAGGTCTGAAGCTGATTTCTGTAAGTCTTAGGGGTGATTACTGCTGAGGGCTAAGAGCAAAGGTTAGGTGAATGGCAAATCCTCACAGCTGATTAGACAGAGCACATTTCAGTCAACTTTCCACGGATAGTGAGAGAGGAGCAGTTAGAGACACTCCAGCTTGCTCGGACAGGGGCGCTAGACCGATGAAGTAATTTTCCAGTGTCAAATTATTGGTCCGGTAATATACAGAGCAGAGACGAGGAGGAATTTCTTCAGCCGGGGATGGTGAACCTGTGGAATTCATTGGCACGGATGACTAAGGAGGCCAAAACATTGAGTATACTTAAAGTGGAGATTAGTCAGGGTGTCAAAGGTTATGGGGAGAAGGCAGGGGAATGAGGTTGAGATGGATAATAAATCAGAATGGTGGAGCAGACTTGACTGGCTGAATGGCCTAATTCTGCTCCTATGTCTTCCTATGGTTTATTGTAGTTAACTAAGATTAAGATTGGCTTTATTGGTCACATGTATATATTTATTTTTATTTATTGTGATACAATGCAGAATAGGCCCTTCTGGCCCTTCGAGCCACACTGCTCACCAACACCTGATTTAAACCCCAGCCCAATCAGAGAGCAGTTTACAACGACCAATTAACCTATCAACCAATACAGCTTTGGACCGTGGGAGGAAACGAGAGCACCGGGAGAAAACTCACATGGTCATGGGGAGAAGGTACAAAACACCTTACAAGTAACTGTGGGAATTGAACCTGGGTCACTGGTACTGTAAAGCATTGTGCTAATCACCATGCTACCATGCTGCCCTATAAAGAATTATATAAAAATAAAAGTTAGAGATTAAAGAACAGATATGGAATAAAATGCATATGTACTTACAGATGGTGAACTGCATCAACAACCCACACAGTCCGAAAATACAGTGGGGACAACAACCAAGTGTCACCATGCTTCAGATGCCAACATAGCATGGCCACAACTTACTAACCCCAACCCCTGACTCTCTTTGGAATATCGGAGGAAACCAGAGCAACCCAAGAAACCCACGCCGTCATGGGGAGAACGTACAAACTCCTTACTGATAGTAGTGAGAATTGAACCCCAATCAATGGTGTTGTTCAGAGTTAAACTAACTGCTGCAATACTGCGCCACCCCACACACTACCTTGCCACCACTAGGCTTATGCCAACACCTGGGATGCAGCCGATTGTATAATTGCATGGTAGACAATAATGAAAGCATATCGTCAACCATTTAATGTTCCTTAAACCAACACCAAGGTGGTTACTGTGTGGCAACATGTATTGGGTAACATACATCAAAGTTGCTGGTGAACGCAGCAGGCCAGGCAGCATCTCTGGGAAGAGGTACAGTCGACATTTCGGGCCAAGACCCTTCATCAGGACTAACTGAAAGAAGAGCTAGTAAGAGATTTGAAAGTCATTGGGTAATTGTTTTTATAACACCAAACCCTTTAATAATGAAAACTTCGATATCTTTGATTGAAAGAGTACAGAGAAAATTTACAAGAATATTTCAGGGACTTGAGTACCTGAGTTACAGAAAAAGGCTGAATAGATTAGGACTTTATTCCTTGGAGTGTAGAAGAATGAGGGGTATAGACTGGGTAAACAACACAAGCAGGCTTTTTCCACTGAGTTTGGGTGAGACTACAACTACAGATCATGGGTGAAGGGTGAAAGGTAAAATGTTTCAGGGGAACCTGAGGGGAAACTTCTTCACACTGAGGGTGGCGAGACTATGGAACGATCTGCAAGTGGAAGTGGTGGAGATGGGTTTGATTTTGACGTTTAAGAGAAGTTTGTATAAATACGTGGATGGGGGGGTATGGAGAGCTGTGATCCAGGTGCAGGTCAATGGGACTTGGGAGGATAACAGTTTGCCACAGATTAGATGAGCTGAAGGGTCTGACACTACGACTATCTTTAAATGGATATTCGTGGATATTTTAAAATAGATTGTTAAATGAATGTGGAGAAAATTGATTCTGCACGGTAGTTTTGATGACTGTTCCATTTTTTAAAGTCTATAACCGTAATCTTGATCGCAGTAATTCTGTTCTTCTGACTCTTTAATATCATTGATTGCTGCGACTCCTCAGTAGTCATGACTTATGCTGCCTATAAGGATGATGGAAGCCTATTCAGCAACAACTTTTAATTTGCGGGCACTTTTGTAATTTTGACTCAGTAGTGAGTGATTTCCCTGAAACTTCCAGTGTGGTGGAAGTGCAAAAGAAAGAATTGGAAGGAGGACTGTGCAAAACACACATAAAATGCTGGAGGAACTTGGTTTAGAAACTACCTTATTGCCATCGTGTAGAGGCAACTGTCATTGGTGTTGAACTCAGAGAGTGGTGAGTGTGTGGAATACCCTGCAGGGCTGTGGTACAGGCTGATACATTAGGGACATTTAAGTTCAAGTTCAGTTTGTTGTCATTGAACCATACACATGTATACCATCAAATGAAACAATGTTCTTCTGGACCAAGGTGCACAACAAAGTTAATATAACTTACACACAACTCTTAAAGTAATATTCCCACCAATAACTTAACAGATAATAAGGTGCATTTACGACAGAGGTTAAAAAGTAAAGAGCACTATGCCACTGGTGCTTCATATGTGATGAGACCTGGGTGGTGGCAGGGAGTTCAGTAGTCTTGCAGCCTGGGGGCAGAAGTGGTTTCCCATCCTAACAATTCTTGTCTTAAAAACTATGGTACCTCCTCCCTGATGGTAGGGGGCCAAAGTGATTGTGGGACGGAGGAGAGGGATCATTGACAATGCTAAGGGCCCTGCGTACGCGGCACTTCTGATAAATACGTCTGATGGATGGGAGAGAGAGTCAATAATCCTCTCACAGTCCTCGTAATCCTTTGTAGGGACTTGTGGTCAGATGCCTTAAAATCACAAGATCTAGATATACTTGGGTTGTTTTCTTTGGAACGACAGAGGCTGATAGGAGATCTGCTGGAGGTCGAAAGGTTATGAGAGGCAGAGACAGAGTGGACAGAAAGTATCTATATCCCAGGTTGGAAATGTCTGCTACCCGGGGGCATGGATTAAAGGTGAGAGGGGTAAGTTTTTTATTCAGAGCATTATGGATGCCTGCTGTGGTGGTAGAGGCAAATACATTAGAGGCCTTTAAGAGACGTTTGGATAGGAACATGGGTGTAAGGAAGATAGAGGAATATGGACATGGTGTAGGTTGGAGGGATTAGTGTTTGATTTGCTTTTTAGCTGGTTTGTCACAACATTATGGGCCAAATATCAGGTTCCTGTGCTATACTGTTCCATGTTTTAATTTCCATACCAGGCAGTGATGCAGCTGGTCAGGATACTCTTGTTGGTGCTCCTATAAAAATCAATAGAATTGCACATGGGTGATAGAAAAATAGAGGGGTTACGTAGGAGGGAAGGTTTAGAGTGATCCTAGAGTAGGTTAAAAAGTCGACCCAACATCGTGGGCCAGATTGCCTGCACTGTTCTATGTTCTATGGTTCTCATAATTGACATTGAAAAAAGAAAAAAAATGAAAATAACGAAAACATGTGATTGTGCAATCAATGTACGATTACATGTCAGCTCAGAAAATTGGCGGCAGGTGGATGAGAGCGCATATAATGTCTCCGTGTTGGGTCTTCTGAGAGTCGGGGTGGGGGGGTGGTTGCATGGCTGAGGTTTATCGCTCACAGCAAGTAACAACCTGAAACTATGTTGTAGCTGGGATTAAGTATGTCATAGAAAACATGGCATCATTTTAGATTAACAATAATTATGATTAAAATACTTTGAGGAAAAGTGGTGGTGGAGTTGAGAAGGACTGCTGGGCAACCTGAAGATGTTAAACACAAGAGATTCACCAGACGCTGGAAATCTTGGGCAACACACATAAAATGCTGGAAGAACTCAACAGGTCAGGCAGCATCCATGGAGGGAAATAAACAGGTGACGTTTCAAGATGAGACCCTTCATCAGGACTGGAAAGGAAGCGGGAAGCATCTAGAATAAGAAGGTGGGGTAGGGGAAGGAGGATGTGCTAGAAGGTGATAGGTGGAGCCAGGTGAGTGGGGGAGGGGGATGAAATAAGAGGCTGACAGGTGATAGGTAGAAAAGGTAAAGGCTGAAGAAGAAGGCTTCTTATAGAAGAGAGTGGACCATGCGAGAAAGGGAAGGAGAATGGACACCAGAGAGACTGATAGGCATGTGAGGAGAAGAGGTCAGAGGCCAGAATAGGGACTAGAAGAAGAGAGAAGAGGGAGGGAAAAAATTACCAGATGTTGGAGAAATTAATATTCATGCCATCAGGTTGGAGACTACCTAGACGGAAGATGTGTTGCTGCTCCACCTTGGAGATATTGCCTGAGCACAAATGATTCTTGTTACCCTGCTGCCTGTGTTATGTGTGTCCTGTGGTAATGACTGCTTCATTTGACTCCGCTCGAGTCATTTGTACCGTTTGCTGCTTTACGAACAGGAATGTCTGAGGAGTTGGGAGACAACATTAGTCGTGGCCAGCGTTTGTGATAAATGTGATTGTGTGGTGTAGCCTATCCAAGAACATTATCAGGGAGGAGGCTACGCGGCAACCACGGCAGGACCACCAAACTCATAAACAGTTACTTACATCAAACAGAGAGGCTGACCGACACCTCTGCCCTCTAACCCACCTCTCCACACCCCCAACCACCACTACTTTATCAAGTCAGTCACTTTACATGCAGACACTCCTGTGCCCAGCGTCACTTTGTGGAATCTTATGTGTTTATATATGTTGTGTTTTTTAAAAAATATTATCGTGGTGTTTATCTTATTGTGTTTTTTTGTGCTGCATTGGACCCGGAGTAACAATTATTTCATTCTCCTTTACACTTGCATACTACAAATGACATTGAAGAATCTTGATTCATCACCACAGGTGGCTGTGGCATCCAAGTCATTGGGTATATTATCTTTATTTATTTTATTTAGAGATAATCATGGAACAGGCCCTTCCCAACTTAACCAGCCGCGACGCCCAGTAACCCATTTATATTAACCTGAACCAAATTACGGAACGGTTTATAATGACCAGTTAACTTACCAATCGGTACGCCTTTGGACTGTGGGAGGAAACTGGAGCACCCGGGGGAAGTCTATGTGGTTTATGGGAAGAATGTACAAGCTTCTTCCTGTTGGTGCCGGGACTGAACTCGGAACTCTGGAATGCTCCGAGCTGTAGCAGAGTTGCGCTAACCACTACACTACCATGGCACCCCACAGTAGCGTAGCAGTCGTGTTTGTCCATCGTCGACGTCGATGAGGACCTCGACACCATTGTGATGGTGTCGAGACTAGCGCGTGATTTGGATTTAAGTGAGGGAGAGTTGCGCAGCGTCAGCCTCACTCTCTCTTCCCAATTCCCATCTGGGTCCAGTGGCAAGACAAGAGTCGAGATGGCTGGAGATGGGACTAGGCGTAGTGGATGACCAGGATGCCTTCTGTGTCTTGTCCTGCTCTATACATTCCATGACACTTGCAGAGACCGTCTTCTTGACTGTTGGACCTTCCATTGGTCTCATCTGCTCAATCCGCCGGAGTCTGCCTTCACATGCTGGGATAGGCAACTCCCTATCTCACTGAGTGTTTGAGACCCGTCGGCTACCCTCACCTGGTTTAGCCGGCTTGTTGAAGCCGTTGCCCGGGGTGTGGCCGCTGTCGCATGCAAACAGCTACGGGGAGCCACAGGTGAGAGCTGGGTACCAGGTGGGGACCAAAGGTGGACTAACCGCCTTGAAAAGGATGAGACATGTTCCCCCACCAGAGGTGCTACCCCTCCCTGACACCCCATACACCCCAGCATAGCAGTTAAGCAGAGATTGATAGGCTCTTGTTTAATCAAGGCATCAAGGTTACACAGAGAAATAGGAGAAATGGTAGGAGAAATGGATTAAAAAAATCAGCTATCATGGAATGGTGGAACAGGCTCAATGGGCTGAATGGCCTAATTCTGCTTCCATGTCTCATGGTCTTATTGCCTATTGCTCGGTAATAATTGTTCTGCTCTCCTCTATTAAGACTGCCCAAAATATTGTGATGGTATGGCAGCATAGTGGTTAGTGCAACACTATTACAGGTCAACCACTTGGGTTCAATTCCCGTTGCTGTCTATAAAGAGTTTGTACTCTCTCCCTGTTAACATGTGGGTTTCTCCTGGGTGCTTCAGTTTCCTGCCACTTTCAAAAGATGCGCTGGCTGGCCACCGTAAATGCCCTGAGTGTGTAGGGAAGTGGTTGAATCCGGCAGGCTTAATGCAAATAAAGGAAGCTTGAAAATCATGGGATTAATGGAGGTTTAGTGTAAAATTGGAAGTTGATATTTGTCACAGACCTCTTTCCACTATATCTCTCTATGACTCTATTTTGTCTCCTGAGATTGGAACATTCCCCCTGCCTTACCACTGACGAGATCCCTCCATCCCCATCGTTTTCCTAAACCCTTTAAATACTTCATTTTCAAATACTTCTTCAATTTCCATTTAAATGATATTGCAGTCTTTGCATCAATGGCTCTGTGGTAATTTAGTCCACAATCTAAAAACCCAATTATAAATCTGAAAGAGTTTTTGTCCTTGTCAAGGAGAAGGAATCATTTCTGGCAAATGAACATTTTTCCTGTCAAATGCCTTCCCAAGAGGTTGTTCCCAAAGCAGGCTAAATCCAGGCAATATTGCCCCATTGCTGCAGTTGTACAGGGCTTTGGCGAGAGTATACTTCGAACATTGTTCATTGTTCTTGTCTCTTTATTTAAGGAGTGATGTGCCTGCTTTGAAGGTAAGTTAGAGAAGTCTCATTGCATCCCACAAAGTTCAACATAAATTTATTGTCAAAGTGTATATATGTCACCCTATACAACCCTGTGATTTATTTTCCTGTGGGCATACACAGTAAATATAAGAAACACAACAGAGCCAATGAAAGACTGCATCCAACATGATGGGCCAACAATCAATGTGCAAAAAAAAAACAAACTGCGCAAATGCTAAAAGAAAGAGAAAAAAAAGAAATAATAATAATAAATAAATAAGCAATGAATATTGAGAACTTGAGATGAAAAGTCCTTGAAAATGAGTCTAATTCAATGGGAATAGCTCAAGTGATGGGGCACTGAAGATTCAGGAACAGTTATTATCCCTCAGCCATCAGGCTCTTGAATGAGAGGGGATAACTTCACCTCAACACTGAGCTAATTCCACAACCTACAAACTCACTTTAAGGTTTCTACAACTCATGCTCTTGACAAAATGGAGGGCTGTGTAGGAGGGGAGATCTCAGAGTGGGTTAAAATGTCAGCACAACATTGTGGGCCATAGGGCCTGTACTGTGCTGCACTGTTCTGTGTTTTATATTAAGAACACATTCTGAGAGGGCTTAATAGTTTGACGCTGCTATTGGATTTGGTTTTTTATTGTCACATATACTGAACTCCATTGAAAAGCTTGCCCTGCGTACTGTTCATACAGATCACGTCATTACACAGTACATTGAGGTAGAACAAGGTAAAAAAAAACAGAATGTAGAATGAAGTGTAAAAAGTACAGAAAAAGTGCAGTGCAGGTAAACAAGAAGCTGCAAGATCATAACAAGGTAGATTGTAAGATCACAAGACCGTCAGGGCGAGGTACGGGAGCCTGAGGATGCACATAAACTCAGCGTTTTAGCAACAGCTTCTTCCCCTCCGCTATCATACTTCTGAACAGTCCCTGTACCAGTGAACACAGCCTCACTATTTTGCTGCCTTTTGGCACGATTTAATTTTGTATATTTCTTACAGTAACTTACAGTAATTTTTTAATGTCCTGCACTGTACTGCTGCTGCAAAATAGCAAATTTCGCAACACATGTCAGTGATAATAGACCTGATTCCGATCTTATTGTACAAGAGGTCTGCTCAAGATTCTGGCAGCAGTGGGGTAGAAACCATCCTTGAGTCTTGTGGTACGTGCTTTTACGTTTTTGAGTCTTTGGGAGAGGGAGAAGAGAAAAAGTCTGTGGTTAGGGTTTTTTTTTTGATTAATTGAGCCAGCAAGAAGTATAGACAGAATCCAGAATCTACAGAGAGGAGGCTGTTTCTGTGATATGTTGAGCTTGTGTCCATTGCAGAACACTTACCTCACAATGCTGTTATATATTCAGATGGGAAGCTTTCTACAGTGCATTGATAAAAGTTAGTAAGGGTTGACGGGGACATGCCAAATTTCTTTGTGGTGCATAAATTTGGCATAACAAATCTTCCCTTCACATGGAAGAATTTCTCTCACCGGATTATGAATCTTTTCAAGTGTTAGATGTGGGGCAAAGGCCTTCACATATGATCATTGCAGCTGGGCTCACTATCTGTCCAGTGAATTTGTCTTGGAATTTCCTGGAATTAATGATAAATTTATTTAAACCTGCTTCCTATAAAATAGCGAGAAAAATACAAAGGTAAAAAAGTTTTTTTTTGTTTTGTAAGTAAGGATAAAGTTAATGCTTTGTTTGGACGCTCAAGTTCAAACTTCTTGTCATTCAACTGTACACATGTATACCACCAAACGAAACAATGTTCAAGGTGCACAATCTAAATCAGAATCAGGTTTAATATCACAGACATATGTTGTTTAATAGCAGCAGTACATTGCAAAACATAATAATAATGACTATAAATTACAATGAGGAATATATAAAAATTAAATAAGTTGTGCAAATGGAGAGGGAAAAATAGCGAGGTAATGTTCATGGGTTCATTATCTGTTCAGAAATCTCATGGTGGAGGGGAAGAAACTGTTCCTGAATCATTGAGGGGATGGGGGCATGGGGCGGGATTGTTTCCTTGCTGCTGCTTGTGTGTGTGGGGGGGAGTTGGGGGGGGAGCACTCCTCTGTTTTCATGGATGTTTACAAAAGAAAAGAATTGCAGAATGTATATTGTATACGTTCCTCTGACATTAAACGTACCTATTGAACCTATTGAGTGTGTGTCTTCAGGCAGCGATGAGAAGAGAACATGGGGGTCCTTAATGATGGATGATGCTTTTTTGAGACATTCTCTTTGAAGATATCCTGGATGCTGGGGAGGCTAGTTCTCATGATGGATTTGACTGTGTTTACAACTTTTTGCATCTTTTTCTGGTCCTGTGCAGTCTCCCCTCCATAGCAAACAGTGATGCAACCAGTTAAAATGCTCTCCACAGTACATCTGTAGAAATTTGCGAGAGTCTTTGGGGACATACCAAGTCTCCTCAAACTCCTAAAGAAATATAACTTCTGTCGTACCTTCTTTATAATTGCATCTGTAATTTCCTGGAAATCGCGATGAATTTCTTGAAACCTGCTGCTACAAACATGCTGAAAAAAATCAAAGGATAGGAAAAAGAGTTGTTTTTTTTTGGTTTTGGAATTAAGGGTAAAATGAACACTTTGGTTGGGGATGGACTCACATGATGATATCTCCAGGAGTAGATTAGTGTTACAGTCAGTCGGAACTTCCATGCTGAGCACTGGGATTGCCTGCCTGACTCAAGTATGAAACTCCAAAACAAAATTGGAATATGCAGTGAATACTCAGCGTGTCTGTCATTAGCTGTGCCAAGAACCAAGAAATTACCAGTTTATGTAACTGAGCATTTAGATTAATTGCATTTAAGAAGATTCAGGATGAGGATGTCAAAGAAAGGAGAACGAAGCACACACACCTCAGTCACAGGAGTTGCACTCAGCAGCCACAGGAGATTTTTAGAGAGTCCATTGAGTGCAGAGCATCACAGGAACACTTGGTTGTTTCGGAGAGTGGTACAGAAGATAGCGCTGCAGTCTCACGGCTCCAGATACCTGGCTTCAGTCCTGACAGCTGCCTGTTTGGAATCCGCTCAGTCTCATGTCTGTATGCTTTCCCCTGGATGTTTCACTTCTTCCCACACCTCAGGGACATAGATCAGGACCCACAGCACCAGCTACAGAAACAGTTACTCCCCCGCAACCATCAGGCTCCCAAACCAGCGTGGATAACATCACTCACCACCACACTGAACTGATTCCACAATCCTATAGACTCACTTCCAAAGACTCTACAACTCATGTTCTCAGTATTATTTCTTTTTTATTTACACACTTTGTCTTCTTTTGCACATTGGTTGATCGTCAATCAATGTATAATTTTTTTCATCAGTTCTATTGCATTTCTTCATTTTCCTGTAAATGCTTGAAAGAAAATGAATTTCAAGATGGTATATAGTGCCAATTAAAAGTATTCACCCCCTCCCCCCTTGGAAGTTTTCATGTTTTATTGTTTTACAACATTGAATCACAGTAGATTTATTTTGACTTTTTTGACACTGATCAACAGAAAAAGACACTTTCGTGTCAAAGTGAAAACAGATCTCTACAAGCTCATCTAAATTCATTAGGAATATAAAAAAATATTTGATTGCGTAAGTATTCACTCTCTTTAATATGACATACCAAATCATCACTGGTGCAGCCAATTGGTTTTAGAAGTCACATAATTAGTTAAATGGAGATCACCTGTGTGCAGTCAAGGTGTTTTAAGTGATTGTAGTAAAATTACTCCTGGATCGGAAAGGTCCAAATGGTGGTGAATCAGTATCTGGGCAAAAACTACACCATGAAGACAAAAGAATACTCCAAGCAACTCCATAAAAAGGTTATTGAAAAGCACAAGTCAAGAGATGGATACGAGAAAATTTCAGAGTCACTGAATATCCCTTGGAGTATAGTTAAGGCAATCATCATGAAATGGAAATGATATGGAACAGCTGTAAATCTGCCTAATGCAGGCTGTCCTCAAAAACTGAGTGACTGTGCAAGAAGGGGACTAGTGAGGGAGGCCACCAAGAGACCGATAAAAACTCTGGAGGAGTTACAAGCTTCAGTAGCTGAGATGGGAGAGATTGTTCAGACAACAACTATTGACTGGGTATTTCACCAGTAACAGCTTTATGAGAGAGTGGCAAAGAGAAAGCCACTGTTGAAAAAAACTCACATGAAATCATGCCTAGAGTTTGCCGGAAGGCATGTGGGAAACTCCGAAGTCAACTGGAAGAAGGTCTGATCTTTTTGGCTATCAGGCTAAACGCTATGTTTGGTGTCAGACAAACATCGCACATCATCAAAAACACACCATCCCTACCGTGCAGCATGGTGGTGGCTGCATCATGCTGTGGGGATGTTTCACTGCAGCAGGCCCTGGAAGGGTTGTGAAGGTAGAGGGTAAAATGAATGCAGCAAAATATGGGGAGATCCTGGAGGAAAACCTGGTGCAGTCTGCAAGAGAACTGTGACTTGGGAGAAGATTTGTTTTCCAGCAAGACAATGACCAGAGGCATAAAGCCAAAGGTACACAGGAATGGCTTAAAAACAACAAAGTTAATATCCTGGAGTGGCCAAGTCAGAGTCCAGACCTCAATCCAAGAATGTGTGGCTGGACTTATAAATGTCTGTTCACTCATGATCCTCATGCAATCTGACAGAACTTGAGCAGTTTTGTAAAGAAGAATGTGGAAAAATTGCAGTGTCCGGATGTGCAAAGCTGATGGAGACCTATCCACACAGACTCAAGGCTGTAATTGCTGCCAAAGATGCATTTACTAAATACTGTCTTCAAGGGGGTGAATAATTATGCAAATAATTATTTTGTGTTCATTAATTGTAAAATATTCAAATGGATTTGTAGGAATTTTTTTTCACTGGCACAAAAGAGTCTTTTCTGTTGATCAGTGTCAAAAAAGCCAAATTCAACCCATTGTGATTCAATGTTGCAAAACAATAAAACATGAAGATTTCCAAGGTGGGGGGGGTGAATACTTTTTCTCGGCACTGTATGTTACTTTGATAATAAATTTCCTTTACTTTGACATGTTGGTATGCTCAATAGTCGCTTTATTACATACCTCCTGTACCCAATAAAATGGCCACTGTGTATGTTCATGGCCTTCTGCTACTGTAGCACATCAACTTCAAGGTTTCATGTGTTGTGCATTCAGAGATGCTCTTCTGCACACCCTTGTTGTAATGCCTGTATATATGTTTTAATATACCTGGCAAAACACTTTAAGAAAGTGACAGCATGGATGTGGTGTATACAGATTTCGGTAAGGTGTTTGATAAGGGTCCCCATGGCCAGCTCATGCAGAGAGTCAGGAGGCATGGGATGTTGGGGAACTTGGCCGTACTGGGTACAGACTTGGCTTGCCCATAGGAGGCAGAGGGTGGTTGTGGATGGAGTGTATTCTGCGAGGAGGACGGTGACCAGTGGTGTTCTGGAATCCCTGCTCTTCGTGATTTTTATAAATGACTTGGGTGAGAAGTGGAAAGGTGGATTAGTAGGTATACAGGTGACACTAAACTTGGTGGAGATGTGAATAATATGGTTGGTTGTAGCAGGCTGTAACAGGATATTTATAGGACACAGAGCTGGGCTGAGAAATGGCAAATGGAGTCCACCCCAGAAAAGTGTGAAGTATTTCGTTTTCGAACGTCAGGTTTGAAAATGGGATTAATGGCAGGGTTCTTAGCAGTGTGGAGGACGGAGGGATCTTGGTGTCCATGTGCATAGATCCCTCAAAGTTACTGTGCAAGTTGATAGGGTGTTTATTGAAGATGTGTTGTCCTTCATTAGTCGGGACATTGAGTTCAAGGACCAGGAGGTAATGTTGCAGCTCTGTAAAACTCCGATTAGAGCACATTTGGAATATTGTGCTCAGTTCTGTTTGCCTCATTATAGGATGGATAATGAAGCTTTAGAGATGGTGCAGAGGAAATTTACCAGGATACTGTCTGGATTGAAGAGCATGTCTTATGAGGATAGGTTGAGTGACCTTGGGCTTTTCTCTTTAGTACAAAGGAGGATGAGAGGTGATTTGAGATAGTTGTACAAGATGATAAGAGTCATAGATTGAGTGGCTAGCCCACAGACTTTTTCCCAGGGCAGAAATGGCTAATACAAGGGGGCATAATTTTTAGAGGATTGGAGGAAAGTATAGGTCAGATGTCAAATGTCAGGTTTTTTACACAGAGTGGCAGTTGCTTGGAACATGCTTCCAGGGGTGCTGGTAGAGGCAGATATGTTAAGGACATTAAAGGGGCAAATGTATGAAAAGAAATTGTAGTATCACGTGGGAGACTATCTGAGTACTGCTCTCCAGTGTTCGCTCCTAGGAGGACAAGCTAGATTGCCTGCTACTGACCCAGCACCAGACGAACTGATTTGCATTCATCCGCTGAACCAGAGCAAAGCAAGCTCTTTTGCATTCACGCACTGAACCAGAGTGAAGCAAGCTGATTTCTCATTCATCTGTTGACCCTGTGTGAGACGATTGACTGCTGCATACTACTTCTTGCAGAAACTTGTCTTTTTTTCCAGGATATCATCCCGTGCACCTTCAGTTTTTTGGCAATGTCACTCAAGGACCTGTGCTATTATTATTTTGTGACTGTATGTGCTATCGTATCTATATAGTGTGTGTGACAATATGTACAGCTACAATTTATGCTGGTGATAATATGGTGACGATTTGTGGGTAGCTTACAAAACTACTAGGTGTATATCTTCTGAACTGCTATTGCTGCAATCTGCAGCCTATAATTTACCCTTAAGAAACATACATTTGAACCTTCCGAATGCACTAGCTATTTTATGACCTCCTGAAGGACTTGGTGAACTTGACTCTCAGGGTATTTATTTTGAATTTGCACAGTTTGTCTTCATTTGCACATTGGTTGTCAGTCTTTTTTTGGTGTGTAGTTTTTTACTGATTTTATTGTACTTTGTTTTACTGTAAATTTCTGCAAGAAAATTAATCTCAATGTAGTACATGGGCGACACAAATATACTTTGATGATAAATTTACTTGGAATTTTGAAGTTTTAACCGCAACAGACTCAACACCAATATTTATCCATTTGATGATGAACCTTGACATTTATATTTACCCAAAAGTCAGTTCCAAGTCCAGAAGATCTTTTGCCTCAACTTACAAAGTTTCTTCAACCGAGTTCTTCCTATGACCAAAGCTTTTATCTCCATGAAGGAAAAAGGTAGTAGCCAAGAGGCAGCAGTACTTTCCAGTTCCACTAGACACGAATACCATTCATCTTTGCCTATTTACTCATTTCTGTTGGATCGATATTCTGGGATTCTCCACCAAATTACCTAGGACTAATGAGTCAGTCTGACAACCCATCACCATCTTATCAAAGACTATTAGGAATGGACGATTAATGCTAGTCTTTCCCATAATGGACACATGTTATGAATGAATAAATAAATAAATAACATTATTATCCAAAGGGGAAGAATAGTATGGGTAATTATAACTGAGAATACATCAGTGTGGATATGGGCCAGTTAAAAGAAAAGGGCTCTTCCAATTAATAGTGTTACTGAACTTGGCTAGAAAGCAAACATGGTGGATCTTTGATTAACATTTCTGAAAGTAAAACCACAAGTCGTCCCAGGAAGGCTTAGCAGAGGACATTCATTTAACATGTGTGGAGTAAACTTGAAGGGAGATGTCAGAAACACAAGAGATTCTGCAGATGCTGGAAATCCAGAGCAGCACACACAAAGTGTTGGAGAAACTCAGCAGGCCAGGCAGCATCAATAGAAATGAATAAATAGTAAACATTTTGGGCTGAGACCCTTCAGTAAGACAGAATAAGAAAGTGGTGGGTGATGTTAGAGGTACTTTCTTTTCACAGAGAGTGGTAGATGTGTGGCACATGCTGGTGAAGGTAGTGCAAGAGGCAGGTACATGAGGGGCATTTAAGAGACTTAAATAAAGAGACCCGTTGATCTCATGTACACTGGTTGAATGCCCAAGTTGGGTGGTCTATCATTGATTCTATTATGGTTATTATTCTGTAGATTTATTGAGTATGCCCACAAGAAAATGAATTTCTGAGTTGTATATGGTGACATACACAGTACTGTACAAAGTCTATATATTGGGAATGGCGAGGGTGGAGCACTGTGGGACAGGTGGTGAAGAAGGAGTGCCGGGTGAGGGGGTGCAGACACAACCAGCCCTGAGACACCAGGCAAGTTCGTTTGATTCCAAACAATTGGTTTATTGGTCATTATAGAATGTCTCTCTGGTGCTTCTCATTCCCTCCCTTCTTCCCTCCCCTTTTCCCAAACACGGTTCCACTCTCCCTGCCCCCTTCCCACTCTCAGTCCATGATAGAGACCCATATCAGAATCAGGTTTATCATCACTCACATATGTCATGAAATTAATTTTTTTGTGGCACCAGTACAATGCAATACGTAAATTTACCTCAGTACTGTGCAAAAGTCTTAGGCACCCTAGTTATATATATGTGCATAAGACTTCTGTTTTTATAATAAATTTACTTGGAACTTTGAGTCTCTTGAGCACAAATGAAAGAAAAATATAGGTCTATGTAGGAGGGAAGAGTTAGCCTGACTGTGGAGTATATTTATCTGGGTCGGTACAACATTGTGGGCAGATAGGCCTGTACTGTTCTATATTCTTTGTCCTAAATCCATCTTAAGCCAATTTTGAACGTACAAATATTCGATTCTGTGGACTTTCTTTCTTTGTAAACTAATGCTCACGGAGTAGAGTCTCGTTCCTATAATATGACAGTATTAATTGTGGCTGTTTTAATCTGCCCATGCATTTTAAAATGGGGAGCAGTAATTTTCTAAGTCAATTAGTCATTATGCTACAACACACTTTACATCGGCTGCTTTTAAGTGTAATAGCCCGATAAGGCTCAACAGCGATGGTCTATGATCAATTATACATTTGACAGGTGCGAGCCTCTTCGCAATTATCACACTTCTCCAGGAGATCAGAAAGTGACTGAGAGCGAGAGAAAAGAACACTTATTGAAGAAGAATTATGTGATTAAAAAGAGTTAGTGCTGGCAAGGCAGAGTGAATCACTGAGCTTGGGGGTGGGGGGTGGTGGGGTCTTTACTCAGAGCAGGGGAGGGGGAGGGCACAAGCTGGCAGGTGATAATGTGGTAGTGTATGGGGAATTAGAGGGATGTTGAGGAAATCATTTTACCAAAAGACATAGTAGCAGAATTTGGCCATTCAACCCTTCGAGTCTGCTCCGCCGTTCCATCATGATCCCACTCTCCTGCCTTCTCCTTGTAACCCTAACTAATCAAGGACCTCTCAAGCCATTGGTGGCAGTGAATTCACCATTCTCTGGCTAAGGAAATTACTCCCCATCTCCATTCTAAATGGATATCCCCCTATACTGAGGCAGTGCCCCCAGTCCTGGACTCCCCCACTTATAGGATACATCCTCACCACATCCACTTTATCTCATTATGTGCCATGTCATATGTTGTAGGTGATCACAGTCTTATGATCATGATTGATCTTGGCAAAATTTTCCACATAATTGTTTGCCATTGCCTTCATCTGTGAAGACAGTTTACAAGACAGTTGACCCTAGCCATGATCAATACTCTTCAGAGATGTCTGCCTGGCGTCAGTGGTCACATAATCAGGACTTGTGATCTGCACCAGCTGCTCATCCGACCATGCCCCACCTGCTCCTGTGGCTTCAAGTGACCCTGATTTTGGTGGTGGGGAGGGGGCGTTGCTAAGTAGGCACAACACCTTGCTCAAAGGTGTCCTGCAGGCTAGCGGAGGGAAGGAGGGCCTTACACCTCCTCTGATAGAGAAGTATCACCATTCCGCCACCCAGCACTCTATCAAGACCTTTCAATGTTTGATAGGGTTTAATGAGATCCCCCCCCTCATAACCCTTCAGAACTTTAGCATGTACAGGCCAGAGCCATCAAGCACTCCACATCTGTTAACCAGGATTAAACAATTCAGATAAAAAACTACTCTTACAGCACAGGGTCTGTCTCTGACTCACTCTATGAATGTGTGGAGGCAACAGAAATCCTGACCATGCCTTCAAGGTGCTTATGTGTACTCAAAGTACTGCGACTTGTAGTCATCTATAAAAGATATCAATAAACTCGAAAGGGTGCAGAGAAAATTTACAAGGATATTGTTGGGATTTGAGGACCTGAGTTGTTGGGAAAGGTTATGTAGAATCATGGAGCATAGAGTCACAGAGCAGTACAGCACAGAAACAGGCCCTTCAGCCCATCTAATCCATGATGAACTATTATTCTGTCTAGTCCCAGTGACCTGCACCTGGACCGTAGACCTTCATAACTTTCTCATATATGTACCAATCCAAATTTTCCTTAAATTTTGAAATAGGTTATGACATTATTCCCTGAAACACAGAATGAGGAAAATGTTACGGAGGTATTCAAATCTACAAGACGAATCAATAAGGTGAACGCTTAAAAGAAGAGATTCTGCAAACGCTGGAAATCCAGAACAGCACACACAAAATGTTGGAGGAACTTAGCAGGCAGCATCTGTGGGGAGGAATGAACAGGTGATATTTCAAGCCAAAACCCTTCAGTGAGAAGAAGGATAAAAGCAAGCAGTCTTTTTCCATTGAGGCTGGGTGAGACTACAGCTAGAGGTCATGGGTTAAGGGTGAAAGGTGAATTTTTTTTTTAATGGTAACATGAGGGGCAACTTCTTCATTAAGAGGATGGCATAAGTGTGGAATGAGGTGCCAGCAGAAGTTGTGAATGTGGATTCAGTTGTACCATTGAAGAGAAGTTTGATAGGTACATAGACCACTGCAGCACAGTCCAGATCCTTTGGCCCATGATGTTGTGCTGACCTTTTAACCAATTCTCAGATCAATATACCCCTTCCTTGCTGCATAGTCCTTCATTTTTCTATCTAAGAGAAGTTCGGATAGGTACATGGGTAAGTGAGGGTTATGGTCTGGTTGCAGGTAGATGGGACTAGGCAGAAGACCAGGATGGCATGTAGTAGATGGGCCAAAGGGCCCACTACTGTGCTGTGGTGCACTATAACTCTACAGCAAGCGGGAGAGCAAGGTGAGTTTCGGTTTGGTACCTCTTCAATTGGGTGCAGCTGGCTGAGTGTCATCCTTTGGTGCTGTAGAGTTGTAGGCTTTCCATAATTCTCAGATAGCACAGAATGAAGGGTGGGGGAATATAAATTCCAAGGGTATATTTGATTGTGCTTGGGCCACTGAAGTCTGCCAGTGAAAGGGTATAAATCAGGTAAATGGTAGCAAGCTTTTTCCACTGAGATTGGATAAGAAAAGAACTAGAGGTCATGGGGCAAAGGTTATGGGTGAAATGTTTAAGGGGGCACTTCTTCGCTTGGAGTGTGGTGCATTCACTCGGGGTGTGGTGAGAGTGTGGAACGAGCTTCCTTCAATCTTAGTGTGGTGTGGGTACAGAATGGGCTGCCAACGGAAGTTTATTTTATTATTTTTATCTAGAGCAGCGTTTCCCATCCTTTCTTATGCCCCGGATGGACTCCAGGATGGGAAC
The DNA here is from genome assembly GCF_963921235.1 of Mobula hypostoma. Lineage (NCBI taxonomy): Eukaryota > Metazoa > Chordata > Chondrichthyes > Myliobatiformes > Myliobatidae > Mobula > Mobula hypostoma. The sequence goes on from NC_086099.1 coordinate 8,254,337, forward strand.
CCTGGTTTAGAAATACGGAACAGAGTAGTCTCTTGGGCTCACCGAGCTGCACTGTCCAGCAATCCACCTATTTAACCTCAGCGTAATCACAGGACAATTTACTGTGACCGGTTAATCCACTAACTTGTATGTCCTTGAACAGTGGAAGGAAATCAAGGGTCTTGGAGAAAACCCACACTTTCCTAGGAAGAACATACAAACTTAGTGTTGGAATTGAACACTGAACTTCGACCCCATTGGCTGTAATAGCATTGGTGTGAGTCCTGAGACTCTTGTACCTTCTACGTAATGGCAGCAATGGGAAAAGAGCATGGCCTGGGTGGTGAGGAATGTTGATGATGGATGCTGATTTCCTATGACAGTGTTTCATGTAGATAATGTGCTCGAGCTGCTGAAGTCTGGTGGTAAACCAGTCTGTGGCTCAGTAGGGTTCCACCAGCTGTCGTCTACTCCCTGGCAGCTTGGCAGATTTGTTTAAACGAGAAATGATTTGTTGAACTTTTCTCTAACGTGCATAAAAAAATCTTGCAAAGCTCTCTCAAATACTACAAGTATTAAGAAGCAGTAAACAGTCTGTAAACAGACTAAGCAGAATAGAGGGAAGTAAAACCCTCCGGGTAATTTATCAAGAACCCAACCTCCCAGGTCATTCTCTTAACTTGCTGCTGCCATCAAGAAGAAGGTACAGGATCTCAGGACCTATTCCACCAGGTTTTGGAATAGTTAGTAATCCTCAACCATCAGGGTCTTAAACCAGACGGGGCAACTTCACTCACCCCATCACTGAACTGTTTCCACAACCTATGGACTCACTTTCAAGTTCTCTTCATCTTATGCTTTCAATAATTATTGTTTGTTTGTTTATTTATTTATCTTTCTCAATTTGTATTTGCACAGTTTGTTCTCTTTTGCACGTTGGTTGTTTGTCTGCCCTGTTGGGTGTGGTCTTTCACTGATTCTACTGCGTTTTTTGGATTTGCTGTGCATGCAAGAAAATGAACCTCAGAGTTGTATATGGTTATGTATATGTATTTTGATGATAAATTTCCTTTGACTTTTGACTGGAACTTTAAAATTAGCAGAACCTTTTTTTTTTGCAGCCCGTTCTGTCTTGATGTCTTTTCTTATTTCAGGGTTGTCAGAATGGTTAATTCAGGCTTTCCATTTTGCCTGAGTAATGAATTCTAACTGAGAGCCGAACGACCTGTTGACACAGCATCAGACACGCTTTGCTCAATGACAGTATCTCACAGACACGAGCTTTGGCTCCCATCCATCACAGCAGCCAGGAGGCAGAAAGTCTGTTTCTGCACCTTCCCGACTTCATTTAAAAAGCGTCTTAGACAGGAAGTTTCAAGAATCAAGATGGTTTTTTTGTCAGTCTTAAGAGATGAGAAGGAATTTTTTTAGCCTGAGGGTGGTGAATATGTGGGAATCATTGCCATAGTCAGCTGTGGAGGCTAAGTTTTTGGTTAAGTATAAAGCGGAGGTTCATAGGTTCTTGATTTTAAGAGTATTAAAGGTTATGGGGAGAATGGGGTTGGGAGGAATATCAAATCAGCCATGATGGAATGGCAGAGCAGACTTGATGGGCCAAAAGGCTTAATTCTGCTCCTATGCCATATGGTCTTTTGCTTCTCACATCATTCGCTGTAAACTCTGGAGCAGGGTTTTCCGAACTGTTTTTACGCCATGGACCCCGACCATTAACTGAGAGGTCTGTGGACCCCAGCTTGGGTATCCCTGATCTAGAAACAATTTTGCATGAAAATCCCAGGAGATCAGCAGTCTCTGTGATACTCAAACCACCCTGCTTGGCACCAACAATCATTCCACGATCAAAGGCACTGGGATCACACTTCATCCCCATTCTGATGTTTGGTCTGAACAACAACTGATGCTCTTGACAATATCTCCACGCTGTTATGCACTGAGTGGCTGTCACATGATTGGCTGATTAGATATTTGCATCAAGGAGCAGGTGTACAGTGTACCTAACAATGTGAGCACTGTGTGTACAATGGTCATTGAGTGATTAGCTTACATACACAGACTGAGTGTGTGTAGGAAAGGGTTAAGTGACGAAGCATCTCTTGGCAAGAGGAGCTTTTCTAAGTGTCAGCAGAGCGTATGAAAACACCATAGGATGGTGGACAATGAAACAAACGAGAACCAGGTTTATTAATACCGAAGTATGCTGTGAAATATGGGTCCTGGTGAAGGGTCTTGGCCCGAAACATTCACTTTTCTTTCCCACTGTTGATGCTGCCTGACCTGCCGAGCTCCTCCTGCACATCGTGTTTATTGTTCTCGATTTCTGGCATCAGCAGTACCTCCTGTGTCCGTGAAACTTGCGGTATTGCAGCTGTAGTGCAGTGTAATACACAAATTATTGAGGTACAGTGTGGAACAGGCCCAGGCCCTTCCGGCCTTTCGAGCCGTGCTGCCCAGAACCCCCTGATTTAACTGTAACCCAATAATGGTATAATTTGTAAAGACCAGTTGACCTGTCAACTGGTATGTCTTTAGACTGCGTGGATACTGAAATAACCAGAGGAAACCCACGTGGTCAAGTGAAGAACGTACACACTCCTTACAGGCAGTGGTGGGATTTGATGCCCGGTCACTGGTACTGTAAAGCATTGTGCTGACCACTACACTACTGTGCTGTCCTATACTATATAATACAATAAGAAATCTATTTCTCAGTTAAATCATCACAAAAAATTCTCATAAATAGTGAGTTAGTGTTCATAGACCATTCCTAAATCTGATGACAGAAGGGAAGAAGCTGTTCCTGAAACATTGAGTGTGTGTCTTCAGGCTCCTGTACCTCCTCCTTGATGGTCGCAATGAGAAGTGGGCATGGAGGTCCTTAATGATGAATGTCGCCTTTTTGAGGTACCACCTTTTGAGGATGGTGGGGAGACTAGAGCCCATGATGGAACTGGCTGAGTCTGCAGCCTCCTCCAGTTTTTCCAGTGCTGGGCATTGGTGGCTCCATATCAGATGATGACACAACCAGTCTGGTTACTCTCCATGGTACGTCTGTAGAAATTTCCTTGAGTAGAGGGGTAGCAGTGTGCAAAGAAATGGAATGAGCACAGATGAGCATCAGCGATGGGATGGACAAGGTGGGCTGTTTGCTGTCGCATTTCTGCAATTCCACCCCCCCCTCACCCATTTACCAAGCTCCGCTGCCTTTTTCCCCATTCTAGGAGCAAACAAAAGGGTTACATGGTATTGGTGTCTGAAATAATGGGTGGCTTATTTATAAGTTGGTGTGTATCAGTCATAGCTGATCTACCTGAGTGTGAATTTGTTAGAGCTTTGTCATTCTTAGTTGATGGATAGAGGAGAGGAGGAATTTCTTTAGCCAGAGGGTGGTGATTCTGTGGAATTCTTTGTCACAGATGGCTGTGGAGGTCAAGTCATTGAGTATATTTCAAAGATTCAAAGTACATTTACTATTAAAGTATGCATGCAGTGTATAACCTTGAGATTCATCTTTCTACAGACAGCTGGGTAACAAAGGAACACCATAACACCTGTTCAAAGACAGCATCAAACACTCAATGCCAAAAACAGGGCAAATCATGCAAAAGTGCAGGTTGATAGGTTCTTGATTAGTCAGGGTGTCAAAGATTACAGGGAGAATGCAGGAGAATGGGGATGACAGGGATAATAAATCAACCATGGTGGAATGGTGGAGCAGAATTGATGGACGGAATAGCCTGATATTTCTCCTATGGCATATGAGATTACCAGTAAAACTACACTTTGATAAGAGAGTGGTGGCTGCAGGAAGACTTAATTAACAGTCTAGGACATTATTACAGAATAAGATGTGTTACCACAGGTTTAACAACAAATCCAGTTTTCTATTACAATAAAGGGTGCACACTGTATAATTAGTGAAGTCCCTAAAACTTGGATGTATTCCATGTCTCTACTTCTAGGCTTTGTCTGTGGCTCCCTGTTACCATATTAGCACAGCCCACATCTCTATTTGCTAATTATTTATACTGTGGCAACCTGGTGGCCAGCTATTTTAATTCTGATTCCCATTCCCATTCTGACACATCAGTCCATGGTTTCCTTTTATGTCAAGATGAGGCCACCCTCTGGTTGGACAAGCAACAAATTATATTCCATCTAGACAACCTTCAACTTGATGACATTAATATCAGTTTCTCCTTCCGGAAAAACAAAATGGCTCCTTTTTCTATTTCCCACTCTTCATACCTGCCTATCACCTCCACCTGGTGTCCCTTTCCGCTTCCCTTTCTTCCATGGTCCACTCTCCTCTCCTATCAGATTCCTCTTCTCCAGTCCTTTGCCTTTCCCACCCACCTGGCTTCACCTATCACCTTCATAGCTATCCTCTCCCCACCCCCCCCACCTTTTTATTCCGGCAGCTCGACCCTCCCTTTCCAGTTCTGATGAAGGGTCTCCACCTGAAGAGTTGACTGTTTAGTCATTTCCATAGATGCTGCCTGACCTGCTGAGTTCCTCCAACATTTTGTGTGTGTTGTTTTTATATGTCACTGCGTCTTGCCTCAGGTCATACAAAAGTGCTACTCAATTAATTAGGCTGTGGGTAGTTCCCTTGTCCATCTCCAGAATTGTACCATGGAACAGTTTTCCTGAAAATATAAGTTTCCCACATTAACATCTCTCTCAAGATGCTGTAGCACTGATGGAACAGCTCTCGCTCAGTAATGTGGTACATCTGACTAGATTTCTCCATAACTTGGAGTTTGACCCATCACCTTCTGACTCAAAGAAGACTGTGCTACCGATGATGTTTTGGGCAAACAATGTACCTTTGCTAACATGGGGCTTGCAGCAAAGTAAGGGAACTTGGCAACTTTCAAATGAAAGACTTCCAAGCAAATGTTGCCTTTGTGTTACTTTTGTAGGGGTCAAAATAGACAATGAAATTGGAGTTGACGCAGAAGCTGCTTAATGATTGTGAGGAAATACACACAAAATGCTGGAGGAACCCAGCAGGTCAAGCAAAGTGAATTTATTTTCAAAGTACATATATGCTACCATATTCTTGTTGGCGTTTACAGGAAAATAAAGAAATACAATAGAACGTATGGAAAATAAACTAACATAAAAAGAGTAAGAAATAATCAATGTGCAAAAGAAGACAAACTGTGCAAACAAATAAATAATACTGAGAACATGAGTTGTAAAATCCCTGAAAGTGAGTCCATAGGTTGTGGAATCAGTTCAGTGTTGAGGAGAGTGAAGTTATCCATCCTGGTTCAGGAGCCTAATGGTTGTAGGGTAATAAATGTTCTTGAACCTAGTGGTGTGAGACCATGAATAACCAATCAAAAGTCTGAGTCACTTGTACTTTGTCCATTACAATTGTATGGACAGATATTATTGTGGACAGAACTCACCATGTTTGTGATGCAGTGGATGACACCCAGAAATGGAGGCAACAATGAAGACAAACAGAGCTGATTCTTTCAGGGAGTTACTGTGTTTACTACAATACACTTTTCAAACCTTATCTACTGCAATTGTATCACACGGTAGCCTCAGGAATTGTTAAAAATATTGCTCAATAACCAATTTTGTTCCCCACTGCAAGACATTTGGCAATTTGACCAGGATAATTTCCACAAAGTATTCCTTCCCTTTAAAATACAAGCTTGGATTTTTCTACGGATTCCTCATGATCAGGCTTAATTTGAAGTATTGGGTGCAGTTTTGGTCACTTACCTGCAGGGAAGATGTAAATAAGGTTGAAAGAGTACAGGGAAAATTTACAAGGATGTTCCTGGGAATGGAGGACTTGAGTTATGGGGAAAGATTGAATAAGTAAAAACTTTATTCCCTGGAGTCCTGCTTGGTGGTGCAATAATATCAGCGCCAGACTCCGGAGTGAAGGTTCCTGAGTTCGAATCCAAGTCGGGTTGGGCGTCAAGCTAGCAACTTGGCCTCGTAAAATCAAGAATAGCTTGCTATGGAAACACCATCAAAAAGACGGTGTCCGGATAACTCCACTGCCGAATTAAGGGCTAATCTTCTTTATTCCTTAGAATAAAGATAATTGAGGAGAGATTTGATAGAAGTATACAAAATTATGAAGGATATAGATAGGGCAAATGCAAGTAGACCTTTTCCACTGAGATTGGGTGTGGCTACTGCTAGAGGTTATGGGTTAAGGGTGAAAGTTTTCAATAGGCTTTTAATAGGTACATTTAATGTCAGATAAATGTATACAATATACGTTCTGAAATTCTTTTTCTTCGCAAACATCCATGAAAACAGAGAAATGCCCCAAAGAATGAATGACAGTTAAATGTTAGAACCCCAAAGCCCCCCTAGCCCCCCCCATGCATAAGCAACAGCAAAGCAACGATCCTCCTCCTCTCCTGCAAGGAAACAAAAACATTGGCATCCCCACCGAGCTCCCAAGCGTGTAGCAAAGCATCAGTAAAGACACAGACAAGTTTAAGGGGAACGGGAAGGGACCATCTTCACTCAGAGGATGGCAAGAGTGCGGAACTAACAGCCAGCTCAAGTGGTGGGTGCGATTTTTATTTCAATGTTTGAGAGAAGGTTCGGGTTCAGGTTGATGGGACGAGGCATTTTAAATGGTTTGGCACAGACTAGATGGGCCAAAGAGCCTGTTTATGTGCTGTAGTTTCTATAACTCTGTCATCCCAAGATAGCCTTGGGTGGAACAGTAGCACAGTGGTTAGCACATTCACTTTAGAGCGTCAGCAACCACTGATGAGGGTTTGATTCCTGCACTGTCTATTTGTATGTCGTTCCATGTGGGCTTCCCCCTCCATTCCAAAGACGTATGGGTTGGGCTAGATGGCTGTGCGCATGCTATGTTGGCTTTGGCAGGTGTCAGCACTTGTGGGCTGCCCCTAGCACGATCCTCGCTGATTTGATTTGATGAAAACCATGCATTTCACTGTATGTTTCGATGTCCATGTGACAAAACTAATCTTTTCATTACCCTTATAGAACATCATGCCACGTTGTAAAGCTTATGTGAACATCTTCAGGTGGAGGATAACATCCTTTGTTGTGTATTTAATATTTCTTTATATATTGGTTGATTAAGCATTCTTGCTCATTTAAATAATTTACTACAGGTTACATGTATGAATACATTAAATGGATACGTCTTGCACTATCATGTTCTACTTGCATGCCTCGTTTAAAGTAAACACAAAGTTAAACGCACATTTTGGATTTCCATGCCTTCCTTTGAATTAGTTTAATGTTTTGAAGATACAAAACATAAAATCCACTGCTATTATATCTCATTCTATGGGATGACAGTGCGGTTTTACTGGATGAAAGATCTGGAGAGGTTGAAGAGTTTAAATTCAGTTTAAATATCTGGGAATAAAAAGTCTAATATTTTAAGTGGTCATAAAGCTACCAGATTAGTGTCAAAACAGATCAATAATATCCAGCTGGAAAAGAAAACCACTCTCCTCGGCCTTTATGTGATGGCAGTCTCCCAGCACTGTGTTTGGTTCTTAATGGCCCCACGGGGTAGTCGAGAGAAAAACACACATATCAAAACTGGCTTTCAGAAACACCACACGCTCGCACAAACACACGCACACTGCCTCAGAGAACACTTTCATGCAGATAATACTGATAGTAAAGCTTGTGTTGTCAGAGAGAGGGAATGTTTGAAAACCCAGTATGGGGAACTGCTATTGGGATCTGCGATGAATCAAAGTGGTTTTTTTGAACTCTATCAAAACTAAACAGAGTGTTGTGGATAGTGTGGAGGGCTATGAGAGGTTACAGTGGGACATCGATAGGACTCAGAACTAGGCTGAGGAGTGACAGACGGAGTTCAACCCAGATAAGTGTGAGGTTGTTCATTTTGGAAGGTCAAATATGATGGCAGAATATAGTATTAATGGTAAGACTCTTGGCAGTGTGGAGGATCAGAGGGATCTTGGGGTCCGAGTCTATAGGACACTCAAAGCTGCTGCGCAGGTTGACTCTGTGGTTAAGAAGGCATACGGTGTATTAGCCTTCATCAATCATGGGATTAATACATTCAGTTCTGGTCACCTCACTACAGGGAGGATGTGGAAACTATAGAAAGGATGCAGAGGAGATTTACAAGGATGTTGCCTGGATTGGGGAGCATGCCTTATGAGAATAGGTTGAGTAAATTCGGCCATTTCTCCTTGGAGCGACGGAGGATGAGAGGTGACCTGATAGAGGTGTATAAGATGATGAGAGGCATTGGTCATGTGGATAGTCAGTGGCTTTTTCCCAGGGCTGAAATGGCTAAAATGAGAGGGCACAGTTTTAAGGTGCTTGGAAGTAAATACAGAGGAGCGATGTCAGGGGTAAGTTTTTTATGCAGAGAGTGGTGAGTGTGTGGAATGGGCTGCCGGGAACGGTGGTGGAGGCGGAAATGATAGGGTATTTTAAGAGACTCCTGGATAGGTACATGGAGCTCAGAAAAATAGAGGGCTATGGGTAACCCTAGGTAATTTCTAAATGTTTGGCACAACATTGTAAGCTGAAGAGCCTGTATTGTGCTGTAGGTTTTCTGTGTTTTTATGTTTAGAATCAATCCCGTTTTATTTCAGGGGGTGGAATATTAGATGAAAGTTTTAGATACAAAGTTAGTTAAGCCTCCACATTCTCAATTACGGAAAGAATTCCAGAGTCAAGACTGTCTATTGAAGTATATCATGGATTAAGTTTGCCTCCATATATGTCTCATTGGATTTTCTTTCACTTGGTATCAATTCAATCTATTTATTGTTTTGCTATCTATTTACTTGGCTTCTTGTCTTTTCCTTTTGATATCTTATTTTTCTGCTTTATTGATTAATTCTGAGGGGAGCAATTGGTGAATGAAAATCACATGAAACTTGAGGTTTCTGAAATACTGTTTCCTGTACCAGAATTTGAGGCAGCATGGTAGGGTAGTGGATAGCATGGCACTATTATAATGCCTGTAACACAGGCTCAGTTCCTGCCACTGTCTGCACTGGGCGGAGTTAAGAAACTGCAAGGGTGAAAAAACATTATGGGAATCATATATAGGCCTCAAAATAGTAGCTAAGATGTGGGGTTGAGATTGCAAAGGGTGCTGGAAAAGGCATGTAATGGGCAATGACACAATTGTAATGGGGGACTTCAATATGCAAGGGGATTGGGAAAATCAGCTGGTGTCGGATTGCAAGAGAGGGAATTTGTTGAATGCCTACAAGATGGCTTTTTAAAGCCGTTTGTGCTTGAGTCTACTTGGGGAAAAGCTATCTTAGATTGGGTGTTGTGTAATAACCCAGCCCTTATGAGGGAGATTAATGCCTTAGGCTGCAGTGATCATGATAAGATTGGATTCATACTGCAATTTAAGAGGGAGAAGCACAAGTCACATGTATCAGTATCACGATGGAATATAAGGAATTACAGAGGCATGAGAGAGGAGCTTGCCCAGGTGGATTGGAGAAGGATATTGGTGAGGATGACAGCAGAGCAGAGATGGCTGAAGTTTCTGGGAATAGTTCCCAAGGTGTAGGATAGATACGTCCCACAAAGGAAGAACATGTCTAATGGCAGGGCTAGGCAACTGTGACTGACAAGGGAAGTTAAGGACTGCATAAAAGCCAAGGGAAGGGCATATAAGGTAGCAAACGTGAGTGGGAAGTTGAATGATTGGGAAGTTTTTATAATTCAACAAGAGGCAACTAAAAAAGTATAAGTAAGGAAAAGATGAAATATGAGGGCAAACTGTCGATAATATAAAGCAGGGTACCAAAAGATTTTTCAGTTATGAGGAAACATAGGAATCTACAGCACATTACAGGCCTTTTGGCCCAGAATGTGGTGTTGGCCATGTAACATACTCCAAAAACTGCCTAGAATTACCCTACCACATAGCCTTCTAGTTTTTTAAGCTCCGTGTACCTATCCGAGAGTCTCTTTAAAGACCCTATTGTATCCGCCTCTACGACTGTTGCTGGCAGTGCATTCCATGTACCCACTACTATCTTGTGTGAAAAACTTACGTCTGACATCCCCCTTGTACATATTTCCAAGCACCTTAAAACTATGCCCCCTCATTTTAGCCATTTCAGCCCTGGGGAAAAGCCTCTAGCTATCCACACAATCAATGCCTCTCATCGTCTTATACACCTCTATCAGGTCACCTCTCATCCTCCATCACTCCGAGGAGAAAAGGCCAAGTTCACTCAACCTACTTTCATAAGGCACGCCCCCCCAATCCAGGAAACATCCTTGTAAATCTCCTCTGCACTCTCTCTCTGATTAAAGAGTAAAAGAGAGGTGAGAGTTAATATTGGCTACCCTGCTGTCAGTGAATAAATCAGTGACTTGGACTTGCAGCATTCCACATGAACAATGTCTAACAGGTCCTTGCACTCACAAGAAAAGTGACAAAGTCAATCAGCTGCTGTTAGATGTGAACAGTGTCTTCATACACTGACTCCTCTGATGCGGGCAGCAGCACAATCTGTACCAAGTCCTGCTCCTTCAGTTTCTCCACCAAAAAGCAGCTCACTGATGGGATAATCCCGCAGTATTTTATTTTTCTAATGTTCAGCAGTATCTTGCAATCGTCTAAATACATTGCAGTTTGTTGTGGTCACGAGCAGATAGGATGCTGTGCTATATCCAGAGAGGATGTTTTCTATTTTGCATTAATACAAATTGGTGAGGGCCAGAGGAACATGCCACATTCCTTTAGCCTCTTGAGGAAGCAGTGGTGAGCATTTGAAAGGTGACGATCTCTGACAAAGGGTTGGAATATCGGTGAAGAACACATCTTTCAAGTGGATTCTAACAGCGATCTTCAGGGCTCTATGTTGAATACTTGGGTGACAGCCAACATGAGTTGTGCTGTGTTTACTTCACTGCAGGGCAGCCGGTGAAACAAATTACACAACGGAGAAATAGTTGGCCAGAAGTTGTCTGTGGTGAAAGTATGGAGGTAACCACGAGGTGCAAATACAAAGTCATGGAGCAAATCATTCAATCTAAAATTAGATGTGTGGAGGAGAGTATATTGACTGGTTGCATCACGCCCTGATATGGAAAATCTAATGGTCTTGAATGGAAAAGCCTACATAAAGTAATGGATGCTGCCTAGTCCATCACGAGTAAAGCCCTCCCCACCATTGAGCACATCTACACAGAGCGCTGTTGTAGGCAAGCAACATCCATCATCAGGGATCCCTACCACCTCTCCTCTCACTGCTGTCATCAGGAAGGAGGTACAGGGGCTTCAGGACTCACAGCACCAGGTTCAGGAACTGTTATTACTCCTCAGCCATCAGGCTCCTGAACCAGATGCGTAACTTCACTCAGCTTCACTCACCCCATCACTGAACTCTTCCCACAACCTATGAACTCACTTTCAATGACTCTTCTTCTCTTGTTCTTGATATTTATTGCTTATTTATTTATTATTACTATATATTTTTTCCTCTTTGTATCTGCAGTTTGTTGTCTTCTGCACACTGAGAGTTTGTCCAGTTACAGAGGGAGGTACGGAGGTCCAGGTTTTGGAGCTTGTTGATTAGAACCGAGACTACGATTCTTTTGAACTTCATTCTAATCAGGCAACACGGTAGTGTAGCGGTTAACGTAACACTATTACAGCACCAGTAATTTAGGTTAAATTCCCAACACTGTCTAGAAGGAGTTTATATGTTCTCACCATGACGGCATGGGTTTCCTCTCACATTCCAGGGACGTACAGATTAGTAGTTAAATTGGATGTAACTGGGCAACGTGGACTTGTTGAGCCAGAATGGCCTGTTACCTTGCTGTACCTCTATGTACTAAATACTAAAATATCCTGACACCCCTCAAATCTCCTTTACATTTCTCTCCTCTCACTTTATACCTGTGCTCTCCAGTGTTAGCTTCTTCTGGGTTGGAAAAAAAGTACTGATTATCAACCCATCATAATTTTATAGCACTCCCTAAGATCACCCCTCAACCTGCTACATTCAAGTGAGAATAAACAGCCCATTCTGAGGTTGTGCACTCTGGCCTTATACTCACACACTGCAGGAAACATCCTCTCCCCATTCACTCCATCCAAGCCTTTCGATATTCAATAGGTTTCAATGAGATCTGACCTCATTCTTCTAAACTCCAGTGAGTACAATCCCAGAGCCATCAAATGTTCCCCATGTGTTAACCCTTTCATTCCTGGGATCATTCTCGTGAACGTCCTCTGCACCCTCTCCAATGCCAGCACATCCTTTCTTAGATAAGGGGCCCAAAATTGCTCCCAATACTCAGTGTGATCTGTCCCATGCCACATAAGTCCTCAGCATCACTTCCTTGCTTTTAAATTCTAGTCCTCTTGAATGAATGCGAGCACTGCATTTGCCTCCCTTACCACCAACTTAATTTGCAAGTTAACATTCAGGGAATCCTGCACAAGGACTCCCAAGTCTCTTTGCACCTCTGATTTCTGAGTTTTCTCCCCACTTAGAAAATAGTCAATACATTTATTCCTTTAACCAAAGTGTGTGACTGTAGACTTCCCTACACTGTGTTCCATCTGCCACTTCTTTGTTCATTCTCCTAATCTGTCTGAATCCTTCTGCAGACTCCCTGCTTTGTCAACACTACCTGTCCCCGCACTTATCTTCGTATTGTCCGCAAACTTGGCCACAAAGCCATGAATTCCTCATTCGAATCATTGACAAATAATGTGAAATGAAACAGTCCCAGAACTGACCATCGTGGAAAACCACTAGTTACCAGCATCCAACTAGTTCCCATTCTTTGCCTCCTGCCAGTCAACCACTGAAGTCAGGCCAGCTAGTCTATGATTTTCTGTCTTTTGCCTCCCTTCCTTCTTAAAGAGTGGAGTGACGCTTGCAATTTTCTGGTCCTCTGGAACCATTCTAGACTCTACAGTAGGGATTCTTGAAAGATCATTACTAATGTCCCCACATCTTTACCTCCCCCACCCTCTCTCCACTTTGCACAGGGATAATTGCCGAGGTTGGGGGGGGGGGGGCGCGAATCAGTGGAGAGGGATGAGTGTGTTCCCTTTGGAAAGTGGAGAATGGGGGTCGGGTGAGGGAAGGATGTGTTTGGTAGTAGGATACAGTAAATAGGTGGTTGGTTTTGGCAGCCAGACTACAGGAAGTATCAAAAATTATGAGCTAATAGTGTCATAGAACACTACAACACAGAAACAGGGCAACACACACAAAATGCTGGAGGAACTCAGCAGACTAGGCAGCATCTATGGAAATTAATAAACACAAGAGATTCTGTAGATGCTCAGAATCCAGAGCAACACAGACAAAATGCTGGAGGAACTCAGCAGGCCAGGCAGCATCCATGGAAATGAATAAACAGGTATGTTTTGGGCTGAGACCCTTCATCAGAACTGGAAAGGAAGGGGGCAGATGCCAGAATAAGAAGGTTGGGAGAGGGGAAAGAGGGCAAGCTAGAAGGTGATAGGTGAAGCCAGGTGAGTGGGCGAGGAGGGATGAAGTAAGAAGCTGGAAGGTGATAGGTGGGAAAGGTAAAGGGCTGGAGAGGAAGGCATCTCATAAGAGAGGAGAGTGGAGCATGGGAGAAAGGGAAGAAGGAGGTGATGAGCAGGTAAGAAGAAGAGGTATGGAATAGAAGAAAATGGAAGGGGGAGGGAAAGCAAAATTTACTAGGATGAGAAATTGATGTTCGTACCATCAGATTGGAGGCTACCTAGATGGAGTATGAGGTTTTTCTCCTCCAACCTTGAGCGTGGAGGAGCAACACCTCAGGCAGAAGAGGAAGCCACAGACCTTTCGGCCCATCTACATGTCAGACTATTATTCTGCTTTTGACGGATTGCATTTGATGAAAAAAAAACAGATGTAAACAGCTTCTGTCTGTTAAACCTGGCAGGATAAAATTGTGTGACATTTCTGCACTGTTGATGTGCCAGAAACTTCATGAAAATTCACCCATGCGTGAGAAAAGCATCAGTAGGCCAGACGAGAGATTTGACTGGATGCGATTATGCCCGTCCAACAAATTTCTCTTCCACAAACATGACAGGGACTTACAAATTAAACATGCCCTTCAGGAACCCGGCCAGTCTACGTAGCATGAAACAGTTGGATGGTCATTGCTTCTGCATGCTTTCTGTTTTGAGATAGATTGAATTTCGAAGTGCCTCGAACATAGCTGAGAATTAAATAGCACTGTCTGCCAAACAGATTCGCAGAAAAAAGTGCAAAAGATCCTGCAGATCAACACACACAACCCTGGTGGAATCAAAGGCAAGAATCGAACCTCTATCATTGGTGATGTAAAGAGTTATGCTCACCGCAACACTACCGTGCTGAAAAGGTGTAGAGGCAAGCGGAGAAGAAGGGTGCAAGCACTAATTCTTGAATTAGCCAAACCTGGTTATTTCCACCCAACCAGGCTGGAATCTGCACGTAGGAGGGATCTGCTGTGAAAATTGGACTGTCAGAAGACGTTGAGGGCTGTGGGAAAGTGCTGATGTTCACGTGTTTAACACACCGCCGGAGGTAGGAGGGCCAGGAGCCCACAACTTGGGCCTGGAGTTTGGCTGCCTGTCATCGGCTCCTCTGGGGACCAGTATCGAAGATCAAAGCTCAAAGGTCACTCAGAGGTCAGGAAGTCAAAGTCTGTCGACTGGAGGCCTGGAGGCCTCTCCCGGAGTTGGAGGACTGTCTGTCAGTCTAAGATAGCCTGACCCCGACTGCATGGGCTTCCTCCAGTTGCTCCAGTTTCCTCCCATGTCCTGTAGGTTTAAGGGTTAATGAGTCGTGAGCATGCTATGTAGGCACTGAAGCATATCGACACATGTGGGTTGCCCTCCAGCACATCCTTGGACTAGGTTGGTCTTGGAAGCCAACGACACACTTCACTGCATGTTTCAAGGTTTTGATATACTTGTGACAAATAAACTTTAACTTGATGATCTATTATCTTTTTATTCTTCCAGGATGAGAACACACAAATCTCCTTAATTTTTCCTCAGTAATCAGTAATTTGTGTCGATATTGTTGTGATTTTATGTTTTTATTTCTGTACTTATGCCGAATTTGCAACAGATTTTTTTGATCTGTCTGCTCCCGGGTTGATTAAAGAAATGATTTGCTAATGTTATTGATCCTAGTCAGTGTCCAGTGACACTCCACACTCCTCAGACAAAGACAAAAGAGAGGATTTAGCCTAATGGAATGGCTCTGTCATTGTTTGGACAGATGCTTAAAAATGTGTACACTGAGAAATACATTTTACTTAATTGAAATGCTCCAAATTTGAGATGCAATTTAACGAGATGGTTGTGTGGACTGACTTGTAATACTTGTCTGCAACACACTATTTTTGATGCATTATATAATTTTCTGTTGAGCTTTCCTGCTGTTTTCTAAGCACCGGTGACAAATACTACCTGTTCTCAGTGTTTAATTAGCTTAATAATAAGTTTCAGGGAATGGTAGCTCTTGTACGATGAGCAAATAGAGGAGATTATTGCCGGGGTATTACTGAGACACCTGTTCAAATTGCTGGAACAGTGATTAATTCAGTGGTATCTTAACAAAAGACTTAACATATGTGAAGAACATAAGTACTGAACAACAGAGTCAGGTTTAATATCACTGGCATATGTCCTGAAATTTGTTGTTTTGCGGCAACAGTACATTGCAATACTTTATAATAAAGCAACTATAAAATACAATAAGAAATACATATATTATATTATCTAATTTTATATATTTTAGATACAAATTAAAATAAGTGACGTAAAAAGCAAAAAAAAATAGGGTGGTAGTGTTCATGGGTTCATTGTCCATTAAAAAATCCGGAGGGAAAGAGGCTGTTCCTGAAACGTTGAGTGTGGTCTTCAGGCTCCTATACCTCCTGCTTGATTTTAGTAATGAGAAGAGGGCATGTCCTGCCCTCAACCCATCAGAAAATAGGAGCAGGCCACTCAGCCCATCTATCCTATCCCACCATTCAATATAATTCAATACATCTCAGGAAAGATGTGCTGGCATTGGAGAGGGTCCAGAGGAGCTGCACAAGGATGATTCCAGGAATGAAAGGGTTGTCATACGAGGAACGTTTCCGTACTCACTGAATTCAGAAGGATGAGTGGGGATCTCATTGAAATCTTTCAAATATTGAAAGGCCTATGCAGAGTAGATGTGGAAAGGATGTTTCCCATGGTGGGCAAATCTACGACAAGAGGGCACAGCCTCAGGATAGAGCAGAGCTTGATAGGACATGGCATCAAAGGTTACTGAGAGAAGGCCGGGGAGTCGGGCTGAGGGAGAAAGGATTAGCCATGATTGAAAGGTGGATCAGTCTTAATGAACCAAATGGCCTAATTCTATTCCTATGTCTTATGGTCTTATGATCTAAGATGATAAACATACAGAATATACTCAGTGTGCAATACATACCTAATAAAGTGGCTACTGAGTGTTGAATGGTTTGGAGAATGAGAGGAGAGCTCAAAGAGGTATAAATAATGAAGAGGGTAAATGCATGCAGGTTTTCTGCCTTCAGATTGGGTAAGACTAGAACTGGAGGTTATGGGCTAAGGGCAAAAGGTGGAATATTTAAAGGGAACCTGAGGGGGAGCTTTTAATGGGATTTTGGAAAGAGCTGCCAGCAGAATTGGTGGGGGCAAGTTCAGTTTTAACATTTATGTGAAGTTTGGAATGGAAGGGTAAGAAGTGTTGTGGTCCAGGTGCACATAAATGGGGCTAGGCAGAAAATAAGGGCTAGATAGGCCAAATCACCTGTTTTTTTGCACTCTATGACTTTATGACTAAACCTTATGCAAGTTAAAGCCTCTTCTCGTGGCGCATGTCCAGGATTTTGATTAATGTTATCTTTAATATAAAGAAGAAGCTGTTTCATAAAACATTTTTATGACTTTCAAACATGCCCAATTCTGCCGTGATAATGAAGCACTTTGTAAGAATGATGAGGGGTGGGTGTGCAATGTGGCAGCTAATTTTCACTCAACAATGTATTACACACGTCAATGAGAAAATGACCAACTCATCTCTTTTATCAGTTCTGTTGACTAAGGAATAAATATCGGTCAAGAGAGACAGGAGAACACCGATGCGACAAAGAAGATATCATGGGACCTAGGAGAACTACTTACTTATTACAATACCTGCAGCTTAGACCACGCTTGGGATATGGTGTTCAATTCTGGTCACCTCATTATAGGAAGGATGCAGAAGCTTTAGAGAAGGTGTAGAGGACGTTCACCAGGATGCTGCTGAGAATAGGGTCGCATGGTAGAGTAGCAGTTAGCACAATGCTTTGCAGTTACAGTGACCTAGGTTCAACTCCTGCTCCTGCCTGTAAGGAGTTGGTACATTCTCTCCATGATCATGTGGGTTTCCTTCCACAGTCCAAAGGCATACTGGTTGGTAGGTTTATTGGTCATTGTAAATTGTCCTGTGATTAAACTAGGATTAAATTGGGGATTGCTGATCAACATGGCTCAAAGGCCCAGAAGGGCCTATTCTACTCTGTTTTTCAAAAAATAAAAATAATAATATCCTTTTGAATCCTTTTAAATCCTTTTGAGGATTGGTTGAGTGAGCTAGGACTTTTCTCTTTGACACGAAAGACGATGAGAGGTGACTTAATGGAGGTTATAAGATGAAAGGAGACACACAGTAGATTGAGTGGACAGCCAGAGAAATTTTCCCAGGAGCAGAAATGGCCAATAGAACAGGGATATAATTGTAAGGTGATTGGATGAAAGTCAGAGGATAGTTCTTTACACAGAGAGTATGAATGTGAGAACGGCAATGTTCTATGATCATTGAGAAGGAATGAACTCATGTATTATGGTACTGAATGAAGCCATTCAGCCAGTTGTGCCTGTAAAGTTTTCGATCAATCCCTCTCCTCCAGACTTCGTTAACCCCCGAAGATTTTTGAAAAATCTTTTACCAGCATTGGTCAAAAGGTGCACTCAGTGACCACTTTATTAGGTACACCCATCCCACCTACTTGCTTATGCAAATATCAAATCAGCCAATCATATGCAGTACTGCCTATTACATCATTGGCATCAAGGGCAGCAAAGAAGGTCCTCCATCTCTGGCGGTGTTCAGGGCTTCCTTCATTGTGTCAGTAGCTTCCTCTCAATTTTCACTGCTGTCAGTCATGCAAGTCCCAGCTGGAGACTCAGGAGTACCATCGCACTCAGGTGTAGAAAGGAAATTAAATGCTGTTGTCATAACAGTTTTGTTTCACCAGTCAGGGTTGTTAGCCCTGAGGTGGACCACTCTTAGACTGACCTCTGCCTTTTGACCTGTTTAGCATGGATGACCCTATCTAGAGCCAAAGCATAAAGCCCTGACTCCAGCCTGCATAGCTCTTAAGATTATTGAGGCACACAAGACTCCAAACTATGACAACGTTGTGGTTGTCTTAGACAAGCAACTCAATGCATACAAACATGCAGACATGGTCAAGAGGTTTAGCTGCTGTTCAGACCAAACATCAGAATGGGGGAAAAATGTGATATAAGTGATTTTGACCATGGAATGATTGTTGGTGCTAGACAGGGTGTTTTGAGTATCTCAGAAACTGCTGATCTCCAGGGAGTTTCATGCACAACAGTCTCTAGAATTTACAGAAAATGGTGCAAAAAAACATCCAGCGGGCAGCAATTTTGTGGGTGAAATCACCCTGTTAGTGAGAGGTCAGAAGAGAATGGTTAGACTGGTTCAAGCTGACAGGAAGGCGACAGTAACTCAAATAACATTGCATTACAACAGTGGTGTGCAGAAGAGCATCTGTGATTGCTGAACACATTGTGCCTTGAAGTTGATGGGCTACAGTAGAAGACAATTTCTGCTTGAAATTGGCAGGGAATATGCTGTGGGCATCTCTGAATCATGGCTGAAAGAAGATCATAGTTGGGAGGTTAACATCCAAGGATGCTCTTTCTTTCTTTGGTCGTCCATCAAAATCCAATGACGACGTTCATTCCTTTAACATTGAGATCTTTGATGACTATACAGTCCTATCCTGGATCCACAAGCTCTATTGCAGGTGGGAAATTGTATCAAAAAGACAGATGGGCAGGCAACACATACAAAATTCTGGAGGAACTCAGCAGGCCAGGCA
This sequence comes from Mobula hypostoma, assembly GCF_963921235.1. Lineage (NCBI taxonomy): Eukaryota > Metazoa > Chordata > Chondrichthyes > Myliobatiformes > Myliobatidae > Mobula > Mobula hypostoma. The sequence goes on from NC_086099.1 coordinate 8,273,498, forward strand.
GCATCTTTAGAAAAGAGTATCATGGATATTTCAGGATGTTTCAATGTTTTAGTCCTGCTGAAGGGTTTTGGCCCGACACGTCGACTATACTCTTTTCCATAGATGCTGCCCGGCCTGCTGAGTTTCTCCAGCATTTTGTGTATGTTGCTCGGATTTCCAGCATCTGCAGATTTTCTCTCATTTGTGACAGGTAGGCAGAGTGGTGGGGTAGCTCTGTTGCTAAAAAATGAAATCAAATCATTAGAAAGAGGTGACTTAGGATCAGAAGACGTTGTAACACATGTAAAATGCTGAAGGAACTTAGCAGTCCAGGCAGCATCTGTGGAAAAAGATAAACAGTTGATGTACTGGACTGACACCCTTCATCAGGACTGGAGGAAAAAGGTGAGGTCAGAGTAATAATGTGGCGGGAGAGGAGGAAAAAGTTCAAGGTGGTAGATGAAACCGGGAGAGGGTGAAGGGGAGGGGGAGATAAAGAGCTGGGATGTTGATTGGTGAAAGAGATGAAAGGCTGGAGAAAGAGGAATCCGATAGGAAAGAACAGAAACCATGGAGAAACGGGAAGGGAGAGGAGAACCAAAGGGAAGTGATGGGCAAGTAAGGTGATATGGTGAGAGAGGGAAATGGGAATGGTGAAGAGGGGGGCATTACAGGAAGTTTGAGAAAGCGATGTTCATGCCATCAGGTTGGAGGCTACCCAGACAGAATATGAGGTGTTGCTCCTGCAACCTGAGACTGGTCTCATCATGGCAGCATAGGAGATCGTGTCAGGATGGGAAGTGGGATTAAAACGGGTGGCCACTGGAAGATCTCATTTATTCTGGCAGAAGGAGCACGGGTGCCCAGCAAAACAGTTTCCCAGTCTACGTCAGGTCTCACCGATCTACAGGAGGCAAAGCCAGGAGGACTGGATATCGTAGGTGACCCCAACAGACACAGTGTCGCCTCACCTGGAAGGACTGTTAGGGGCCCTGAATGGTAGTGAGGGAGGAGGTTTAGGGGCAGGGGTAGCACTTATTCTGCTTGCAAGGATAAGTGCCAGGAGGAAGATCAGTGGGGAGGGATGAATTGTCAAGGGAGTCGCATATGGAGTGATCCCTGCGGAAAGTGAAAAATGTGTGTGGGGGGGGGTGGAGGGAAAGATGTGCTTGGCTGTTGGAGATGGCAGAAGGTGTTGAATCATTGTGGGTAAAGTTAAGGAACTGCAGAAGTATAAAGACCCTGATCAGAGTTATATACAGACCTCTGATCAGTAGCCAGGATTTAACCTACAAATTTACAATAGGCAAAAGAAAACACAAGTCTAGGGGGTAATGTTATGATAGTTATGAAGGATTTCAATATGCAGGCAGATTGGGAAAATCAGGTTGATGCTGGATCCAAAGAGACGGGATTTGTAGAATGTCTACACAATGGCTTTTTAGAGCAGTTTGTGGTTGAGCCTAGAAGGAGATCAGGTATTCTGGATTGAGTGTTAAGTAGTGATGCAGATTTCATTTGGAGGATAAAGTAAAAGAACCATTAGGAGACAGTGATTAAACCATGATAGAATTCACCGTGCAGTTTAAGAGGGAGAAGCTAAAGTCTGATTTATCAGTATTGCGATGGAGTAAAGGGAATTACAGAGGCATAAGAAAGGAGCTGGAAAAGCTTGATTGGGAAGAGACACTAGCAGGGATGATGGCAGAGCTGCAATGGCCGGTGTTTCTGGGGGAAATTTGGAAGGCGCAGGATAGATGCGTCCCAAAGATGAAGTAGTATTCTAAAGGGAGGATGAGGCTAGCATGGCTGACAGGACAGAATAAAAGCAAAAAGAGAGAGTATGGAATATAACAAAAATAACAACTGCCTGTAGCAGAGGATGAAGTCTGAATGAGTTATAAAGTTGTGGTTATATAGGCTATGAATATTGTTACATACATGCATAAGTTTTGAAATGCCTTTTCTAAAATTGTCAGCTACCTGAGGAATTACTCAGAGCAACCTTAGCAGTTTACCTCTTCAGATTACTGTTAGTGCTCAGTGTCCTCTCCTCCTTCAGCCCATGGAGTATAGACCATCGTCAGCAGCTCACTAGATCCTCGGTCCAGGGCCAGTCATTCAAATTGCCCCCCTGAGGTAGCCCATCTTTCTGGTGCATCTTTCCTCTCCCAGGGGTGAGATCTTCAGGGCTCCAGTTGGTGTTTCTGTAGCTCTGGGTTTTTTTTGGGATGGGGTTGCTAGCTCCCTGCCCAACCCTCCTCCTTTCACAGACTGTCTTGGGACAGAGTTGTTGGTGCTCAGTGTCCCTTAGTGCTAATTAGCAGTGAGATAATAAATTTGCTCATGCAATCGTATCTTGTTGCAAACTTCATTAATAATTTCCTACCTCAGCTACCACACTGCTCCGATCCCTTTCGTACATATATGTGAAGCATTCATGTGTGCACAATGGTATCTATAAATGGTGATTTGTAACCAATAATCAAAGCTTAATGCCAGGCCTCTGGTGTTCTAAGGTTGTGTTCTGTTTCGTGGCAATATATTGATTCAGAAGGCATTCACATTCTTACAGCACTGCACAAGCAACCATACTTGATGAAGATGGAACAAAATAGAAGAGTACAGCACAGTACAGGACCTTAGGCCCATGATGCTGTGTTGACCTTTTAACCTACTCCAAGATCAACCTAACCCTTCCCTCATAATCTGTGATCTTGCACCTTATTGTCTACCTACACTGCACTTGCTCTGTAGCTGTTACACTTTATTCTGCATTCTGTTATTGTTTTACCTTGTTGTTCCTCAATGCATTGCGTAAGAAAAGCTTTTTAATGTACCCCAGTGCGTGTGATAATAGTAAACCATTTCCAATACCTTGGCTCCTAGATTGGCTGTGACAGCCTTCGTGGCTATGGACTCAGTTTCATGGAACTTTGGTTCTGAGTGTTATTTGTTTACTTTTTCTTGTTTGCATGATTCGTTACTTATCTGCACAAATTGTGTTCGATGGTGTTCATCCTTTTAATGGGTTCTATTGGGTTTCTTTGTTTTGTGGCTTCCTGTAAGGAGACGAATCTCAAGGTTGTATAATGTATACATATTTTGAACTTTGAAAATAGACATTTCATACGCTCACCACTTTCTGAGTAAAAATAAAAGCCTACCACTGACTCCTCTCTATTACCCCTGTCACTACACTACTCTGTAAACACTTTAAACCACAATTTATAGAAACATAGAAACATAGAAAACCTACAGCACAATACAGGCCCTTTAGCCCACAAAGCTGTGCCGAACATGTCCCTACCTTAGAATTTACCGAGGGTTACCCATCGCCCTCTATTTTTCTAAGCTCCATGTACCTATGCAGGAGTCTCTTAAAAGACCCTATTGTTTCCACCTCCACCACCGCCGCCAGCAGCCCATTCCATGTATTCACCACTCTCTGCATAAAAAAACTTACCCCTGACATCTCCTCTGTATCTACTTCCAAGCACCTTAAAACTGTGCCCTCTCGTGTTAGACATTTCAGCCCTGGGACAAAGCCTCTGACTATCCACACGATCAATGCCTCTCATCATCTTATACACCTCTATCAGGTCACCTCTCATCCTCCGTCGCTCCAAGGAGAAAAGGCCGAGTTCACTCAACCTATTCTCATAAGGCATGCCCTCCATACCAGGTAACATCCTTGTAAACCTTCTCTGCACTCTTTCTATGGTTTCCACATCCTTCCTGTAGTGAGACGACCAGAACTGAGCACAGTACTCCAAGTGGGGTCTGACCAGGGTCTTATATAGCTGCAACATTACCTCTAAGCTCTAAGCTCAATCCCATGATTGATGAAGGCCTATGCACCGTATGCCTTCTTAACCACAGAGTCAACCAGTAACTTTTCTTCCAGGAAATGTCCCATTAGGATGCTGACCACATTGACATATACTTCCAAAGGTTTCCTAGATATAAGGCATCCGATAGTCTTGCGAGACCATGGATCTGCGCCTGGAAAGTCTTCACTCTTCACAAGGTTGTATGGAAGACCAGCAGTTGCCCATGCTGCAAGTCTCCCCTCTGCACGACACCAATGTTGTCCAAGGGAAGGGCATTAGGACCCATACAGCTTGGCACCAGTGTCATCGCAGAGCAATGTGTGATTAAGTGCCTTGCTCAAGGACACAACATGTTGCCTCAGCTGGGGCTCAAACTCACGACCTTCAGGTCGCTAGTCCAATGCCTTAACCACTTGGCCACATGCCCACACTAGGTTTCCTGGAAGCAGTTATAAATTCCATGAAACTTTTGATATCGCTGGGTAAAGGAGGAAATGATGGGGATTGTAAATCTATTGATTTCAACCTGCAACCATTAAAACGGAACATGTCTAAAGTAATGAGTTGTTCTATCCTTGATGTGGTTGTAAGATCACTGTACATATGATCTGATGCTTCATGGAATATGATAGTTCCCGAACTTCTGATAAGTAAGTTCAGGAAGCTCATTACTTACTCTAGGCCAGTTTTTACTCAAATACTTGCTGCTGCAGAGTCACTTCCCTGTAGTTAGCTGCGAGAGTATCTTAATCTTCAGCCAATTGCAGTTTGTAATGTTGTTTACATTGTAAATACATGCCGGTATTTATGTATTTGTGCATATTTTATTTCATATCCATGTTTTGATGTCTAAGTTTATTTTTGATATAATTAGGTATGTTCTAATTGTGTTTTCTAGTAAAAATTGTGTATCATTTATGATTAATAGAACATAGAACAATACAGCTCAGGAACAGGCCCTTCAACCCATAATGTTGTGGCAAACCAATTAAATTAGCAATCAAATGCCCAATTATATTTCATCAGGAGTTTGAGGAGATTTGGTTTGTCACATAAAATACTGGAAAACTCCTACCGATGTACCATGGAGAGCATTCTGACAGGTTGTATCACTGTCTGGTATGGGGTGGGGGGGGGATTACTGCACAGGATCGAAAGAAGCTACAGAAAGTTGTAAAGCTAGTCAGCTCCATCTTGGGTACCAGCCTCAGTAGTATCCAAGACATCGTTATGGAGCGGTGCTCAGAAAGGCGATGTCCACTATTAAGGATCCCCATCACCCAGGGCATGCCCTCTTCTCATTGTTACCATCAGGAAGGAGGTACAGAAGCCTAAAGGCACACACTCAGCGATTCAGGAACAGCTTCTTCCCCTCTGCCATCTGATTCCTAACTGGACATTGAACCCATGAACACTACTTCACTTTTTCACTATTTCTGTTTTTTAATTTAACTATTTAATTATCATATATGTACTTACTGAAATTCTTTTATTTATCTTTTTTCTATATTTATCATGTATTGCAATGTACCACTGCCGCTGAGGTAACAAATTTCACAACATGTGCTAAGTTATATTAAACCTGATTCTGAATGTGAATTAAGCTAATCCCTTCTGTCTACGCAATGTCCATATCCATTCCTTCCCTCACATTCATGTGCTTCTTGAACATCTCCATTGTCTCTACCACCATCACCACCACGACCCCCTGACAACGCATTCCTGGCACCTACCGCATGGATTTTACCAATATTCGTTCATTTGATTAGTGCCTTATCATCCGACATGGGTGATCATGGTCTTATCATTAACCATGATTGTTCTTGGCAAATTTTTCTACATTGCCTTCTTCTGGGCAGTGTCTTCACTAAACGAGTGACCCCAGCCATTATCAATACTTTTCGGAGATTGTCTGCCTGATGTCAGTGGTCGCAAAACCAGAAATTGTGACATGCACCATCTGCTCATACGACCATCCACCACCTGCTCCCATGGCTTTACGTGACCATGATTGGGGGCTAAGCAGGTGCTACACCTTGCCCAAGGGGACCTGCAGGCTAGCAGAGGGAAGGAGCACCTTACATCTCCTTTGGCCGAGATGTATCTCCACCCCATCCCCCACTTTACCAAAAAGCATCCAGTGTGTGGCAGTTATGTGGGCGAGAACACCTTGTGAATGAGAGAGGTCAGAGGAAAATAGCCAGACTGGTTCAAGCTGACAGGAAGGTGGCAGTAACACACATAACCACATATTAAAACTGCAGTATGCAGAAGAGCAACTCTGAGTGCACAACCCGTCGAACTTTGATGGGCTACAACAGTAGAAGATCCTAAGGAAACACTCAGTGACCACGTTATTAGGTACTAATTAAAGTAACCACTGAGTGGATATATAAATTAAAAAGCTGATAATGTTAGAGTTTAATGGACAGATTTGGAATAAAAATGTGTATAAATACATAAATACCAGCAATTATTTACAATGTAAACAGCATTATAAAAAAGTGGTTTAAAGTGACTACGGTGGAGGAATAAATAGGGGTAATAGATAGAGGAATGTGGAGTTGGGCTAGTGACAATGGTTGGTCAGATTAACTTCCTGTAGGAGGAAACGTTTAAGATGGTGTGAGGTTTTTGTTTTAGTGGCCCTGTAGTACTTTCCAGAAGGGAGATTTGGGGAAACGCAGATTGCAGAGTGGGTTACTCATCTTTTCTAAGTCATAACCCAGGGAATAGACAGTAAAGGCACCAGAAAAGATTTGATTACAAGCATCAATTCCTCTAACTTTTGGTAATAGTTTCCCCTCCCCTTACCACTCCTTCAATTTTGCACTCTGCCCCCCCCCCACCTCTTTGCCTATCACCTCCTGTTATGTTTTGTAATTCAGAGGAAGACACAGGAGTCCAAAATGCTAGTCTCACTTTGTGTTTGCTTCGGACTATTGTGCACGTATCACGTGGTAGCATGATGACATACAATTCATGTATTTATACATATAACCCGTAATGAATTATTTAAATAAACAAGAATGCTTAATCAACAATGTATATATAAATATAAAGATCATACAAATATTATAGAAATATTAAATACACAACATCTCCCTTTGGTGCCCTTCCTCCTTCCCTTTCTCCTATGGTCCACTCACCTCTCCTATCAGATTCCTCCTTCTTCAGCCCTTTACCTTTTCCACCTATCACCTTCCAGCTTCTTATTTCATCTCGCCTCCCCATCCACCTGGCTTCACCTATCACCTGCCAGCCTGTCCTTTTTCCCCTCCCCCCATCTTCTTGTGCTAGTGTCTTCCTTTTCAGTCCCAATGAAGGGTCTCGGCCCAAAACGTCAACAGTTTATTCATTTCCATAGATGCTGTCTGACCTGCTGAGTTCCTCCAGCATCTCGTATGTGTTGCTTTGGATCTCCAGCATCTGCAGAACCTCTGTTTTTTATGATTACAAAATTGAAGACATTGGTTTCAAAGATGAGCTGATGCTGACTGGAGGAAGGGAACAATGATATATATCCACTGAGAGTACAGACCTCTGCAAAGTATGAGCAGAGTTGACAGCCCGTCTTGTGTGGGCGTCCTCAGTTCAGTCAACATCCCTTGGTATCCCTTTGCTTGTGAGAATTCGGTGCTCTTCAAGGTGAAAGATGTCAGCTGCCGCAGTGGAATGCATTTACAATCCAATCCTCCAGAAACAGATACTCCCAGGTCAAATGTAGAATGATTAGAACTCAAGATTGTTAAATGTCATTTCCAGTACACAAGTGCAAAGGAGAACAAAATAATTATTATTCTGGATCCAGTGCAGCACAAAAAAACAACACAATGAGATAAAGAATGCAATAATAATAAAAACACACAATGAATATTAATACATAAGATAGCTTATATCCATTGATTGTATGTTCATAAAGTGACACTAGGGACAGGAGTGTCTGTACATAAGGTGACTGACAGGAAATGACAAAGTGGTGGTTCTTGGGGGGGGGTGTGGAGGGGTGGGTCAGCTTTACTGTTTGGGGAAAGTAGTTTTTGGGTCTGGTGGTTCTAGCAATGGTGCTATGTAGTCTCCTCCCTGATGGGAACGGGACAAACAATCGATGAGCAGGGTGAGTGGGGTCCTTTATGCGCCTTTCTGTATATACTAGTATGTCTTTGATGGCAGATATTACGTTATCTGCTACAGAGACCACCCTCCTTTACCCTCCCCCACCACCTCTGCCTCCTTCCACCCCCTTCAACATTCTGAGCTTATCACAGCGTTCCTCTTCCATTCTCATATGAACTATTGCTGGTTTGAATGACAATACTAACTAGTGCTGAATTTTGGTATTTACAAATGAGAGTAGGAGGGTTGTCAGAGGGAAAAATAACACATGAGTGTTTCCCATGGGCATCAGTCAGCTCAAATCTAATGCAATCTATCTAAAAGTGTTGGATGGAAAGCTTCCCTCTGTCCAAAATAAAACGAGTGACTCTGAGAATTCCTTGTACCGAGAAACACTAGCTGCATTATTGCTTTGCAAAAAACTTATGACAAAATTGAAACCTATTACATAATGAATTGCCTGGATAGTGAATGTGGAAAGGATAATTCCTATAGTAGGGGAGTTTAGGACCGGGGGCACAGACACAGAAAGGAGGGATGTCCATTTAGAACAGAAATGAAAAGGAATTTCTTTAGTCAGAGGGTGGTGAATCTGTGGAATCCAGTGCTACAGACAGCTGTGGAGGCCAAGTCATTGGGTATACTTAAGGTGGGGATTGATAACTCCTTGATTAATCAGGGTGTCAGAGATTATGGGAGAAGGCAAGAGAATTAGATTGAGAGAGATAGTAAATCAGTCATGATGAAATGGTGGAGCAGACTTGATGGATGGAATGGCCTAATTCTGCTCTTATTCATTATGGTCTAAAATTACATATCAGGAAGGCAAGGGTCTACAGAATTTTGAAGAGGGTAAGCAAGACCTTTTGATGAGTTGATTTCAAGATTCAAGATTTAATATCATTTCCAGTCCACAAGTGCAAAGGAGAACAAATAATTGTTACTCTGGATTCAATGCAGCACAAAAGAAACCTCAATAGGATAAAGAACACAATAATAAAAAAACACAATAAATATAAATACAGAAGATAGCTTGTATACACAGATTGATTGCATGGTCATAAAGTGATGGTAGGGACAGGAGTATCTGTACATAAGGTGACTCTGACAGGAAATGATAAAGTAGTGGTGGTTGGGTTGTGAAGGGGTGGGTTAGTGGGTGGAGCTGTTGATCAGCCTTACTGCTTGGGGAAAGTCATTGTTTTTGAGTCTGGTGGTCTTGGCATGGATGCTACGTAGCCTCCTCCCTGATGGAGTAGAACAAACAGTCCATGAGCAGGAGGGGTGGGATTCTTCATGTTGTTACTGACCCTCTTCCAGGACCTTTCTGTATATGTGTTCTTAATGTGGGTAAGACAGTGCCGGTTATGTGATGTGTTGCATTGCATTGGAATTTATGATGTACAGGGTTTTCATAATTCTGATGACTACCATCTGGATTTTGCTGGGATGGTCACTGAGAGTCCAGTGTAAGAACTGTTTTCGTGCCTACTGTCATCTACCTGCACCTGGACCATAGCCCTTTATACCCCTGCCATCCATGTACCTATCCAAACATTGCAATCGAGCCTTCTGCACACTCGCCACCCTTGAGTGAAGAAGCTCGCCCTTACGTTCTCTTCATGTTTACCTTTCACTCTTAACTTATGACCTAAAGTTTAGATTAGCTTTATTTGTCATGTGTGCATTGAAACAAACAGTGAAATGTGTCATTTGCATCAAATCAAATCAGTGAGGATTGTGCAGGGCAGCCCACAAATGTTTTGCCACATTTCCAGCACCAACGTAGCATACTAACAATTACAAACCCTAACCCAAATTGTTAGTGATAATAAGTTACTAACCCTAAACCGAACATCTTTGGAATATTAGGGAAAACTGCAGCACCCAGAGGAACCCCACATGGCCATGGGGTGAACGTACAAACTCCGCACAGGCATTGGTGGGAATTGAACCTCAAGCGCTGATCACTGATTGCGTTGTGCAAAAACACTTTGCTACAGTACCTAGTCTCACCCAAGCTCAGTGGAAAAAGCTTGCTTGCATTTATCCCCTCATAATTTTGTATAGCTCTCTCGAATCTCCCCTTATTCTTTCAATGCTTTAAGGAATAAAGTTCTGACCTAATTAACCTTTCCCTATAACTCAGCTCCTCAAGTTGAGGATGCTGAGGATGTTCTACGAGTCTGTGGTGGCCAGTGCTATCATGTTTGCTGTTGTGTGCTGGGGCAGCAGGCTGAGGGTAGCAGACACCAACAGAATCAACAAACTCATCTGTAAGGCCAGTGATGTTGTGGGGATGGAACTGGACTCTCTCACGGTGGTGTCTGAAAAGAGGATGCTGTCTAAGTTGCATGTCATCTTGGTCAATGTCTCCCATCCACTACATAATGTACTGGGTGGGCACAGGAGTACATTCAGCCAGAGACTCATTCCACCGAGATGCAGCACAGAGCGTCATAGGAAGTCATTCCTGCCTGTGGCCATCAAACTTTACAACTCCTCCCTTGGAGGGTCAGACACCCTGAGCCAATAGGCTGGTCCTGGACTTATTTCATAATTTACTGGCATAATTTACATATTACTATTTAACTATTTATGGTTCTATTACTATTTATTATTTATGGTACAACTGTAATGAAAACCAATTTCCCCCAGGATCAATAAAGTATGACTATGACTATAACTAAGTCCTGGCAACACCCACGTAAATTTTCTCTGTATGGTAGTAACGAGAAACATGTATGTAATTGGGGAATCTCAGCCAGGCCAGACTATTGAGGCCATGCTCTCTTTTCGCTGCTGCCATCAGAAAGGAGGTAGAGGAACCTCTGGACTCACACCACCAGGTTCAGGAACAGTTATTCCCCTCAACTATCATGCCCCTGAACCAGAAGGGATAACCTATTCAACCTATCCCAATAACTCAGGTCCACAAGTCCCAGCAACATCCTGTGAATTTTGTTTGTACTCTCTCAATCTTATTGGTATCTTTCCTGTAGGCTGGTGACCACACGTCATGTGGTACTGAGTCACCGACATCTGTTAAGGAGGAACAATGAAGTGAGCGATGCAGGCAAAAATTCAATAAATTCAGTCGACATTTGATTGTGATTGTGATTTGTTGCTGTGCCGTCTGTTACTGAGTTATGGGTTGGGCAGGATTTGAAGGGGCAGCCAGTTTTCATTATGATTTACAAGGAGGCAAAGTCTCGCTGATGCATTTTGTTTTTACAGAATAACACACACAAATTCCAAGAGAAACTCTGCAGGTCAGGCAACATACCTACCACCAACCTTCCTACTCTGGCTTCTTCATCCTTCCTTTTAAGTCCTGATGGAGGATTTAGGCCTGAAATGTTGACTGTTTCTTCCTCTCCATAGATGCTGCCTGGCCTGCTGAGTTCCTCCAGCATTGTGTGTGTTACAGCATCTGCAGAATCTCTTGTGTTTATCATTTAGTTACAGGCTCTGATAATGGAGTCTGCTGATGACAGGACTTGCCCACTTTCATAGTAATCTTCTCAGGACTCATTTCCCAGTGTACTTATGCTGTGAAATGATCTGTATACACGTCTTGCAAAACCAAGATTCTTACTGTACCTCGCTGCGAGATAACGTTGCAGCACTATAAAACTCAGATTAGGCAACACTCAGAATGCTGTGTTCAGTTCTGGTTGCCTTATCATAGGAAAGATGTGGAAGCTGTAGAGAGGATGCAGAGGATATTTAACCAGCATGCTGCTTGGATTAGAGAGTGTGTCTTATGAGGATAGTTTGAGCCAGCTAGGGCTTTTCTCCTTGGAGACGAGGATGATGAGAAGTGACTTGATAGAGAAGTATAAGACAAGTTCAAAGTGCATGTATATGACAATCTACAACCCTGATTCTTCATCTTGTGGGCAAACTCAATAAGTACATAGAATAACATCCATAAACAGAATCAGTGAAAGACTGCCCAACTAGACCATTCAACCAGAGTGCAGAACATAACAAACTGTGCACATACAAAAAGAAGAAATAATAATAAGTAAATAAGCAATAAATATTGAGAACATGAAATGAGGAGTCCTTAAATGTGACTCCATTGGTTGTGGGAACATTTCAGTGAAAGGGCAAGTGAAGTTGATTGAAGTTATCGCCTTTGGTTCAAGAACCTGATGGTTGAGGGGTAATACCTGTTCCTGAACCTGGTGACGTGAATCCTGAGGCTCCTGTACCTTCTTTCTGATGGCAGAAGAGAGAAGAGAGCACGTCTTGGATGGCAGGGGTCGCTGATGATGGGTTCAGTTTCCTGTAGATGTGCTCAATGGTGGGGAGGCCTTTGCCCACAATGGACCAGACGGTATCCATTACGCTTTGTAGGATTTTCCATTCAAAAGCATTGGTGTTTCCATGCCAGGCTGTGGTGCACCCAGTCAATATACTCTACTACACATCTATAGAAGCTTGTAAAAGTTTGTCAAAATTTGTCCCAGGGCAGAAATGGGTAATACAAGAGGGCATAATTTTAAAGTGATTGGAGGAAAGTACAGGGGGAAATTTTAGAGGTAGTAAGTTTATTCTTGTCTACAGTAACATATTCATTTACCCTTTGAAAATAGAGCCACAATTTTGGGATAATCACGAGCAAGATCCTTCAGAGTCATGGGAGCTTCTATCAGTAAGATTAAAATCACTAATTTATTGTGACTTAACCTATGGATAGTTACTGAGCTTCACTATCCAAAGCTCAGTATTTTCAGATTTACAATGCACTAAGATCACACATTCTGGCCCATGCTTGAATATGTTTAAAACATATTCAAATATCTTTAAAATCCCTCCAGCAATAACGTTGCACGTGATCCTCATCAAGGATGCCCACCATCCAGAATATGCTCTCTTCTGACTACTACCATCAGCCAGGAGATATAGGAGCCTCCGGACTCTCACCACCAGGTTCAGGAACAGTTATTACCCCTCAACCATCGGGCTCTTCAATTAAACCAAACAACTTCACTCATCCCAATACTGAAATATTTCCATAACCTATGGACTCACTTTCAAGGACTTTTTATAAATTATGTTTTCAATTTTTACTGCTTATTTATTTATTTGTTTATTTGTTTGTTTGTTTGTTTATTTATTATCTTTCTTTTGTATTTGCACAGTTTGTTGTCTTTTACACATTGGCTGTTTGTCCATCCTGTTGGCAATGATCTTTCACTAATTCTATTGTGTTTCTTTGTATTTATTGTGAGTGCCTACAAGAAAATGAATCTTAGCATCATGTGTGATGACACATATGTTCTTTGATAATAAATTTACTTTGAACTTTGCACATGTTGATGTTTGTTACAATAACGATACGAAAACCAGCTTGCACTTCAATTGCAGCCTTACGCAAGCAAACTATGTGGGAATCGAGCTTGATTTGCACTTTATCATTTAGACTAAATCTGTAACAAGTACACAATGAAAGGGCTCAGCCCAATATGACGACTTCATGGGTGCTGCCTGACCTGCTGAGTTCTTCCACCATTTTGTGTGTGTTGCTCGAGATTTCCAAAATCTGCAGAATCTTTTGTGTTTACTATTACACAATATTTTGTCTGTATATAGCAGAATTTTACTTTGCTACTTGAGGCCAAACATACCTCATAGATTGGTTATTCTTTCTCTGGTTACAAAGCTCAGTAAGTATTCAAAATGGGCAAGCAATCTGCATGAAGGGTCTCAGCCTGAAATGTTGACTGTTCCTCTCCTCGGCGGCTGCCTGACCTGCTGAGTTCCCCCAGCATTTTGTCTGCATTATGACCAATCTGCAGTACTAGTTCGATGCTATGATGGCAGGTTGATTCTAGTCGAGCTAGAGTGATTCTAATGTTCAATATCTCAGAGAAGAGATTGCGTGGTAGCGTAGTAGTTAGCACAATGCTTTACAGTACCAATGACCCAGGTTCAATTTCCACTGCTGTCTGTAAGGAATTTGGATGTTCTCCCCGTGACCAAGTGAGTTTCCTCCGGGTGCTTTGGTTTCCTCCCACAGACCAAAGACCTACTGGTTGGTAAATTAATTGGTCACTGTAAATTGTCCCATGATTAGTCTAGGATTAAATTGAGGTATTGCTGGGCGGTGTGGCTCGAAGGGCCGGAAGAGGCTATTCCATGATGTATGTCAATAAATAAATAAATAAACTTAAAAGTTTGAAGATGATATTGATATAGAATGCAAGACCAGGGAAGGGGTATGAGGAATTGGAATTGGAATGGCATGGTAGTGTAACTGTTGATGCGTTGTTTTAGAGCAGTAGTGATCACCAACCGTGTTTTCATTCCTGCTGCTACCTGTAAGGGCTTTGCATGTTCTCCCCATCACTCTATGGGTTTCTTCCGTGTGCTCTGCTTTCCTCTGACATTACAAAGGCATACAGCAGTGAGTGTGAAGATGTCACCTTGGCACCAGAAGAGCAGTGATATCTGCGGGCTGCCCCCAGCTCGTCCTCGCATTTCACTGTATGGAAGAGTTTGTTAATATTTTGTCTCTCAAAGGTTTGATACTCTCTTCCTCAGCATGAGTACGACACAGGGTTTTTTGATACTTTTAATGGAAGGGAGACAGATATTCAAAAGACAAAAGGTAAAATGTTGCAGTGTGCACTGATAGATCAGCCACAATTTTATTGAAATCTGGGTGGCCTGCTCTGTCTCTAACTCAGGAGAATGAGGGAGATTTGATAGAGCTGTACAAAGTTATGAGGGTATAGATAGGGTAAATGCAAGTAGGCTTTTTCCACTGAGGTTGGGTGGGACTAGAACTAGAGGTCATAGTTTAAGGGTGAAAAGTGAAATGTCTAAGGGAACCAGGGGAACAACTTTTCTCAGAAGGCGGTGAGAGTGTGGAACAAGTGACCAGCAGAAATGATGGATATGGGTTTGATTTCAACATTTATGAGAAATCTGGATGTACATAGGTGGGATGGATAAGGACGGCTATGTTCCAGGTATAGGTTAATGGGTCTAAGCAGATTAACTATAACATGCTGGGCAGAAAACACCTGTTTCTATACCTTGGGATGGTATGATAGGGAAATCTCACCCTTTTCATTCTGCATCAGGCCTTGGCTGTTGGTTCCTGCAGGAAATCATTTCTGATGGCCCAAGCAAGTTAAAATATCAGATTGAATCCTCAAAGTATCACCACGGTCTGAGCCATATTATCGCAGGGGACTGTGGCAGTTTTGGGCAGTAATCCTATTGCGGCCAGTTTAAAATAAGACGCTGGATTGATGTGTGGATGTTCTCGAGGCGACTTCAACTGACCCTCACCTCAGACCCTGAGCATTAAGTCAATCACCCTTACTCCCGGACCACTGAGCTCACCACAGCTTATAGAAGTAATCCTGCTTAGAATTTCAATGAGCTTTCAGAAGTGCCTGTAGAAACGTTCTCCGAATCTGTAAAAGATATTGTCAGTCGACTTCAATATCTCTTATCTTTGAAATGTAAAATCACTATAATCTCTGCAACTGCCCTTCCTGAATACCTCTTCTTTTTAAGTGAAACCTCTTCCCTGCAAGGCAACCAGATCAGTATGGAGGAGATGATTTTATATGGAGACTAAGAGACAAATGTGTGTCAAAGTTCAAATCACCTATAGTTTTCATTTTGTTTGCCAGAAGGTTAATGTTAATGCAATGTTTCTAAGGAGATCTTTTCAACTGGGATACCTTTGATAGCCTGTAAAAAGATGTACACAATTGTATGAATCAATGAACACAGAAACCGATGCTTTGGCCCATCTAATCCATGCCAGACTGTTATATTTGCGTAGACCTGGGCTGTACCCACTCCATACCTCTCCCATCCATGCACCTATCCAAACTTCTAGTGTCAAAATCAACCCTGTTGCCACAACTTCTACTGGCAGCTCGTTCCACAATCTCTTCGCCTTCTGCGTGAAGAAGTTTTCCCTCATGTTCCGCTTAAATATTTCACCTTTCACCCTTAACCCATTACCTCTAGTTATATCCTCATTCAGCCTCTGTGGAAAAGGCCTGCTTGCATTTACCCTAACTATCTCCCTCATAATTTTGTATACCTCTATCGAATCTCTCGTCATTAGTAGTCAAACGGCCAACTAAACTAATGCCTTAGGCTTACACAATGACCATGTCCCTCCATTTTCCATGTGCCTATCTAAATGTCTCTTAAAAGTCCCAAATGTATCTGCCTTTTCCACTAACCTGGCAGTTTGTTCCATGCACCCCACTCTCTGTGTGAAAAAAAAAACTACCTCTGACATCCTCTGTATTTTTCTCCAATGATCTTACAATTATGCTCTCCCGTAAAAGCCATGTCCTCCATGGGGAGAAAAGCACTGGCTGTCTGCTCAATCTATTCCCCCATGCACCTTTATCAAGTCATCTCATCTCCTCTGCATTTTCTCCTAAGTTTCCATACCCTTCCTATAATTAAATGACTAGAACTGCACCCAGTAATCCAAGTGTGGTCTAATCAGAGTTTTATAGAATTGTAACATTACCTCACAGCTCTGAACTCAATACCTCAATTAATGAAGCTCAACACCTTATATATCTTCTTAACCACCCTATCAACTTGCATGGCAACCTTGAGGGAGCTGTGGAGGTGGAACCCAAAGTCCCTTTGTTCCTCCACACTGTTAATAATCTGCCGTTAATCCTGTACTCTGCCTCCAAGTTTGACCTTCCAAAGTGAATCAGTTCACACTTTTCTGGATTGAACTCCATCTGCCACTTCTCAGCCCAGCTCTGTATCCTGTCAATGACATGTTGTTAAACTATGACAGCCATCTACACTACCTACAACACCTCCAACCTTTGTGTCATCTGCAAACTTATTAACCCACCCTTCTACTTCCTCATTCGAATCATTTATAAAAATTACAAACAGCAGGGGTTTCTGAACAAACCTCTACTGAAATCCAGCCGTCGCCAACATCCAGGCAGAATACGCTCATCATGCTACCACCCTGTGCTTTCTGCGGACATCCAATTTTGAATCCAGACTCAGATTCAGATTAACTTATTTACCACCTGAACATTGAAGCATACAGTGAAATGTGCCACCTGTGTTAGCATCCAAAACAACCCAAGGATGTGCTGAGGGCAGCCCGTAAGTGCTGTCACACATCCTGCTGCCAACATAGCATGCCCACCATGTTCAGGAGCATGACAGAGAACACAAACACACAACAAAACAAAACACAACAGCAACACAAGCCCCTTGCCTTCCTATCTTTGTCTCTCTGTCTGTCTCACAGACACACACACAAAATTAGGTGCAAAAGGGACTTGGGAGTCCTTGTGCATTATTCCCTAAAGGTTAATTTGCAGATTGAGTCTGTGGTGAGGAAGGCAAATACAATGTTAGTATTCATTTCAAGAGGACCAGAAGATAAAAACAAAGATATAATGTTGAGACCTTATAAAACACTGGTGAGACCTCCCTTGGAGTATTGTGAGCAAGTTTGGGCCCCTTATCTTAAAAAGTATGTGCTGAAATTGGTTAGGGTTCAAAGGAGGTTCAGTAAAATGATTCGAAGCTGAATATTTTTTCAAAGTACTTAAAATTGGAGAAGTTTCTTAGGTTCCTGATTAGTAAGAGTTCAAAGTAAATTTATTATCAAAGTATATATTTGTTACCATATACAACCCTGGGGTTCATTTCCTTGCAGGCATTCACATGAAACCTCGCTGGTTTCCTTGGTTGCGTAAGTCTAGGGAATACACACTCTGGTCCCGCCAAACCTGTGAGTTTGAGACACCTCTCCCACCCCAAAGACCAGTTTGTGTGGCTGCTGTGTAATTTGCTTCCCTGTTACAAACGAGTGCCACGAAACAACAGACTGCATATGCTTAAAGAAATTATATTTATGAATCTTAACTTAACTAAAGGGTTAGTAAAGAAAAGAAAGAAAAAAAAACAAAAGGGGTCCATTATAAATGAACTGTCAAATGTGCACAAGTTGGAGCTCAACTTTTCCCAAAATTCATTTTCACTGATCCCCAGTCGATCTCGGTACCTGACCCAATCATATCACGGTCTGCCACCTGGTCGAATCCTACGACCAGTCCTCTCCAGCATCTTCTCTCTCCATCTCTCGCCGAGCAAAGGAGCCGACTCCCGTTCCAAAGCACCCATTATCTCTAACCATAACCCAAACACTGCATCTACAGAATGACCATTACATTAGCAGTGAAACCTTTCCCAGAGTGTTACACATAGTAAATACAAAGAAGCACAATGAAAGACCCCACATAACAAGGCAGACAAACAACCAATGAGCAAAAGACAGCAATCTGCAAATACACAAGAAAAAGAAAAAATATGTATATTAACATGCAACTGACACAAAACAAGAAATTTCACAACATATGCCAGTGATATTAAACTGATTCTGATTCTGACAGGGTTCTTGGACAAGGAGGGTGCTGCACTCTCACAGGGGGTATAAAGAGGGGCTCCAGTGTCTTCTGTTCAAAGAGAAGAAGAAAATTCAGTTATGAATTGCCAAATCTTTGAAGGTAGAGGTCTCATCTTGACCTTTGTTGAGTATCACAACTACTACTTGGTGATTGAGTACATCTGGAGCCATCAGATTCTAATATGAATGCAGTAATGATGGAGTGTATGGGATGGCCAGGGAAGGGTAGCCCCTCTGGTGAAGGGGAATTGTCGTGTCCGTTCTGGGGCAGCTGACTCACCTTTGGTCTCCACTGGACACTCAGCTCTCACCTCTGGCTCCAAGCAGCTGTATGGATGCGAGAGTGGCCGCTAGGTGTAGAAGAAGTCATGGTCATCCACTGAAACCAAGGAACCGCAGCCGTGACAACTACTCGTACCACTGCACCTGGACATCTAAACTCGAGCAAGTGGAACCACCCCAGTGCAACAGTTTTTCCGCTTTAAAAACTCCGCCACATGGGGTCCCTGTCATCGTCGGATATGATGGACAGTTAACAATGACGTGGTAATGATTAATGATGAATATGATACGGGAATTCAGACACTTGGAAAAACTTCTGATTCTATCTGATTCTGCCTCTCTTCACATTGATGGTCGAGAAATTAGAGAGTAAATATTTTCACTCAACAAGGCAATTCTAGAATGAACAATACTGGGACAATATTCCAGCAGTAATAGGGCCTAGCTTCCTGCTGCTCCCACAGGCTCCAACATATATATTGTGAGATTAATGAGGCCCTCCAATGGTCCAGGTCGACCATGGCTGTTGCATCTTACTGGTTTGCTATTTGAAACACAAGCCAGGGCAGTATGAAGGGAAAGCTGTTGCCCAATGCAGCAGGCTTCCCCTCTTCTTGCAGCTGATGAATCTAAAGGAACAGTAGAGACTGACACAGTTTGGTACCAGTGGTGTCGCTAGTTCTCAGTCAGTGTTAAGCTCAACGTGGGACAGCCTGAGAGACTCCAGCTCTAGATTTTTCCTCTGGGTTTACTCCTGAAGCCTTCCCCAAGACTTGGTATGCCAGCAGGACAGCGGAGGTTTGATATCAGAGTTTTCCTTCTCCGAGGTGAACTTCCAACCACAGCTGACAACCCCCATCTGCCCAAAGTGCGATTACTGAAAACATCCATGTAGTTTCCACACTTGAAACTCACGTGAATGCTCTCCATGAAAGGGCAGTTTAAAATCTGCTATTTTTCCTTTAGAGAAGGTCAAACAGAGGACCATGTAGTTTTTCAGTTCATTAAATAAATTAAAAGGCAGGAATTTGCACAATAATGTGAAAAAAATGTCAACCTAGACTCTCTCAAATGCTGACTTCCAAAGGTTTGCATTTCAAAGCATCTTATAGGAAAGGGATTCTTTCAACGAGTCAAAGAACTAAACCCGCCTTGAAAGATTATATGCTTTAATTGGACACTTTATGATAACCTCTGATCCCTCATCTTCTTCCTGGCTAAATCTTTGCTCTATAAAACAAAAAAATGTTGAGCATTTGTGGATCATGTTCTGTGACAACATGGGCATTAAGGAGCTCTTTATATCCTTTTTTTTTAATAAAAAGCACCATTGTGCGCATTCAGCCGGCTGCTGTCTATTATACTTCACTGGAGGGTTTTCATATCTGAATCGAGACTGTTCTGCTGCCTGGCAACCCCAGAGGAATGGCAATTAGCCAGATGTCAACAGCACCATTATCTCCATTACCCATTAAAACTCATCTGGTTTTCACACTTGTTCTGCAGACAGAATCAAAATTGCACTGGAGAATCCTGAACATCGACACTTTCGCTTCAGAAGTTGATGGAAATTGTTTATATTTTCAGCTTCGTTTGAAATTATATACAGAATAATTCAACATTGAAGATAAGTTTGAGTAGGCACATGGATGGGAGGGGTATGGAGAGCAATGGTCTGGGTGTGGGTCAATGGGAATAGGCAGATTAATAGTTCAGCATGGATTAGATGGGCTGAAGGGCCCATTTCTTTGTAGTTTTCTACGACTTTAAGATCACTTATTTTGTGTCTTTATTTAATAAATTTAAATCAGCTGCAAGCTTAGAGTCTTAGAGTTGTGGAGAAGCACAACAGCAGAGAAACAGGCCCTTTGCTACATCTAGTCCATGCTGAACAATTAATCTGCCTCGTTCCATCAGCCTGCGCTTCGACCATAGCCCTCCAATCCCCTCCCATCCATGTACTTATCCATACTCTTAAATGTTGAAATCAAACCTGCATCCACCAATTCCACGGCAGTTTCAACCCCCTCTGACTGAAGAAGATATCCCTCAAGTTCCCCTTAAACATTTCACCCTACACCCTTAACCCATGACCTCTATTTGTGGTCTCACCCAACCTCAGTGGAAAAAAACCTGCTTGCATTTACCCTGTCTATCCCCTTCACATTTAGACATCCCTATCATTTTTCAAAGAGGACAGCTAGAATTTCCAGGGTGGAAATGGCTAGTACCAGAGGGCATAATCTTAAGGTGATTGGAGGAAAGTATAGAGGATGTCAGAGCTAGATATTTTACACAGAGAGTCTAAGACTAGAGGAAACAACCTCAGAATAGAGGGTTATCCTTTTAGAACAGAGACGAGGAGGAATTTCTTTAGCCAGAGGGTGGTGAATCTGTGGAATTCTTTGCCACAGGTAGTTGTGGAGGCCAAGTTATTATGTGCATTTAAAGCAGAGATTGATAGATTCTTGATTGGTCAGGGCATGAAGCGATACAGGGAAAAAGCAGGAGATTGGGGCTGAGAGGAAAATTAGATCAGCCATGATGAAATGGTGGAGCAGATTCGATAGATAAAATGGCCTAATTCTGCTCTTATATCTTATGGTCCTGTGGAAACAGACATAGCAAAAACTATGTCCTAATGCCGGGTCTCAACATCAGAGATCCTTTGTCTCCACAGAGGCTGATCGTAAGACGTCAGATCAGAATTAGCCCATTTAGTCCATCATCATGGCTGATTTACTATCCCTCTCAACCCCATTCTCTTGCCTTCTCCCTGTAACCTTTCAGTCCCTGACTAACCTATTAACCTCCATTTTAAATATACCCTGTAACTTGACCTCCACAACCAACTGTGGCAATGAGTTCTAAAGGTTCACCGCCCTCTGAATAAATAAATTCTTCCTCATCTCCGGTCTAAATGACAAAGCTGGGGAACTATTCAATAATATTATAACAGTGGGATAGAAGCTGTCCTTGAGCCTGATGGTATGTGCTTTCAGGCTTTTGTACCTACTGCCTGATGAGTGAGGGGAGAAGAGAGGATGTCCAGGCTGGGTGGGGTCTTAGATTATGTTGGCTGTGTTACAAGAAGGGCAAGAAGTGTAGACACAGACCATGGATGGGAGACTGATTTCTGCAATAGTCATGTGCAAAACAGTTTCCGTACCAAGCCGTGATGCATCCAGACAAAATGCTTTTTCTGGTGCATTCCTCCTGGAACAGTACAGCACTGCACAGGCCATCCATCCCATGATATTGTACCAACCTTGATGCTAACTTGTACCAAATGTTCTTCTCGTGTGAAATCCAAATCTCCCAGTTCCCACCATATTCACATCCAACCATATCCCTCCATTTCCTCCATCGTCATGTCCATCCATATCCCTCCATTCCCTCCATTGTCACATCCTTCCATATCCCTCCATTCCCTCCATATTCACGTCCATCCATATCCCTCCATTCCCTCCATATTCACATCCATCCATATCTCTCCATTCCCTCCATCGTCACATCCATCCATATCCCTCCATTCCCTCCATATTCACATCCATCCATATCCCTCCATATTCACGTCCATCCATATCCCTCCATTCCCTCCATAGTTACGTTCATCCATATCACTCCATTCCCACCATAGTCACGTCTATCCATATCACTCCAGTCTCTGTGTAAAAAAATATACCCCTGACATCCCCCTATACTTTCCTCCAATCACCCAAATAATATACCCCTAATATTGGTCATTTCTGCCCTAAAGAAAAACCTCTGGCTGACCACCCAATCTCCGCCCCTTATAATCTTTCTGTAAGCTTTTCTATTCCTGGCCAGTGTTGGTTCCATATCAGGCAATGGTCACCAGGCATCTCCAGAAGTTTGTCAAACGCTTTTCGTAACATGCCAAATCTTTGCAAAATTCCAAGAAGTTCGAGGCACTGTATTGCCTTCTTTGTGATGACACTTTGTGAAATTGATGAGTGCTATTCAGGGTGAGTGTATTTTGATTGCTGTGAATGGCATCGTGGGTGACAGTCACTTGCTGTCTGTATATAAAGCTGATGTCTAATAATATTCACACAGAAGGATTAACCATTAACCAATGCCAAGAGTATTAAATGATTATGTCTGGCTAATTGATGGGAAATAATGAAACATTATGAGAGACCATTACGTGGTATAACCTTCTGGGAAAGGCGTTGGATTGTGAGACTTAAAGCGCTGATTTGGTATAATGTAGGAATTAAATTAATATCATTACAGAAGAAAAGTAACATATGGTTTCCAATGAAAGGTGACTGACAAAAAGAACTCTAGGTCTGCTTCTGAGGGAGGGGGAAGTAGGGGGCAGGGAATGGAAGAGAGTTAGAAAGTACAGTAGGCAGCCATTGGCAGTGAGTGGCAGGGTAGCGTAGTGGTTCAGTTAGCACAATGCTTTGCCGCACCAGCTGTGAAGTAGAGATTTCGATTCCCACTGCTGTCTGCAAGGAGTTTGTACTTACTCTGCTGACCATTTTCGTTTCACCTGTGTGGTAGCTAATAGTGTTATTCTTATACCACGCAGTTAGCCATGACCACGTGGGAGGAGTTCACACACAGTACAAGCTGAGTTATCAGTAAAGTTCATTTCAATATCCTGCATGCTGGCATCTTGTGTGCTCTGCACTTATCCCTCAATATCGAACACAACATCCTGCGGGTGCTCTGGTTTAAGTTGGCACTACCGAACCTGTGTGACAGCTCACTGGTAGGTTTCCTCCACATACCGAATATGTACAATTAGTATTTACTGAATTTGTTGGCATGCTATTTTGGTGCCAGGAACATGACGCCACGTGCAGAGCCCAGCACATTGTCGCTGATTTGCTTTGCCACAAGTGACGCATTTAGCTGTACATCTCAATGTACATGTGACAAAAAAAGCTAATTTTCATCTTTGATTTTGATACTTATCTTCATTATGACTTTCAGGTTTTCCCAAGCTCTGCAGCAGAATGATCTGATTAGTGCACCCCTCCATTCTGCAGAGCCCAGTGAGCGTGTTCATTTGTGATACTTACACAGCTCCCTGTGGAGCACGACAATAACTTAGGACTTTATTCCCTAGAATGCTGGAGAATGAGGGGAGATTTGAAAGAGGTGAACAAGATTATGAGGGGTATAGATAGGGGTAAATGCAAGCAGGCTTTTTCCACTGGGGTTGGTGCAATTAGAACTAGAGGTCATAGGTTAAGGGTGAAAGTTGAGAAGTTTAAGGGGGAACATGAAGGGAAGCTTCTTCACTCTGATGGTCGTGGAAGTGTAGAACAAGCTGCCAGCACAAGTGGTATATGGGAGCTCGATTTCAACACTTAAGAGAAATTTAGATAGGTACAAGGATGGGAGGGGTATGGTCTGGGTGCAGATTGATGGGAGTAGGCAGATTAATGTTTTGGCATAGTCAGATGGGCTGAAGGGCCTGATTCTGTGCGGTAGTGTTCTATGACTCTACAATGTGATCAATCACAGTCCCAATGAAGGATCTCAGGCCGAAATGTTGACTGTTAATCCCTCTCCTGGCTGATCAGCTGAGATCATCCAGTAGTTTGCGTGTATGCTCTGGATTTCCAGCATCTGCAGAATCCTTCCTGTTTATCAGCACTACAAGTGACTGTGGCTCCACTCTCTCTCGGCATGATTTCCACTCACTACATTAGATGAATTTTGCTCGTGCAACTTTGGCCTCATGTTCCAATCATCTGCATATCAGAATTAGAATCAGAATCAGTTTAGTATCATGTGAAATTAGTTGTTTTGTGGCAGCAGTACATTGCAAAACATAACAATAAAAAGACTATAAATTTCAATAAGTTTATTAAGATATAAATTAATACATAGTGCAAAAGGAGAGCAAAAACAATGTGATAGTCTTCAGGGGTTCAATGTCCATTCAGAAATCTGATGGCAGAGGGGAAGAAGCTGTTCCTGAAATAGTGAGTGAGCGTCTTCAGGCTTCTGTACCACCTTCTTGACTGCAGTAATGGAGGCAGGTCATGTCTTGGGTGATGGGGGTCCTTAGTGCCTTTTTGAGGAATTGCCTTTTGAAAATGTCCTAATTTCTGCGGAGGCTGTGCCCATAATGAGTGTATAACTTACAGCAGCTTTTTCTGAGTCTGTGCAGTGGCCCCTCTGTACCAGATACAAACAGTTACAATACTCTCCACTGCTCATCAGTAAAAGTTGCATGAGTCTTTGCACTCAGAATTCCTGTGTTAAAAAAACGTACCTCTGGGCATCCCCCCATACTTTTGTCCAATCACCTTAAAATTAGCCATTTCTGCCCTGGGAAATAGTCTCTGACTGTCCACTCTTGTACATCTCTATCAAGTCACCTCTCATCCTCCTTTGCTCCAAAACCCTAGCTCGCTTAACCTTTCCTCGGAAGACATGCTTTCTAAACCAGGCAGCGTCCTGTTAAATCTGCACCCTCTCTAAAGCTACAACATCCTTCTTATTATGAGGCACACAGAACTGAACACAGTACTTCAAGTGTGGTCTAACATGTGTTTAACTGGTGCAGGTAAAAACTTACTTGTGAAAAAAGGCAACAGAGAGAATATTTTTATTATTGCTACACCACTACTGTCCAGGGAAGCACAGTGGAGAGCATCCTGACTGATTGCATCATGGCCTGGTATGGAAACACCAATGCCCAAGAACAGAAAAGCCTTCAAAAATTATTTTCAGTCTCCCTCCTATATGTCAGACATGCTCCCTTCTTGCTGTTGCCATCAGGAAGAAGGTACAGGAGCCTTAGAACTCATATTACCAGGTTCAGGAACAGTTATTTTCAAAACTTTCAAAACCCTCAGTTTGTTGTTTAAATTTAGATGTTGGCTATTATTAATTTTTATGATACGAGAAGGTATTTTACCTTTTTTTCTCCATAATAAACAGCTTCGGTCTTGGTAGGGGTTAGACTTTTTTTGTAATAAATTAGTATATTAATATAACTTTGACTAACCTACATGAATATGGGGTAATGAGATTATTATTATAAATAGATATAATGTAATTGGTAGTTGTTTTTTTGACCTTTATAAATACTTTCTTGTACTCTGTATTCTTCTATGTAGAAACTAATAAAAATATTGAAAGAGGAACAGGTACTACCTCTCAACCATCAGACTCTTGAACCAAAGGGGATAACTTCATTCAACTGCCCTTACCTCATATTTGAAATGTTCCAATAGACAATGGACTCAGTTTCAAGGACTCTTAATCTCATGTTCTTGATATTTATTTGTTTATTTTTCTTATTTCCTTCTTTTTTGTACACTGGTTGAACACCTAAGTTGGGTAGTCTTTCATTGATTCTGTTATGGTTATTATTCTATAGATTTATGTTCCCACAAGAAAGTGAATCTCAGAGTTCTATATGGTGACTTATGTAGTTTGATAATAAACTTACTTTGAACTTTTGAATGTTGAACTTTGGATAAGGCCAAGCCCATCACAGGAAAAGCACTCTCCACCATTGAGCACATCTACAAGCAGCACAGGACAATAGAGCAGCATTAATTGTCAAGGACCCCAACCATCTAGGCCATCCTCTCTTCTCGCTGTTGCCATTGGGACGAAGAAACTTGTACTGGAACTCAGAAGAATGAGGGGTGACCTCACTGAAGACTATCAAATGTTGTAAGGCCTTGATAGAATGGATATGGAGAGGATTTTTCCTCTGGTGGGGGAGTCTGAAACCAGAGGACACAGCCTCAAAATAAAGGGGTACTTTGTAGAAATAACATGTGGAGACATTTCTTAAGGCAGAGAGTGGTGAAACTGTGGAATTTATTCTCATATGCGACTGTGGAGGCCAAATCATTGGGTTTATTTAAGATAGAAGTTGATAGATTTCTGGTTCCTGATTGGTCAGGACATGAGGGGACACGGGGAGAAGGCTGGAGATTGGGGCTGAGAGGGAAAATGGAACAGCAGTGATGAAGTGGTGGAGCAGACTCAATGGGCCAAATGGCCTAATTCTGCTCCTATATCTTACAGAAGTCTTAGGTCCCTTGTTGTTATTACTAATGGAATTTGATTTACAAAAGCACAACTTCTCCTGAAAGGACATGGAGTGGATTCTCTCATTCAACAGGTGATCATCTCCATCAGATTTTGTTTTGCTGTGAAGCCAATATTCCTCATTAAAGTGACTCATACATATCAAAAATACCTCTGAGACTCTGCTCGTTTCCGCTGAAAGACCAATATATTATAATGGTTGAAGCAGTTGCTCCAGCCTCCTAACATATAATATTATGTTGTAAAGATTGCTGGCTTGAGGAATATTTGTGGGTTCGATCTTACAGACTAATGCCAGTACTTCAGCATGGAATGGCCAGTAGATGATAGCCACTGGGGCAGGAATGGTCAGTATAACACTATTACAGCACCAGTGATCTGGGTTCAATTCCTGCCATTGTCTGAAAGGGGTGTCTCTGCTCTCCCCGTAACCATGTGGAGAGGGCAATTAAGGGCCCTCACCGTCCAGGATGCAGCCTCTCCTCACCACCAGGAGGTACAGGAGCACAAGGATCCTCGAGTGACAATAAACGAACACCTCCTCCCCTTCCGCCATCAGCTTTATGAAGCCACAAACACAACCCTCACGGTTTTTTGTTACATGTTCACTGACGGCAGCGTGGAGGTGTAATGCTATTTCAGCGCCAGTGATCAGTGATCAATACTGTCCATTGAGTTTGTACGTTCTTCCCATGACTGCTGGGGTTTCCTCTGGGTGCTCCAGTTTCCTCCCACAGGCAGGTTAGTAGGTTAATTTGTCACAATTGGGCAGCCTGTTACCCTACTTTAACACTAAATGAAAACAAACAATAAATTAAAAGAAGGTAAGATACCTGATTTAACAGCATGAAGTATGGAAGAATGGAAATTCTGTGCATTCAATGTTCTCGTTACTAACGTCAAGGAAGAGGCCATCGAGACTGAATGTTTTAGGAACAGTTGTTTTCCCTCTGCTGTCAGTTTTCTGAAGAGTCCATGAACACTACCTGACTATTGCGCTCGCTTTCTCACCATTTATTTATATCTTAAGACACACTAATTGGCCACTTTATATTGGGGAAGTGTAGGACCAGAGGGTACAGCCTCAGAATAGAGGGGATAATGAACTTTTGAAGAAGATTGGGCCAGAGAACAAGATGACCAAAGGGAACATCCTGCAGCCTGCATTGACCGGTCCCTTTCTCCCTCCCACTCGATGGTGCCAGAGTCCTGGTTCTTGGAACACACATAAAAGTTGCTGGTGAACGCAGCAGGCCAGGCAGCATCTCTAGGAAGAGGTGCAGTCGACGTTTCGGGCCGAGACCCTTCGTCAGGACTAACTGAAGGAAGAGTGAGTAAGAGACTTGAAAGTTGGAGGGAGAGGGGGAGATCCAAAATGATAGGAGAAGACAGGAGGGGGAGGGATGGAGCCAAGAGCTGGACAGGTGATAGGCAAAAAGGATATGAGAGGATCATAGGACAGGAGGTCCGGGAAGAAAGACAAGGGGGGGGGGACCCGGAGGATGGGCAAGAGGTATATTCAGAGGGACAGAGGGAGAAAAAGGAGAGTGAGAGAAAGAATGTGTGTATAAAAATAAGTAACAGATGGGGTATGAGGGGGAGGTGGGGCAGTTCTTGGGCAAGGTTGCATTGATGCTCTTTGTAGATTGGACTCTGTAGTGTTTATGACGTGTTTCTGGTTTCTGTGTCATGCTCTTTTGTTGCTATTTTGTGTGATTTTTTGATAGAGGTGGACTGGCTCTGTGGTCGGCAGTAAACGAACAACACAGAACTTAATTAGACTGAACTGACATGAAGCTGTACGTCCCTGCACTGTTTCATTGACTTCGTGGTTATTGTTTTATATTCTGTGCTTTTCTACTATTTGCATAATTTGTTCATTTTTGACGCGTTGGGTACTTGACGTTTTCTTTAAATGGGTTCCATGGTGTTTCTTGGTTTCATGGCTGTCTCTGGGAGGATGATACTCAGGGTTGTATACTGCGTAAAATCTGGGAAAATAAACATGCTTTGAAACTTTGAATTCTGCAATGATGGAGCAGGCCTAAATGGCCTAATTCTGCTCCAACATCTTATAGTCTTAATATCTACGTATCCAGCAAACACAGGAGAACTATTTGGAATTAGTTTAGAATGAAGTGGTGGACATTTAGAGACAATGGTGTCAACAGATAGAGTGTCTGAGTGACAATGGTTTCACCAACTAGAGTGGCTCACTGACAATGGTTTCACCAATTAGAGTGTCTCACTGACAACGGTTTCACCAGTTAGAGTAGCTCAGTGACAACGGTTTCACCAAATAGACCATAAGACAAAGGAGCAAAAGCCGGCCATTCGGCCCATCGAGTCTCTTCTGCTATTTTATCATGAGCTGATCCATTCTCCCATTTAGTCCCACTCCCCTGCCTTCTCATCATAACCTTTGATGCCCTGGCTACTCAGATACCTATCAATCTCTGCCTTAAATACACCCAATGACTTGGCCTCCACTGCCACCCGTGGCAACAAATTCCATAGATTCACCACTCGCCGGCAAAAAAACTTCTTCGCATCTCTGTTCTGAATGGACGCCCTTCAATCCTTAAGTCATGTCCTCTCGTACTAGACTCCCCCATCATGGGAAACAATTTTGCCACATCCACCCTGTCCATGCCTTTCAACATTCAAAATGTTTCCATGAGGTCTCCCCTCATTCGTCTAAACTCCAAGGAATACAGTCCAAGAGCAGACAAACGTTCCTCATATGTTAACCCTCTCATTGCTGGAATAATTCTAGTGGATCTTCTCTAAAATAGAGCGGCTCAGTGACAACAGTTTCACCAATTAGAGTAGTTCAGTGACAATGGTTTCACCAATCAGAGTGGCTCAGTGACAATGTTTTCACCAATTAGAGTGTCTCGGTGATAATGGTTTCACCAGTTCGAGTGTCTCAGTGATAATGGTTTCACCAATTAGAGTGTCTCGGTGATAATGGTTTCACCAGTTCGAGTGTCTCAGTGATAATGGTTTCACCAATTAGAGTGTCTCGGTGACAATGGTTTCACCAATTAGAGTGTCTCGGTGACAATGGTTTCACCAGATAGAGTGGCTTAGTGACAATGGTTTCACCAATTAGAGTGGCTCCATTAGAATGTTTTCACCATTGTGTGCTGAGCCTCTCTAATCAGTGGCATGGTAACTGAAGAACATTTAATTTAAATGAAATTTGGTGCAGATGGAACGCATAAAAGCACTGCTAAATCTCCAGAACTAGAAACGATAAACAGGAGAGTTAACACCACAAAAAATTAAAAATCTGGGATTTTATTGAAGGCAAGACCATGCATGGTGGAGTCTGAAAGCCATTCATGAGCTGCAGGCTTTACTGTTGCTGTTAATGGTTCCACTGGCAATTGCAGAATGTTCTACCATGTAATATTGTACTGCAACCACCTGTTATACTCAGTATGAGGACAATAACAACACAAGAGGCGGTTTAGTTGAAGTTTCCCTTTCAAATTTGTCTGTGGGTTATAATTTTCATTTTATGTTGTGATGACTATTAGAAATATCTTCAGATGAACAGAACCACATGCAAAGTGCTGGAGGAACTCAGCAGGTCAGGCAATATCTATGGAATAAACAGTCAAAATTTCAGGCTGAGACTCTTCATTGAGACTGGGAAGGAAGGTGGACAAGGCCGAAATTGTGGGAACAGGGTGAGGAGAACAAGCCAGCAGTTGATCAGTGAGACTAGCTGGTCTTATTTATCACGTCATAGCCTTTATAGATAAACTTTATATGTCATATGTACACTGAAACATAGAGTGCAATGTGTCAACGACCAACAGTGTCCACGGATATCCTGGGGCAGCCTAATGAAAATGATGATAGGCATCCATTAGTCTCGTGAGACCATGGATTTGCGCCTCGGAAGGATTTCAGGGTGCAGGCCTGGGCAAGGTTGTATGGAAGACTGGCAGTTGCCCATGCTCCAAGTCTCCCCTCTCTACGCCACCGATGTTGTCCAAGGGAAGGGCATTAGGACCCATACAGCTTGGCACCGGTGTTGTCGCACAGCAAGGTGTGGTTAAGTGCCTTGCTCAAGGACACAACACGCTGCCTCAGCCAAGGCTCGAACTAGCAACCTTCAGATCACTAGACGAACACCTTAACCACTTGGCCACGTGCCTACAAGTCCTGGAAACCTGGTGGTCAGAGCAACGCTGTGACAGCTTGGGGAGTTGGAGTTTAGTTCTGGCATCCTCAGTAAGCAAGTTTGTGTGCTCTTCCCGTGTGCGTGTGGGTTTCCTCTGGGTGCTCCAGTTTCCTCCCGCAGTCCAAAGATGTAGAAGTTGGCAGATTAGTTGGTCATTGTAAATTGGTCCGTGATTAGGCTAGGGTTGAAATAAAGTGTTGCCTACTTCTGGTGCCTAATTACCAATCCATACATCTTTGGAATGTGGGATGAAACCGGAGCACCTGGACGAAACCCATGAGGTCACGGGGAGAACATTCAAACTCCTTGCAGATGGTAGCAGGAATTGAACATCAATCAAGGGCACTGATAAGTGTTACACTAACCACGCCTCGCAACCAACCTTCCTTATAACTCAAGCTGGCAATATTCTTGTAAAGCTTCTTTTCTCCGTCAAGCGATAAGAATGTGGAATTGTAGCTGGGCTTTACAATGGTATTATGACATTTCAGCAGCTTGACGTCGGACTCCAGGGAACGTGGTTCCTCCTGTTTCCATCAGCAGACATCTTTTGTGTGGCCATCAGTCATCTTGTAATGATAAGGGCATTCAGGCTGTGACTATATGGTAACGGGTAAATAAGATTGCAGAACTCGGATCTGCAATGACCTGATAGTAGGCAGCTATATTAATTAACAGATCATATCTCGGGGGTCACCATACCAACAGTATACAGTTCTAAGTGAGGAGATTTTTTTTCCTTATATCTGTCACGAGACTCCAACTCTTAATATTATACACTCGAGCTGGAAGAAACTGCCTTCTAACAAACAGATTGTGGTATAGAAAGGGAAAAGTTTATCCAGAAGATTAACCATAATTTATATTTTACCTACCTTGAGTAAAGTAAGGAGCGTGGATTTCAAATTAAATCTTGCATCCTCAAGAATAAATTTAATTCATTTACAGAGAGATCGATTCAAATGCTTATCAGGGAAGTGCGGAAATCCATTTCAGATTATAAAGGCTTCGTGCTGCTACCCCCGCCAGCTATGCTATTGAAATTGCTTGGTAATGCTGTTTGCAAAGAGACTTGGGAGTCCTCGTGCAGGATTCCCAGAAGGTTAACTTACAGGTTGCGTCGCTGGTAAAGAAGGTAAATGTAATGTCAGCATTCAGTTTGAGGGGACTGGAATATAAAAGCAAGGATGTAGTGCCAAGACTTTATAGGGCACTGGTGAGGCCTCACTTGGAGTATTGTGAGCAGTTTTGGGCCCTTTATCTAAGAAAGTAGGTGCTGGCATTGAAGAGGGTTCAGGAGAATGATCCTGGAAATGAAGGGTTTAATGTATGAGGAGCATTTGATGGCTCTGGGCCTTTACTCACTGGATTTTAGAAAAATAAGCGGGGGGGGGGATCTCATTGAAACCTATCAAATACTGAAAAGCCTAGATAGAGTGGATTTAGAGAGGATTTGTCAGACAATGGTATCAGTCTATTTGGCCTATTGCATTGCCCCACCATTAAATCTTGGCTGATTTATTATCTCTCTCAACCCCATTCTCCTGCCTTCTCCCCATAACTTTTGACACCCTGACTAATCAAGAACCTATTGTTCATCCCAGTTTGGCAAAAGAATAAATCAAGGAAGGTAGTGCACCCGTGGCTGACAAGAGAAATTAGGGATAGTATCAATTCCAAAGAAGTAGCATACAAATTAGCCAGAGAAAGTGGCTCACCTGAGGACTGGGAGAAATTCAGAGTTCAGCAGAGGAGGACAAAGGGCTTAAATAGGAAGGGGAAAAAAGATTATGAGAGAAAACTGGCAGAGAACATAAAAACGGACTGTAAAAGCTTTTATAGATATGTAAAAAGGAAAAGACTGGTAAAGACAAATGTAGGTCCCCTGCAGACAGAAACAGGTGAATTGATTATGGGGAGCAAGGACATGGCAGACCAATTGAATAATTACTTTGGTTCTGTCTTCACTAAGGAGGACATAAATAATCTTCCAGAAATAGTAAGGGACAGAGGGTCCAGTGAGATGGAGGAACTGAGTGAAATACATGTTAGTAGGGAAGTGGTGTTAGGTAAATTGAAGGGATTGAAGGCAGATAAATCCCCAGGGACAGATGGTCTGCATCCTAGAGTGCTTAAGGAAGTAGCCCAAGAAATAGTGGATGCATTAGTGATAATTTTTCAAAACTCGTTAGATTCTGGATTAGTTCCTGAGGATTGGAGGGTGGCTAATGTAACCCCAATTTTTAAAAAAGGAGGGAGAGAGAAACCGGGGAATTATAGACCGGTTAGCCTAACGTCGGTGGTGGGGAAACTGCTGGAGTCAGTTATCAAGGATGTGATAACAGCACATTTGGAAAGCGGAGAAATGATCGGACAAAGTCAGCATGGATTTGTGAAAGGAAAATCATGTCTGACGAATCTCATAGAATTTTTTGAGGATGTAACTAGTAGAGTGGATAGGGGAGAACCAGTGGATGTGGTATATTTGGATTTTCAAAAGGCTTTTGACAAGGTCCCACACAGGAGATTAGTGTGCAAACTTAAAGCACACGGTATTGGGGGTAAGGTATTGGTGTGGGTGGAGAATTGGTTAGCAGACAAGAAGCAAAGAGTGGGAATAAACGGGACCTTTTCAGAATGGCAGGCGGTGACTTGTGGGGTACCGCAAGGCTCAGTGCTGGGACCCCAGTTGTTTACAATATATATTAATGACTTGGATGAGGGAATTAAATGCAGCATCTCCAAGTTTGCGGATGACACGAAGCTGGGCGGCAGTGTTAGCAGTGAGGAGGATGCTAAGAGGATGCAGGGTGACTTGGATAGGTTGGGTGAGTGGGCAAACTCATGGCAGATGCAATTTAATGTGGATAAATGTGAAGTTATCCACTTTGGTGGCAAAAATAGGAAAACAGATTATTATCTGAATGGTGGCCGATTAGGAAAAGGAGAGGTGCAACGAGACCTGGGTGTCATTATACACCAGTCATTGAAAGTGGGCATGCAGGTACAGCAGGCGGTGAAAAAGGCGAATGGTATGCTGGCGTTTATAGTGAGAGGATTCGAGTACAGGAGCAGGGAGGTACTACTGCAGTTGTACAAGGCCTTGGTGAGACCACACCTGGAGTATTGTGTGCAGTTTTGGTCCCCTAATCTGAGGAAAGACATCTTTGCCATAGAGGGAGTACAAAGAAGGTTCACCAGATTGATTCCTGGGATGGCAGGACTTTCATATGAAGAAAGACTGGATGAACTGGGCTTGTACTCGTTGGAATTTAGAAGATTGAGGGGGGATCTGATTGAAACGTATAAGATCCTAAAGGGATTGGACAGGCTTGATGCAGGAAGATTGTTCCCGATGTTGGGGAAGTCCAGAACGAGGGGTCACAGTTTGAGGATAGAGGGGAAGCCTTTTAGGACCGAGATTAGGAAAAACTTCTTCACACAGATAGTGGTGAATCTGTGGAATTCTCTGCCACAGGAAACTGTTGAGGCCAGTTCATTGGCTATGTTTAAGAGGGAGTTAGATATGGCCCTTGTGGCTACAGGGGTCAGGGGGTATGGAGGGAAGGCTGGGGCGGGGTTCTGAGTTGGATGATCAGCCATGATCATAATAAATGGCGGTGCAGGCTCGAAGGGCCGAATGGCCTACTCCTGCACCTATTTTCTATGTTTCTATGTTTCTATCAACCTGTACTTTAAATATACCCAATGACTTGCCCTCCATGGCCATCTGTGGCATTGAATTCTTCAGGTTCATTACCCTCTATCTAAAGTAATTCCTCCTTGTCTCTGTTCGAAAGGTATGTCCCTGTATTCTGAGGCTGTGTTCTCTGCCTGCGTCACAGCTTGGTATGGAATAGGAAATCCTATAAAAAGAACACGCAGTTAGTGCAGTCTTTCATTGATGCTATTTTGGGTAGTGGTAGCTCACAAAATCATAGAACCAATATTTGGAAAATTGCATCCAGGACGCACGTACAGAAAGGTGCCAGGAAAGGGCCACCTTGCTTATGAACTATTTGTCCCACTCCCATCAGGGAGAAGGATATGTCGCATCCACACCATATCCAGCAGATGCTAAAACGGTTACTTTCCCCAAGCAGTGAAACGAATCAATACCTCCACCCACTAACCCTCCCCTCCTCAGCCCCAACCACCACTCCACCACTACTTTATCATTTCCTGCCAGTCACCTTGTGTACAGACACTTCTGTGCCTAGCATCACTTCATGGACATACAATCAATCTATGTATTATATTTATTGTGATTTTATTTTTACTGTGCTGTAGGTTTTCTATGTTTCTAAATAAATAAAAATTGTAAATACAAAGAAACACAATAGAATCAATGAAAGGCCATGCACAGCAAGACAGACAAACAACCAATGTGTATAATTCAACAGATTTCAAATACAAAAAGAGGAAAAAAGAACATTAAGTATTGAGAACGTGAGAGGAAGAGTCCTCAAACATGAGTCCACAGATAGTTGGAACAATTCTGTGTTCTGGGGTGAGTGAAACTGGGCATATGTTGGGCCTGCAAAAAGATGTGATATTATCAGTGGCTAAAACCCAGAAAAAAGGAATAGTTTATTACTAATTTCCAGACAGCTGATTGCGATCAATAATCAATCAACTGTTAAGTGACAATGCTCGTAGATCAAAGCCTTTAGTGCCCAAGAAGCAGACAATGAATTCACAGAAGGTTTCCAGCATTGAATAAAAGAGGAGGTTTTAATTATTTGACAGTGTCTCTGTTCAGTTTAGTCATTGGTAACATGAGTCATATCTACCTGAAAAATAAAGCCAGGAAGATGGGCATTTATAAACACAGGAGATTCTGTAGATGCTGGAAATCCAGAGCGATGCACACAAAATACTGGAGGAACTCACATACATTGATTTTTCCAACTCCCAGAAGATTCTCTCCCCTCCTTCTGTTCTCCTTTTCTGTTCCCATTTCTGGCTCCCCTCTTACCCCTGCTCTCCTCCTCACCTGCCCATCACTTCCCCCTGCTGTTAATTACCTATACAAATACCCTTTGTGTAGAGAGCGGTAGAGATCTGGTGATAGGGCAGGGATGAGGGAATCCCTCTCATAGGATAAAGTGGCAGACTATTATGGTTGAACACCATTTGCCCCATCCTTTGGAAATGAGCAATGTGCTGGAGATCAGCCTATGCCAGTATTCACTTTCTTCATCAAAGATCCTCCGCTCCCTGCAAGATCAGAAATGAGATTGTATACTATTGACTGCAGTGTTTAATTCTATTCACAATTCTACCGACAAGCTACATAGATGCTGTGGCCAAGAAAGCTCCCCACCCTCCTCCTTCTTCAATTCCTCACTCTGGTCTTGGACCCCTTCTCACCTGCCTGATACTTCCCTCCAGTGTCCCTCCCCCTTCTCTTTTTCCCATGATCCACACTCCTCTCCTCTCACATTCCTTCCTCTACCGCCCTTTACCATTCCCACCTCCCAGCTTCTCCTTTCATCCGCCCCCTCCCCACCCACCTACCTTCTCCCCTCACCTGGCTTCATCTATCAGCTTCCAATTTACACTCTTTCCCCTCCCATGACCACCTTATTCCCTTACTTTCCAGTCCCAATCAAGAATCTCATCCCCAAAATGTTGACTGTTTATTCCCCTCCACAGATGCTGCCTGACCTGCTGAGTTCTTCCAGTATTTTGTGTGTGTAAGATGGTCATTTACCTTAGAAACACAAGAGATTCTGCAGATGCTGCAAAAACTTTGAGTAACATACACAAAATGCTGGAGGAACTCAACAAGTCAGGAGGTATCTATGGAAGGGAGTAAACAGTCGACATTTTTGGGCTGAGACCCTTCATCAGGACTAGAAAGAAAGAGGAAGAAACAGGTATAAGAAGGTTGGGGGGTGGAGAAAGAGTACCTCAGAATGTTATTTGTAGAAATGTTTTCATTGGTGAAATTTGCCCCATTAATAGTATCTAGAGGTGAAATGGAAAGTGATTTCTACATGATTGGAAAAGAATGGGGATTATGCTGAAGCAGAGTTTTATTATCACAAACTCCTAGATGAGGTAACTGGTTTATTTTTCTGTGCAGTTCTGGACACCTACTTACAGGAAAGATGTCAATAAGATTGACTGAGTGCAGAGAAAACTCAGAAGAATGCTGTCCAGACTTGAGAACCCGAGTTATAGGGAGAGCTTGAATAGATTAGGACTTTATCAAAATCAGAATCAGGTTTCAGATCATTGGCATATGTTGTGACTTTTCTGGTTCAAAGTTTGATATAAATTCAGCCAAGCTTTACTAGTTCTCTGCTTCTGTACCTATAGAAATAAACCCTAATGCTTAGTCTGCATAATTTGTAATGGCTTTGCTAACTTGTGATGCTACTTGTATTAGACTAGTGCGTTGTCCTTCAACATCCCTTTACCTGTACTTTCACTTTCCAGATAACGTGACCCTCTATGCTTTCTACCAAATGTGTTATCCTGCAGTTACTTTTGCTGAACATCACCAATTATTTGCTGATTCTGTAGTTTATTAATGCCCTACTCTGCACGACTTTTCTCTCAACATGACATCACGCACAGATTTAGAAATAGTTATTGTTTTTAATTACAGAGTTTAAAATCATTGTTGTAGTATGAACACTCAAATCAAGTATGGAATACTCGGAAGGGGTTGTCTATTGGTGGATCTTCAGGTAGCTCAGAGGCTGATCCAGGATCTACATAACCGGGATGTTGCAGTGAATTCCCTTGATGGAGGATACCTGTGTGTGACTTTGTTCAACATGGGGAGGCTGATACGCAGGCATTCACCACGTGGTTCTTGACATATTGGGGTCAGAATCCAGTGGTGATACCTTCTGAAAGACCATAGGACATAGGAGCAGAATTAGGCTATTTGGCCCATCAAGTCTGCTCTGTCATTTAACCACAGCTGACTTATTCTCCCTCTTGTGTCTGCGCACAACTATATATATATATATAAAATTAAAGCACACATGTGGGGATGGCCTTAACTGGTGTAATCACATTGTGGTGGTAGAGAGAGAAAATAACGTGCATGCACAGACAACAGATTGATACGTAGTGCTAAGGCTGGGGGGTGGGGTGGGGTTCATTGCTCTAAAAGAAATAGATCCATACATTACACTTTCTCCCCTTTAGGTTAATGTAACATGTAACTGTATATGTACAAATCATTCAATTTCCCTTTCATAAACCCATATTCCAAAGAAACGTGCTTTCACAGTAACAGTCCCTAACTAACTACACAGTTCTATAGGTTCGGTCTTTTGGGCTGCACTCTGTTTCTTTCAGGATGGTGCCTCTCGACCTGTGGAGTGGCATCAGGTTTGGCAGGTATCTTGCCGACAATAACGTTCTCGTTACGCCTCTGGTCCTGTACAACAGCATTGAGTTTGGTAGGTGTCTTGTCTAAGACAATATTCTCAGTTTCCTGTTTCTTGTTTCTCTCAGTGACATCATCACTGAGAGGTAAGTCTGGAGACTGTACTGTGTTTGTCTTTTTGGATGCAGTCAACTCAGCTGTGTTCTTCGGCTGAGCATCCAATATCTAGTCCACATGACATCTCCATGTCTGATCTCCAACATCCACTTTGTAAATCAGTGGTCCAGTTCTTATAGCTATCCTATCGAGTGTCCACTTGTCTTCTTGGTAATCATGCACTAGGACTTCCTGTCCAATCTTGAAGCTCCTTGCTGCTTCACTTGGCTGAAATATTAATTCTGCACTTCCCTCTGTAGATCTGGTATCAGGAGGTCTATGTGAGATCTCAGATTCCTGTTCATGAAAAGCTTTGTAGGTTTGTCGTCACATGAACAGAGTTCAGATACACAAAAAGGAAGTTGTCTACCTTGTGTTGTAGAGGAATGTCCTCCTTGTCCATCGTTTTAATGGACTTACTGAAGGTTTGCATAAACCTTTCAGCTAACCCATTCATTGCTGGGTGGTGAGGAGCTGACTTGAAATATCTGATGCCATTTTTCTTCATGAGCAGTCGTAATTCTTCTGATGTATTTTGTGGTCCATTGTCACTCACAATTTGTTCTGGTAAGCCATTTCTGGTGAAGATAATCCTCAGAGTGGAGTCAGTCTTTGCTGAGGTGGTTGAATTCATTGTTATGACCTCTGGCCACTTCGAATGAGCATCCACAGCAATTAGGAACATGGAGTCCATGAATGGCTCAACAAAGTCATTATGTACTCTTTGCCTTGATGTTGGTGGCCACCCCCCATCGCCAAGTCTTCAATCTGTTTATCTATTCCCAGCCACCACACAAAGCTCTGGGCAAGACTCTTCATCTTAACTGTACCCAAGTGTTCTTCATGCTGATTTTCTAACACTCTGGTGCGCAGTTTAGACTACAACACGAGATCCACACATTAGCATTCTTTGCAATGCCAACAGTTGGTCTCATTTCGCTGAGAACTCTGGAAACATAGGGTTACCATGAGCTGGCCATCCTTGCATGGTGATTTCATAAATGTTTGACAACATCGTGTCATTCCTTGTTTCTCCTTATATTTCGGAATTTGTTACCGGCAACTGGTCCACCAATGCAGTGTGGAACACTTCTGCAGGGTCACAGTATGAAGACTTTTCTTCTTCAGTTGCCAATAGTGGAAGGTGTGACAAGCCATCAGAGTTGCTGAGTTGTTTGGTACCCTTGAACTCTATCATAAGAGAGGGGTCTTAGGAATAGTGCCCAAAATTGTAACTCGATAGCAATCATCACTGGGATTCCCTTCCTGGGATTGAAAGTGGGCACAAAGGGCTGGTGACCTGTCACTAGCATAAACTTTTGTCCGTAGAAGTAGTGGTGGAACTTCTTTATTCCCCATACTAGACCGAGGACCTTTCGGTCGATTTGTGCATAATTGCGTTCTGTACTCGTCAGTGATCTTGAAGCAAATGCAATCAGGCGTTCAGATCCATCTTTCATAATGTGTGACAAAATGTCTCCAATTCCATAAGGGGTTACTTAGCATGCCAGTCTGGTAAGCACTTTACCAAGATTCTGGAGATGCTCTTCATCATTTTTGCCAGTCACAATGATGTCATCAAGGTAACATTGTGTTCCTGGGATATCTTGGAGCACTTGGTCCATTGCTCTTTGCCAAATTACTGGAGCTGATGCGACACCAAAGATGAGACAATTATACTGGAATAGCCCTTGTGAATGTGGATTGTGAGGAGCTTCCTGCTTGATTCTTCAACCTCCTTTTGCAGATAGGCTTGTGACAAGTCAATCTTTGAAAACCTCTCCCTGCCTGCCAAAGATGCAAAAATGTCTTCTATTCATGGCAGGGGATTCTGCACAGTTTGCAGCATTGGGTTGATGCTCACCTTGAAATCCTCAAAATTGTGAATGGTACCAGCCTTTCCTTGCTTAGAATGTTAGAACCCCAAAGATCCCCAGCTTCCCCCTCCCATACATAAGCAGCAGCAAGGCAATGCATCAGCGTCCTCCACCGAGCACTCAAGCGTGCAGCAAGCGTCAATGAAGACACAGACTTGCAGTACCACAAGGACAACTTGTTCACCTGGTAATTTGACACACCACAGGCTCTTTCTCTCCTAATAAGGGGAAAAGAGGTGTCCCATTTCACAGCGAGAGGGGAGACATAACAAATAACTCGCTGATATGCTATGTTAAAAGTCTGTTGCGTCGTCTTTTTCGAGCTTTGCACCCAAAGAGTCAGCCCCAGAAAGGCACAGCTCTCTGGACACACAACCTCTAGCATTTCACATCTTAAGCTGATTTTCTGCAGTTTTGCTGCATCCTTTGCTGCAGTCTCTAATGATGTTGCAATGGTCAATGCCCGTTCTAAGGTTAGGTCCCTTTCAGACTGTAGCCTCTTTTGGGTGCTTTGACTATTCATGCCACGTACAAGCCTGTCCCTTAATACATCAGAAAGTCCACCTTGAAAGTCACAGTTCTGGGAAAGTTTGCATAGTTTTGCAATGTATTCAGAAAGGCTTTCATAATTCGACTGGTTCCTTTTCTAAAATCTAAATCTCTCAGCTATTACCAGTGGTTTAGGGCTCAAGTGATTTTGTAAAATTGTAACAATTTAACAAACGTCTTGCTTGTTGGCTTTTCAGGGGTTACTAAGTTGTGTGAAAGACTGTACATCCTTCCACCATTAAGCTAAGAAGCGTAGGGGCTTTTTTTTGCTCCTCTGCGTAGTTCGTGTTACAAGTCAGTTCATTCCTCCTGATATATGACTCCCAGCCTTCAATAGTGCCATCAAATTTGTCAACTTTCTCGACTGAGGCTTTCAGCATGTTATTTTCACTTTAAATTCAGCGCACCTTTCACTGTTACTCACACGTCCTTCGACATCCTCGTGCTGTTTAACCCTAGCTTTTTTGTCCCGTAACTGTCGGTGCACTTCATGATACTCTTTGACATTCTGGTTTATCCTTATCA
Source organism: Mobula hypostoma (assembly GCF_963921235.1). NCBI lineage: Eukaryota > Metazoa > Chordata > Chondrichthyes > Myliobatiformes > Myliobatidae > Mobula > Mobula hypostoma. Next base: position 8,314,878 of record NC_086099.1, read on the forward strand.
CCAATTTGTTGTGTCTGTGCACAGCTACATATCAATTAAATAAAAGCACGCACCTGGGAGATGGCTTTAACTGGTGTATTCACCTTGCAGCGAGAGAGAGAAAACAAAACGCGTGCGTAGACAACAGATCCATATGTAGTGCTAACGTGGCGGGGGGAATGGGGGTTATTGCTCTAAAACAAATAGATCCATAGGTTACACCTCTCAATCCCATTCTCCTGCCTTCTTCCTGTAACTTTTGACGTCCTGATTAATCAAGAACATATCAATTTTCGCTTTAAATATATCGGATTGCTGTTTGTGAAAATCCTTTGTCTTCGTGGTCAATACTGACACAAAAGCAACACACACAAAATGCTGCAGGAACACAACAGCTCAGGTAGCATCTATGGAGATAAATGAATAGTCAATGCTTTGGGCCGAGACCTTCTTCAGGACTCACACTAATTTTTTAATGCAAATTTTATACACTTACTGAAGTTCCCCTTTTGTCCTGGTAGAATTCAAACTTGTGCCTCCATTTAGACTTTTCCCTGAGATAAAAAGAGGTTTCACGATTTGACTTGAATCATGTGATTTAAGATTCAAGATAGTTTAATGTCATTTCCAGTACACGAGTATGAAGGAGAATATGAAGTGTGAGGTGGTTCATTTTGGTAGGTCAATTTTGAAGACAGAATATAGTATTAATGGTAAGACTCTTGGCAGTGTGAAGGATCAGTGAGATCTTGGAGTCCATGTCCATAGGACACTCAAAGCTGCTGTGCAGGTTGACAGGATTGTTAAGAAGGAGTATGGGTGTTGGCCTTCATCAATCATAGTATTGAGTTCAAGAGCCATGAAGTAATGTTACAGCTACATAAGACCTGAGTTAGACCCCACTTAGAGTACTGTGTTCAGTTCTGGTCACTTCACTAGAGGAAGGATGTGGATGCTACAGAGAGAGTGCGGAGGAGATTTATAAGAATGTTGCCTGGATTGGGGAACATGCCTTATGAGAATAGGTTGAGTAATCTTGGCCTTTTCTTGTTGGAGCGACGGAGGATGAGAGGTGACCGGATAGAGGTGTATAAGATGATGAGAGGCATTGATCGTGTGGATAGCCAGAGGATTTGACTCAGGGCTGAAATGGCTAAGATGAGGGGGCATAATTTTAAGCTGCTAGCAAGTAGGTACAGAGGGGATGTCAGAGATAAGTTTTTTACACAGAGAGTGGAGAGTGCATGGAATGTACTGCCAGCGGTGGTGGTGGAAGTTGACTTTTAAGAGCCTCTTAGATATGCACATGGAGCTTAGGAAAATAGAGGGCTATGCACTAGGGAATTCTAGGCAGTTTCGAGTCGATTACATGGTTGGCAGAACATTGTGAGTCAAAGGGCCTGTAATATGCTGTAGATTTCTATGTTCTAGAACAAAATAATTGTTACTCAAGATCTGATGCAGCACGTAAAAACCCCACAAAAGATAAAGAACATAATAATATACATCAGGTAGCTTATATACATTGATTGTATGTCCATAAAGTGACACTAAGCACTAGAGTGTCTGTTCTTAAGGTGAAAGACAGGAAACAATAAAGGAGTGGTGGTTGGGGGTGTGCAGGGGTGGGTTACTGGGTGGAGGTGTTGGTCAGCCTCACTGCACGTAGAAAGCAACTGCTTTTGAAATTTGTTGTTTTATGGCAGCAGTAAGCTTTATTATAAATTACAATAAAAATATACATAAAAATAAATAAATGGTGCAAAAAGAGAGCAAACTAGTGAGTTAGTGTTCATCAACCATCCATAAATCAAATGGCAGAAGGAAAGAAGCTGTTCCTAAAATGCTGAGTGCGTGTCTTCAAGCTCCTTGATGGTAGCAATGAGAAGAGAAAATGTCCTGCGTGATGGGGGTCCTTAACGATGGAAGCCGTCTTTTTGACACATCACCTTTTGAAGGTGTTCTACTTGCCGGGGAGGCTAGTGACCATGTTGGAGCTGGCTGAGATGGAACCATTTATAAAATGACACTAAGTGCAGGAGTGTCTGTACGTTAGGTGACTCTGACTGGAACTGATAAAGTAGTGGTGGTTGGGGTAATACACAATAATAATTTAAAAAACCCACAATAAATCTAAATTCATAAGACAGCATATACACATAGCCCTCACCGCTAAAGATGCACTGTTCGTACTTGGACAACAGCAGAGAAGAATGGCAATGGATTTGGACTAAAACAATCAATTTTGACAGACAGAAAAAAGAATAAAAATTTAAATACAGCTTTTACAATGATTAATGTCAGTTTGGATAACATAAAGCTTTCTTGTAATCCCAGTTGAGCAACTTCCAAGCTCCAAGTACCAGAAAACATTTACTTTCTTTGAAGCAGATAAAACAAGCACAATACTGTAACTCAATGCCAAGTACTCGACTTTATAAGAACTTGCTGATGCTTTATAAGGCATCGGTCAGACTGCACATGGAGTGTTGTGAACAGTCCTTGGCCCCTTATCTAAGAAAGGATGTGCTGGCATTGGAGAGGGCCCCGAGGAAGCTCATGAGAATGATCTCAGGCATGATAGGGTTAACATATGCAGATGGCTCTGGGCCTGTAACTCACTGGAGTTTAGAAGAATGAGGCGGGGGGATCTCATTGAAACCCCTCAAATATTCGATGGGCAAGATAGATTAAATGTGGAGAGGAAGTTTCCTGTAGTGGAGGATTGTACGTCCAGAAGGTTCAGCCTCAGAACAGAGGGACATCCCATTAGAACAGTGATGAGGAAGAATTTCTTTAGTGAATCTGTGGAATTCATTTCCACAGGTGGCTGTTGAGGCCAAATCATTGAGTATATTTAAGGTGGAAGATGATAGGTCCTCGATCAGTCAGGGTGTCAAACGTTAGGAGGAGAAGACAGGAGAATGGAGTTGAGAGAGATAATAAATGAACCATGATGCTGGAGAAGTTTTGATGGGCCAAATAGCCTAATTCTGCTCCTATGTCTTAAGATCTTATGGTCTAGACATTGTGGAATATTCTGCGTGTTAAACAGGAGTCTTTTAGAGTATGGAAATTTCTCCTTGAACTTGCAGTTGAAATGTCCAGTTATCATTAGGGGATTGGAGGTGGAGAAGGCAGTAGCTTTAAATTCCTTGGAGTTAACAACCTTGAAGATTTGTCCCAGGATCAGCACGTTACTGTCATCATGTAGATAGCCCAACTGTACCTCTACTTTCTTAAATGTTTGTATAGATTTGGGGTGTCATCAAACACTTTGACAGACTTCTGTAGTTTATATATTGGCGTGACCCGACGTAGACTGAGAGACCACTTTGCTGAACATCTACGCTCTGTCCGCCAGAGAAAGCAGGATCTCCTAGTGGCCACACATTTTAATTCCACATCCCATTCCCATTCTGACATGTCTATCCACGGCCTCATCTACTGTAAAGATGAAGCCACACTCAGGTTGGAGGAACAACACCTTATATTCCGTCTGGGTAGCCTCCAACCTGATGGATGAACATCGACTTCTCTAACTTCCGCTAAGGCCCCACCTCCCCCTCGTACCCCATCTGTTACTTATTTTTATGCACACATTCTTTCTCTCACTCTTCTTTTTCTCCCTCTGTCCCTCTGAATATACCTCTTGCCCATCCTCTGGGTCACCCCCCCCTTGTCTTTCTTCCCGGACCTCCTGTCCCATGATCCTCTCGTATCCCCTTTTGCCTATCACCTGTCCAGCTCTCGGCTCTATCCCTCCCCCTCCTGTCTTCTCCTATCATTTTGGATCTCCCCCTCCCCTTCCACTTTCAAATCCCTTACTCACTCTTCCTTCAGTTAGTCCTGACGAAGGGTCTCGGCCTGAAACGTCGACTGCACCTCTTCCTACAGATGCTGCTTGGCCTGCTGCGTTCACCAGCAACTTTGATGTATGTTGGTTATATCACAGCCTGGTCTGGAAACACCAATGCCCAGGAAGGGAAATGTCTACAGAAATTGGTGGACAGAGCTCCCCATCATTGAGCACATCTACAAGGAGCACTACCACAAGAAAGCAGGACGCATAATCAAACATCTCCATCACTCAGGCCATGCTCTTTCCTTACTGTTACTATCAAAAAGGAGTTAGAGAAGCCTTAGGTTCCATACCACCAAGTTCAGGAACAATTATTACCCTTCAACCATCAAGCTCCTGAACCAGCATGGATAACTTCACTCACCACAACACTGAACTGATTCTTTGATCTACAGATTCGCTTTCAAGGAGCCTTTACAACTCATGTCCTCAGTTTTTTTAAAAAATCCATTTGCACAATTTGTCTTTTTACACACTGGCTGTTCATCAGTCATTGTTTAGGTACAGGTTTTCATAAATTCTTTTGTATTTCTTTATTTTCTTGTAAATGCCTGCAAGAAAATGAATGTTAAGATAGTATCCGATAACATAGGCATACTTTAATAATAAATGTTACTCTGACTTGACTTTGTCTTTGACCTAGGGGCAGCTCAGTGTGTTCTTTCATTATTAGTAGACAACTATATAGAAACCAAGTTAGACTCCGCAGCTCACATTCTCAGAATTATTATTTACTTTGTTATTTGCACAATTTGTCTTCTTTTGCACGTTGGTTGTTTGTTATTGTTATTGATAGTTATTCATAAAATCAACTGAATTTCTGTATTTTTCTGCCTGCAGCAAGATGAATTTCAGGGTTGTATATGGTATGCATACTATGATAATAAGTGCACTTTGAACTTTGAACCTTGGCATTTTGTTTGGAAGAGCTAAAGTAGTGCTGGCCAAGAAATATGCTCTTAATATTGTCATTCTTTACTGTATTATAGACTTAGAAACTTTGAGCCATTTTGATATTATGGGCTGGCATTGGTAGATCCCATAGCATACCCAAAAGCTTATTCTGTCTCAGTTTCAAAAATTTGAAGTACATTTATTATCAAAGTATGTATACAGAATACACCTCCGGGATTCATCCTCTAGCGGGCAGGCATGACACAAAGAAACACCCGGGGACCCGTTCAAGAAAACATAAAACACCCAACACATAAAAAAAAACAAATTGCACAAACAGCAAAAGTGAGAAAACAACACACAGAATATCAAATGTCAAGCCAGTAGTATTCAATTTAGTTCAGTTCAGCACCCCGCCACTAGCCAACGCAGGCCGCAGAACCATTCTTCACCTAAGTGCCCCAGTCTGCATTGATCGTCTTCATCAAACAGCTCGAAAACAGCAAAAAAAGAGTAAAGGCAACAAAGCTATACTTACATTTTTATTAGTGAGATTTGAGTGCTCATAGATGTTGTGACAACTTCACCTCTACAGAGATTGCTTGACGCCAGTATCAATTACCAGTGAGATTACCGTCCCCAGGATAAACGTCTGTAAGTCTCCCACCAATTGTTGGGTTAGTGCCTTACACCTCCTTCGGTAGAGATGTATCACTATCCTGTCACCCTGTCTGCACTAGCCAAATAATTAAGAACAGTTATTCTTCAGGAAGACTCCGTTCTCCCCAAAGTTACAAACTGAGGTGGACCACCAGATGGATCTCACATCCACCGGTCTGACTGCTATCTACTCGATTTACTGAAAGCCAAGAAATGTTGGGAGTTGCTGACCATATGGATGTCTTGGCTCTAACATCACTGTTCTCCACTGTAGAGAATCAGAATCAGGCTTTTTATCACTGACACGTCGTGAAGTTTGCTGTTTTGTGGCAGCAGTACAGTGCAGTACGTTAAATTATGAAAAGTTACAATAACTGTATATATTATGCACATGTAATATGTATACATGTCGCGGGAAGAAGATATATCTCCGATATTCCATTGTGTCTGATTTATTATCCCTCTCAACCCCATTCTTCTGCCTTCTCCCTGTAACTTTTGACACCCTGACTAATCAGGAATCTATGAACCTCCATTTTAAATATTCCCAATGACTTGGCCTGCACAGCTGACTGTGGCAATGAACTCCACAGATTACTACCCACCTGCTAAAGAAATTCCTCCTCATCTCTGTTCTAAATAGACATTGCTCTATTCTGAGGCCATGCCCTCTGATCCTAGACTCACCCACTAGAGGAAACATCCTCTTATTCCACTGTGTCCAGGCCTTTCAATATCCAAAGTTCAATGTAAATGTGTTATCAAGGAGCATATAATAGGTGGCGGGGTGGAGATGCATGTCTACCACAGGAGGTGTAAGGTGCTCCCTCCCTCCGCTAGCTTGCAGGTCGCTCTTGGGCAAGGTGTAGCTTTGTGGGTCAGAGTCACATGAAGCAATGGGAGCAGGTGGTGGATGGTCATCTGAGCAGCTGGTGCAGATCACAAGTCCTGGTTATATGACCACGGACACCAGGCAGACCATCTCTGAAGAATATTGATAATGGCTGGGGTTCCATCTTATAAAGACACTCCCCAGAAGAAGGCAATGGCAAACCACTACTGTCGAAACATTTGCCAAGAACAATCATGTCCGTGGAAAGTCCATAATCTCCCACGACATACATCACAACACATACTGATGATGATAATATGTATGTAATATGCTGATTATATGAATAGCAATATACCTGTATATGTATGGTAACATAATTACTATAAATTACAATAACTATATACAATACATACTGCATATAATATATAATATATAGAGCAAATAGTGAGTTAGTAGTTCATGGATTGTTCAGGAATCTGATGATGGAGGGGAAAAAGCTGTTCCTAAAATGTTGAGTGTGGGTATTCAGAATAAAGAGCTTTCAGTTCTAAAAAAAACACTTCTAACATTTTCTTTTACTTCTTTAGTTCTTGATCCAAATTTGCACCTTCGTTTGGATTCCATCACCTTTTAGTTTTGCCGAGTCGACCTTTGTTTAAAGCTTGTCATACAAAGTCCACTCACATCCTTTGTGTCAAAAATCTTTTCATCTCAGCTCTGAATATACTCAGGAACTGAACATTTTCAGCCTTTTGCTGAATGAAAGAGATAATTCCAAAAATGTACAGCCTCCCCGGGCTAAAGAAATTTCTCCTCACATCAGTGCTAAATGGCAGACCACTTATTTCGGCACTTTGGCCTCAGTTGCAGACATTGTAGCCTGGGGAAACAGCTTGTCAGCAGCTAATCCGTCAATCACCACGAGGATCGTGCCTGTAATGTATTCAGGGATAACATTCAGAATGTCTGCCTTTGCTGAAAAATGACTCCTGAGAAAAGGAATATGGTCCGTAAATTCCAAAACGGCAGTGTGAATCAACAGCACAGAAACAGTCTATTTGGCCCATTGTTTCAATACTGACCATCCAGTATCCATCCAAACGGCAGCAATGGTTAGCCCTGAGACCCCGGGCAAGGTCATTTGATTCCAAATAATTGGTTTATTGATCATTACAGAACGTGTCTCTGGTGCTTCCGGCTCCATCCCCTCACCCTTCATCTTTTCCCAACCATGATTCACCTCTCCCTGCCTTTTCCCACTCTCAGTCCACAATACAGTCCCATATCAGAATCAGGTTTATCATCACTCATAAAGCTGTGAAATTTGTTTTTATTTTGCAGCAGTAGTACAGAGCAATGGATAAACTTACAACATTACTGTGCAAAAGTCTTAGCCATCTCCATTTCTTAAATATGCACTGAAGACGTTGCACATTACTGTTTAGTCATTAAAACCCCCTGTACTGCACCACTCACCTACTCAAAAGCCACCAACTCACATGTCTTTGGGACATGGAATGAAACATGACCTTGCACTATTAAAGCAGCTACTAAATAAAGTTGGACTCTTGATCTCACAATCTACCTCGTTATGATCTTGCATCTTATTGTTTGCCTGCACTGCATTTTCTCTGTTGCTGTTACACTTTATTCTGCATTCCGTTATTGTTTTCCCTTGTTCTTCCTCAGTACACTGTGTAATGATCTGATCTGTGTGAGGAGTGTGCATGACTAAACTTTTCAGTGCATCTGACATACGGAGTAGCAGGAAGTGGGACACCAGAGGATGGTGATGGGCAGGTGAGGAGAAGTGAAGGGCTAAGAGGGGAACCAGAAAATGAGGAATGGAAAAGGGGGGGGAAAGGGAGAAATGATCAGAAATTGGAGAAATCGATATTCACATAAGTGCAGCCACAAATTAAATAAGACCCTTTATGCTGGATCTGCATGTACGGTACTGTGCAAAAGTCTTTGGCATATATATATCTTTGGTGCCCAATGCTCTTGCACAGTACCGTCGCACTTTCAGTATCACACTGTACTGCTGCTGCAAAAGAAAACAAATTTCATGACATGTGAGTGATGATAAAATTGATTCTGATATGGGTCTCTATCGTGGACTGAGAGTGGGAAGGAGCCAGGGAGAGGGGAATCATGGTGGGGAGAGGGGCAAGGGAGAGGGATGGGAGCAGGAAGCACCAGAGAAACAATAGAAACAATAAGACCATAAGATATGGGAGCAGAATTAGGCCATTTGGCCCATTGAGTCTGCTCCGCCATTTCACCGTGGCTGAATCAATTTTCTCTCAGCCCCAGTCTCCAGTCTTCTTCCCGTATCCCTTCATGTCCTGACCAGTCAAGAATCTTTCAACCTATAAACCAATAGTATGGAATCAAATGACCTTGCTGGTGTCTCAGGGCTGGGTGTGTCTGCACTCGTGTCAGCCCTGTCTCCTGGCACACCTTCTCTGCCACTTGTCCCACACATAGAAACATAGAAACATAGAAAATAGGTGCAGGAGTAGGCCATTCGGCCCTTCCAGCTTGCACCGCCATTCAATATGATCATGGCTGATCATCCAACTCAGAACCCTGTACCTGCCTTCTCTCCATACCCCCTGATCCCTTTAGCCACAAGGGCAATATCTAATTCTCTCTTAAGTATAGCCAATGAATTGGCCTCAACTGTTTCCTGTGGCAGAGAATTCCACAGATTCACCACTCTCTGTGTGAAGAAGTTTTTCCTCATCTCGGTCCTAAAAGGCTTCCCCTTTATCCTCAAACTGTGACCCCTCGTTCTGGACTTCCTTAACATCGGGGACAATCTTCCTACATCTAGCCTGTCCAATCCCTTTAGAATTTTATACGTTTCAATAAGATCCCCCCTCAATCTTCTAAATTCCAACGAGTATAAGCCTAGTCGATCCAGTCTTTCATCATATGAAAGTCCTGCCATCCCAGGAATCAATCTGGTGAACCTTCTTTGCACTCCCTCTATGGCAAGAATGTCTTTCCTCAGATTAGGGGACCAAAACTGCACACAATACTCCAGGTGTGGTCTCACCAAGGCCTTGTACAACTGCAGTAGTACCTCCCTGCTCCTGTACTCGAATCCTCTCGCTATAAATGCCAGCATACCATTCGCCTTTTTCACCGCCTGCTGTACCTGCATGCCCACTTTCAATGACTGGCGTACAATGACACCCAGGTCTCGTTGCACCTCCCCTTTTCCTAATCGGCCACCATTCAGATAATAATCTGTTTTCCTGTTCTTCCTGTTCTGTTCTCAAACACACTTCCTGTGGTGCTCCACTCTGGCCATTCCCAACATCCTTTGCTCCCAGCAGGTTTACAAACCTGCTCTGCGCTCTGCGTTGACAAATACAGTACTGTGCAAAAGTTTAAAGCACATTCTCTCTCTCTATATGTGTGTGCGTGCATGTGTGCCTGAGACGGTACTGTAACATCTGACATTTTACATTATATAATTTAGATTTTTGGAGAAGGTTCAATTATAGATCGCAAAATGCTTAGCTACTAAAATCTCCAGCCTTGAGAAACTGCTCTGCCAGATGAATGACCCTCTCTGTCCAAGAAAAGAGGCTGGAGTTACATGACTCGTGTACACGAGTGTAACATGCTATAGCAGGATGCAATCTTGTCAGGTCTCACACCTACCTCGGCAGCACAGGATATTCTGAATTCATTACCACACTTGCACTTAAAGATTCTTACAAATATATGACTCATTATTACAGTCTGCAAATGAAAGTCATATTTGTAGATGTCCTTGAAGCTAGCTTCAGAAATGGAGTGAGTTCACAGCCGACTGCCTGACTTGCAGATTAAACAAAAGGAGGAAAAGTCTGGTTGATGAATGATTGGTCAGGTCATTACTTTTGGTGATGGTGTCCATATATCAGAGCTGCCCATATGATCATTTTACAAGTTCTCAGACAAGCGACTGTTCGACCAGATAGCCATTGTCTATGGAATTAATTATCAGATTGTGTGTGGGAGAGAGAGTAAGGGGTTAGACAGAGTATATTCACGAATGCTGGGGAGGTGATTGGGTTAACTTTTTTCTGAATGTTAATTTACCATCCTGTCATGTTGCTCAAGGCAGCACAGAACTGACGGCATCTGCTGACAATTTGCATGTTTGCTTAGACTTCGAATTTTCCCAATGACCAAGTTAACCAGTGTGCATAACTTCACTCACCTTAATACTGAGCTGTTTCCATAATCTACAGACTCAATTTCAAGGATTCTACAATTCACAATTAATCATTTATATTTACAGTTAATTCTTCCTTACTTTCTTTTTCTTTCTTGTGCCCCTAGCACATTCCGCACTGATTTGTTGCAAACAGTGCATTTCACTGTATGTTTTGATGATCTGAAGTAAATGTGACAATTAGAGTTAATCCTTATCTTTACCAAACATATCTTTACCTCCCCCGTCCCACTCTCCACTCTCCTCAGGTATTGCTTCCTCTGTGATTCCATTATCCATTTGACCCTCCCCAATAATCACCCTTCCGGCACTTATAGCCTAAATGTTACCCCTTGCCCATACACCTGCTCCCTCACGTCCATTCAGGGCCCCAAACAGTCTTTGCAGGGAAGGCCGCACTTCACCTTGTTCTTGTCCCTCCTCTCCCGCCCACCTTAGTCCGACCTCATCTTTTTATCTGGTCCTGACAAAGAGTCTCGGCCCAAAATGTCAGCTGTTTACTCTTCATCATAGATGCTGCCTGGCCTGCTGAGGTCCTCCAGCATTTTGTGTGCGTTACTTCACCTGCAAATCTGCTGGCATTGTTCTAATGTGTCCAGTGCTCCCAATGCAGCCGCTTCTACTTTGGTGAGACTCATCTGGAATTTGTCGAGCACCTCCGTACCATCTGCCAAAGGCGGAACTTCCCGGTGGCCAAATGTTTTAATTTCGATTTCCATTCCTGTTCTGACATCTTGGTCCATGGCTCCCTCTTGTGCCATGATGAGACCACCCTAATTCCACCTTATATTCCATCTGAGTAGCCTCCAACTTAATGGCATGAGTATCAATTTCTACTTTAGGTAAAAGTATTCCCTCCTCTTCCTCTCTTCGTCTATTCTCCTCTCTGGCCTTTTACCTCTTCTCACCCACCTATCACATCCCCCTCCTTTGTCCCCTCCTTAAATGGTTCACCTCCTCTCCTATCAGATTCTTTCCTCGCCAGCCCTTTACCTTCCAACCCATTTGGCTTCACCTATCACTTTACAGCTAGCCTCCTCCTGCTCCCCCACTTATCTATCCTGGCATCTTCCTCCTTCTTTTCCAGTGCTGATGAAGGGTCTCGGCCTGAAACGTTGACTGTTTACTCATTTCTGTAGGTGCGGCCTGACCTGCTGAGTTCCTCCAGCATTTTGTGTGTGTTGCTTTATCTTTACTTCTGGTTTTGCACAGGCAGTGCAAGTCTAGAGAGGGTAGTCACTCTCTGGATTTGTATGCCATTGTCATTGGCTTATTACTGTCACATGTACAGAGGTAGAGTGTAAATCTTATCTTGCATACTGTTCATACAGGTAACCTGTGTGGGGTTGGCTTATTTGCCAGTCAAAATCCGTTTCCACCATGTTGGTCATTGATTGGCCTGTTTAAAAGTTCCCACTGCTCTTTCCCGTTGATTGATTTGTGCAACATGGCCAGTGTCTGGTTTCATGCACCTCAGAGGTATAAGGATAGCATGTGTGGGAAGCTTGCTCTATTTTTCCCTTTGCCCCCATGGAACCGTTGGGAAGGTATGCTCCAGACTTAAAAGGCACAGCCACTCTTAGCTGAGTATCTGTTTCTTGAATATTTAGTTTTGTAGTTTGTGTAACTTGGAGGAACTTAAATGTTTGGTTGAATCTTTTACAGTTTGTAAATAAATGATTAATATGCTTATTAACTAGTGTCTTTAGTGTTACTCACCAAATCCACGACCACGTTTCAAATCATTACTCTGTGTTTTGAGCTAGACTACGGTAAAAGCTACCAAGCAGAGTGCTTTGCAGGTAAATGATAAAGTGCAAGATTGGGGATCGGGGAGCATGCCTTATGAGAATAGGTTCAGTGAACTCGGCCTTTTCTCCTTGGAGCGACGGAGGATGAGAGGTGACCTGATAGAGATGTATAAGATGATGAGAGGCATTGATCATGTGGATAATCGGAGGCTTTTCCCCAGGGCTGAAATGGTTGCCACAAGAGGGCACAGGTTCAAGGTGCTGGGGAGTAGGTACAGAGGCGATGTCAGGGGTAAGTTTTTTACTCAGAGAGTGGTGAGTGCGTGGAATGGGCTGCCGGCAACGGTGATGGAGGCGGATACGATAGGGTCTTTTAAGAGACTTTTGGATAGGTACATGGAGCTTAGAAAAACAGAGGGCTATGGGTAAGCCTGGTAATTTCTAAGGTTGGGACATGTTTGGCACAACTTTGTGGGCCGGAGGGCCTGTATTGTGCTGTGGGTTTTCTATGTTTCTAAGATCATAACGACGCAGTTTGACATAGTACAGGCCGCATGGATGATGGGGTTTCAAATCCTGCTCACTCCCTCTCTGGCCACATGGGTGCCCCAGTTTCCTCCCACATTCCAAAGATGTATGGGTTAGTGTTAATGTGTTGTGAGCATGCTATGTTAGTTCTGGAAGTGTGGCAACACTTGATGGCCGGCCCCCAGCACATCCTTGGACTGTGTTGGTTGTTGACACAAATGACACATTTCACTGCGTGTTTCACACACAAAATGCCGGAGGAACTCGGTGGGTCAGGCTGCGTCTATTGAAAAGAACAGACAGTCGACGTTTCCGGATAAGACCCTTCTTCAAGACTGAGAAGGAAGGGGAAAGGTGCCAGGATAAAAAGGTGGAAGGTGGGGAAGGAGGCCAGCTGGAAGGTGGAAGGTGATAGGTGAACTCAGGTGGATGGGAAAGGTCAAGGGCTGGAGAAGAAAGAATCTGATAGAAGAGGAGAGTGGACCACAGGAGAAAGGGAAGGAGGAGGGGCAACAAGGGGACATAAGGGCAATTATTAGAATTGGTTCATTATTGTCACATGTACTGAGACACATTGAAATCTTTGTCTTGTATACTGTTCATACAAATCAGATCATTACACAATGCACTGAGCTAGAACAAAGTAAAAGAATAACAGACTGCAGGATAAAGTGTAACAACTACAGAGAAAGTGCAGTGCAGGTAAATGATAAAAGGCAAGATCAACACAAAGTAGATTATCCCAGCACGGAAGATCGGGGTTCAATTCCTGTTACTGTCTGTAAGCAGTTTGTACATCCTCTCTGTGGCCGCATGGGTTTCCTTCGGATGCTCCAATTTCCACCAGCTTTCCAAAGACATATGGGCCAGGGTGAGGAAATTGTGGGTATGCTATGTCGGTGCCAGGAGCATGGAAGTGCAGCCTCGGACTGCACAGGTTGTTGACTCAAATGATGCATTTCACTGTTTGTTTCGATGTACATGTGACAACTAAAACTAATCTTGATTGTGAGGCCAAGTGTGATGCGGTGATAGTTCGAGGGACTTACCTCAGGGTAGAAGGAATCTGATATCTCTGAGAAGAGAGTTGCCTGCAGTTGATTGAGAGAACATATTGTAAATTCTAAAAGCATAAAGAAAAAGGCTAGTATTTAAAGAGATGATTAGCAAAAGAAATGCATTCCTTAAGGCACAGAAGCTCAAAAGGGAAATGATTCATCTGTGTCTGAAAAGAGAAATTACTAATTGCATTAACTCAAGAGAAACAGAATCAGGTTTAATATCACTGGCATATGTTGTGAAATTTGTTGTTTTGTGGCAGCAGTACACTGCATAATAATAAAAATCAATAAGAAATATATTTAAAAAATTTAAGTTAGATAAGTAGTGAAAAAGAGTAGAAAACAAATATTGATGCGGAGTTCATGGGTTCAAAGTCCATTCAGAAATTTGACAGCAGAGGGGAAGGAACTCTTCCTGAGGTGTTGAGTGTGAGTCCTCAGGCTCCCAGATGGCAGCAACGAGGAAAGGGCATGTCCTGAGAAGACCTATGGGTTTTCCTCAGAGATAGAAGTAGGCTGGAGGATTGGTGCATTTTGGAGCTCGGTAAATGAGTACAAAGAAATTGCATATGAAAGACAAAACTAAAATATGAAGGTGGTCTGGAGAAATAAAAGTGGATTGTGAGGGTTTTCATCGATGTGTGAGAGAACTTATATTGGAAAATAAGGAAATGGTGCAGGAAATATACAATGTTTCCTATACTGGGAGAGTCGAGGACCAGCGGGCACAGCCTCAGAATAGAAAGACATTTCTTCAGAACAGAGGGGAGGATGAATTTTTTTTAAACCAGCCAGTGATGAATCTATGGAATTCATTGCCTCAAATATCCATGGAGGGCAATTCCATTGGGTACATTCAAAGTGGAGGCTGATCGATTCTTGATCAGTAAAGGTACCAAAGGTAATGTGGAGAAGGCAGGAGAACAGGCTTAAGAGGGACAATAAATCAGCTGTGATCTAATGGCAAGAACAGACCCGATGGGTCGAATGGCCTGATTCTGCTCCAATGCCTTATGGTCTGATGGTCTTTGTGTGTGCTTGAGGAGAGAATCAAATGGTCAATGCGATCTTGATGGGCTGTAGGGCCTATTTCCCAAAGTAATTCTAATTTCAAAAGGGAGAGAGGTCTTCACAGCTAGTGGATACTCTTGTTGTCATTTCCGACAGATTTTGAAATTGTTTCTGCAGATTGCTGGGTAGTAAGTGTGACCTGATGTTTAAAAACAACGGCAGAGAGATAATCATTTTTAACAGGCTGTTGGCATTTTGTCAGTGGTAGGGGGGACATGTTGGAATCTATAATAAAAGATGTAATAACAGAAACCCTTGAAAAGTATAATAACATTCCACAGATTCAGCATGGATTTATCAAAGGTAAATCATATTTGATTCATCAGCTTTTATGCCTAGCAGCTTCTGTAATATTAGTTTTTTAGCTAATAATTTCTTGAATTCCTCATTCTTACAAGTTCATGATTCATTAATATACTCTCATTTGATAAGCCATGCAGAACCACTGTGGAGAACTGTCACAGCAGTTCCTCTTTAACAAATATTCAAGATTGTTTAATGTAATTTCCTGTACACAAGTGTAAAGAGAACGAAATAATTATTACTTTGGACCTGATGCAGCCCAAAAAAAAAAGATAGAGAACACAATAATGGTAATCATAAAAAACACAATAAATATAAATACATAAGATAGCTTATATACATAGATTGATTGTATGTCCTTAAAGCGATGCTGGGCACAGGAGTATCATGGTATGGCAGGATAGTGTAATGGTTAGCACAACACTTTACAGTGCAGGCGACCCGGGTTCAATTCCTGCTGCTGCCTGTAAGGAGTTTGATGTTCTCCCCATGACCGTGTGGGTTTCCTCTGGGTGCCCCTGTTTCCTCCCACAGTTCAAAAATTTGCCCTGTGATTGGGCTAGGTTTAAATTGAAGGACTGTTGGGCAGCACGGAGGGCCTATTCTGCACTGCATCTCAATAAAATAAAATTTAAAAATAAGGTAACTGACAGGAAATGATAAAGTAGTGATGGTTGGAGGTGTGGGGTGGGTTAGTGGGTGGAGGTGATGATCAGCCTTCCTGATTGTGAGAAGTGATTGTTTTTGAGTTTGGTGGTCCTGGTGTGGATGCCTCCTCCCTGATGGACGTGGGACAAACAGTCCATGGGCGGGGTGGGTGGGATCCTTCATGATGTTTCTGGCTCTTTTCCGGCACCTTTCAGTATAAATGTCCGTGATGGCAGGTAGGTTGGTGCTGGTGATGCTTTGGGCCGTTTTGACTACCTGTTGTCGAACCGTCCTTGTACCTCCAGGCACAGTTTCTGTACCATGCAGTCCTGTAGAAATGGATGACTTCACATGTACCTCAGTCTGCCATTTTTCTGCCCGTTCAAAGATTAGTTTTATTTGTTACATGTACATCAAAGCATCAAAACATCTAGTTCCCAGAGTGTTTCTAGTTTGATTTCAGATTTCCAGCATCTGCAGTTTGTTCTGACTTTTTTCCTGAGGAATACTGATGTACGAAAGCTCCAATCCAACTGAGGAAATAATGAAATGTTTCTGAACATCATCATGAGCCTGAAAACTGATAAACCCTTTGGAGATGGCAAACTGCAACTCAAAATATTGGGAGGGAACGTTCAATGAGACAGGTAGCATTTGCAAACGGAGAAACGGAGTTCACTTTCAGATCAAAGACTCTTCATCAGAAGCTGTCAAGTTAGATGTCAAAGTTATGGCCGCTGGCGGGTTAACTTTAGGAATAATAAGATATGTGACTGGAGGAACATTGAGTGCAGGCAAGTGACTTCACTCAGCAAACTCTGGGCAGGATGAAATCAAAGCAGAAAATACTGGGAATATTCAGAAGAACAGGTAGCATCATGGAGATCTCATGTCTACAGCCACCTTCAGATTCCTCTCTATTTTAATCTATACTAATCATCACATCCCTATCTATACTATTTGTACAAATCTATACTATCGATACAAATCATCACATCCCTATCTGTACTATTTGTACAAATCTATACTATCGATACAAATCATCACATCACTACCTATATTACCTGTACAAATCTATACTATCTATAGTAATCAAATTCATATCTATACTATCTCAAATTCAAAATCAAATTCAAGTTTAATTATTATTCAACCATTCATGAATACAGCTGAATGAAACAGTATTCCTTTGTGGCCAAGGTGCAAAACATACACAGCACATTCAAAATAGTGAGCAAAAATACATAGTCAGGCAATAAAAAGCACATATATAGCCCAAGACCCCGAGTGATGCATCGCGCAAATTGATGGTACAGTTTCCGGAAGTGCGCAGCCACTGAAATCCAGCCTGTCATTCCACTGATCAAACACTGGAGGCTAGCCCCCAACCAAGCACAGCTGCCATGCTGGGCCCCCTCTGGTGTCTCCTCTCCTAGCGGCTTGAGGCTTTGTCCTCTCTCCAACTGAGGATACGCAGCTTCCCCACCACCTGCCGTGCCACCAGACAAGGGAAAGTCAATGTCCAACAGGGTCTTGGAGACGCAAGAGAAACGTCCAAGGCAATCACCCACGGTTACACACCGCCTTTGCGCACCAACTTCGAACGAGCTCCTCTGAACCCAGTCCAGCTCCAATGAAATGTCAGCTGGCTCTATACTAATCTTCAAATTTCTAGCTATACTATCTCTATTAATTAAATTCCTGACTATACTAAATCCTCCCTATAATAATCGGACAGTAACAATAGTACAACCAGCTGAAGTTTGATTGGTTATTAAAGCCAGCAGCACCTTTATTGATGCAAACAACAGGAATTCTGCAGATGCTGGAAATTCAAGCAACATACATCAAAGTTGCTGGTGAACGCAGCAGGCCAAGCAGCATCTATAGGATGTTTCTGAGTTAGTCCTGACGAAGGGTCTCGGCCTGAAACATCGACTGCGCCTCTTCCTATAGATGCTGCTTGGCCTGCTGCGTTCACCAGCAACTTTGATGTATGTAGCACCTTTATTGAATCTGTTTCCTTGTTTACCGCAATGTAAACAATTAATTCACAAGGGAGAAGTTCAGTCGTGTTGGAAAGTGGACATTGATATTGTCCACCCATTTTAACCAATCCATTTTATGGACAACTTTATGCTCCTGGGAGAGTATGAACATTGTAACATGCAGTCAGTACCACCAGGCTATTTATTACACCAGGGCATGTACAAAGTGTTTAATTTTCTGAGTGGGTCCTTGAAGGCAAGTTTGCAAAGGAAATATGTTCTTCCGATTGCTGCTCTTAACATAAGCACATAACAACTCCCAGTACTCAGCCTGTAGTCTGTCATGTTCTGATGACTCAAATACTTGTCGAGATGTTTCTTAAATGGTGTGAAAGGATTTAACTCGATTACTTCCTTGGGCACCTCCCAAAGGCTGGAAGAAAGTCTTCTCAGAATCCCCCATTGGTGCAGAAAGAGAGCTAACCTTCTGTGTTGTCAGTTGTTCATTTTAATTTAATTTTAGATTAGATTAGATTCAAATTTATTGTCATTGTGTCCAGTACAGATACAAAGCCAATGAAATGCAGTTAGCATCTAACCAGAAATGCAAAGAATCGTGTTATTTACAAAATAACTGTGAATAAAAAGTAAGTGCTACAGCACACAAATATAGAAGTACTGAGACAGTACAATATGGGTGCAATACTGCTTAGCGCTGTGATGTGAGGTTCAGCAGGGTCACAGCCTCGGAAGAAGCTCTTCCTGTGGCTGCTGGTGCGGGAGTGGAGGCTCCTGTAACGCCTACTGGATGGGAGGAGAGTAAAAAGTCCATGGTTAGGGTGAGATGCATCCTTGATAATGCTTTTCACCCTGCCCAGGCAGCGTTTATGGTAGATGTTCTCAATGGTGGGCAATTGGGTGTCGATAATCCGCTGGGCAGTTTTCACCACACGCGGGAGTGCTTTGCGGTCTGATACGGGATAATTGCCATACCACACTGAGATGCAGTTGGTGAGTATGCTCTCAATGGTACTGTGGTAAAAGTCCGTCAGTATCCTGGGACAGAGGTGAGCTTTCTTGATGGTCCACAGGAAATAGTGGTTAATTTAATTTAATTTTATTGTTTTATTTAGCGATAGAGTGCAGAACAGGCCCCTCCAGCCCTCTGAGCCGTGCTACCCGGCCATCCACCAGTTTAACCCTAGCCTAATCATAGGACAATTTACAATGACCATTTCACCTATTAACCAGTACATCTTTAGACTGTGGGAGGAAACTGGAGCACCCAGAGGAAACCCACACGTACACGGGAAGGAATGTAAAACTTACTTTACAGAGGACGCCAGAATTGGACTTCAGACTCTGACGCCCTGAGCTGTAATAGCATCATGCTAACCTCTACAATACCATAGCAATGCTATGTTTAGGTTATAGAATAGAAAATAGAACAGTACAGTACAGCACAGTACAAGCTTTTTGGCCCACGATGTTGTGCCAGCCTTTTAACCTACTCTCTTGCCAATCTAACCCTTCTCTCCCACATAGTCCTCCATTTTTTTCCCATCCAGGTGCCTAGGTAAGTGTCTCTTAAATGTCCCTAACGTATCTGCCTCTACCAGCACCCCACCAGTCCAGCAGTGCTCCCACCACTCTCTGTGTAAAGCACCTACCTCTGACATACTCAAAATACTTAAAATTATGTGGAAAAGTTGCAGGCTGCCCACTCTATCTATATCTCTTATCTTGTATCTATGAAGTCACCTCTTATCTTGCTTAATTTTAAAGAATAGTGCCCCAGCTCGTTCAACCTATCTTCGTATGACATGCTCTTGAATCCAGGCAGCATCCTGGTAAATCTCCTCTATATCTTCTCTAAAGCTTCCACATCCTTCCTTATAATTGAGGTATCCAGAACTGAGCACAATACTCAGAGGGTCATGACAGTGTGGAATGAGTTGCCAGTGCAACTGGTTCATCTGAGCTCGATTTCAACATTTAAAAGAAGTTTGGATACTTATGGTACATGGATGAGAGGGCTATGATCTGGGTTCATGTTGATGGGAGTGGGCAGTTTAAATGGTTCGGCATGACCAGATGGGTCGAAGGGACTGTTTCTGTGCTCTTCCTTTCTATGACTACTATGACTTGCTGAGTTCCTCCAGCATTTTGTGTCTGTTACTAAAGATCAATATCCTAGCTGTCTGGTAAGCCGCCATCCACACTGTCACCCGCTGCTGACCAGTCACTGGGTTCCGGTCAAACCACTGTCCATCCCGTCACTCGCTGCTGACCAGACACTGGGTCCGGTCAAACCACTGTCCATCCCGTCACTCGCTGCTGATCGGACAATGGGGTCTGGTCAAATCACCATCCTCCCCGTCACTCGCTGCTCTCCAGACACTGGGTCCGGTCAAATCACCATCCATCCCGTCACTCGCTGCTGACCAGACACTAGGGTCCGGTCAAACCACTGTCCATCCCGTCACTCGCTGCTGACCAGACACTGGGGTCCGGTCAAATCACCATCCACCCTGTCACCCGCTGCTGAGCAGACACTGGGGTCCGGTCAAATCACCATCCACCCTGTCACTCGCTGCTGATCGGACACTGGGGTCCAGTCAAACCACTATCCATCCCGTCACTCGCTGCTGACCAGACACTGGGGTCCGGTCAAATCCCATCCACCCTGTCACTCGCTGCTGACCAGACACTGGGTCCAGTCAAATCCCATCCACCCTGTCACTCGCTGCTGATCGGACACTGGGGGCTGCTTGTGCCTATCTGGGAAACTAAAGCGTCAGAAATAACAAGACAGCTCCCAAGATTCAATTACCTCTGATGACATGGAAATCAATTTCATATGGGATCTAGACAATTACAAAAACAAAAATTCAGACAGTAGAGCCTGCATCCAGTGTCATGGACGTTAGCCTAAGTGACCTTTACCACTGCCATCTTCACTGGGAAATTTTGACCCAGGGTTAGGCTGATCAGTAATGTAAATATTTTAAGGCGTGGTACCCAAAAGAGCAATTGATAAAGAAGGAAGAATTGAACAAGTGCTTGGAAGGTTGGTTCAAGTTTAGACAGGTTCCTGAAGGAAAAATAAAGGCATATCTTCAGAATTCTCCTACTGTTATTTAGATGTTACTTTGCTTGCTTTCTTTTTGTGGAGAGCATTCTAACAGATTGCACCCCTTTCACCCAGGGCATGCCCTTTTCTCATTATTACCATTGGGAAGGAGGTACAGAAGCCTGGAGACACACATTCAGCAATTCAGGAACAGCTTCATCCCCTCTGCCACCCGATTCCTAAATAGACATTGAACCCATGATCACAACCTCACTTTTTTATATTATTTCTGTGTTTGTGTTACTTTTAATTTAACTAGTTGATATACATACATATACTTACTGTAATTTATTTATTTTTTACATTATCATTGTACTGCTGCCACTAAATTAACAAATTGCATATGCTGGTGATATTAAACCTGATTCTGATTCCGATATGGAGGGGCCACCGCACAGGATCGGAAAAAAGCTGCAGAAGGTTGTAAACTCAGCTAGCTCCATCATGGGCACCAGCCTCCCCAGCATCGAGGACACCTTTGAAAGGTGATGGCTCAAGAAGGTGGCATCCATCATTAAGGACCCCCATCACCCAGGACATGCCCTCTTCTCATCAGGCATGTGGTACAGGAGCTGGAAGACGCACACTCAACAGTTCAGGAACAGCTTCTTCCCCTCCACCATCAGATTTCTGATTGGATTATAAACCAATTCTTGAGCACTAACAGAATATATGTTTTTTGTTTCTTTTTGCACTACATATTTAATTTATTTTTAATAATATATTATTGTAATTTATAGTTTTATTATTAGATTAGATTATGAGGACAAACAGTCCTCTTTTATTGTCATTTAGTAATGCATGTAATATCATTAAGAAATGATACAATGTTTCTTCAGAATGATATCACAGAAACACATGACAAACCGAATGAAAAACTGACAAAAATCACATAATTATAACATATAGTTACAACAGTGCAAAGCAATACCGTAATTTGATAAGAACAGACCATGGGCACAGTAAAAAGTCTCAAAGTCTCTGGAAAGTCCCATCATCTCACGCAGATGGTGAACCTCCAGCGCCGCCAACTTGCCGATGCAGCATCCCGGAAGAATCCGACCACAGTCCGACTCTGAGTCCGTCCGAAAACTCTGAGCCTCCGATCAGCCCTCCGACACCGAGCACCGAGCACCATCTCTGCCGAGCGTTTCGACCCCGGCCCCGGCAATAGGCAATAGGCAAAGCCGAGGATCTGGGGCCTTCCCCTCCGGAGATTCTCGATCGCACAGTAGCAGCGGCAGCGAAGCGGGCATTTCAGAAGTTTCTCCAGGTGTTCCTCCGTGCTTCTCACAGCTGTCTCTATCAAATCAGGATTGTGCACGGCCCCTAGTTAACAAATACGATTTCATTCGGAACAGCTGCGCGCGCTGCGTCGCGCCACCATCTTCTCCTCCCTCCTTGCAAGTACCTTGCAATATTATGTATTGCAAGATACAGCTGCTGCAAAACAACAGATTTCACAACATACCTTATGCCAGTGATATTAAACCTGATTCTGATTCTGATTCTACATCTTTATACTTTATTGTCACCAAACAATTAATACTAGAGCGTACAATCATCACAGCGATATTTGATTCTGTACTTCGTGCTCCCTGGAATACAAATCGAAAGTAAATATTAAAAATTTAAATTATAAATCATAAATAGAAAATAGAAAAGGGAAAGTAAGGTAGTTCAAAAAAACCGAGAGGCAGGTCCGGATATTTGGAGATATATATATCTTGTGTTTGGTCTTTGTTTTCTGGGACCAGTTCCAAGCCTGTACTAGGTTTTTTGATCTCAATTGAGTTGACAGACATCTCCTCTTACATCCCTCAGTACCAGCCAGCTTGGAGAGTGTCAAATATTCAGCTGAGTTCCCATTCCTGTTTCTGGTCATTATCGATTGATCCCTTCTGAAGGTTCCAGTGTATTAATATCAGCTGACAGCAGCAGACTTGGTTGTTACACTCTTCCCTTCTGCTCCGTTACACAAGACCTGTCGATGGTTAGTGCAAGTTGGTAAAGGGCCCCAGAGGAAAGTCAGAATCAGGTCTATGTCACTGGTGTGCTCTGAAACTTGTTGTTTTCTGGCAACAGTATAATGGAATACATTTCAAAAATGACGAGTTGCGATAGATACAGAACTGTGCAAAACTCTTAGGCACATACAGTATATATAGGGCAGGTGTCCCAGACATTTGCACAGCAGTGTATTTGTCGATGTGAAGCGGAGAGCGAGTTTGTAAATCTGGTAGGAGCAAAGGATGTTGGGAATGGGGAGTGTGGAGAGCTGCGGGATGAGTACCAGAGAAGGTGTACCAAGGTGGGGCAGTGGTTTGGATGTAGACACACCCTGCCCTGAGACACCAGGCAAGCTCTCTTGATTCCTAACATTTATTTTATGATCATTACAGTATGCCTCTCTGGTGCTCCCCACTCCCTCCCCTCTCCTTTCCCCCTTTCCCCACCATGATTCCCCTCTCCCTGCCCCCATCCCACTCTCAGTCCACAAGAGAGACCCACATCAGAGGCAGGCTTATCATCACTCTGGTTCCACATCTGTGTTTGCTAATTGTTTTCTGGGACCAGTTCCAAGCCTAATTTAGGTTCTCTGATCTCAGTTGAGTTGATCGAGGTCTCCTCATTACTGGAGAGCTTGGAAAAGGTCACCAATTCGACTGAGTTCCTGTTCCTGTTCATTATCGATTGATCCTTTCGAAGGATGCAGTGTATTAATATCAGGTGAGAGCAGCAGACTTGGTTGAGTTACTGCCGTTCTGTGTAAATAATAAGGTTCATTGTGCTAAAATATTGAGTGTGTGCATTTCAATTTATCACCTGCACATTGCAGCATATGGTGAAATGTGCCCTTTGTGTTAATGCTCAGCACAACATAAGGATGTGCTGGGGGCAGCCTCTAAATGTCATTACAGATTCCAGTGTCAGCATAGCGTGTCCACAATGTTCAGCACAACAACAGCAAAAATAAGCCCCTTTCCCACCCTCCTACCTATTCACCCGCAAGCACACACAGACAGGCCACCTCCAGGTCTCCAACTCAGACTAGTTAACATCGAGCCTCCAACTCCAGACACTGGTCCTGGACCCTCAGACATCAAGCCACTGAGCCAGAGTTCCTCTAGCAGACTGGGTGATGCTCCAGATTCCAGCATCTATAGTCTCCAATGTCCCTGTTTCAACTCCTTTTACTTTAAACTGTGAGTCTCAGGCACCACCTCATTCCATAAGGATGTGTACAGGTAAAAGGAATATCCAGCACACACACACACACGTACAGAGTGCCTCGACAAATTACATTCATACATTCTTTCTTCTTTTCTCTTCTGCGCTTATGTTCCCTCTCTCGCTGTATCATCTGTTTATGTTTAACTGATGCCTCCCTTTGTATCCTCAATGCCTTTAAAATTTGGTAGGACAAGATAACTAGAAGGCCTGAAGGAGGAGATAAATTATTTAAATATTAATATTCTTAAACATTCAATATTCTGTCTTTTTCCCCCTTCCTTTCCAGTTCCCATGAAGGGTCTTGGCCTAAGCATCGACTGTTTATTCCTCCCCGTAGATGCTGCCTGATCTGCTGAGTTCCTCCAGCATTTGGGTGTGTTGCTCTGGATTTCTAGCATCTGCAAAACCTGTGTCTATTAATTAAATATGTATTAATTTAATCAATGTTGTTAATGCCTAGATAATATTGTCCCTGTAGAGTTGTTTGGTCTTAGAGTGATAGGGTCATAACACAGAAACAGACTGGGAGCACCAGAAACAGTAGGTGACCACAACAGAATCACAGGTGAAGTGTTACCTAACCTGGGAGGACTGTTTGGGGCCCTGAAAAGTAGTGAGGGAGGAAATGTAGGGGCAGGTGTGGCGCTTGTTCCACAAGCAAGGATAAGTGCCGGGAAGGAGATCAGTAGGGAGGGACGAATGGACAAGGGAATCGCAGAGGGAATGATCCCTGTGGAAAGTGGGGGTGTAGGGAAAGATGTGCTTGGTGGTGGGATCCCGATGGAGATGGCAGATGGGGATCCAGTTGGTGCTCCTGCTGTGGTCTCCTGTATATCAGTGAGACCTGATGTAGATTGGGAGACCACCTCGCCGAGCACCCATGCTCCATCCGCCAGAGAAAGCAGGTTCTCCTGCTGGCTACCCCTTTCAATTCTACTTCCCATTCCCATTCAGTTCATGGCTTCCTCTACTATCGACATGGTTCCAGAAGACCGGAAAATTGCAAATGTCACTCCACTATTCAAGAAGGTGGAGAGGCAGAAGAAAGGAAACTATTGGGCAGTTCATCCGACCTCAGTGGTTAGGAAGATGTTGGAATCGGTTATTAAGGATGAGGTCTCAGGGTACTCGGAACCACATGATAAAATAGGCCCTAGTCAGCATGGTTTCCTCAAGGGAAAATCTTGCCTGACAAATCTGTTGGAGTTCTTTGAACAAGCACAAGCAGGATAGATAGAGAATCGATTGATGTTCTGTACTTGGGTTTTCAGAAGGCCTTTGAAAATGTGCCACACATGAGGCTGCTTAACAAGCTATGAGCCCATTGTATTACAGGAAATATTCTAGCATGGATAAAGCAGTGGCTGATTGGCAGGAGGCAAAAACTGGGAATAAAGGGAGCCTTTTCTGACTGGCTGCCAGTGACATGGTGTTGCACAGGGGTCTGTATTGGGATTGATTATTTTTATGCTATATGTCAATGATTTGAATGATGGGATTGGTAGCTTTGCTGCAAATTTTGCAGATGATATAAAGGTAGGGGAGGAGCAGGTAGTTTTGAGGAAGTAGAGAGATTACAGAAGGACTTAGACAGATTAAGAGAATGGGCATTGAAATGGCGGATAGATTAGAGTGTCAGGAAATTTATGGTCATGCACATGGGTAGAAGAAATGAAAGGGTTGACTATTTTCTGAATGGAGAGAAAATACTAAAAAACTGAGGCACAAAGGACTTGGGAGTCCTTGTGCAGGATTCCCTAAAGGTTAATTTGCAGGTTGAGTCCGTGATGGGGAAGGCAAATACAACGTTAGCATTCATTTCAAGAGGCCTAGAATATAAAAACAAGGATGCAATGTTGGAAATTTATAAAGCACTTGGAGTAGTGTGAGCAGGTTTGGGCCCCATATCTTAGAAAGGGTGTGCTGAAACTGGAGAGCTTAAAGGAGGTTCATGAAAATGGGCTTAAAGGAGGTTCCAGGATTGAATGATTTGTCGTATGAAGAATGTTTGATGGCTCTGGGCCTATAGTCACTAGAATAAGGGGTGACCTCATTGAATCTTTTCGAATGGTGAAAGACCTTGAGAGCGTGGATGTGGATAAGATGATTCCTTTGGTGGAAGAACCGAAGACCAGAGGACACAGCCTCAGTATAGAGGGGTGTCCTTTTAGAACAGAGATAAGGAGGAATTTTTTTATCCAGAGGTTGATGAATCTGTGGAATTGTTTGCCACAAGCAGCTGTGGAGGTCAAGTCTTTATGTATATTTAAGGCAGAAGGTGATAGATTCTTGATTGGTCAGGGCATGAAGGGATACAGGGATAAGTCTGGAGTTTTGGATTGAGAGGAAAATTGGATCAGCCATGATGAAATGGCAGACTAAACTCGATGGGCCAAATGGCCTGATTCTGCTCCTATATCTTATGGTCTCATTCTCTCATGAATTGCCCCTCACGATACTTGCCAGCAGCCCAGCACAATCCTTGCAGATTTGATTTGACACAAATGACGCATTTTGATGTATATTTCAAGATTTCAATGTACATGTGACAAATATGACTGATCTTTTAAAAAAGTTTTCTCTGTACTCTTCTGAGCTTATTGAGAGCAAGTCTTGTCTTGCTCTGCAAAGAAAGCCGGAGATGTAGAATTAATTGGTTCAGTGCGCATAGATAGGGGTGCAGCCTTTGGATGGGAGATAAGATCAGAATTAGATGCAGGAGCTGCTGTTGAAGCTGTGACAGTCAGCAGGTCTGATGGGGGAAAATAAATAGAGCTGTTTATTAAAGCAGAACTAACTCATAAGAGAAAGGCTGGAGCAATCATCTGATAATGTGGCAATCTTATTGCAGATATCTTTGAACTGATTGCCATTCGGATCCCAGCATTTAACATCTCTCAATGGCCAAGATAAATTCAGTGGTCACTTCATTAAGTATAGGACTAGAACCAGCTGTGCTCTTCTGCTGCTGTAGCCCATTCACCTCAAGGTTCGACATGTTGAGCTCTTCTGTACACTACCGTTGCAAAGCGTGAAATTCCCAGGCAATTAGCAGTTTCTGAGATACTCAAACCACCCCATCTGGTACCATCAATCATTCTACAGTAGAAGTCACTTAGATCAGATTTCTTCCCCGTTCTGATGTTTGGTCCGAACAACAACTGAACCACTTGAATATGTCTGCATACTTTTCTGGAATTGATTTGCTATCATGTTTGGTTGATTAGACAGAGTCATAGAGCACTATAGCAGAGAAACAGGGCCTTTGGCCCATCTGGTTCATGCCAAACCAATGATCTGCCAAGTCCCCTCAAACTACACCTGGACCATCACCCTCCATATCTCTCCTTTTTACGTATGTATCCAAGCTTCTCTTAAACGTTGAAATCAAAATCATATCCATCACGTCTACCGGCAGCTCATTCCACACTCTATCCACCCTCTGATTGAAAAGGTTTCCCCTCATGTTCCCTGCAGTTTCAGGACTTGCCTTCCACAGAGTCTGAGGGAACATATTGTCAGGCCCTGGAGATTCATCCACCCTAGTTTTCCTCAAGAGAGAAAATACTTCCTCCTCTGTAAACTGTACAGGGTCCATGATCTCGCTGTTGCTGTGCCTCACTTCTATAGACTCTATGTCCATCTTCTGAGGAAATACAAATGCAAAAAATCCATTTAACGTCTCTCCCATCTATTTTGACTCCTCGCATAGATTACCACTCTGATCTTCCAGAGGACTAATTTTGTCCCTTGCTATCCTTTTGCTCTCAGCGTATCTCTAGAAGCCTAGGATTTTCCCTAATCTTGCTGGAGCAACAGGATAAAAATAGATGTCCTCCTATGAAGAACGCTATTGACTCAGATTTTTAATGATAGTTTGGTAATGTCTTGTTTACCGATGTTGAAATTAGCTCTTTTCTTACATTTCTTGATTATTTGGCAACTTAAACATAAGGTTTTCAGCTACTGTAATGTACAGAGGGATCTCAGGGTCCAAGTCTCAGAGACTGCTGATCTCCTGGGATTTTTACGCACAACATTCTTTGGAGTTTACAGAGAATGGTGTGAGAAACAAAAAAAAAAATCCAGTGAGCGAAAATTCTGTGGGTGAAAAGTCCTTGTTAATGAAAGAGGTTGAGTTGAAGAGCAATTTCTTTAGCCAGGGTGGTGAATCTGTGGAATTCATTGTCACAGATGATTGTGGAGGCTAAGCCATTGGATATATTTAAAGTTGATAGGTTCTTGATTAATGTGGGAATCAGAATTTACAGGGAGATGGCAGGAGAATATAGTTGTGAGGGATGATAAATCAGCCTTGAAGGAATGGCGGAGCAGGCCGGATGGGCTGAATGGCCTAAATGTGCTCCTATCTCTTATGCTGTTATCTCTTATCATTTCTCACTTTTGTTCCTAGGGACTCATATGTCTTGTGGTCCTCTGGTTATGAGAACCTCCTCATCAGGCTTTGATGCGGTCAGAATACTCTCCACAGTACTACATTGTCAGGAGAGAGTACCATTGCCCCAGAAACTGGGACTGTAAAACCTGCTTCCACTGTTCATACATGCATAGATGCCACGGTAATGCAGTGGTTAGCATGGCACTATTACAGTCAAAGTTGGGAGTTCAATTCCGGCACCATCCTGTAAGGAGTCCTATATATCCTCCCCAAGGAATGAGTGGCTGCTCTTTGGCTACTCTGGTTTCTTCCCACAGTGCAAAGACCTACTGGTTAGCAGGTTAATTTGGTCATTGCAAATTGTCCTGTGACTAGGCCAGGATTAAATCGGTGTTTGCTGGTGCAGTGTAGCTTGAAGGGCTGGAACAGTATACACTGCGCTGTATCATGAAACAAAAATTATTAAAACATAGAATACTGGCATCTGCCTGGGATATTAAAGGATATTGAACTGCTGTGTAACTCTGTGGGATAAGCAAGGCTCGTTTAGTGTTGGAATTGGTTTATTATTGTCACATGTACCTACATACAGTGAAAGCCTTGTCTTGCATACTGTTCATACAGATCAAATCATTACCCAGAGCGTTGAGGTAGAACAAGGTAAAACAATAACAGAATGCAGAATAAAGCGTAACAGTTACAGAGAAAGTGCAGCGCGGGTAGTGCAAGATGAGAGAAAATAAACATGCAGTAGAACATGACAGTAACGTCCAGGCACTGCAGCTCAGAATGTTGTGCCAAACTTCTAACCATCTCCAAGGTCAATCTAATCCTTCCTATCTAAGTATTTCTTAAATTTCCCTAATTGCATTCTCATCTATCCCCACCCCAGGCAGGGCATTCCATTCACTCACCAGTCTGTGTGTAAAAAAAACTACCTCCAACATCCCCCTATACTTTCCTCCAATCACCTTCAAGTTATGTCCATTGGTATAATGCGTTAGATTGTGAGGTCAAAAGTACATCTTTTCATAGTCTTCTGCACCTGTAGCCCATCCACTTCAAGGTTCAATGTGTTGTGCATTCAGAGGTGCTCTTCTGTGCACCACTGTTATTTGAGTTACTGTCACCTTCCTGTCAGCTTGAACTAGTCTGGCCATTCTCCTCTGACCTCTCTCAACTAACACGGAAGTTTTCCCACAGGGCTGTCCCTCCCTGGATGTTTTCTGCTGTTTTTTAAACTCTAGAGATTGTTGTGTGGAAAAATCCCAATCATCAGTGTCTGAGATACGCAAACCAACCCATCTGGCACCAACAATCATTCCACAGTCAATGTCACCTAGATCATATTTCCTCCCCAATCTGTTGTTTAGTCTGAACAACAACTGAACCTCTTGACCAGGTCTGCGTGAGTTACTGCCACATGATTGGCTGAATAGATATTTGCATTAATGAGCAGGTATCCAGGTGCCACTGAGTTTAAATTTGCCTTCCAATGCTTTCTGAATGCAGAATGCCTCAAGAAGACCGAATGCCCTCCCCAGAGGAGTCACCAAGTCCTGCTTACAAATGGCAGGACAGCATTGTGACATTCATCTCTAATCTCACACAATGTTTTGTCTATTTTCAGTGTCATTGATCAGTAATCAAAGTTTGTGATGTTTTCTCATTTGTGACGGATTGCTCCTTGCTACCTCCGATTCACGACTTTAGGCTTCATCATTATTGAACTGATTAGTTGTGGCCGTGGTTCGACCCGGTGCTGTCAGACTCCCCCTGATGGGGTCACATTCTCTGCACTGGGGAAATTACATGTTCACAGCAATTAGTCTGTTTTCTCAAACGACTAGTGTGGTCCTTGGAACTTGAAGTGTTGTCCACCATGTCTGTTTAACCTGGCAGTGAACGAGTCGATAATCTTATAATCATAATTGAATTCCTTTGCAACAAATTATGCTAAAAATTGTTTAATGTTAAAGGCAGAGACGGAGAGATACTCCAAATCAACTCTCAGTACGCCAGAGAAATAGAGCTGGTCAGGCATAATCCATACTCGCTTCCTTTACTGCCTGTTACATTGCTGGTGTTTTGGGCAGCTATGAAGATCCTCTGTCTCTGGCAGTGTTCAGGGCTTCCTTCATTGTGCCAGTAGCTTCCTCTTGGTTTTCACTACTGTCAGTCATGCAAGTCCCAGCTGGAGACTCAGGAATACCGTTGAACACAGATTTAGAATGATTCTTCATTGCTGTATCCATGATGGTCTTGTTTGACTCATCAGGGTTGTTACCCCTGAGCTGAATCCTTGAACCTGTAAGGCCGGTGGACCATTCTTAGATTGGCCTCTACTGTTTGACCTATTAGGCATGGGTGACCCGACCAAGAGCCAAAGCATAAAACCCTGACTCCAGCTAACACAGCTGTCCGAGTCACTGAGGCACACAGGCCTTCAAATCACCACAAGGTTGTGGTCCACTTGGAGAGGCAACATCAATGAAAAAGAATAAACAGTCGACATTTGGGTGGGCACGTGGCCAAGTGGGTAAGGCATTGGACTAGCAACCTGAAGGTCGTGAGTTCAAACCCCAGCCAAGGCAACATGTGTTGTGTCCTTGAGCAAGGCACTTAATGATACATTGCTCTGCGACGACACCGGTGCCAAGCTGTATGGGTCCTAATGCCCTTCCCTTGGACAAAATTGGTGTCGTGGAGAGGGGAGACTTGCAACATGGGCAACTGCTGGTCTTCCATACAACCTCGCCCAGGCCTGCGCCCTGGAGAGTGAAGACTTTCCAGGCACAGATCCATGGTCTTGCAAGACTAACGGATGCCTTTACTTTATTTGGGCTGAGACCCTTCATCGGGAATGGAAAGGAAGGGGAAGAAGCCAGAAAGAGAAATAATGTTTCACGTGGGAGCCCCTTTGCCAGAACCTAGTTCTGACAGAGTTGTTGGTGCTAAAGCATTAACTCTGTTTCTCCTTCCCAAGTTTCCGGTTGTCAACACCTCTGAGGGTCTATCCTGGCTCAACATATCTACGCAGGTACAAAGAAGCCATGGCAGTGGCTGTATTTCATTAGGAGTTTAAGGAGATTTGGTATGCCACAAAAGACACTAACAAATTTCTACAAACATATGGTGGAGAGCATTCTAACCGGCTGCATCACCATCTGGGTGGAGGGATGGGGGAGTGACGCACAGGGTTGAAGTAAGCTGTATCTCCATCATGGGCTCTAGCCTCTGTAATATCCAGGATATCCTCAAGGAGCGATGCATCCAAAAGGTGGCATCCATCATTAAGGGCTCCCATCATCCAGGTCATGCCTTGTTCTCATTACTACCATCAGGAAGCGGTACAGAAGACTGAAAGAGTGCAGTCAGAAATTCAGGAACAGCTTCTTCCCCTCAGCCATCAGATTTCCGAATGGACATTGAACTCCTGAACACTACCTCACTACTATTTTATTTCTATTTTTGCACAACTTATTTAACTATTTATTATATGTATGCTTACTGTAATTCACATTTTTCTATTGTGTATTACATTGTACTGCTGCCAAAAGACCCAATTTCCCAACATTCACCCTTGATATTGAGTCTGATTCTGATTCCCATACCGTGGGTACTGTTTGACCTGCTACGTGTTTCCTGCATTTTCAGTTTTTATCTTACAGCAGGGGCTCCCAACCGTTCTTATGCCATGGACCCCAACTATTAACTGAGGCTGGAAATACCCATCTTGCAGGATTTTGATTGTGTGCCATGGGAATTATTGATACTGAGCAAACTTGCTTTCTGGTGGGGCACATAAGGAAAGAGTGTCAGATATGCTGGTAAATCTAAATATATCAGTTGAAATAAGGTCTGGTCAGTGGACTTATTTTATTCCTTTCATTCCTTGGAATGTAAGAGATTGAGGGGAGATTTGATAGAGGTAAATGCAAGCAGATGTTTTCCCCTGAGGTTGGGTGAGACTAGAACTTGAGGTCATAGGTTAAGGGTGAGAGGTGAAATGCTGAAGGGCAACATGAGGTGTGTTGTGTTTTGTTACTTCAAAACGTTAAACTAATTCAAAGGAAAAGATGGGAGTCCAAAATGCCAGTCTAACTTTATGTTTACTTGAAGTGAGGTGCGCACGTATCATATGGTAGCATATTTTTACATACAATCCATAATTATTTAAACGAACAAGAAAAGCTTAATCGAACTATATACAGTATATACAAGATTACTCAAATATTATTGAAATATTAAATACACAAGGGGAAATTTCTTCACTCAGGTGGTGGTGAGAGTGTGGGACAAAGTGCCGGTGGAAGTGGTAGAAGTGGATTCAGTATCAACGTTTTTATTTGTTGAGATAAAATGCTGAACAGGCAGTTCCAGCCTTACCAGCCCTTCAAGCCACGCTGCCCAGCTATCCTCTACCAGCGTAATTTCAGGACAATTTACAATGACCAATTAACCTACCAACTGGTACATCTTTGGACTGTGGGAGGAAACCAGAGCACTCAGAGGAAACCCACATGATCACAGGGAGAACGTAGAACTCCTTACGGACAGTGGCAGGAGTTCAACCCTGGTCCTTGGTACTCTAAAGCATTGTATTAATAACTATGCTACCATGCTGCCCAAGTTTAGTTACATGGATGAGAAGGTTATAGAGGGATGTGGTCTGGGTGCAGGTCACCGGGACCAGGGAGAATAATAGTCTGGCACATAGCCGATGGGCCGAAAATCCTTTTTCTGTGCTGCAGTGCAATATGACTCCACATTGGTGGTGGGTCAGTATTTGATGAAAAGGTAAAATTTTTAAAACCAGCCACACACACAAAATGCAGGAGGATCTCAGCAGGTGAGGCAGCATCTATGGAAATGAATAAACAGGCATTGTTTCAGGTCGAGACCTTTCATCAGGATTAGAAAGGAAGAGGGAGAAGCCCAGAATGAGAAGGTGAGGGTAGAGGAAAGAGGACAAGCTGGAAAGTGATAGGTGAGACCAGCTGAGGGAGAAGGTGGGCGAGTGGGGGAAGTGATGATAAAGGTCGGAAGCTGGGATGTGATAGGTAGGGGAAGTAAAGTGCTGAAAAAGAATGAATCCAATAGGAGAGGAGAGTAGACCATGAGAAAGGGAATGAGGAGGGTCACCAGAGGAAAGTACCTCACTGAATTCTGTGGTGAGTTCCTCCAGCATTTTGTGTATAAAGCTCTCATAGAACCAGCATTCATAGAACCTCTGGTGTTAACTTTTTAAAAAAGGCAAAAAATTTAGCCAGAGTTTTGGAAGCAGGATGCTGTGCAGGAAGCAAAGGACAAATTCTCTAGGATAGGAAATTCTTCCTGATGACTGCAGGTTGGAATTTAGGATGGTGATTCTATTTTCAGTGAAGTACGATGATGCACAACAGCTTTGTACATTTATTATTTTTACGTTTGTATGTAGTTACATAAAGAATTATAACAAAAGAAATTAAACGCATTTAATCTTGCCTCATTCTTATTAACTTGCTACACTCTCGTTTAAAGAAGTTTAATAATTCAAACCAAGAATTTCACCTGTTTTTGTAATGTTAACCCGTGAAGAGATCCTTTTCGATAGCGAAAACAGAAGTACTACAGAAAAGGATCTTGGTGATTGTAGGGATGACTTACAGCAGATAGAAAAGCTTGAGCATACAGACATTAAGAAAAAGGATATGCTGGAGCTTTTGGAAAGCATCATGTTGGATAAGTCTCTGGGTCCAGATGAGATGTACCCCAGGCTACTGTGGGAGGTGAGGGAGGACATTGCTGAGCCTCAGGCGATGATCTTTGCATCATTAATGGGGACGGGAGAGGTTCCGGAGGATTGGAGGGTTGCAGATGTTGCAGATTCTTCAAGAAAGGGAGTAGAGATAGCACAGGAAATTATAGACCACTAAGCCTTACTTCAGTGGTTGGTAAGTTGATGGATAAGATCCTGAGAGGCAGGATTTATGAACATTTGGAGAGGCATAATATGATCAGGAGTAGTCAGTATGGCTTTGTGAAAGGCAGGTTGTGCCTTACAAGACTGATTGAATTTTTTTGAGGATGTGACTAAAAGCATTGATGAAGGAAGAGCAGCAGATGTAGTGTATATGGATTTCAGCAAGGCATTTGACAAGGTACCCATGCAAGGCTTATTGAGAAAGTAAGGAAGCATGGAATCCAAGGGGACCTTGCTTTGTGGGTCCAGAATTGGCTTGCTCACAGAAGGCAAAGAGTGGTTGTAGACAGGTCATATTCTGCATGGAGGTCGGTGACTAGTGGTGTGCCTCAGGGATCTGTTGTGGGACCCCTTTGTGATTTTTATAAATGACCTGGATGAGAAAGTGGAGGGATGGGTTAATATATTTGCTGATGACACAAAGGTTGGAGGTGTTGTGGATAGTGTGGAGGGCTGTCAGAGGTTACAGCGGGACATCAATAGGATGCAAAACTGGGCTGAGAAGCGGTAGTGGAGTTCAACCCAGGTAAGTGTGAGATGGTTGTTTTAGTTGGTCAAATATGATGGCAGAATATAGTATTAATGGTAAGACTCTTGGCAATGTGGAGGATCAGAGGGATCATGGAGGCCGAGACCATAGGACGCTCAAAGCAGCTGCGCAGGATGACTGTGTGGTTAAGAAGGCATATGGTGTATTGGCCTTTATCAACCGTGGGATCGAGTTTAAGAACTGAGAGGTACTGTTACAGCTATCTAGTACCTTGATCAGACCCCACTTGGAGTACTGTGTTCAGCTCTGGTTGCCTCACTACAGGAAGAATGTGGAAACTATAGAAGGGGTGCAGAGGAGACTTACAAGGATTTTGCCTTGATTGGGGAGCATGCCTTATGAGAATAGGTTGAATGAACTCGGCCTTTTCCCCTTGGAGCAGCAGGAGATGAGAGGTGACCTGACAGAGGTGTATAATATGATGAGAGGCATTGATCATGAGGCTTTTTCCCAGGGCTGAAATGGCTAGTATGAGAAGGCACATTTTTAAGGTGCTTGGAAGTAGGTACAGAGGAGATGTCAGGGGTAATTTTTTTACACAGGGAGAGGTGACTGTGGGAATGGGCTGCTAGCGACAGTGGTGGAGGCGGATATGATAGGGTCTTTTAAGAGATTCCTGGATAGGTACATGGAGCTTAGAAAAATAGAGGGCTATGGGCAACCCTAGTTAATTTCTAAAGTAAGTACATGTTCGGCACAGCATTGTGGGCCGAAGGGCCTGTATTGTGCTGTAGGTTTTCTATGTTTCTGTGTTTCTAAGAGACTTAAGTACAAAGGTCACTGATTTTAATGAATGTTAGGTGACTTATGTGACTTATCTCTGCAGAGTGACCTTTTCTGCCGTTGTTATAAATAAGTTTATTCTAATTACAGAGTTCAAACATGGTGGAAGTTTTGAAATGTCAAAGTTTCCATCAAAGCTGATTCTGTAAGACTGTAAGATATAGGATCAGAATTAAGCCATTCAGCCTATCGACTCTGCTCCATCACGGCTGATTAACATCCCTTTCAACCGCATTCTTCTGTCTTCTCCCCCTAACCTTTAACGCCCTGACTAATCAAGAACTTATCAATCTCCACTTTAAATATACCCAATCACTCAGCTTCCATGGCTGTCTGTGATAATGAATTCCATAGATTCACCACCCTCTGCCTATAGAAATTCCTTCCTCATCTTTGTTCTAAATGGACGTCCCTGTTTTCTGAGGCTGTGCCCTCTGGTTCTAGATTCCCATACCGCAAAAAACATCCTCTCCTCATCCATTCTATCCCAACTTTTCGATATTCAAGCAACACACATCAAAGTTGCTGGTGAACGCAGCAGGCCAGGCAGCATCTCTAGGAAGGGTCTCGACCTGAAATGTCGACTGTACCTCTTCCTAGAGATGCTGCCTGGCCTGCTGCGTTCACCAGCAACTTTGATGTGTGTTGCTTGAATTTCCAGCACCTGCAGAATTCCTGTTGTTTTCGATATTCAGTAGTTTTCAATGAGATCAACCCCCCCAACCCGACTCTTTTAAACTCCAGTAACTACAGGTCCAAAGGCATCAAATGATCCATATACGTTAACCCTTTCATTCCTGGAATCATTCCTGAGAAGCTTCTCCAGACCCTCTTCAATGCCAGCACATCTTTTCTAGGATGAGAGGCCCAAAACTTCTGACAATACTCCGAGTGCTGTCTAACAAATGTCTTATAAAGCATTACATCTTTGCTTTTATATTCTAGTCCTCTTAAAATGAATGCTAACATTGCAATTGCCTTTCTCACCACTGACTGAATCGGGAAATTAACCTTTAAGTAATTCTGCATGAGGACTTACAGGTCCTCTTGCACCTCTGATTCTGAGTTTTCCTGAATTCTGAATGTGGAGGAGCTACACCTTATATTCCATCTGGGTACTCTCTAACCGGATGGCATGAATATCAATTTGTCCTTCCAGTGAACAAATTCTCTCCCTCCCCTCCTCCATTCCCCACTCTGACCATTCACTTCTCACCTGGCTACTACTTTCCCCAGGATCCCCTCCTCCCTCCCCTTCTCATATTGTCCACCCTCCTCTCCCGTCAGATTCTTTCCTCTCCAGCCCTTGACCTTCCCCACCCACCTAGCTTCACCTATCACCTTCTAGCTAACCCCTTTCCCCACCCCACACCTTTTTATTCTGGCATCTTCCCTCTTCCTTCTCAGTCCTGATGAAGGGTCTCAGCCCAAAACGTCAACTATTTACTCTTTTCCATTGATGCCGCAGGACCTGCTGAGTTCCTCCAGCATTTTGTGTGTGTTGTTCAATTTTCTCCCCATTTAGAAAATAGTATCTGCCTTTATTCTTTCTACCAAAGTGCATGACCTTACACTGTATTCCTTCACTGGTATGTTCCACTATCACTGCATTCCACTGTACTCCATTCATTGTTTCTTGTTTTGGTCGCGCTGCATGGAGGTTATGGCGAAGTAAGCACGTCAGTACCGGTACTGCCTCAGACGGCTCAGAAAGTTTGGCATGTTCCCTTGACCTCCACCAGTTTTTATACGTACACCCCACAGAAACCATCTTGAACACAAGGGATTCTGTAGGTGCTGAAAATCCAGAGCATCACACACACAAGGTGCTGGAGGAACTCAACAGGTCAGGCAGCATTTATGGAAAATAGCAAACAGTCGATGCTTTGGGCTGAAATCCTTTGTCAGAACTGAAAAGGAAGGGGGAAGAAACCAGATTAAGAAGGCGGGGGAGAGGTAGTGGAAGAAGTTCAAGCCAACAAGTGATAGATGAGGGGGAAGGTAGGAGATCTATCATGTTGTCCAGGTGTAACACAGTTTGGTATGGCAACTATTCTGCTCAAGACCATGAGAAATTGCAAAGGTGTGGATACAGCTATCAGGAAAATCAACTGTCCCTTTCCCCTGTACGGATTCCCCTCCTCACTGACGATCAACACTGGTGCACCTCAGGGGTGTGTGTTTAGCCCACTGCTCTACTCTCTATATACCCATAACTGTGTGGTTAGGCATAGCTCAAATACCATCTATAAATTTGTTGACATCATAACCATTGTGGTAGAATCTCAGGTGGTGATGAGAGGGCATACAATAGTAAGATATGCCAACTAGTGGAATGGTGCTGCAGCAAC
The DNA here is from genome assembly GCF_963921235.1 of Mobula hypostoma. NCBI lineage: Eukaryota > Metazoa > Chordata > Chondrichthyes > Myliobatiformes > Myliobatidae > Mobula > Mobula hypostoma. The sequence goes on from NC_086099.1 coordinate 8,353,107, forward strand.
AAATTGGCACTCAATGTCAGTTAGATGAAAGAGCTGATTGTGGACTTTGGGAAGGGTAAGATGAAGGAACACATACCAATCCTCATAGAGGGATCAGAAGTGGAGAGCTTCAAACTCCTGGGTGTCAAGATCTATGAGGACCTGACCTGGTCCCAACATATCGATGCAGTTATAAAGAAGACAAGAAAGTGCTATACTTAATTAGGAGTTTGAAGAGATTTGGGATGTCAACAAATACACTCAAAAACTTCTATAGATGTACCATGGAGAGCAGTCTGACAGGCTGCATTCCCGTCTGGTATGGGGGTGGAGGACTACTGCATAGGACCAAAAGAAGCTGCAGAAGTTTGTAAACTTAGTCAGCTCCATATTGGGTACTAGCCTACAAAGTACCGAGGACATCTTCAGGGAGTGGTGTTTCAGAAAGGCAGCGTCCATTTTTAAGGACCCCCAGTACCCAGGGCATGTCCTTTTCTCACTGTTACCATCAGATAGGAGGTACAGAAGCCTGAAGGCACACACTCAGCGATTCAGGAACAGCTTGTTCCCCTCTGCTGTCCGATTCCTAAATGGACATTGAAGCTTTGGACACTACCTCACTTTTTTTTAATAAACAGTATTTCTGTTTTATTTTGCACAATTCTTAATCTATTCAATATACATATATGTATATATTATTATTATTTTTTCTTCTATATTATGTATTGCATTGAACTGCTGCTGCTAAGTTAACAAATTTCACGTCACATGCCCTTGATAATAAACCTGATTTTAATTCTGATTCTGAGGCTTGAAGTTCAAAGTACATTTATTATCAAAGTATGTATACATTATACAACCTTGAGATTCGTTTGCTATCAGGCAGCCACGAAACAAAGACATCCAAAAGAACCCCCAAAAAAAAGAAGACTGTCCAATACCCAATGCGCAGAGGAAAAGAACACCTCATGCATCAGTAACTGCAAACAAATATCTTTCTGAACTGAAGTCTGCAAAGAGGGTCCCATAGTTCAGCACAGAGCCAAGTCACAGAGCAGTAAGTGAACAGGCCCATCCCTCACCACAGGCTCCAACACCCTGACCTTTCAATCTGGCCCGGCACCTAAATCGATGTCCAAACATTAGGTTCCATCGCCTCAATACAGTCTGAGGCCAGGACCCCACTGCCTCGATATCGGGCTGTATCCAAACGTTCTGATTCAGCCCTGTGTTTAAGTTTCTCTCTGAGCATTGAGTTCAGTCATCTCAATTGACTTTGGTGCCAGGACCTCACTGCCCCGATTCGGCCTTTGGCATGGCACTTGAAACGATCAAACCTTGTGTCTTCCGCACTCTCGCGACGGGCCTGCCTCTTCACCTTGCCTCGACTCTCGCACTTACTTACTTAGTTATTGAGATGCAGCATGCAGTAGGCTCTTCCAGCCCTTCGAGCCACACCTACCAGCAGTCCCGGGTTTAACTCTAACCTAACCACAGAACAATTTACAATGACCAATTAACCTACTAACCGGTGCATCTTTGAACTGTGGGAAGAAACCGGAGCACCCGGAGAAAACCCACACATTCCACAGGGAGGAACGTACAGACGCCTTACAGGTGCCATCAGAATCGAACTCCGAGCTCCGGTGCCCTGGGTTGTAATAGTGTCGCACTACTGAGGCACGCACTGAACTTATCTTTCCGTTATCCAACTTACTGCAGCATTGCCACCTACAAGTTTGGCTCCTTATCTTTGTTGCTAAATTGAAACGAAACCTGTTATATATAGACTTAATTGAAAACTGTTACTTGTATGCTTTCATGCCAGTACACACATAGCTGTGTTAATTCACCAGTGAATAGGGACCTTGAATAAGGGCCAAGTTTAATTTATGCAGAGCTGATATAAGAATCTTAATAGCTCCTGTCCAGGAAACTCATTAATTAGAAACAGGCATAATAGACATTGGGTTAGATGATAACAATTATGAATTATGCTGAATTTGCTCTCAGCCCTCATAGATACATTCCTTCATCGTCCATACTCACACCATTCTACAAGTGTGCAGCTGAGAGCATCCCATCAAGCTGCATCTCTGCTTGGAATGGAAATCTACTGCGGTGGGCAGCAAGGCACTGCAACTCATCGTCAAAACTGCCCAAAGCATCAGTGGTGGCAGCCTACCAACCGTCAAAGACAGACAGTACTCCGAAGTTTCAGGCACATATATATAGCTAGGGTGCCTAAGACCTTTGCACAGCACTTGGGTAATTTTATGAATGGCACTGTACTGCTGCCAAAAAAAAAATTATAGCATTGTGAGTGATGATAAAGCTGATTCTGATATGGGTCTCTATTGTGGACTGAGAGTGGGAAGAGGCAGGAGAGGGGAATCAGAGTTGGGAGAAGGGGAAGAGAGAGGGAAGGGAGCGGGAAGCACTAGAGGGACATTCTGTAATGATCAATAAACCAATTGTCTGGAATCAAATGAGCTTGCCTGGTGTCTCAGGGCTGGGTGTGTCTGCACCCACCCTACACCCCACTCCCCCTTGGCAAGCCTTCTCTGCTGCCTGTCCCATACTACTCCCACAGAGCTCCACTCTCACCATTCCCGGCATTCTTTGCTCCCGCCAGATTTACAAACTCGCTTTCTGCTCCATGTTAACAAACACCAGTCTTAGGCACCCTAACTAAAAATATGTGCCTAAGATTTTTGCACAGTACTGCATATACAGAAAGTTGCTGGAAAAGGGCCAGAAACATCCTAAAGGATCCCACCCATTCTACTCATGGAGATTGCCCTACTCTTTTCAGAGAGGAGGCTGTGAACCATCCACGCCAGGAATACCAGACTCAAAACCAGTTACTTACCTCAAGTAGTGAGGCTGATCAACACCTCCACCTACTAAGTTCACTACTACCTCGTTATTTCTTGTGAGTCACCTTACAGTGCATACAGCCTAGCATCACTTTCTGGACGTACAATCAATTTCTGTATATAAACCATCTTATCTGTTTGTATTTATTGTGTGTTTTTATTATTATGTTCTTTATCTTATTGTGTGTTTTTTGTGCTGCATCAGATCCAGAGTAACAACTATTTTGTTCTTCTTTACACTTGTGTACTGGAAATGACATTAAACCACCTTGGATTTTGAATGTGACTCACGCAAAGGAGCTTTCTGTAGGTTGTAAAAGAATTTGTATTTTGTGCTGTTGGTACAATCCAAAAATGTCCCCAAAGATCAGAACAACTGCTGCATAGGTACGGGCAAGAGCAAGTTCATGGTGCAACTCTACCAAGATGCTTTAGTGATGTTACAGTCCCTGATGTGGGACTCTGTGTGGGGTTTTGAATTTCAGAAGAAGCTTGCATCTACCCATTTTATTCACCTTTATTTGTTTAGAGATACATCACAGAACATGACCTTCTGACCCAACAAGCCATGCCACCCAACAGCCCACCAGCATTTTTTGATTTGATTTTGATTTTGGTTGGTTGTCTGCCACATCTGTCGGTGATAGTTGGCTTTGTGCATTTCTATGAACAGGGGAAAATCTGCAGATGCTGGAAATCCAAGCAACACATAAAAATGCTGGAGGTCCTTTGAGAGTCTCAGCCTGAAATGTTGACTGTTTTTTTTCCATAGATGCTGCCTGGCCTGCTGAGTTCGTCCAGCATTTTGTGTGTGTTGTATGCTGATTATGGCCAGCTCTGTGGTGTGTTCGTAGGTGGCTACTGAGTCCGAGTTGTGAGCGACGTAGACGTCCACAATAAGGACATGAGTGTGCTGGATCTGGAAGTAGAATCACTGCTATTGCTTTCTTCATTGTCAGGCTGCGATCAGTGCTGCTCAGCGTCTCTCCTCCAGGTTGTTTTGAGTGGTTCTACCCAAGGCTTGCCAACCACTCTGGTCTAGTGCACTCTGTTCCAGCCATTTCGGTACAACCCCAGCGGGTACCAATTTACAATGACCAATTAACCTACTGCAGTCCTTGGACTGTGGGAGGAAACCCATGCAGTCATCGGGAGAATATACTAACAACTGATATCGGAATTCATGGGGAGAAACTACAAATTCTTAGGGAGACTGGTGGAATTGAACTCTGAACTCCAATATCCTGAGTTGCAGTAGCGTCACACTAGCTGCTACATTACCGCGATGCCCCAAACACACAAGTTTATGTATGGTGTTTTGTAAGTGTTATTGTATTTCACTATTTTTCCGTAAAATCATGTAAGAAAATGTATCTCAAAGTAGTAAATGGTGACATATGCATAATTTGATAGTAACTCTACTTTGACTTGGAGTTGACTTGTTTTGAAGGTTTAAAGGCCAGTTGAGGGGTTGGTTTAGCACTCCAGCCCTGTATTATTTCAGTCATCTCTTTTGCCGGAGATAAAACTGTGGTAACTTTCTTGCTTAGTTGTCTCCTTTCCGTTTCTGCAGAGATCCCTCTTCTCTCACCATCATTGACTGTCACCTTGACCAGTTACCAGGGACTATCTCGGAGGGTGTGGTTCACAGTTCTCCCATATTGTTCTCAGCAATTCCCTGATGCATGAACTTTCTGGCAGAGGCCCCCAAATTTTGTGTTATGCCAGCGACACAGACTCATTCCCCACTGTTGCCTGTAAGCAGTTTGTACATTCCCCTGTGTCCACATGGGTTTCCTCCAGGTGCTCCTGTTTCCTCCCATATTCCAAAGATGTGCGGGTTAGTAGGCTAATTGGTCACATGGGTGTAATTGGGCTACATGGGTCCGTGGGCTGGAAGAACCTGTTACCGTGCTGAACGTCTAAAATAAAAATAAATAAATATATTTTAAAAAAGGGATTCCTGGCTTACATTTGTTCAGTGAAGCTGGGCGACACGGGATTGGTTGTGTCTGTAAGGAGTATGTGCATCGTCCCCTTGGCCGAGTGGGTGCTCCAGTTTCCTCCCACATTCCAAACACATACGGATTAAAGTTAGCGGACTGTTGGCACGTTGTGTTGGTGCTGGAGGCTTGGTGGCACTTGTAGGCTGCCCCAAGCACATCCTCGGACTGTGCTGGTCATAGACGCAGATGATGCATTTCACTGTGTATTTTTAATGTTTATTGACATACAGAACAGAATAGACCCTTCTGGCATTTTGAGCCTCTCCGCCCAGCAATCCCCCAGTATCATCATGGGACAACTTACAATGACCAATTAACCTACCAACCGGTAATTCTTCGGAATGTGGGATAAACTGGAGCACCCAGAGGAAACCCATGCAGTCACGGAGAGAACATACAAACTCCTTAGTGTCAGCGGCGGGAATCGAACCCAAGTCACTGGTACTGTAAAGTGTTGCGCATTACGTGCCAGCCCGGTGTTTGACATAAGCCCCCGTATGTTTCTGTTTCAATGTGCACGTGAGACATGAAGCTAATCTTTAATCTTTATCTTCCATTTTGTTCTTTAAGTTGTCCCTGTACAGTTCAACGCTTTCCAGGTTATGGACTGTGCAGAATTGAGTATGTCCATGCAGTTCAATTCTGTATCTACAGCTGGTCATCTAAGTTGCCATCCACATAGAACAGTACAGCACTGAACGGACATTTCAGCCTGCAATGTTACAAAGTAAATCAAAAATCAAAAGTTTCTTCAGATACATAAAGTGTAAAAGGTGAGAATGGATATTGGACCCGTGGAAAACAATGCTGGAGAGGTAGTAATGGGGGGGGGGGGGGGTCAAGGAAATGGTGGATGAACTGACTAAGTATTTTGTATCAGTCTTCCCTGTGGAAGGTGCCAGCAGTATAGTGGAAGTTCCAGTTGCCAGGGTGCATGAAGTGTGTGAAGTTGTCATTACTAGAGAGAAGGCTCTTGGGAAACTGAAAGGTCTGTAGGTAGATAAGTCACCTGGACCCGTGTTCTGAAAGAGGTGGCTGAAGAGATTGTGGAGGCATTAATAATGATCTTTTAAGAATCACTAGATTCTGGAATGGTTCCAGAAGACTGAAAGATTGTAAATGTAACTCCACTCTTCAAGAAGGGTGAAAGGCAAAAGAAAGAAAGCTCTCGGCCAGTTCGTCTGACTGCAGTGGTTGGGAGGATGTTAGAGTCGATTATTAATGAAGACATCTTAGGGTACTTGGAGCACAAGATAAGATAGGCCATTGCCAGCATGCAACACACACACAATGCTGGAGGAACTCAGCGGGTCAGGCAGCATCTATGGAAAAAAGTATAGTTGACGTTTCAGGCCAAGACCCTCGATAGGTCTCCAGCATTCTGTGTGAGTTGCTTAGATTTCCAGCATCTGCAGATTTTCTCTTGCTCGTAGTCAGCATGGTTTCCTCAAGGGAAAATCCTGCCTGAGAAACCTGCTGGATTCTTTGAAAAAAACGACAAGCAGGATAGACAAAGGAGAATCGATTGATGTCATGTACTTGGATTTTCAGAAGGCTTTTGACAAGGTGCCACACATGAAGCTGCTTTACAAGCTACGGGCCCATTGTATTACAGAAAAGATTCTGGCATAGATAAAGCATTGGCTGATTGGCAGGAGACAAACTGTGGGAATAAAGGGAGCCTTTTCTGACTGGCTACCGGTGACTAATGGTGTTCCATAGGGGTCTGTATTGTGATTCATTCTTTTTATGTTACAAGTCCATGATTTGGATGATTGGATTTGTTGGCTTTGTTGCAAAGTTTGCAGACAATATTAAGATAAGTAGAGGGGCAGGTTATTTTGAGGAAGTAGAGAGGCTACAGGAGGTCTCAGACAGATTAGGAGAATGGGCAAAGAAATGGCAGATGGAATATAGTGTCGGGAAGTGTATGGTCATGCACTTTGGTAGAAGAAATGAAAGTGTTGACTATTTTCTAAATGGAGAGAAAATATAAAATACTGAATTGCAAAGGGATTTGAGAGTCCTTGTGCAGGATTCCCTAATTTACAGTTTGAGAATATGATGAGGAAAGCAAATGTGATGCTAGCATTCTTTTCAAGAGGACTAGAATATAAGCGAGGACGTAATGTCAACATTTTATAAAGCACTGGTGAGACCTTGCTTGGAATATTGAGAGCAGGTTTGGGCCCATTATCTTTGAAAGCATGTGCTGAAACTGGAGAGGGTTCAAAGGAGGTAAACAAATATTATTCCAGGCATGTCATATGAAGAGTGTCTAATAGCTCTGGGTCTTTATTCACTAGAATTCAGAAGAATGAGGGATGACCTCATTTAAATCTGTCGAATGGTGAAAGGCCTTGACAGAGTGGATATGGAGAGGGTATTTCCTATGGTGGGGGAGTCTAAGACTAGAGGACACAGCCTCAGAATAGAAAGGTGTCCTTTTGGAACGCATATAAGGAGACATTTGTTTAGTCAGAGATGAGTGAATCTGTGGAATTCTTTGCCACAGGCAGCTGTGGAGGCCAGGTCTTTATGCATAATTAAGGCAGTGTTGATAGATTCTTGACTGGTCAGGGCATGGGGAGAAGGCAGGACATTGGGGCTGAGAGGAAAATTGGATCACCCATGATGAAATGACTGAGTGGACTCGATGGGCCAAATGGCCTAATTCGACTCCTATACCTTATGGTTAAGGCATTCGATATTACTACACCGGGAAGCAGATGTTCCCTGTCTACTCTATTTCTGCCTCCCATCATCTCTTAAACCTCTATCAGATCTCCCCTCAGACTTCACCGCTGCAAAGAAAACAGTCCAGGTTTATCCAATGTCTTCTGCACCCTCTCCAAAGCCCCAAAATCCTTTCAGTAGTGGGCTGACCAGAACTCTATGCAATACTCCAGATGTGGCCCAAGCAGAGTTTTATAAAGTTGCAACGGAACCTCGAAAGCAATATCTGGAGGTCCAGACCAATCCCTAGAGATTATTCTCTGCAACTCTTTGCCCAGTTATATTGCATTGAAATGTAATTTGCTTGCATTATTTGTGTTCAGTTCTTATTGTCCCTTTATAGGAAGGATGTCGAAGCTTTAGAGAGGGTGCAGAGGAGATTTGCAAGGATGCTGCCTGGATTGGAGAGCATGTCTTATGAGGATAGGTTGAGTGAGGTAGGACTTTTCTCTTGTGAGCGAAGGAGGAGAGATGACTTGATAGACGTGTACAAGATGATAAGAGACAGAGATGGAGTGGATAGCTAGAAACTTTTTCCCAGGACGGAAATGGCTAATACCAGTGGGGTTATTTTAAGGCGATTGGAGAAAATTAAAGAGGGATGTTAGAGTTAAATTTGTTACACAGAATGGTGGGTGCTTGGAACACCTTGCCAGGGGTGGCGGTCGAGGCAAATATGTCAGAATCAGTATCAGGTATATTATCACCGGCATGTGTCGTGAGATTTGTTAGCTTAGCAAAAGCCATTCAATACAATACATAATATAGAAGAAGAAAAATAATAATAATAAAAACTAAATAAATCAATTATGTATATTGAATAGATTAAAGATTGTGCAAAACACAGAAATAATATATATTTAAAAAGTGAGGTAGTATTAAAGGGTTCAATGTCAATTTAGGAATTGGATGGCAGAGGGGAAGAAGCTGTTCCTGAATCACTGAGTGTGTGCCTTCAGGCTTCTGTACCTCCTACCTGATGGTAACAGTGAGAAAAGAACATGCCCTGGGTGCTGGAAGTCCTTGATAGTAGATGCTGCCTTTCTGAGACACCACTCCTGGAAGGTGTCCTTGGTTCTCTGGGTGCCAGTACCCAAGATGGAACTGACTAAATTTACAACCCTCTGCAGCTTCTTTCAGTCCTGTGCAGTGCCCCCCCCCACCCCATACCAGACAGTGATGCAGCCTGTCAGAATGCTCTCCAGGGTGCATCTATAAAAGTTTTTGAGTGTATTTGTTGACATACCAAATCTCTTCAAACTCCTAATGAAGTATAGTCTATGGATACATTAGAAGCATTTAAGAGAATCTAAGGAAGGCACAGGAATGACAGAGAAATGAAGGTCTCTGTGGGAGGGAAAGGTCAGGTTGATCTCAGAAGAGGTTAAAAGCTTATCACAACATCATGGGTTGAAGTGTTGACTGTGCTGTAATGTTCTATGTTAAAGTCTGATGGAAGTGGGGACTTGTGGTGAAGAGTTTTGCTCTGTGATCTCTTCGTGGACCTGGATTTGGGATCCGTGCTCCTCCACCTTAATAGCTCACCTTATTTACACCTCAACTCTTAAATTTCATGAAATAAGCAAAGAGAGGGCTGGAGCAAGGAGGTATCGGGTAATATTTGTCAGAGCAGAGAAAAGCATTGTGGAATCAGTTTAGTGTTGAGGTGAGTGAAGTTATCCACACTGGTTCAGGAGCCTGATGGTTGAAGGGTAATAACTGTTCCTGAACATGGTAGTGTGGGACCCAAAGCTCCTGTCATTCCATGGGTATGTGAATGACTAGAAGATGTCATCAATCAGAAAGTTACAGAAAATGAAATTTAAAAAAAAACAACTAGAAATATACTGGAAATTTAATATAAATACATTAATTCCTTTAATAAAGTGTAAAGTCTCATTCTTATTGAATTCTTATTGTGATTATACATATCATCTGCAAAACTCTTTGTTTAATCTTTTAAAATTAAGCAATTTCATTCAATGTAATTAGATTAGATTAGTTTCAACTTTATTGTCATTGTGCCAAGTACAGATACAAAACCAATGAAATGCAATTAGCATCTAACCAGAAGTGCAAAGGATTAATATTATTTACAAAATACTGTAACTGCGAATAAAAAGTAAGTGCTACAGCACACAAATATGAAAGTACTGAGACAGTACAATATGGGTGCAATACTGCTTAGCGCTGTGATGTGAGGTTCAGCAGGGTCACAGCCTCAGGGAGGAAGCTCTTCCTGTGCCAGCTGGTGCTGGAGCAGAGGTTCCTGTAGCGCTTACCGGATGGGAGGAGAGTAAAAAGCCCATGGTTAGGGTGAGATGTATCCCTAATAATGCTTTTCGCCCCGCCCAGGCTGCGTTTATGGTAGATCTTCTCAAAAGTGGGCAATTGGGTGCCGATAATCCGCTGGGCAATTTTCACCACCCGCTGGAGTGCTTTACGGTCCGATATGGGACAATTGCCGTACCACACTGAGATGCAGTTGGTGAGTATGCTCTCAATGGTACAGCGGTAAAAGTCCGTCAGTATCCTGGGACAGAGGTGAGCTTTCTTGATGCTCCACAGGAAATAAAGGCGCTGTTGTGCCTTTTTGATCAGGATGGAGGAGTTCAGGGACCAGGTGAGATCCTCGGAAATGTTGAAACCAAGGAATTTGAAGCTTGATATGCGCTCCACTACAGTTCCGTTGATGTAGATGGCGACATGAGTGTGGCTCATAGCATGCCTGAAGTCCAAAATAATCTCCTTGGTCTTCTGGGTGTTAAGGGCCAGGTTGTTATCGGCACACCACACGGCCAGGTGCTGGACCTCCTCCCTGTAGGCTGTCTCGTCATCCCCTCTGATCAGGCCAACCACTGTGGTGTCGTCTGCGAACTTGATTATGGAGTTAGAAGCATGTACAGGAATGCAGTCATAGGTGAAAAGGGAGTACAGAACAGGGCTCAGTACACAGCCTTGAGGTACGCCGGTGTTCAGGGTGAGAATGGAGGAGGAGAGGTTGTCTAACTTAACTGATTGGGGACTGTTAGTCAGAAAGTCCAAGGTCCAATTGCAGAGGGATGAGCTGATACCAAGCTGGCGAAATTTGGCGATCAGCTTGGAAGGGATCACAGTATTGAATGCCGAACTAAAGTCAATGAACAGCATTCTGATGTAAGAGTTGGGGCTGTCCAGGTGGGTCGGGGCAGAGTGAAGTGCCATGGAGATGGATCCTCTGTTGACCTGTTGGTGCGATAGGCAAATTGATGGGGGTCCAGGGTAGTGGGCAGACAGGATTTCAGATGTGATAGAACCAGTCTCTCAAAGCACTTTGCAATGACGGGGGTGAGTGCAACTGGGCGGAAGTCATTCAGGCCCGTGGCAGTGGAATGTTTCAGCACTGGCACGATGGTGGTGATCTTGAAGCTTGTGGGGACAACTGCCTGAGCCAGGGACAGATTAAAAATGTCCATGAAGACCCTGGCCAACTGCCCTGCACAGACTCTGAGCACATGGCCAGGTATTCCATCCGGACCAGCTGTCTTCCGTATATTCACCCTGCTCAGGGTGGCGCAAACATCGGAGGTGGAAAGTGAGCGAGGCAGTTCACCAGGTGGGAGATCCGCTTTGAGGGTGACCTCCTTGTTCTCTCGGTCAAAGCGAGCGTAGATGTAATTGAACTCATTAGGGAGGGAAGCAGAGCTGGAAGGGGGCACAGTACTAGGTGGTTTGAAGTCTGTAATGACCTGTATGCCATGCCACATGTGCTGGGGGTCCGAGGAGTTGAAATGCTCCTCGATCCTCTGTTTGTATGTGTGTTTAGCCTGAGAGATTCCCCTCCTCAGGTTGGCCCTGGCTGAGCTGTAAGTCTCCTGGTCTCCAGACCTGAAGGCTGAATCTCTGGCTTTGAGCAGGAGGTGAACTTCTCTGTTCATCCATGGTTTCTGACTGGGGAAAACTTTTATTTGTTTTTGTGATGTCACTCTATCTACACACTTGTTGATGTGTTCAAGGACAGAGTTGATATTTAAGTCGAAGTTAATCTGAGAGTCTGTGGTGGCATGGGCAGCGAACGCACTCCAGTCTGTGTGTTGGAATTGGTGCTGAAGAGCAGAGTCAGCACCCTCCAGCCAGATCTTAGCAGTCTTCATTGTGGATTTCACACGTTTAAAGACCGGGCTATACTTGGGAAACAGAAACAATGAAATATGGTCGGACTGTCCCAGGTGGGAAAGGGTAGTGGCTTTGTAGACGTCAGCCACATTTGTGTAGACATGATCTAAGGTTTTATCATAACGGGAGGCCTGATTTATTTGTGATGGCTTTATCCACAATGTCACAACACAAGGCAACACAAAGTGCTTTCTAGTAAATTCAGGATGTCTGCTTTAATCCCATGGATTCACTCACTTTGGTCCCTTTCAGTGTTGATCAATAAAACACCTAATGAGTCTATTCATTTAATAACAATGCAGTATCTGGTCATTATGACAGATCAAGCTGTTTATGTCTGTCTGGAAAACATTAACTTACTCATCCTTTTGGAAGTCCTAACATATTCAATCTCTCCCCATAATTTACTCAGTTCCTCAAGTCCTAGTGACATCCTTGTAAACTTTCTCAGTACTCTTTCAGTCTTCTTTACATTTTTCCTGTTGGCAGGTGTCCAGAACTGCACACAATAATAGTAATGCGAGCATGTTACTCATGTTTATATACATAGATTGATTGTATGTCCATTAAGTGATGCTAGACATGGGAGTGTCTGTACATGAGATGACTCCAACAGGAAATAATAAAGTAGTAGTGGTGGGTTGTTGGATGGAGCACTAAATTGGACTTTGGACTTTTTAAATTCTAATTGTGTTTTCTTGTAGAAAAATGAGTATAATTTATGATTAATTTAAGTTTTAGTTGTGAATGCTGCTACATGATCCTGTTATTAGGCTGGTGTTATACCTGTGGGTTGTTGGGTGCTGTGGCTCATTGGGTTGAAAGGGCCTGTTTTGTACTATATCTCTGAATAAACAACTAAAGTCCTGTAGTGATGGGAGACTGCAGCCAATGACCTTTTCTGCTAACCTGACAGTTCACCGTAGTTTTTTATATTGTGAGAGGATGCTACACCAGCCCAGACAGTAATGGCTGATGTAAAGATGCTCTCTATGATTTCTTACTTCATGTTACACTGCTGGCATTTAGGGCACCAATGAAGATCCATCTCTGGTGGTGCTCAGGGTTTCCATCATTGTGCCAGTAGCTTCCTCTTGGTTTTCACGACTATCAGCCATGCAAGTCCCTGGTGGAGACTCAGGAGTAGCATCACATTCAGACGTAGAAAGATTCTTCATTGTTGTTTCCTTAACCCATGATTGTGTAGCCAAGTTTCCATCAAACTCAATATATAAGTTTGCTGATGACACAACAATTGTAGGTCGTATCTCGGGTGATGATGAGTTTGAGTACAGAGAGGAAATTAAGAACCTGGTGGCATGGTGCGAAGACAATAACCTATCCCTCAACGTCAGCAAGACGAAGGAATTGGTTGTTGACTTCAGAAGGAGTAGCGGACCGCACAACCCAATTTACATCGGTGGTGCGCAAGTGGAACAGGTCAAAAGCTTTAAGTTCCTCGGGGTCAATATCACAAATGACCTGACTTGGTCCAACCCAGCAGAGTTCACTGCCAAGGCCCACCAGCACCTTTACTTCCTGAGAAAACTAAAGAACTTTGGCCTGTCCCTTAAAACCCTCACTAATTTTTACAGGTGCACCGTAGAAAGCATTCTTCTAGGGTGCATCACAACCTGGTATGGAAGTTGTCCTGTCCAAGACCAGAAGAAGCTGCAGAATATCGTGAACACAGCCCAGCACATCACGCAAACCAATCTTCCGTCCGTGGACTCACTTTACACCGCACGCTGTCGGAGCAGTGCTGCCAGGATAATCAAGGACACGACCCACCCAGCCAACAGACTTTTCATCCCTCCTCCCTTTTGATTAAATGAAGGAGATATGGTTCTTCTACATGAAGTGCTGTGAAATAATGGTGCCACTTCTGAAACAGTGCTGAATGTACAGTTGTTGATGATGAGTGAGTGGAGAAGGAATACATTTCTCCTGATGTGCAAGAAAGACCTTGATAGAAACTGCAATGAAATTTAGGGAGCTGAAGGTGAAGGGGAAGTTGACTTCACAGTAGGCAGTATATTAAAAACAAACGTTAATTTACTTAGAAAACAGTCTGTGTAAGAGTGGAGAAATCAGAATCTAAAGCAACTCTAAAACAGTTTGGTTTGCGTAGAAAAATGCAGTTACTCAAAGATAATAATGCACGTAAAGGTAAGACCAATCAATTACAGCAAATCTGTTGGCAAATTTGATTGGATGAGAACATTTCCAATTGTCTCCACTCTGCCTGGCTTTAGGGAGAGATGAGCAAGCTTAAAAATGACTCATTTGGAACCTAATGCATTCGAACCTTTGGGAAATCACTGTTCTGTTCTAATGTTCCGCATGAAGTTGCATCTTATTTGAGTACACATTGTACTAGTATCCGGAAGTGTGAAATGATGCACTTTGGAATGCTTAGCTTCAGAATGATGAGTGGCACAGTAGTATAATGGTTAGCACTATGCATTATAGTGTCAGCGACCCTGCTTCAGTTCCCACCGCTGCCTGTGAGGAGTTTGTACGCTCACCCCTGACTGCAAGGGTTTCTTCCTGGTGTTCAGGGTTTCCTCCCAATGACCATGATCCTCTCATATCCCTTTTGCCAAACACTTGTCCAGCTCTTGGCTCCATCTCTCCCCCTCCTGTCTTCTCCTATCATTTCCGATCTTCCCCTCCCCCTCCCACTTTCAAATCTCTTACTAACTCTTCTTTCAGTTAGTCCTGACGAAGGGTCTCGGCCCAAAACGTCGACCATACCTCTTCCTAGAGATGCTGCCTGGCCTGCTGCGTTCACCAGCATTTTTTGTGTGTGTTGCTTGAATTTCCAGCATCTGCAGATTTCCTCGTGTTTGCGTCTTGAAATATTGTGTTTAGTTCTGATCCTCTCACAATGGGAAGAATGTGGAAGCTTTAGAGAAGGTTCAGAGGAGATTTACCATTTATGCTGCCTTAATAAGAGAATATGCTTTATGAGGGTATGTTGAGTAAGATGGGGCTTTTCTCTGTGGAGTGAAGGAAGATGAGAGGTGGCTTGATAGAACTGTATAAGATGATAAGAAACATAAAGTGGACAACCGGAGACATTTTCCCAGGACAGAAAGGCGAATACGAGGGCACATAATTTTAAGTTAATTGGAGGAAAGTATAGTGGAATGTCAGAGATAGTTTTACTACACAGAGAGTGGTGGGTGCGGGGAAGGCACTGCCAAGGCTGATGGTAGAGGCAGATGCATTAGAGACATTTAAGAGTCTTTCTGAAAGAAAAATGGATGTTTTCATGGAAGGGAATAGTTAGATTGATCTTCAAGGTTAAAAGGTCAGCATAGCATCATGGGCCAAAGGGTCTATATTGTCCTGTAATGTTCTAGAAGGTGGCAGACCTTGTTAAGGACTTTCCATATTTGGGACATACCTGTTCTTATTGCTACTATCAAGGAGGAGGTGCAGGAGCAAGAAGATACTCTCAGTGTTTTAGAAACAGCTCCTTTCCTCCTCTATCAAGCTTGTTAACGGTCCATGAACCCAGGGTTAACTCCTTGCTATTGCTCTTTTGCACTATCTATCTATTTGCACTCAGTGGCCACTTTATTAGGGACACCTGCTCATGAATGCAAATACCTAACCAGCCAACCATGAGGCTGCAACTCAATGCATAAAAGCATGCAGACATGTTCAAGAGGTTCATTTCTTACCAGACTGGTTCAAGCTGACAGGAAGGTGACAGGAACTCAGGTAGCCACCCATTACAATAGAGATGTGGAAAAAGCATCTCTGATCACACAATACCTTGAACCTTGAAGTGGATGGGCTACAGCAGCAGAAGATCAAGAGCAAATGGTACACACAGTGGCCACTTCATTAGGTACAGGAGGTGCCTAATAAACTGCCTTAACCCTCTGCTGATCACCTTGACAGCCTGACAACAAAAAGGTTTTTTTGAAGACCTGTACAAACGTGATGAGTTTCTACAGGTCTTTGACTATTAGTTTCAGGATAATTCAGAAAAAGGATAGATCTGGTACTCGGTTTGAGGTTCTAAATTGGAGAAAGACCAATTTTGTTGGTATCAGAAAGAATCTGGTCTCCAATAAAGTTAGCTGAAAGTGTGTCTATCTGTCTGTCCATCTCTTTAGTTAAAGATTTAGTAGTTCTTTTGAATTACACTGTACTGCTGCCACAAAACAATGAATTCCATGACATGTGTCTCTGATCATGGTACAGGTTAGGGTTAGTAAGTTGTGGGCATGTTATGTTCATGCTGAAAGTGTGGCAATACTTGTGGGCTGCCCAGCACAGTCCTTGCTGATTTGATGCAAATGAAGCACTTCACAGCATGTTTCAATCTACATGTGATAAATATATCTGATCTTCTTCATAATTAGCATGATATTGATTTCATAAAGACCAAAATATTGGTATGGATGTATTTTAGATTCCAAGCCCAGATGAAGTCATTGTACTTAGGTTGGAAATGTGAGTACGAGTAGTGATGTTATTCTGAAGAACTTATAGACTAATTCATTGAAACTCCTGGTGAAGTAGCAGCTCCATCATGTGCACTAGTCTCTTCAGCATCTTCAAATGGCAATGCCTCAAAAAGGCAGTATCCATGATTAAGGACCCCCATTACCCAGGGCATGCACTCTTCTCATTGCTACCATCAAGGAGGAGGTATAGGAGCCTGAAGACACACACTCAATGTTTTAGGAACAGCTTCTTTCCCTCGGCCATCATGTTTTTGAATGAACCCATGTAGTCAACCTCACTTTTGCACTATTTATTTAATTTCTTTCTATCTATCTATCTATATATATACACACACACACATACACACACTGTATATGTGTGGGCACATGGCCAAGTTGTTAAGGTGTTCAACTAGCGATCTGAAGGTTGTGAATTCGAGCCCCAGCCAAGGCAGCGTGTTGTGTCCTTGAGCAAGACACTTAATCACACAGTGCTCTGCGACGACACTGGTGCCAAGCTGTATGGGTCCTAATGCCCTTCCCTTGGACAACATTGGTGTCGTGGAGAGGGGAGAATTGCAGCATGGGCAACTGCTCAAGGACACGTGTGTGTGTGTGTGTGTGTGTGTGTGTGTGTGTGTGTGTGTATATATAATGTGTGTGTGCATATATATCAAATTAAATTTATATTTTATTGTAATTTATAGTTTTATTAAATTTGCTGCCGCAAAATAACAAATTTCATGACATATGCCCGTGATGTTACACCTGATATTAATTCTGTACTTTTTAAAGCATACACGGACTTCTTTCTTCTGCAGTATATCTGTCAGACCTCAAGACAAGCATTCTGTTGGTGTAATTAGGTCTTCTGATGTTGATGATTTAAATGTGAGGACCAGAGGGGAAAGGAAGCCAGCATGGGATGATATAGTATAATGTTTAGAAAGGCAGCATTGTCGCTATGAATGGTTTGCTTTGGCTCCCTATATTATTTAGAATTGATTTTAAAATCCCCTTAATTGTTTTTAAAGCTCTCAATGGTCTGGAGCTGGAATACATGACAGAATCATTTTTGTTTTAAGATAAGCTCCTGCTCGAGCTCTTAGGTTTTCTTCCGCAGGTCTCTTAAATTTAAACAAACTCCTTCAAAAGATAATTGGCAAGTCAGTCTTTTTGAACTATGCACCTAAACTGTGGAACTACATGCCTAAAACTATTTGACACTTTAAAATGCCAACTCAAAACCCATTTATTCAACCCTGCATTTAACTAACTTCTTTTTGCCTTTTATTTTCATGTTTGCACTTTATCCCATTGTAAGCCACTTTGAACGACATCACCTGTATGAAAAATTCTCCATAAAAAATATCATTATTAAATCTTCAAGGTTTAAAAAATTCCAGTTACTTTCATGCCTGCTTGAGAGCACCTTGAGAGCCTGATCACAAACCTGTGGAAAGTTGAGGAGTTGCAACAAGTTTTAGAAAGTTGTGGAACAAATGGCTTGCAATGGCATTGAAAGGAAGCTTGCCATGATAATGGGGTGTTTAAGAAAAACAAAGATTAGGAAATTACAGACTAAATGGTGCCAAGGATGTTGGGACTTGAGGACCTGAGTTATAAGGAAAGATAGAATAGGTTCGGACTTTATTCCCTGAAGCGTGGAAGAATGAGGGGAGATTTGATTGAGGTATACAAAATTATGAGGGGAATAGAGTGGACAAATGTGAGCAGGCTTTTTTCTACCGAGATTGGGAGAAACTAGATCTAGAGGTCATGGGTGAAAGGTGAAATGTTTACGAGAAACCTGAGTGGGAACTTCATCATTCAGAGGGTGGATGGGGTGTGGAACGAGCTGCCAGTGGGAGTGGTGGATGTGGGTTCAATTGCAACATTTAAGAGAATTTTCATTAAGAAGGATTATGGGAGACAACAATACAATATAAAACTTACAACATAGAACATTCCAACACACTACAGGCCCTTTGGCAGAGGATGTCATACTGGCCTGTTAACCTACTCTGAGATCAAGCTAACCCTCTGTCCAAAAACCCTGACA
The DNA here is from genome assembly GCF_963921235.1 of Mobula hypostoma. Taxonomy (NCBI): domain Eukaryota; kingdom Metazoa; phylum Chordata; class Chondrichthyes; order Myliobatiformes; family Myliobatidae; genus Mobula; species Mobula hypostoma. The sequence goes on from NC_086099.1 coordinate 8,371,390, forward strand.
GCATGCTCCAGCATTCTGTGTAAAAAAAAATTACCTCTGACATCCTCCCTATGCTTTCCTCTAATCACTTTAGAATCATGCTCCCCTATATCAGTCATTTCCACCCTGGGAAAAAATCTCCAGCTGTGCACTCCATCTATGCCACATCATCTTCAATACCGTTATCAAGTCATCACTCGTCCTCCTTTGCTTCAGACAGAAAATCCTTAGCTCGCTCAACCTATCCTCATAAGGCATGTTCTCTAATCCAGGTAGCATCATAGCCCTCTGCACTCTCTCTAAAGCTTCCACATCCCTCCTGTAATGAAGCAACCAGAACTGAACACAATATTCCACAAACACGAGGAAATTTGCAGATGCTGGAACTTCAAGTAACACACACTAAAAGTGCTGGTGAACGCAGCAGGCCAGGCAGCATCTCTAGGAAGAGGTACAGTCGATGTTTTGGGCCGAGACCCTTCGTCAGGGCAGTCCTATCGACAGTTCACCAGCATTTTTACAATATTTCACATATAGTCTAACCAGAGTTTAATAGTTGCAACATTACCTTGTGACCTTTGAACTCAAATCTCTGCCTAATGAAGGGCAACACACCATACTCCTCCTTAACCACCCTTTCAACTTATGTGGTAACTTTGAGGGGTCTGTGGATCTGGACCCTAAGATCTCTCTGTTCCTCCATGCGATAAGAATCTTGCTATTAACTCTGCCTTCAAATTCGACTTTCCAAAGTAAAACATTTCACACTTTTCTGAGTTGAACTTAACTACTCAAGCAGCCGTAAGTGCAGACAATTATTGCTCAGAATTTGCCCTTTTGTCTTAGGGATAGAATTACTTTACAATCAATCTTTCCTATAATACAGGCAACACCTTTACGATGAGGCTGAATCCTCTTATTCTGGGAAGCATGAGACGTCAGCTTTCAATGTCATTCAGGCACAGTTTACCAGGCATTTAATAGTTCTTTCACACCTACCTTGATAGACCATCTTCACGTCGCCCTGAGCAATCCCATTTCATGCAATCACACTTTCCCTTAATTCATTCGCCACCTTATCACTAAAACATACCTGCCTATTTCTCTCGATAACCTATCTTAATAACATGAAATCGCAGACAGCTTATTCAATTTATTTATCTCAATTTAATATAAATATATATATACCTACACTATAATGCTCAGGGCCGATTTGACTCAGATGCAGAAAACCGAAAAATAAAGATGTGTTCAATATTTGGAGATAAAGCTAAAGATTTTTGGTTCATTTCTTTTTGACAGGTTGGAAATACCTTTTGTGTAAGAAACTCAGATGATGACAGTTTCACATTTCACTCGCAATCTAAATCCACGCTTAGTGGCCACTTTATTAGGTACACCTATATACTTGCTTATTAGTGCAAATATCTAATCAGCCAATCATGTGGTAGCAACTCAGAGCATAAAAGCATGCAAGCATGGTCAAGGGGTTCAGTTTTTGTTCAGACCAAACTTCAGAATGGCAAAGAAATGTGATCCAAGTGACTTTGACTATAGAATGTTTGTTGGTGCCAGATGGGGTGGTTTGAGTATTTCAGAAACTGCTGATCTCCCGGGACTTTCCTGCACAATAGACACTGGAGTTAACAAAGAATGGTGTGAGAAACAAAAAAAAAAATCCAGTGAGTGGCAGTTCTGTGGCTCAAAATGCCTTGTTAACGAGAGAACTCAGATGAGAATGGCCAGACTGTTTCAAGCTTACAGGAAAGTGACAGTAACTCAAATAACCATGCGTTACAAGAGTGATGTGCAGAAGAGCATCTCTGAATGCACAGCATGTCAAACTTTGAAGCGAGTGAGTTACAGAAGCAGAAGACAACAAACGTACACTCAGTGTTCACTTTATTAGGTACAGGAGTTATCTAATGAAGTGGTCACTGAGCATACATTCAGTTCATTTGATGGCTTAAGTTTGAATACTTGATCATGATCCGAGGTACAGTAGCTCCAGGTCCTCTGCCAGGAGCAGTTATTATCCAGCAACCATTAGGCTTCTGAACCAACGTGGATAACATTGCTTACCTCAACACTGAACTGATTCCACAACCCATGGACTTTCTTTCAAGGACTCTATAACTCATGTTCTAAGTATTATTTATATTCTGTTTATTTGCACAATTTGTCTTCTTTCATACATTGGTTGTTTGTCAGTCTTCGTATATTTTTATTTAGTTAGAGATACAATGCAGAACAACTAATCACTAAAGAGGCAGTGCTGAGCAAACTCATAGGCGTGAAGCTAGCTAAGCCCCCGATCCTGATGGAATACATCCCAGGGTACTGAAAGAAATGGCAAAAGTAGAGGCTTTGGAGATAATTTACCAAAATTCTATGATCTCTGGGCAGATCCTGGCGGGTTGAAAGACAGCAAGTGTCACACCATGTCATGTCATATCATAGAGTTGGGCGTGATGTATTCGAGGATTGGTTAACTAATAGAAAGCAGAGAGTTGGGATACATGGGTGTCACTCCGGTTGCCAATTAGTGGTAAGCAGTGTGCCACAGGTGTTGGTGTTGGGCCTGCAACTGCTCACGATATACACTAATGATCTGGAAGAGGGGACTGAGTGTAGTGTATCTAAGTTTGTTGATGATACTAAATTGAATGGAAAAGCAAATTGTTCAGAAGATACAGAGAGTCTGCAGAGAGATATAGATAGGTTAAGTGAGTGGGCAAGGGTCTGGCAGATGGAACACAATGTTGATAAATGTGAGGTCATCCACTTTCGAAGGAAAAATGAAAGAGCAGATTAATATTTAAATAGTAAAAAAATTGCAGTATGCTGCTATACAGAGAGACTTGGGGTGCTTGTGCATGAATCATAAAACTGTGGTTTGCAGGTGCAGCAGACTATCAAGAAGACAAATAGGATGTTGGCCTTCATTGCTAGAGGGATTGAATTTAAGAAGAGGGAGGTTATACTGCAACTGTACAGGGTCCTGGTGAGGCCGCATCTGGAGTACTGCATGTAGTTCCGGTCTCCTTACTTGAGGAAGGATATACTGGCTTTGGAGGTGGTGCAGAGAAGGTTAACCAGGTTGATTCCAGAGAGGAACGGGTTAGACTATGAGAAGAGGTTGAGTCACCTGGGACTGTACTCACAAGAATTCAGAAGAATGGGAAGAGATCTCATAAAAACATACAACATTATGAAAGGGATAGATAAGATAGGGCAGGAAATTTGTTTCCACTGATAGGTGAGACTAGAACTAGGGGACATAGCCTCAAAATTCTGGGGAGTAGATTTAGGACAAAGATGATAAGCAACTGCTTTTCCCAGAGGGTGGTAAGTCTGTGGAATTTTCTGCCAATGAAGCAGTGAAGCCTACCTCAGTAAATATATTTAAGACAAGGTTGGATAGATTTTTGCGTAGTAGGGGAATTAAGGATTACGGGGAAAAGACAGGTAGGTGGGGGTGAGTCCATGGCCAGATCAACCAGGATCTTATTGAATGATGGCCTACTCCTGCTCCTATTTCTTATGTTCTTAAGTTCTTAACAGGCCCTTCCAGCCCAGTGAGCCACATCACCCAGCAACCCACCTAACGAACTCTAGCCTAATCATGGGACAATTTACAATGACCAATTAACCTACTAACCATGTTTGGACTGTGGGAGGAAACCAGAGCACCTGGAGGAGACCTATGTGGCCATGGGGACTGTGCCGGGATTGGACCCTGAACACCTATGTCCTGAGCTGTAATATTAGAGTGTTACTATGTAATTTTATCAAAGTCCAAAGTTTCAAGTAAACTTTGTTATCAAAGTACATATATGTCACCGTATACAACCCTGAGATTCATTTTCCTGCGGGCATACTCAGCAAATTCTAAGAATGGTGACTATAACAGGATCAATGAAAGATCAACCAGAGTGTAGAAGACAACAAACTGTGCAAATGCAAATATATATAAATAGCAATAAATAATGAGAACATGAGATAATGAGATAAAGAGTTCTTAAAGTGAGACCATTGGTTATTGGAACAGCTCAATGGATGGGCAGTTAGTGTAGTTAACCCCTTTGTCCAAGAGCCTGATTGTTGATGGTTTATGTATGGTTTTTCATATATTCTATTGTATTCCTTAATTCTCCTTTAAATTCATGCTAGAAAATGAATCTTGAGTAAGTGTATGATGATATATCATTATATTGATAATAAATTTAGTTTGAATTTGATCATTGAGGGTTAAGGGCCCATTCCAGAGTTTGAATTTGATTCCAGTTCTACCTTGTTTCAGACTTGGCTTCTGGAGGAGATAAAGTGGTAGTTCATTTGAAAGCATTTAAAGATAATCAAGGTTGGCCTGTCCTCATCATTTCCTCATTCATATTTTCAAAAGAGAAATATTTGACCTATATTCTCAGTGCTGTTTGTCAGTGAAAGTTATTCCTCAAAGCTCCTTTTGCTAGTCTGTTCTTTGTTAGTTGATTGACAATCTATTTTGATTACGAGGTTCATCTGAAAAGCTTTTGAGGTGGATTTTAGCCTTTTATAGATTTTCAAACACAAATATTTTCAATTCCTGTCATATTTTTGGGATTTTCTAATCTTGTCCTTTTATATTTCCTGCAGCAATGCCCCAACAAGTATCCTTTGTTAAAACCACTGTTTACTTTTTGTTCGGAGATATAGCACAGTAACAGCCATTCTGGCCCAATGAGCCTGTGTTGCCCATTTACCACCATGTGTCTAATTAATCTATTAACTCATGCATCTTTGGGAAGTGGGAGGAAACCAGAGCACCCTGAAGAAATCCACACAGTCACGGGAGAACCTATAAACTCCTTACAGCCAGTGGCAGGAATTAAACCCAGGTCGCTGCTGTTGTAATAGCATTATGCCAGCTACTACACTATCATGCCCTCCCCACTGACTATTATCTACTAGCTATTCCATTCAGTGTTGGCGTGTGGCCAAGTGGTTAAGGCATTTGTCTAGTGATCTGAAGGTTGCTAGTTCGAGCCTTGGCTGAGGCAACGTGTTGTGTCCTTGAGCAAGGCACTTAACCACACATTGCTCTGCAACAACACCAGTGCCAAGCTGTATGGGTCCTAATGCCCTTCCCTTGGACAACATCGGTGGTGTGGAGAGGGGAGACTTGCAGCATGGGCAACTGCTGGTCTTCCATACAACCTTGCCCAGACCTGCGCACTAGAAACTTTCCAAGGCGCAAATCCATGGTCTCATGAGACTAACGGATGCCTATATATATATATTCCATTCAGAAATACTGGCATTCCTTGGACCAGCAGTCTTTTCCACACATAACCCCCTCACTGGGCTTGTATACAGACTTGGCTCATTAGCTCATTCTGCTAACAGCCACATGACTCAGCAGTGAGAAGGCCACCTTCCATAGGCAGCAAACATCAAGGGTTGGTATGACTTGGGCTCAACCAAACAGTAAAGTTGGAATGTTCTGGGGAGGAATGTGAATTGTAGTGAATGCTGTGCGAATACTGCACCAAGTAAAGTTATTGTTTGCCAGAAAAATAACAGATTATACAGCTGTATAAAATTACAAAGGAAATATATCTTACCAATATTTCAAATTTAACAAACAGTAACAGAAAAAGAAAAGAAAAATCGGAGGGCCCATTACAGTTAAACCAGTCTAAATGCGCGCATAAATGTGGAGCTCGTCTCTGGAATAGTCGGGATGCATCACTTTGATTACTCACGCACTGAGCACACATTCTGTGTGAAGGACACCAGCCATAGTTTGAACTTCCCTCGAAGACCATCTCAAATGAACTGGTTAACTCAGAAGTATTGACCCTTCCTCCTTGGAACCATTCATCTGCACAATGCACTTCTTACACTGGGGTCGCTCCTTCGAACGGCATTCTGCAGAATCATCCCTTGTGCTCCACAGCTCCTGCCAAAGAAAACTCCAAACCAAACTACTATCCTTCAGAAATCTGATCCTGCGCTCTCTCTTTAATGTACTATGGCATTATCACTGAGCAGAATGTTATCATGCAACCAAGACAAACCCAGCTGGCTGACACAACATGCCTATCCTGGGCAAATAGCTCCTTATCTTTAGCCAAACCAAAGCATTAGTCTTTGAAGCTTACTAAACAGACACACCGTGTCTGCAGAAAATTGCTAAAATAAAAATACCACACAGCATAACAGTAGAAATCTTAATGCATTATACACGTAATATTATATCTTCAGAGATCAGAGCAGCTGGCCTTTCTCCAAAACCGGCTACACTCCAGAATCAAGTGAATCCCTTCAGTGGACGTTGGCCAAATATGCTTTGTGGAGATCATTAAAGTTGCTCACTGTGCGATTTAGTCATGTCAGCTTTATGTACTCAGCCTCAGAAATAATTTCTATATTTTTAATAGATATGATTGAGAGGTGTAGGATGACCTGTCGATGTAACCAAGCTCAGCACTATTCCTTCAGTTAGTCCTGACGAAGAGTCTCGGCCTGAAACGTCGACTGCACCTCTTCCTAGAGATGCTGCCTGGCCTGCTGCGTTCACCAGCAACTTTTATGTGTGTTGCTCAGCACTATTGACACAGGATGAGTTTTACAGCAAAATTTTTTTAGGTCTGGACATTAATAAATAAACTTTGGAAGATTTTAAATATTAAGAAGAACTGAAGGTTCTTAGGAATAGACAGATGCACCCTGATAAAACTAATACCATAAGACCATAAGACAAAGGAGCAGAATTAGGCCATCTGGCCCATCGAGTCTGCTCTGCCGTTCAATCATGGCTGATCCTTTTTCCTATCTCCTCCTCAACGCCAGTTCCCGGCCTTCTCCCCGTAAGCTTTGATGCCATGTCCAATCAAGAACCTATCAATCTCTGCCTTAAATACACCCAACGACCTGGCCTCCACAGCTGCATGTGGCAAGAAATTCCAGAAATTCACCACCTTTTGGCTAAAGAAATTTCTCCGCATCTCTGTTTTGAAAGGGCACTCCTCTATCCTGAGCCTGTGCCCTCTTGACCTAGACTCTCCCACGATGGGAAACATCCTTTCCAGTCAAAAGTAAGGACAGTAAGTGTGGTTCCAGTCAAAAGTAAGGACAGTAAGTGTGGGGAGAGCCAGGCTTGGATAACTAAGGAAATAAAAGATAGTATCAAATTAAAAGCTGGTGTACAAAGTCGCAAAGAGTAGTGGGAGACTGGAGGATTGGGAAAACTTTAAAAAGCAACAGAGAATGACTAAACAAGAAATAAGGAAAGGGAAGATAGAGTATGAAAGTAAATTAGCACAAAATATAAAAACAGATAACAAAAGTTTTTACAAATATATAAAGTGGAAGAGAGTGGCTAAAGTCAACGTAGGTCCCTTGGAAGACAATAAGGGGAAGTTGATATTGGGTGATAAGGAAATGGCTGAGGCATTGAACGACTATTTTGTGTTGGTCTTCACGGTGGAGGATACGTCTAATATGCCAAAGAAGGATGTTATAGACGAAATGGGAGATGAGGACCTCGATAAAATCACTGTCACTAGAGAGATAGTGATGAGCAAACTAGAGCGCCTGAAGTTAGATAAGTCCCCTGGTCCTGATGGGGTGCATCTCAGGGTGCTGAAGGAATTGGCGGAGGTTATCGTAGACTCGTTGATAATCATTTATCAAAACTCTCTGGACTCTAGGCAGGTCCTGGCAGACTGGAAGACAGCAAATGTCACGTCATGTTTTAAAAAAGAATGTAGGCAAAGACCGGGCAACTATAGGTCAGTTAGCTTAACATCAGTAGTCGGGAAAATGCTTGAAGCTGTCATTAAGGAAGAAATAGCGAAACATTCAGAAAAGAGTGGTTCCATTGGACAGACGCAGCATGGATTCAGAAAGGGTAGGTCCTGTTTGACAAACTTACTGGAGTTCTTTGAGGACATAATGAGTGCAGTGGATAGAGGGGAACAGGGGGATGTCGTATACTTGGACTTCCAGAAGGCGTTTGATAAGGTGCCGCACAAGAGACTTATAAATAAGATACGGATGCATGGGGCTGGAGGAAGTGTACTGGCATGGATAGTGGATTGGTTAACTGATAGAAAGCAGAGAGTTAGTATAAATAGGTGTTTCTCCGGTCGGCAGTCTATGGTGAGTGGGGTGCCGCAGGGGTGGGTGCTGGGCCCGCAGCTGTTTACCATTTACATTGATGATTTGGAAGAGGGGACTGAGTGTAGCATAGCAAAATTTGCTGATGACACTAAACTGAGTGGAAAAGCAAATTGTACAGAGGACATGGAGAGTCTACAGAGGGATATAGATAGGTTAAGTGATTGGGCCAAGGTCTGGCAGATGGAATACAACGTTGGTAAATGCGAGATCATCCACTTTGGAAGGAATAATAGAAGAGCAGATTATTATTTAAATAGTGAAAGATTGCAGCATGCTGTTGTGCAGAGGGACTTGGGAGTGCTTGTTCATGAATCATAAAAAGTTGGCTTGCAGGTACAACAGGTTATTAAGAAGGCAACACACATCAAAGTGGCTGGTGAATGCAGCAGGCCAAGCAGCATCTGTAGGAAGAGGTGCAGTCGACGTTTCAGGCCGAGACCCTTCGTCAGGACTAACTGAAGGAAGAGTGAGTAAGGGATTTGAAAGTTGGAGGGGGAGGGGGAGATCCAAAATGATAGGAGAAGACAGGAGGGGGAGGGATAGAGCCAAGAGCTGGACAGGTGATAGGCAAAAGGGGATACGAGAGGATCATGGGACAGGAGGTCCGGGAAGAAAGACAAGGAGGTGGGGGGGGGGGACCCAGAGGATGGGCAAGAGGTATATTCAGAGGGACAGAGGGAGAAAAAGGAGAGTGAGAGAAAGAATGTGTGCACGCATGCAGAACTCGTTGACTTTATTAACTTTGCCTCCAACTTTCACCCTGCCCTCAACTTTACCTGGTCCATTTCCGACACCTCCCTCCCCTTTCTAAATCTTTCTGTCTCTGTCTCTGGAGACAGCTTATCCACTGAAGTGTTACCTCACCTGTCTGGCTCTTGGCTCTATCCCTCCCCCTCCTGTCTTCTCCTATCATTTTGGATCTCCCCCTCCCCCTCCAACTTTCAAATCCCTTACTCACTCTTCCTTCAGTTAGTCCTGACGAGGGGTCTCGGCCTGAAACGTAAACTGCACCTCTTCCTACAGATGCTGCTTGGCCTGCTGCGTTCACCAGCAACTTTGATGCGTGTTGCTTGAATTTCCAGCATCTGCAGAATTCCTGTTGTTTGTTATTAAGAAGGCAAACGGAATGTTGACCTTCATTGCTAGAGGGATTGAATCTAAGAGCAGGGAGGTCATGCTGCAACTATACAGGGTACTGGTGAGGCCGCACCTGGAGTACTGTGTGCAGTTCTGGTCTCCATACTTTAGAAAGGATATACTGGCTTTGGAGGCAGTGCAGAGGAGGTTCACCAGGTTGATTCCAGGGATGAAAGGGTTAATCTATGAGGAGCGATTGAGTGCCTGGGACTATACTCTCTGGAGTTCAGAAGAATGAGAGCGGATCTTATAGAAACATGCAAAATTTTGAAAGGGATCGATAAGATAGAAGTAGGAAAGTTGTTTCCATTGGTAGGTGAGACTAGAACTAGGGGACTTTGCCTCAAGATTCAGGGTAGAAGATTTAGGTCGGAGATGAGGAAAAACTGTTTTTCCCAGAGAGTGGTGAATCTGTGAAATTCTCTTCCCAGGGAAGCAGTTGAGGCTTTTTCACTAAATATATTTAAGATACAGTTAGATAGGTTTCAACATAGTAGGGGAATTAAGGGTTAAGGGGAAAAGGCAGGTAGATGGAGCTGAGTTTACAGACAGATCAGCCATGATCTTATTGAATGGTGGGGAAGGCTCCTATTTCTTATGTTCCTTTCCACATCCACTCTGTCCAGGTCTTCCAACATTCAAAAGGTTTCAATGAGATCCCCCGTAATACAGTACAGGACTTTCGGCCCACAATGTTGTGTTGACCTTTCAACCTACTCACTCTAAGATCAATATAAACCCTTCCTCCCACATTGCCCTCCATTTCTTTTTCGTCCATGTGCCTGTCTGAATGCCCCTGTCGTATCTGCCTCTACCACCTCCCCTGACAGCACATTCCATGCATCTACAACTCTGTGTAAAAAAAATACTTACCTTAACTTTGACATCCCCCCATCCCCCCTCCTTCAATCATCTTTAAATTATCCCCCCTTGTATTAGCCATTTCCACCTGGGAAAAAGGCCCTGGCTGCCCACTCAGTCTATGCCTCTTATCATCTTATACACCTCTATCAAGTCACCTCTCATCCTCCTTCACGCCAAAGAGAAAACCCATAGCTTACTCAACCTATCATCATAAGGCATGCTCTCTAAGCCAGGGAGCATCCTGGTAAATCTCCTCTGTGCCCTTTCTAAAGCTTCCACATCCTTCCTACAATGAGATGACCAGAATGGAACACATTATTCCAAGTGTGGGCTAATCTGTGTTTTATATAGCTACAACATTAGCCCACACACTGACTCCTGACTAATGAGGGCCAACTCGTCTAGAGCCCGATGGAGGGGTAATAACTCTCCCTGAACCTGGTGATGTGGGACCGCAGGTCTCTGTCCCTCCTTCCTGATAGTTGTAGTGAGAAGAGAGTGTGACCAGAGTGACGGGGGTCCTTGATGATGGATGCTGCTTTCCTGTGCCAGAGTTTCATGTAGATGAGCTCAATGGTGGGGAGAATTTTCCTGTTAAGGGCTGGGCTGTATCCACCACCTTTGCAGGTATTCTAGAGTTATAAACTGGGTAGTTAGCAGTCTTACAGTTTCAGTGGGCTCCCCATAAAAATTATAGCTTTTGTCTTTGTCAGTGCAGCCTGGAGTTAGAGATTCCTCAGGAACTGGATTGGATCTAGGTAATTGTTCTGTTTCTGGCTGACTTGAATATTCCAAGCCTAGCAGTGAATTAAACTGCTGTATGCATTATTATGACAAATAGCTTGTCGGGGGGCATAAATGAAACGCATGCTAAATAGTTCTCTTCTGACTTCCATTAAAAAGCAAAATAAATATCTCATCTTAACTGAAGGCCAAAGGTTATATGAGATACTTATTCTGCGTTTTATACAGAGTCTGGGAACAAAGAGACTGAAGGAAATGCTAGTAGTCAAAGGCTGCAGCTGCAGAAACTCTGCATTTCTTTCCAAAGATTCAAGATTGTTGACTGTTATTTACAGTATACGAGTATTGTTGCTCCAGATCCAATGCAGCACAAAAGGAATCACAATACAATACAGAACCCAATTATAAAAAGACACAATAAATATTAATACACAAGACAGCTTCTATACTTAGATTGATAGTATGTCCTTCAAGTGATGCTAGGTACATCAAGTGACTGACAGGAAACGATAAAGTAGTGGTGGTTGGGTTGTGGAGGGGTGGGTTGGAGGTGTTGATCAGCCTCACTGTTTGGGGAAAGTAACTGTTTTTGAGTCTGGTAATCCTGACGTGGACGCTACGTAACCTCCTCCCTGACGGGAGTGGGACAAACAGTCCCTGAGCAGGGTGGGTGGGATCCTTCGTGATGTCACTGGCCCTTTTCTGGTATCTTTCTGTATATATGACCTTGAAGACAGGTAGGCTGGTGCTGGTGATGCATTGGGCAGCTCTGACTATACGTTGTAGAACCTTCCTGTCTGCCGCAGTGCGGTTTCCCTACCGAGCAGTGTGTTAATATGCTCTTTATTGTGCATCTGTAGAATGACGTGATTATAAGTGTGCATATATAGACGCGTGAGTGCAGATTTGAAGGAGAACTTGTCTAAATAACAAGTTTAAAATGATTTACAAGTTTTGAAGGTAAACCACCTACACTTTCGGTTGCAATGCTCCTGGTACAAAGGGATTTCTTCAGGTCAGCAAAAGGGTAAGCCATTATGCACACTACCTCAACCCTCGTAAACTCAAGAGATCTATGCTCTTTTCTTGCTGCTACCATCAGGTAGAAGGTACAAAAGCCTTATGACTCACCCCAGCAGGTCGTTATCTCATATTCTCATTATTCATTGCTATTTATTTATATTTGCACAGTTTGTTGTTTTCTGCACTCTGGTTGATCTTTCATTGATCCTGTTATGTACGATTCTATAGGTTTTCTAAGCATGCCCACAGGAAAATGAATCTCAGGGTTGTATATGGTGACATATACAGTATTTATGCAGAGAATGAAAATTACTTTGAACTTTGAGATACTGATTATCCAGAGCAACACACACAAAATGCTGGAGAAACTTAGTTTCAGGCTGAGACCTTTCATCAAATTTTTATTTCTTGTATAATTTATATTGTTAACTTGTGTCTTTCTTGTAAATGTCACACATCTCACAAAGGTCTGCTGGTTTTGCATAATGCAGCGGAGACAGCATAAGTCTTGAGAAGAGGTATGAAGGGGAAATGCTGAAGGAACTCATCAGATCAGGCAGCATTTGTGGAGAGGAATAAATGGGTGACATTTCAATGCTTCAATGGTTCTATTTAATATCAGAGAATGTATATAGTATACAACCTGAAACTCTCACTCTTTGGGCCAATTCCTGATGAAGGGGCTGCCTCCACAGATGCAGCCTGACCTGCTGAGTTCTTCCAACATTTTGTGTGTGTGGGTGTGTGTGTGTACCTCATCATTCATATTTTATACTATTGGATTTTTTTGTAACTTATAGTAATATTATGTCTTACACTGTACTGCTGCAACAAAGGAACAAACTTTACATCAAATATCAAGTTCAAGTTCAGTTTATTGTTATTCAACCATATACTCTACACATATACCACCAAACGAAACAATATTCTTCCAGACCAAAGTGTACTACACAGTAAATGTAACACACACTTAACACATAAAGTAATATTACCAGACATAAATTAACAATTAATAAAATATATTCCAGAAGATTGACATTTAACACAAGGTGCACTTATGCCACAAATAAAAAAAACAGTATTATATCATTGGCTCTTCATACATGATGAGAGCTGGGTGGTGGTAGGGAGATGAGTTGTCTCACAGTCTGGGGGACTAAGTTGTTTCCCATCTTGCTAGTCCTTATCCTAATAGATGGTACCTCCTGCCTGATGGTGGGGGGTGGGGGGTGTTGTCGAAGAGATTATGGGACAGATGGGAGGAATCCTCAACAAGTCTGAGGGGCCCTGTGTACTCAGTGCTCCTGATAAATATCTCAGGTGTGTGGAAGACAAACCCATGTCAGTAATATAATAGAATTATCTAGGTGAGAAAAGGACATGAAATTGCACAGTCTCTGACCTGCCATGTGATTTCGTATTCATTGAAGAAATACATTATCGTATCGTATTCTTTACTCTTGCAGGCTCTTTTATGTTGATGTATGCGGTTGGGCATCCTTCCAGAATCTTGAGCAATGTTGAAAGTTCGTTGTGTTTGCCTTGCCTGAATATCAATGTTCACCACAATCAGACTTATTATCACTGACATACATTCAGTGGGCACTTCCTTAAATACCTCCTGTACCTAATGTAGTGGCCACCGGGTGTATGTTCATGGTCTTCTGCTGCTGTAGCCCATCTACTTCAAGGTTTGACATGTTGTGTGTTCAGAAATGCTCTTTTGCACACCACTGTTGTAATGCATGATTATTTGAATTACTGTCACCTTCCTGTCAGCTTCAACTAGTCTGGCCAGTCTCCTCTGACCTTTTTCATTAAGAAGGTGTTTTCGCCCAAAGAACTGCTGCTCACTGGATTTTTTTTTTGTTTTTCATGCCATTCTCTGTAAACCCTAGAGATTGTTGTACATGAAAATCCCTGGAGATCAGCAGTTTCTGAGATAATCAAAACATCCTGTCTGACACCAACAATCATTCCATGGTTAAAATCACTTGGATCATATTTCTTCCCCATTCTGATGTTTGGTCTGAACAACAATTGAACCTCTTGACCATGTCTGCATGCTTTTATGAATTGAGTTGTTCTCCTTCTTCCTGTTCCTCTCTTCCTAACTCTCCCTTTCCCCATTCTCCCACTCTCTTTCATTGGCTATATTTAAAGTGGAGGTTGATGGGCTCTTGATTTATCAAAGGCATCAAAGTTCACAAGGAGAAGGGAGGAGAATGTTAATGAGAGTTATAATAAATCAGCCATGATAGAATAGCAGAGCAAACCTGATGGGTCAAGTGATCAAATTCTGCTCCCATGTCTTATGGTGTGTCATAACTTTTACCCAAGTATTTTTCCAGACAAATGTGTTTGTCACCATTATCTACTCTCAAGGCCGTAGAACAGTACTCACTCTAAGTTCTCAACACATTACTGTGGACTGCTTCCCTTGTACTTTCCCAAAACATTCCACTGTCTCAAACTGACACCATTTTGTCTAACAACAGGAATTCTGCAGATGCTGGAAATTCAAGCAACATACATCAAAGTTGCTGGTGAACGCAGCAGGCCAAGCAGCATCTATAGGAAGAGGCGCAGTCGAGTCCTGACGAAGGGTCTCGGCCTGAAACGTCGACTGCGCCTCTTCCTATAGATGCTGCTTGGCCTGCTGCGTTCACCAGCAACTTTGATGTATGTTACCATTTTGTCTAACACATTTTAGCATTTCAGCATATAGCAAAGAGGAATCAAATATAACTTTTTCCCTACAGCAGGCAGAGAGGAGTGAGTCTGGTCTGGATCAGTAGGATGGAATAGTTGGGTAGGCCACAGTTCGATTTACACTGCCAGGAGATTGATTTTTCTGTTGAAGGTAAATTTCAAGAGGCACTAGGACTTCAGGATGGGAGGAACTGAAGTGTTTTTATGGCAATCAAATATCTTTTAGCTGGTAAGATCAGCTTGAGAACTTCTTTAACCAGAGAGTGGAGAAACTGTGAAATATAAGACCACAGGCAGCTGTGGAGGCCAAGTCTTTATGGATATTTAAAGCAGAGGTTGATAGATTCTTGATTGGTCAGGGCATGAATGGAAACAGGGAGAAGGTAGGAGACTGGGGCTGAGAGGGAAATGGATCAGCCATGGTGGAGCAGACTCGATGGGCCAAATGGCCTTATTCTGCTCTTACGTCTTATGGTCTTATATCATCTGTAGTCCTGCATGAGATCCATGTGCTGAATGCTGATGTGATCCTTTCAGGATCATCCAGCTTGAACTATTCAATTAGATAAGCCCACCACCCTTACTGGGGCATGGGCTGCTGACAGCAGCTTGCCAAGGACCTCTGTCCTGGGCCTCCTTTCAAGCCGTTCCTAGGTGTAGCCCATCTACTTGGTGTATCCTTCTGCTCTCAGGATTGAGGTCTTTGGACCTTCTGTTGATGTTTCTGTAGCTCTGGATTTTTACAGGATGGGGTTGCTAACCCCATGCCCAACCCTCCACCTTTCACAGCCGGCCTTGGGATTGTCTATGGGCGATCTGAACTACTCAACTTCAGGTGTAACTAGGACTATCACAGTACTGTTTAGCCAATTTTCTGCAGGTTTGTCCAATATAGAACTTTCCCCATCGTACCTTTAGCTTATCAGACAAGTTGGAGTGCTGTGGTCTTTGGCCACAAGAAACCTGACTCGAGGCAGAAATTTTCAATTGATCTGCCCATTACTTAAAACGTGTGCTCACTGTTTAATAGAATCGTAGAGTCATAGAACAAACACTACAACACAGAAACAGGCCCTTCAGCCCATCTAGTCCATCACAAGCTATTATTCTGCTGGACCCATCAACCTGCAACCAGACCATAGTCCCCAGCCATGTACCAATTGAAACCTCACTTACATGTTGAAATCAAACCCACATTCATCACTTCCACTGGCAGCTTGTTCCACACTTTCACTACTCTCTTCATGAAGCTCCCCCTCATGTTCCCCTTCAACATTTCACCTTTCACCCTTAAGCCATGACCTCTGGTTGAAGTCTCACCCATTCTCAGTGGAAAAAGCCTGCTTGCATTTACCTGATTTATACCTCTCATAACTTTGTATACCTCCATCAAATTGCCCCTCATTCTCCTACGCTCCAGGGAATGAAGTCCAAACCTATTCAAACTTTCCCTGTAACTCAGTTCCTCAAATCTGTGTTTAATTTAAACCTCACACAAAGTGCTGGAGGAACTCAGCAGGCCAGGCAGCATCAATGGAAAAAAAGTGCAGTTGAACGTTTCAGCAGTAAAAAAGTACAGTGTGCTTTTTTCCATAGTTGCTGCCTGGCCTGCTGAGTTCCTCCAGCTTTTTGTGTGTGTTGCTCGGATTTCCAGCATCCGCAGATTTTCTCTTGTTTGTTAATTTAAACCTCTCTAACTTGCTGCCAGAGGAGATGGTGCAATCAGATGCAGTTCCTGCATTCAAGACAGGCACTTAACCAAGCAAGGCAGAGAAAGGTCATGGATCGAATGTGGGAAAATGGGATTTCTGTGGCTGGGCAAAAAAGATCAACATGAAAGTGCTGGGTCATTTCTGTGCCGTATCAACTCCATGACCTTTAAACTGAGCAAGGTTTTTCTGTTCACTTTTTCATTTAATTTCCATTGCACTTTGCACCTTTACAAGAATGTAATGCTGAGGCTTTATAATGCACTGGTCAGACAGCACTTGAAGTATTGTGAGCAGTTCTACGCTCGTTATTTTAGAAAGGATGTGCTGGCATTGGAGAAGGCCCAGAGGAGGTTCATGAGAATGATCCCAGGAATGAAAGGATTAGTGTATGAGGAGAATTTGATATCTCTGAACCTGCACTCACTGGAGTTTAGAAGACTGGAGGGGGTGGGGGCGGGAATCCATTGAATATACAAATCCAATCGAATCTTTTTCCAGTAACATAGTGAATATTAAAGAGCTTGGATGAAGTAGATGGAAGAGAATGTTTCTCATAGTTGGGAAGTCTTGCACCAAAGGGCCCAGCCTCGAAATACAAGAGCGTCCATTCAGACCAGAGATGAGGAGGAATTTCTATTGTCAGAGAGTAGTGAATCCATGGAAATCATTGGCACAGATGGCTGTAGAGGCCAAGTCATTGGGTCTATTTAAAGCAGAGATTGATAGATTCTTGATTAATTAGGGCATCAAAGATTATGGGGAGAAGGCAGGAGAATAGGGATGAGAGGGATAATAAATCAGCCATGATGGAATGGCAGAGCAGACGCAATGGGCCAAGTGACTTGATTCTGCTCCTATGTATGATGGTCTTACTACGTCTTCGTTCTCCCCTCTACACCTTGCTGAAATTGGTTTATAATTGATATATTGTTGTCACCTAACGCCAAGCCTGGGGGCAGAGTGGGCAGGGTGGAAGTCTATCAAAGCTTTCAGATGATCTGGATCAGCTGGAAAAATAGGCTGAAAATTGGCAGATGGAATTTAATGCAGACAAGTCTGAGTGTTGCACTTTGGGAAAAACTTACACATCGAATGGTAAATCTCTGACGTGAACATTAGAACAAAGAGACCTAGGAATATAGATCTGTAATATCTTGAAAGTAGCATCAAAGGTAAATAGGTTGTAAAGAGAGCTTTTGGCACTTTGGCCTTAGTTAATCAGGACAATGGATACAGGAGCTGGGATGTTAGGAGGACATATTTGGAGTATTTGGTACAATTCTGTTCTCCCACCGACAGGAAAGATGTAAGTAAGATTGGAAGAGTACAGAAGATGGATGTTGCTGGGCCTGGAGGACCTTAGTGTATGGGAAAAGTTGAATAAGTTAGGAGAATGAGTGAAGATTTGATAGAGGCATCCAAGATTATGAGAAGTCTAGATAAGCTGAACGAATGCAGACTTTCTCCTCTCAAGTCATGCGAGACGAGAACTGAAGGATGAAAGGTGAAATGTTTAAGGAGAGTCTGAGGGAAACAGCTTCACTCAGGGGTTTATGAAAGTGTGGGATGAGCTGCCAGTGCAAGTAGTTGGTGCAGGTTCAACAGCGAAATTTAAAAGAAATTTGGATAGGTCCATGGATGGGATGGGTATGGTGGACTATGGTCCAGATGCAGGTCAATGGGACTGTGCAGAAGAACAGGTTCAGCGTGGGACTAGATAGGCTGAAGGGTGTGTTTCAGTGTTGTATGTAGTACTCTGTTACTCTATAAGAAGGAAAAGCTTTGTCTTGCTTACTGTTCGTACAAATCAATTGATTACACTGTGCACTGAGTTAGAACAAGGTAAAACAATAATAATGTAGAATAAAGTGTAACAGCTACGGAGAGAAAGGGCAATGCAGGCAGACAGTAAGGTGCAAGATCGTAATACGGTAGATTGTGAGATCAAGAGTCCAAGCTTGTGGAGGATTGGAAGAAATGACAGGTATGATGACCTTTCCATTTACCATCATATTTCAGAATTGTCCATGAACCCATGAACACTAACTCATCATTCCTCTTTTACTCATTTTATTATTTTTTGTAGTTTATAGTAATTTCATGTCTTTGCGTTGTGCTATTTTCACAAAACAACATAATTCACTCTCTGGCAACATACATCAAAGTTGCTGGTGAATGCAGCAGGCCAAGCAGCATCTATAGGAAGAGGTGCAGTCGACGTTTCAGGCCGAGACCCTTCGTCAGGACTAACTGAAGGAAGAGTGAGTAAGGGATTTGAAAGCTGGAGGGGGGGGGGAGATGCAAAATGATAGGAGAAGACAGGAGGGGGAGGGATAGAGCCGAGAGCTGGACAGGTGATAGGCAAAAGGGGATACGAGAGGATCATGGGACAGGAGGTCCAGGAAGAAATTCACTCTCTGCACTTTCTGGCGGTCACGTGCCAAATGTCGCACATCCAGATAGAATGGTTTCTATGGCGCATTGATAAATATTGGCAATTCTTCTTTTGTGCTAGGTATGAGTCTCACATATGGAGAGCAATCCCCTGATTTTCATTGACTCCAAGAGCCCACAAGACATAGGAGCAGAATTAAGCCATTCAGCCCATTGAGTCTGATCTGCCATTCAATCATGGCTGATTTATTATGTCTCTCAACCCCAGTCTCCTGCCTTCCCTTTAATCATTGATGCCCCTTACTAATCACAAGCCTATCACACTCCACTTTATATATACCCAAAGACTTGGCCTAAACAGCAACTGTAGCAATTAATCCCACCCTCTAGCTAATGAAATTTCACAGCATATGTCACTGCTAACAAATCTGATCCGATTCTGCTCTGTTCCCACTCTTGCTGTTGTCAATCCCGTTCCCACCATCTCACTTCATGCTCTCTCCTGTTCCTGTTGCCATCACGTTTCTTCTTTCAACACCTCTCCGGTTGATGGGTCTCTACCAGCCAAATCCCCCTGAGGACTTAGCAGCTATCTGAAGAAGAAGCACACCAGCAAATTTCACCAATGACTCTTGCAAACTGCTACAGATGTACTGTGCAGAGCATTCTAACTGGTTGTGTGTTTTCTGTTACGGTGGGGCCACTGCACAGGATTGGAAAAAAGCTGCAGAAGGTTGTAAACTCAGCCAGCTCCATCATGGGCACCAGCCTCCCCAGCATCGAGGACATCTTCAAAAGGCAGCATCCATCATTAAGGAACCTCCTCACTCAGGATAGGCCATCTTCTCTTCGAGGAGGAGGTACAGGAGCCTGAAGACACACACTCAACGTTTCAGGAGCACCCTCTTCCCCTCCACCATCAGATCTCTGATTGGACAATGAACCCATGAAAATTGCATCACTGTTTCAGATCTCTTTTTGCACTACCAATTTACTTTATTTTATATATCTTTCTTATTATAGTTTATAGGATATTTTATGTATTGCAATGTACAGCTGTCACAAAACAACAAATTTCATGACATCGATCAATGATAATAAACCTGACTGTGATTCTTATTTTGACAGTAGGTTGCTCTTGTATTGTTCCACTCTGGATTCAGTACGGAAACATAGAAACATAGAAAACCTACAGCACATTACAGCCCCTTCAGCCCACAAAGCTGTGCCGAACACGTCCCTACCTTAGAAATGACTAGACTTCCCTATAGCTCTCTAGTTTTCTAAGCTCCATGTACCTATCCAAAAGTCTCTTAAAAGACCCTATCGTATTCGCCTCCACCACCATTGCCAGCAGCCCATTCCACGCATTCACTACTCTCTGAGTAAAAAACTTACCCCTGACATCTCCTCTGTACCTACTTCCAAGCACCTTAATACTGTGTCCTCTTGTGGCAACCATTTCAGCCCTGGGGAAAAGCCTCTGACTATCCACACGATCAATGCCTCTCATCATCTTATACACCTCTGTCAGGTCACCTCTCATTCTCCATCGCTCCAAGGAGAAAACACCGAGTTCACTCAACCTATTCTCATAAGGCATGCTCCCCAATCCAGGCAACATCCTTGTAAATCTCCTCTGCACCCTTTCTATGGCTTCCACATCCTTCCTGTAGTGAGGCGACCAGAACTGAGCACAGTACTCCAAGTGGGTTCTGACCAGGGTCCTATATAGCTGCAACATTACCTCTCAGCTCCTAAATTTAATTCCATGATTAATGGACGCCAATACACCGTATGCCTTCTTAACCACAGTATCAACCTGCGCAGCTGCTTTGAGCGTCCGATGGACTCGGACCCCAAGATCCCTCTGATCCTCCACACTTCCAAGAGTCTTACAATTAATACTATATTCTGCCATCATATTTGACCTACCAAAATGAACCACTTCACACTTATCTGGATTGAACTCCATCTGCCACTTCTCAGCCCAGTTTTGCATCCTATCAATGTCCCGTTGTAACCTCTGACTGCCCTCCACACTATCCACAACACTTCCAACCTTTGTGTCATCAGAAAACTTACTAACCCATCCCTCCACTTCCTCATCCAAGTCATTTATAAAAATCACGAAGAATAGGGGTCCCAAAACAGATCCCTGAGGCACACCACTGGTCACTGACCTCCATGCAGAATATCACCCATCTACAACCACTCTTTGCCTTCTGTGGGCAAGTTAGTTCTGGATCCACAAAGCCTTGTCCCCTTGGATCCCATGCCTCCTTACTTTCTCAATAAGCCTGGCATGGGGTACCTTATCAAATGACTTGCTGAAATCCATATGCACTACATCTACTGCTCTTCCTTCATCAAGGTGTTTAGTCACATCCTCAAAAAATTCAATCAGGCTCATAAGGCTCGACCTAGCCTTGACAAAGCCATCCTGACTATTTCTAATCATATTATGCCTCTCCAAATATTCATAAATCCTGTCTCTCAGGATCTTCTCCATCAACTTACCAACCACTGAAGTAAGTCTCACTGGTCTATAATTTCCTGGGCTATCTCTACTCCCTTTCTTGAATAAGGGAACAACATCCACAACCCTCCAATCCTCTGGAACCTCTCCTGTCCCTATTGATGATTCAAAGATTATCGCCGGAGGCTCAGCAATCTCCTCCCTCACCTCCCACAGTAACCTGGTGTACATCTCATCCGGTGTCGGCGACTTATCCAACTTGATGCTTTCCAAAAGCTCCAGCACATCCTGTTTCTTAATATCTACATGCTCAAGCTTTTCAGTCTGCTGCAAGTCAGCACTACAATCACCAAGATCCTTTTCCATAGTGAATACTGAAGTAAAGTATTCATTAAGTACCTCTGCTTTTTCCTCTGGTTCCATTCACACTTTCCCACTGTCACACTTGATAGGTCCTATTCCTTCATGTCTTATCCTCTTGCTCTTCACATACTTGTAGAATGCCTTGGGGTTTTCCTTAATCCTGCCCACCAAGGCCTTCTCATGGCCCCTTCTGGCTCTCCTAATTTCATTCTTAAACTCCTTCTTGTTAACCTTATAATATTCTAGATCTCTAACATTACCTAACTCTCTGAACCTTTTGTAAGCTTTTCTTTTCTTCTTGACTATATTTATTACAGCCTTTGTACACCACGGTTCCTCTACCCTACCATAACTTCCCTGTCTCAATATCTCAATATGCTCGTATGATGTGCTGTTTTAATAAATGCTTTCAATGTTTTACATTTAAGTTTAGTTTCTCATCAGAATAAGAATCAGTTTATTGTCACTGACATAGGTCATGAAATTGTTTGTTTTGTGCAGTGCAATACAGACAGTGCACTCAGTGACCACTTTATTAGGTACAACGGACTGTGAGTGTAAATATCTGATCAGCCAATCATGTGGCAGCAACTCACTGCATAAAAGCATACAGATTGGTCAAGAGGTTCAGTTGTTGTTCAGAACAAACATCAGAATGGGGAGGATATGTGATCTGAGTGACTTTGACTGTGGAATGATTGGTGGTGACAGATGGGGTGGTTTGAGTATCACAGAAACTGCTGATCTCCTGGGATTTTCAAGCAAACAGTCTCTAGAGTTTACAGAGAATTGTGCAAAAAACAAAAAAAAAACTTCCAGTGAATGGCAGGTTTGTGAGCAAAAACGTCTTGTTAAAGAGAAAGGTCAGAGGAGAATGGCCAGTCTGGTTCAAGCTAACAGGAAGGTGACAGTAACTCAAATAATCACATGTCACGATAGTGGTGTGCAGAAGAGCATCTCTGAACACACAACGCATCGAACGTTGAAGTGGATGGGCTACGGCAGCAGAAGACCACGGACATATATTCAGTGGCCACTGCATTGGGTGCAGGAGGTAAAGTATCCACTGAGTGTATCACAAAATAAAGAAACAGTGCAAAAAGAGAGCAAGGTAGATGCTCTCTCACCTCCTGAATCCATCCAGCATTTTGTGTGTGTCAGGTGGTGTTCGTGGATTCAGATTTGTCCACACTGGACTAACAGACTTTTGGACTTGGATGTTAGATTAAGCAACTTGTCAGATGGCTGGTTTTGTTAGCAAAAACATTTTCTCAGAAACTGAATACCTTGAAACCAGAATTTCCTGTGTATTTTTTAACAAGTCAAAGTGATAATTACATTCTTATATGGAACGGTCATAATATTGCCAAATTTCTGTGAGGATCTAATTCAGCACCATGAAGTTTCTCTATATAAACAATAAATCTCCAATACGAGATAATATTTCATTCTCTGAAGATTGATAAAGTCATCTCAACTATTGAGCATAAGAATTTTCTTATTTCTACCGCTTGTATCATTTGGTTTCGTACTGCTGGGCAAGATAATTGTATCACTAAAGTACAATAGCATTACCGTTGAGAAGGACCTCGCAGCTGCAATCTGAAACTAGATTAAGATCTACTGACCTATTTCCAATTATTTTTGTAACCAGTTTTGCAAAGACTTTTATTTGGGGAGACCAGCCACTGTTGTTTATGTTAGCCTGACTAATATGCATATACCTGGAAATATTGACTCATTAGTTTAGGTTAGATATAATTGGTTTTACAAAATGTCCTAGTGTTGATAAAAACATGCTGGTGAAACCACAGACAGCCATGGTGCTTGCCATATTTGTAAAGGCACAATATTGATGTGGTAGTTGTTGTGACAATGACCGGGGGGACCTGTGTGGGACAGTTTTGAAAAGCCGTTGAACTGGGAGAGTTCCATTCTCTCAGCCTCAGATGTCCGGGTCCAGTGGTATGAGTAGTTGTCACAACTGGGGTCTTCCTCGGCTGCAGAAGGTGACCATGATTATTCAATGCCTTGTCATACCCTTTGCTCTCCACAGAGCATTGCAGACCCGTGTTCCTAGCCGTGGGATCTCAGGGTTGATTTCATTCACTCAGAGGGCCGGAGCTGACTTCATGTACTAGGCCGGGCACGTCCCTATCTCATCAGGGTATGAGGCTGCCGGCTACCCTCTCCTGGTTCAGCCTGCCTGTGGAAGCGGAGTACTGGGGTGTGGTCGCTGTCACATGCAAATAGCTACCTGGAGGCACAGGTGAGAGTTGAGTGCCTGGTGGGGACCAAAGGTGAGTCAGCTGCCCTGGAATGGACAGCACAAGCCCCTTCAGCAGAGATGCCTCCCCTCCCTGGACACCCCATACACTTCACCAATACTGATTAAAAAGAGACTCTAAATCTGGATTTTGAGATGCAACAAGGTAACAGGCGCTTCTGGTCCACTGAGCCCCTGCTGCCCAATTTGACCCATATGACCAATTAGTTCACCAAAACGGTACGTCGTTGGAATGTGGGTGGATTCCGAGTTACCCGGAGGAAACCCTCGCGCACACGGGACGGACGTGGAGCTCACCTCAACACTGAACTGACTCCACAACCTACAGACTCACGTCCTTCCCGTGTACTCTGTTCCCTGACATTAAATGAACCTTTGAAACTCACATTCAAGGGCTCTACAACTCACGTTCTCAGTATTATTTATTTGCTTTTTAATCATTTGTATGATTTGTCTTCTTTTGTACATCGGTTATTTGCCAGTCTTTGTTTATTTTCTTTTTAATTAGAAATACAGTGTGGGCACGTGGCCAAGTGGTTAAGGCATTGGGCTAGCTACCTGAAGGTCGTGAGTTCGAGCCCCAGCCGAGGGACTGTGATGTGTCCTTGAGCAAGGCACTTAATCACACATTGCTCTGCGACGACACTGGTGCCAAGCTGTATGGGTCCTACTGCCCTTCCCTTGGACAACATTGGTGTCGTGGAGAGGGGAGACTTGCAGCATGGGCAACTGCTGGTCTTCCATACAACCTTGCCCAGGCCTGCGCCCTGGAGAGTAAAGACTTTCCAGGCGCAGATCCATGGTCTCGCAAGACTAACGGATGCCTTTTAGAAAACAATGTGGGGTTGCAAAGGGAGCTGGACAAGAAGTTGAAAGGGACCTCTTGTCCATCTCCCTTTGCAAGGGGATATCGGAATGGGGCATGGGACAACCTGGGTTGGTCTGACACGGAATAGGCCTGAACTCGACAGACACTGGTATTCTGTCATTTTTAATTTGCTTCTGTTTATGGATGCCATGACAGTGGTTGGTGTGACATTATTCCAACTCAGGAATAATGCGCTAGAGTTCAAGGTCCAAGTACAACAGCCTTTGTAAGGGGTTTGTACGTTCTCCCCTGAACCCTGCGGCTTTCCTCCCACAGTCCAAAGACACACAGGTTAGTAGGTTAGTTGGTCATTGTAAATTGTCCTGTGATTAGACTAAGGTTAAGTTGGGGATTTCTACGCGGTGGGGCTCGGTGGGTCAGAAGGGACTATTCTGTGATGTACTTCTACATAAATAAAATGAAACTGGTCTCAAACACATGAACTTTCTGTTCAAACAGCTCATTTTGATGTAGTGAGGCAGGGAAATGTACCAGATGGCCATGGCAAACCTACATAAAACTCTATCAATTTTTATCATGATGCATTTTTAGATTCTTGCAGTGATCACTGAGTTTCTAATTTAATTTAAAGTTGGGATTAACCAGACGATCCTATTCCTTGTCGTGTGGGCAGGGATCCCTGCACGCTTGCTGGGTCTGAAATAAAAACCTGTGTTTTCAGCCAAAAGACACACTGAGCAATGACTGTCTGTTTGTGAAAGGGAGAGGAGAAACTCTCCAAATGGCTGTCTGTGTTTACTATACTGTATCTCTTCAGTGGGGAATTACAAGGATTAAGGATCAACCTTATTCGCCAAGTATATTTTCATGTTGCAGTAAGGAGGGAAGAGTCTCAAGCTGAAACGTCGACTGCTTTTCCCTCTCCATAGATGCTGCCTGACCTTCTGAGTTCCTGCAGAACTTTGTACACGTTGCCCTGGATTTCCAGAATCTGCTGAACCTCTTGTGTCTGTGAAATTATAATACTAGATTTGGCATCAAGTTTTACCACCAGACAGAGGCACTAGACCTCCGATGCTGGAATCTGGAGCAGCAGACATTCTCAGCTGGCATTTACAGGAATAAACAAGATACAATAGAAATTTGTGGAAGTGTCAGGAAGTCGGAGGCCTGAGGTCTGCGAGTTTGGACCAGGAATAAGAGGCTGGAGGCCCGAAGGTGGCCTGCTCTGGGATTGGTGTGTGTGTGTGTGTGTGTGTGTGTGTGTTTGTGTGTGCGTGTAGGAGGGAGGAAAGGGCTGTGATTTGCTGTTCTGTTGTTTTCTGTGTCATTCTGATGAGCATTGTGGCTCGAGAGCAAGGAATGACCTGATGCTTGAACAATTTAAGCAATGGGCCAGATTGAAAAGATTAGGGTGTCAGGACCAGAGGCGAGCGATAGACCGGTTCTGCTTGCTGCTCCACAACATTTACTCAGCTCTGCGCTGGACGACAGTGATGCCTGGCTTCACGTCCGTGGTCCTGCAATGTTGACTCACCTTTGGAATGAACTGGGGCTGTTGCCTGCACCAGCTGCTGTTGTTAACGCAAATGACCAATTTCACTCAATATTTTGATGTACATGTGATAAGTCTGAAGTTGAATACAAATCTGAATCAGCATCTGAAATAACTGGTGAGAAATGACATGTTCGAGATTCAAGGTAGTTTAATGTCACTTCCAATACACAAGTGTAAAGGAAAATATACTTGTTACTCCAGATCCAAACCATCACAAGAAAAAACAATAAGATTAAGAACAACACCATAATTAAAAAATAAATAAATATAAGTACATAAGAGTTTTTATACATAGATTGATTGTATGTCCTTAAAGTGACACTAGGCACAGGAGCGTCTGTACATAAGGTGACTGGCAGGAAGTGATAAAGTAGTGGTGGTTGGGGGTGTGGAGCTGTGTGTTAGTGGGTGGAGGTGTCGTCATCGTCTGAACCCTTAGTGCCTAGGTGGCACATGGGGCCTCTCGGTTTCTGAAGCGGTAAAGATTTTACAGAGTAGGGTTGCTGGCCCTACGCCCAACCCCCAACCTGGAGGACCAGGTGCTGTATTCGTCTGGCCCTTCACCTGGAACCTGCCCAGCAAGGTTGAACCTACCAGGCACTGAAGTCCCAGCTGGTACAGCTCCCAGGATCATTAAGGCACACAAACCTCCCCACCACGATAAGGAACAGCACATAGGGAGGAGGTGGAGGTGTTGATCAGCCTTACTGCTTGGGAAGGTAACAGTTTTTGAGTCTGGTGGTCCTGGCGTGGATGCTACATAGCCTCCTCCCTGTTGGGAGTGGGACAAAAAGTCCATGAGCAGGGTGAGAGGGCGCAAACATTCCCAGGATAAACAATATGTTTTTCTTGTTTGTCACTTGCCTTGCCAGATATGTGATGTGACTCTCAAAGGAAGGAAAAATAAGTCTTTTAAAAACTGTTACTAAATGCGAATTAGAAAAGATTTCATTATTCATAACTGTCAGACCAAGTCTTAATTGTCATGATTAATGGACTGCTCAGAGACTCTGTGCTTCTCAACACTTCTCTGCTTCCCATCCTCTGCGTTGGGGCATCTGTCTGCCTCTTTGTCTGGGAGATATCTTTCCATCAGCTGTTAGCAGCCCCCTGTGTCTCAGTGGTCATTTGACATTTAACGTAGACAAGTGTGCGGTGTTGCACTTTGGGAGGACAAACTAGGCCTTACACGATAAGCAGTAGGGCACTAAGGAGGAATCTGGGAATTTATTATTCATAATTCCTAGAAAATTGTGTCACAAATAGATGGGATCATAAAAAGAGCTTTTGGCACATTGGCCTTCATAATGAGAATGAGTACAGGAGATGGGATGTTATGTTGAAGTTGCATAAGATGTTTGTGAGGCCTAATTTGGAGTATTGTGTGCGGCTCGGGTCCCATAAAGCATAGGAGCACAATTAGGACATTCAGCCCATCGAGTTTGATTCGCCATTCCATCATGGCTGATCTTGGATCGCACTCAACCCTGAACACCTGCCTTCTCACCATATCCTTTGATGCCTTGATCGATCAGGAAATGATCAACTTCTGCCTTAAATATACCACAGACTTGGCCTCCACCACAGTCTGTGGCAGAGCATTCCACAGATTCACTACTCTCTGGCTAAAAATATTGCTCCTTATCTCTTTTCTAAAAGGTTACCCCTCAATTTTGAGGCTGTAGCCTCTAGTTCTGGATACCCCCCACCATAGGAAACAGCCTCCCCACATCCAACCTATCTAGTACTTTCAACATTCAGTAGGTTTCAATGAGATCCCCACGCATTCTTCTAAATTCCAGTGAGTACAGGCCCAAAGCTATCAAATGCTCTTCATATGTTAACCTCTTCATTCCCAGAATCATCCTCATGAATCTCCTCTGGGCTCTCTCCAATGACAGCACATCCTTTTTGAGATATGGGGCCCAAAACTGTTGACAATACACCAAGTGTGGCCTAACTAGCGTCTTATAAAGGCTCAGCATATCTCCTTACTTTTATATTCTATTCCTCTTGAAATAAATGCCAACATTGCATTTACCTTCTTTACCACAGACTCAACCTGTAAATTAACCTGCTTGCACAAGGGCTCCTAATTCTGTCTGCACTTCTGATGTTTGAACCTTCTCCTCATTAGATAATAGTCTGCACTATTGTTCCTTTTACCAAACTGCATTATCATATATTCCCCAACACTGTATTCCAGCTGCCACTCTTTTGCCCATTCTTCCAATTTGTCTAAGTCCTGCTGCAATCTCATTGGTTCCTCAGCATTACCTACCCCTCCACCTACCTTCATATTATCCACAAACTTTGCCACAAGCCATCAATTCCGTTATTCAAGTCATTGTCAAACAATATGAAATGTAGTGGTCCCAATACTGACCCCTGAGGAACACCACTAGTCACTGGCAGCCAACCAGAAAAGCTCCCCTTTATTCCCACTCGCTGTCAACTACCTACAGGAAAGATATCAATAAGTTTGAAGGGGTGCTGAGAAAATTTACAAGGATGTTGCCAAGACTTACAGGGCCAGAGTTACAGGGAAAGGTTGAAGGTGTTAGGACTTTATCCCCTGGAGATTGAGGGGAGATAGAGAGGTATACAAAATTATGAGGGGTATCCGTAGGGTAAATGCAAGCAGGATTTTTTCACAGAGGTTGCATAAGGCTAGAACTAGAGGTTATGGGTTAAGGGTGAGTGGAGAACTCTTTAAGGGGGACATGAGGAGGAAGTTCTTCACTCAGTGGGTGCTGAGAGTGTGGATCAAGCTGCCAGCACAAGTGGTGGATTTGAGTTTGATTTAATCACTTAAGAAATTCTGGATAAGCCAATAGATGGGAGTGATATGGAGGGCTATGGTTTGGGTGTCGGTCAATGGGACCGGGTAGATGGGTTGACATGGAGCAGATGTACTGAAGGGCCATTTTCTGTGCTGTTGTGTTGTATGACTCTTTGAGTCTATGTCTGTGCCTAGAAGGTTACTCCCATTAGATGTTTGATCCCAACAAACTACAAACCAGACAACCTCCTTTATAAAGCTCTATAAAACTCTGGTTAGACCACACTTGGAGTATTGTGTTCAGTTCTGGTCACCTCAATATAGGAAGGCTGTGGAAGCTTTTGAGAGGGTGAAGAGGAGATTTACCAGGATGCTGCCTGGAACAGAGAGCATGTCTAATGACGAAAGGCTGAGTGAGCCAGGGCTTTTCTCTTTGCAACGAAGGATCAAAGAAGTCTTGATCAGAATCAGAATCAGGTTTATTATCACCGGCATGTGACGTGAAATTTGTTAACTTAGCAGCAGCAGTTCAATGCAATACATAATCTAGCAGAGAGAGAGCGAGAAAAAAATAATAAATAAAATAAAACATAATAATAAGTAAACAAGTACATCAATTACATATATTGAATAGATTAGTAAAAAATGTGCAAAAACAGAAATACTGTATATCAGAAAAAGTGAGTTACTGTCTAAAGCTTCAAAGTCCATTCAGGAATCGGATGGCAGAGGGGAACAAAGCTTGATGGCAGTGTTTAAGGTGATAAGAGGCTTAGATAGAGCAACACACATACAAAATGCTGCAGGAACTCAGCAGGTCAGGCAGCATCTATGGATAAGGATAAACAGTCGATGTCTTGGCCCGAGAGCCTCTGTCAGGACCAGCATAGCGTTGGCAGCCGGAGACTTTTTTCCAGGGTGGGAATTGTTTACAAGGGGGCATAATCTTAAGGTGCTTTGAGGAAAGTGTGAGGGAATGTCAGGGGTACATTTTTTTTTTACGCAGAGTGGGTACGTGTAACGCTCTGCCAGGGCTGGTCGTGGGGATAGGTACATTAGGGACATTCAGGAACCTCTCAGATAAGTGCATGGATGATAGAAAATTAGAGGTTGGGTGGGAGGGAAGGATTAGACCGTTCTTGGAGTAGGTTAAAGATCCAGCACAACATTGTGGGCTGAAAAGTGTATACTGTGCTGTGCGCCAGAATATGAATCCTGGATCGGCCTCTCAAGCCACTCCCCTTAAGACAACAGACAGTCCCCTTAGGAGAACATCTTACTCGATTCAAGTGATGGCAGTACTGCGACAACTCTTTCTGGCCAAGAATTAACTTTACTGCCCCCTGCTTAGTCCTGGCATCGGACATGGTAAAAGAATAACTGTGAGAAAACATAAAATTTGAAAAAAAAGCTGTGATGCTGAGCTTAGATGGTGTGTTTTGGTCGGAAGCCAGTTGTTAAGCTGTCAGTACCCAGCAGCAGTGAAATTTGGCAGCGAAGGTCCTGTGTAACTCAGATAATTCTTTGCCCCAGGTGCAGTCTGAGCCCTGAGCCGTAAGTGCATTGCCTTGGCACACAAACTTGTGAAATCCACCCACTGGCTGCCCACGTAGGACGTCGAGAGGAAGTCACAGCTCTGAGGAAATATTGTGTTTGGAAGTTAAGGGTAAATTTCTCTGCCCATTTTTGAAACAACTAACTGCTAGGACGTAAAACAGCTTCTTCCCCAGGCCCTAACACTACTGAACTGCCTGTCATCAGGTGTGAGGCTTATCGTACGGTGTCATCACGTATCAAATGCCAGAAGCATCACACTGTTTACTGTTTAGCTTGTGTCGATTGCGCACCTTGTCATTTAGTAGTAGTAGTCATACTTTATTGATCCCGAGGGAAATTGGTTTTCGTTACAGTTGCACCATAAATAATAAATAGTAATAGAACCATAAATAGTTAAATAGTAATATGTAAATTATGACAGGAAATTATGAAATAATCCAGGACCAGCCTGTTGGCACAGGGTGTCTGACCCTCCAAGGGAGGAGTTGTAAAGTTTGATGGCCACAGGCAGGAATGACTTCCTATGACTCTCTGTGCTGCATCTCGGAGGAATGAGTCTCTGGCTGAATGTACTCCTGTGCCCACCCAGTACATTATGTAGTGGATGGGAGATATTGACCAAGATGGCATGCAACTTAGACAGCATCCTCTTTTCAGACACCACAGTGAGAGAGTCCAGTTCCATCCCCACAACATCACTAGCCTTACGAATGAGTTTGTTGATTCTGTTGATGTCTGCTACCTCAGCCTGCTGCCCCAGCACACAACAGCAAACATGATCGCACTGGCCACCACAGACTCGTAGAACATCCTCAGCATCGTCCGGCAGATGTTAAAGGACCTCAGTCTCCTCAGGAAATAGAGATAGCTCTGACCCTTCTTGTAGACAGCCTCAGTGTTCTTTGACTAGTCCAGTTTATTGTCCATTCATATCCCCAGGTATTTGTAATCCTCCACCATGTCCACACTGACCCCCTGGATGGAAACAGGGGTCATTGGTACCTTAGCTCTCCTCAGGTCTACCACCAGCTCCTTAGTCTTTTTCACATTAAGTTGCAGATAATTCTGCTCACACCATGTGACAAAGTTTCCTACCATAGCCCTGTACTCAGCCTCATCTCCCTTGTTGATGCATCCAACTATGGCAGAGTCATCCGAAAACTTCTGAAGAT
This sequence comes from Mobula hypostoma, assembly GCF_963921235.1. Lineage (NCBI taxonomy): Eukaryota > Metazoa > Chordata > Chondrichthyes > Myliobatiformes > Myliobatidae > Mobula > Mobula hypostoma. The sequence goes on from NC_086099.1 coordinate 8,403,151, forward strand.
GACAAGACTCTGTGCAGTAGTTGAAGTCCGAGGTGTAAATGGTGAAGAGAAAGGGAGACAAGACAGTCCCCTGTGGAGCCCCAGTGCTGCTGATCACTCTGTCGGACACACAGTGTTGCAAGCACACGTACTGTGGTCTGTCAGTCAGGTAATCAAGAATCCGTGATACCAGGGAAACATCCACTTATTTATTAACTTATTTGTGGTAATATTACTCTATATGTTTTGTGTGCATGTTATATGTACGGTATTGTGCACTTTGGTCTGGAGGGACATTGTTCCATTTGGCGGCAGATATGTGGACGACTGAATGAAAATAAACTGAACTTGACCTTAGGATAATTTGCAACACAGAATTGGAATTGCTTTATAATTGTCATTATTTTATTAGAGATACAGCTGCCAACCAGGTTCTTCTGGTACAACGAGCCTCACCACCCCTCAACCCGCCTATTTAACCCCAGCCTAATCACAGGACAGTTTAACGATGACCAATTAACCTTCTAATCAGTACTTCTTTGGACAGTGGGAGGAAACCAGAGCACCAGGAGGAAAGCCCCACAGTCATAGGGAGGACATACAAGCTGCCCTACAGAGGACACCAGAATTGAACTTTGAACTCTGATGCCCTGAGCCGCAATAGTGTCGCCCTGCTCTGTGAGGTGTTCTCGTCTCTGCGCTGAACTGAGGCCGGGGCCTGCAACTAACAGGCTCCTGAATCGGCTGCAGGCATGACTGGCTTCGTGGCTGAGGATTCACATTCCTGAACTTCAGTTCTGAATGTTATTTGCCTGACCTTTATTGTTCGCATGATTCATTCATTTCTTTGCACATTGGCTTTTTAAAGGTCTTTTTTAAATGGGTTCTATTGAGATTCTTTGTTCCGTGGCTGCCTGTAAGGAGACAAATCTCAAGGTTGTATAATGTATTCATACTTCGATAATAAATGTAGTTTGAACTTTGAACTTTAAAATTCCTCTGCGACTGTGACACCCAAGATGTGAAATGTTTGTCTTGCATATTACTAATGCAGATTTAATCATTCCACAGAGCATTGAGCAGGAATAAGTTACAAGAACAGATAAAACAATAATAATTCACAATAAGGTGAGTAGCACAGTCGTGTAGCGGTTAGCGCAGTGCTTTACGGTGCCTGCACTAAGACCAGGGTTCGGCTCCTACCACTATCTGCCAGTGAGTTTGTATATTCCCCATACCCCCTCCCCGCCCCCCGTAACCCTGTGAGTTTCCTCAGGGTGCTCCCGTTTCTTCCCGCATTCGAAAGACATACTTATTCGAGTTAGTGAGTTGTGGGAATGCTATGTTGGCGCCAGAAGCGTGGCAACACTTTTTGGGCTGTCCAGCACAACCTTCACTGATTTGATATGATTTGACGCAAACCTACACTTCAATGAATAAAGCTTTAATCTTTCTGAAGTGTAACAACGACACAGAGGGGGCAGTGGAATTGCAGATGGTTTACTATTGTCACGTGTTCTGAGATATAGTGAAAACCTTGTCTTACATACCGTTCACATACGTCCCTCCCAAAGGAGGTGTAAAGAGCTCCTTCCCTCTGCTAGCCTGCAGGTCACTCTTGGGCGAGGCGTAGCACCTGCTCAGTCCCCTTGCTTACACCCACCACCCCCCTCCCACCCATCGGGGTCACGTGAAGCCATGGGAGCAGGTGGTGGATGGTCGTGTGAGCAGCTGGTGAGTATCGCAAGTCCTGTTATGTGACCACTGATGCCAGGGAGACAAACTCTGAAGAATATTGATAATGGCTGTGGTCAGCCATCTTGCAAAGACACTGCCCAGAAGAAGGCAATGGCAAACCATTTTGGTAGAAAAAATTGCCAAGAACGATCCTGGTCATGAGAGCATGATCATCCACATCATACAACACGGCACATTATGATGATAATTACTTAGAGATACAGCACAGTAACAGCCCTTCTAGACCAACGAGCCCACGCCACCCAATTACACCAACGTGAAAAATAACCTACTAACCTGTACATCTTTGGAATATGAGAGGAAACCGGAGCATCTGGAGGAAACCCACAGGGTCATGGAGAGAACGTACAAAATCCTTACGGACCGCGGCAGAACTGAACCTGGCGCTGAAATAGCATCACAATAACCAATACATTACCATGCTGTCCATAAGAAATCAGCCACAGACTTATCACTGTTTCCTGACATGACTAAATTTCTCCAATACCTGCATCTGAACTGGTTTTGGAAACTGTCTTTCATTTGTACCACACAGTGGCCACTTTATTAGGTACACCTCTACACCTGCTTGTTAATACAAATATCTAATCAGCCAATCATGTGGCAGCAACTCAATGCATAAAAGCATGCAGACATGGCCAACAGGTTCAGTTGCTGTTATGACCAAATATCAAAGGTGGGGAAGAAATGGGATCTAAGTGACTTTGACTGTAGAATGATACAGTGGTGCCAGATAGGGTGGATTGAGTATCTCAGAAACTGCTGATCTTCTGGGATTTTCACACACAGCTACCTCTAGAGTTTAAAGTGGACTGCGCAAAAAAAATCTAGTATGTGGCAGTTCTGTGGGCAAAAACACCTTGTTTATGAGGGAGATCAGAGGAGAATGGCCAGACTAATTCAAGCTGACAGGAAGGTGATAGTATCTGAAATAACCATGCATTACAACAGTGGTGTGCAGAAGAGCATCTCTGAATGCACGTGTTGATGGATTATAGCAGCAGAACACCATGATCATACACTGAGTGGCCTCTTTATTAGGTACAGGGGAAGGCCACTGAGTGTATACTTCCCATATCTTTGCAATGCCTTTTGAAATCAAATAATCTATTTAATATCTGACAAGGAATGGGCTCACTGAGACTTGATTTTTCTTTTTAATGTTTGGCGAAGAAAAGAGGAGACTGTCGTTTCCCCTTTGCAGCTAGCTGCATTCCCTGGTATGGACAATGTACCATGGGCACACTTTTAAGGACTCTACATCTCATGTTCTCGATATTTAATGCTTATTTATTTGTTATTATTATTTTGTTTTTTTTTAAACTATTCGTATTTGAGCAACTTGCTTGCCCTTTGCACATCGATTGCTTATCTGTCTTTGTCGTGTATGTTTCTTCATAGATTCTATTGTGCTTCTTTTGATTTACTGTGAATGCCTACAAGAAAATGAATCTCAGTATTGTATATGGTGATATATATTTATTTTGATAATAATTTTACTTTGAACTTTGAACTTTTGAACTTCAGTTCTTATCTGAGACCCCACAGCAGCCATCAGAAGTAATCTTCACTTAGAGGCAGAAGCGGTCAGTCTTTTTCTAATTATATCCCAGGGGGTCAGAGATAGGCACAGTTTAAGCCTGTGCGAAAAACTTCATAGAACATCCATGCCAGTAACATCATGAAGGATCCCACCCACCCTGCTCATGGACAGTTTGTTTCTCTCCCATCAGGGTGGAGGCTACGTAGCATCCACAGCAGGACCACCAGACTCAAAAACAGTTACTTTCCCAAACAGTAAGACTGATTAACACCTCCACCCACTAACTCACCCCTCCACAACCCCAAGCACCAGTATTTTATCATTTCCTGTCAGTCACCTTAGGTACAGACACGACCTTATGAACAGACAGTCAATCTATGTACATAAGCTATCTAATGTATTTATATTTATTGTGTTGTCTTTTATTATTGTGTTCTTTATGTTTTTTGAGTTTTTCTGTGCTGAATCGGATCTGAAGTAACAATTATTTCATTTTCCTTTACATTGTGTACTGGAGGTGGCATTAAACATTAAACAATCTTGAAGTCTTGAACGATGATTGCAGTGGGTGTATTGATCATTCAATAACAAGGCTGCTTTCTCAGAAGGAGGTGGAAGATGGTTGCTGGGTGACTCCTGAACCAAAAGGAAGTATTAATGTCGTGCATTGGGGAAGTGGGCCTACTAACAAGTGTTTTCAGATTACTCTCTGTGAAAGTGGCAGGGTGCAAATAATATTCTGGCTGCCACTCTTTGTTTTCCTTGCTCTGCATGAAGACACACATAAAGTAACACCATAAGACCATAAAACACAGGAGCAGAATAAAGCCATTCAGCCCATCAAGTCTGATGTGCCATTCCATCATGGTTGATTTATTATCCCTCTCAACCCCATTCTCCTGCCTTCTCTCTGTAACCTATCACACCCAGACTAATCAAGAACCTATCAATCTGTGCTTTAAATATAACCAAGGATTTGTCCTCCACAGTCATCTGTGGCAATGAATTCCACAGATTCACTACCTTCTGGCTAAAGAAATTCTTCCTCTTCTCTGTTCTAAATGGCCATCCCTCTGTGCCTCCTGGTCCTAGACTCTCCCACTATAAACATCTTCCCCTTGTCCACTCTATCTAGGCCTTTCAATATTCGATAAAATGAGATTCCTCCATCCATTCTTATAAACTCCAGCGAGTACAGGTCTAGACTCACATGATGCTTTCCATGTGTTAATCCCTTCATTCCCTGGATCATTATGAGAACCTTCTCCGGATCCTTTCATTTGAAGTTTTCCCTCCTCCCTCTTCCCTCTTTTCCCATTCCCCACTCCAGCTGCTCTCTCATTCCTTCTCTTCCCCTCACCTCTGTCTGGTTTCCCTTCTCCTTGCATTTCTCCCATGGCCCTCTTTCTTCTCCTATCAAATTCCTTCTTCTTAGCATTTTACCTCTTCCACCTATCGCCTCCTAGTTTCTTACTACATCCGGAGGGGGTAATTCTGGTTTTTTCTCCCTTCCTTTCCAGTCCTGATGTAGGGTCTTGGCCCGGAATAGCGACTGTTTATTCTCCTCCGCAGATGCTGCCTGACCTGCTCAGGTTCTCCAAGGTATTGTGTGTGGTACTTGATATCATAGTGTCATAGAATAGTACAGCACAGAAACAGGCAATTCAGCCCATCTAATCCATGCTGAACTATTAATCTGCCTAGCCCCATTGACCTATACCTGGAGCATAGCCCTCCATATCCCTCCCATCCATGTATCTATCCAAATTTCTCTCAAATGTTACAATCGAACCCAGTCCACCACTTGTGTTGGCAGCTCATTTCACACTCTCTCCACCCTCTTTTTGAAGAAGTTCCCCTTAAACATTTCACCTTCCACCCTTAACCCATAATCTCCAATTCTATTCTCACCCAAACCCAGTGGAAAAAACCTTTTTATATTTACCCTATCTATACCCCTCATACTTTAATAAAGCTCTATCAAATCTCTCCGCACCCCCTGTTCTAACCTACTCAGCCTTTTCCTATAACTCAGGTCTTCTAATCCTGGCAACATCCACGTAAATTTTCTCTGCACTCTTTGAATAGTATTGATATATTTCCTGTAAGTAGGGGACCTACTTATGATATAAAAGCAAATTGGCAGAGGTCCACAGAGGAGCTAGATGTGTTCGACACAGTAACTTAATTAATTTACATTGAGGTAGAACAATGACAGAAAAATAAAACATACATAATAACAGATATTATAAAGAAGGTACAGGAACAACACCACCATAAGGAACAGTTTTTACCTCTCAACCTTGGACCACAGGGGATAACTTCACTAAATTTCACTCACACCAACATTGAACTGTTCCCACAACCAATGGACTCACGTCCAATGATTCTTCATCACATATTCTTGATACTATTATTCATTTATTATTATTATTTTTGTATGTATTTGTGAGGTTTGTTTTTTTGTACATTGGTTGTCTGTTCATCCTGTTGGGTACAGTCTTTCACTGATTCTATTATGTGCCTTGTATTTACTGTGAATGCCTGCAAGAAAACAAAATCTCAGGCTTGGAAATGGTGATGTATATGTGCTTTGATAATAAACTTACTTTGCACTTTGGGTGCAGAGTAAAGTGAGACAGCTACAGAAAATGCAGATCATATGGGTGATAAGGTCCCAGTTCAGAATGATGTAGATTGTAAGATCAAGAGGCCATCTTATCATATTAGGAAACTATTCGATACTCATATGACAGTAGGGGTGGAAGCTGCCCTTGAGCCTATTGGTATGTGCTCTCTGGCTTTTGTATCTTTTGCCTGTTGGGAGAGGGGAGAAGAGACTATGTCCAGGGGGATTGGGGTCCTTGATTACACTGGCTGCTTTGCTGGGGCAGTGATAAGCGCAGACAGAGGGGAGGCTGGTTTCTATGCTGTGCAGAGCTGTGGTCAGTGATGACACAAACGCTTTTTATTCCTTTACTCCTCTTCTGTCTGAACTTCCGTTTTTATTTTGGCAGCGCTGACTCTACTCTGGCTATTACTTTGTGCTCTAGAAAATTAATCTCTTATTTTTGGCAGCTTTTCATTCCCTTGAGCACCTTTGACCCTGTTTAAAGCTCCCTCAAATGCTGTCAACAATGGTGAACATGAAAAATTCATCTGCAGTTAAAAAAAAACAGTTCTCACAAAATGGAAAAGGCTAATCGAATGCATTGTTTGTTGTGGCTGAACTCTCCAATCTTCTGCAACGTCATGTAGAACCTCGCTTATGTCCCTTGACTGCTTTGTGCAGGAAATAGGATTTCTTGGTAACATTTTAGCTTTCAAGTGTTGAGTTCTTTTCAGGATGCAGGTACCTATCATTCTCTGCTACAAATCACAATCTGCTGGAGAAGGGGCTCCCAACCTTTTTTATGCCAAGGACCCACACAATTAATCAAAGTGTCCAAGGACCCCATCTAGGGAAGCCCTGTGCAAGAGAAAAGTCATCCAAACTCCTTATTGAAGAAGAAAAAGCCACAAGTGGCAGCAGAGTTGTCATTTATGCGTACTGCAGGCTTCAAAACAAAGTTCACAGTTCAAAGCAAATCAGAATCAAGACTAATATTATCGGCATGTTGTGAAATTTGTTGTTATGCAGCAGCAGTACAGCACAGTACATAATAATTAAAATACTGTAAACTACAGTAAGTATATATATTTTAAAAATTAAATTTAATAAATATTTAATAAAGTAATGAGGTAGTGCAGGGGTCCCCGCTGCGGACTGGTTTAATATTGACTATATTCTTGCCGGGGGGTGGAGGGGTGTTGTTAATCACAACCGGAATATAGGTGATAAGTCAACTGTAAGTCACTTATAAGTGGCTAATAAACTCAATTTCGTTTCTAAAGAGTTGATCGAATGAATTTAATAGTGAACACACAGTGCATATTTTCCTTGCATGAATATAATGATAAGTCAATTATAAGTCACTTTAAGTCTATAGCATCATAACATTTTAAGTAACATTTGGATATTAAACACAGTGCATATTTTCCTCGTATGAACATATAAAATCATTGCAACACACCAATATTGCTGAATCAGTGGGAGCCCTGGGCTTGTTTCCCTGCAACAAGACAATCCCATCAAGGGGTGATGGGAGACAGCGATACTCGAAGGGGGTTCCTTATGTCCAGTCTATTCCACTTTGCAGAGGTATGATGTTGGAAATGGAAACAACGTTTTCAGTGCTTTCGTGGCTATCTCAGGATATTTGGCCTTGACTTTGATCCAGAATGCCGGCAGAGATGTTATGTCAAACATACTTTTCAGCCCGCCGTCATTTGCAAGCTGGAGTAATTGATCTTTTTCCTGCGCTGAAATGGATGACACGTGTGCAATGACTTCACGTGCGTAATGACCTCACATGTGTAATGACCTTGCGTATGTTCAAGTTCAACAGTGGGTGTGACAGGGAATGAGGAAAGGTGCAGCTGACTCATACAGGGTCACCAGATTAGCTGCCTAATGCCAGAAATCTGGCTTTTTTCCAATGTGGTTGGCGGCAGAAAATTCATTCGGCTTTTTGGTTTTTTTACATGCTAAAATTATCTGCATGAAAATTCCATACCACTGTTTTTCTGAAACATTTTCCTTTAAGAAAAATGTTTTTTGGTCAGTTACATTTGGCAATATTTCTGCCGCCAAGAGTCTGGGCAAGAAGGCGCTAGCTGGCAAATCGGCAACACGGTCATGTGGCCAAATCATATCGTTTCCTCGTGGCCCGGTGGCACATGCTTTGCGGCCCGGTGGTTGAGGACCACTGAGGTAGTGTATGTGGGCTCATTATCCATTCAGAAATCAGAATCAGGATTATTATCACCGACATGTGACGTGAAATTTGTTAACTTAGCAGCAGCAGTTCTATGCAATACATAATATAAAAGGGAAAAAAAGGTAAATCTTACTTAGTATATTTTGTACGGTATATGTATATTGAATAGATTAAAAATTGTGCAAAAAGCAGAAATACTATATATTTTAAAAAAGTGAGGTAGTGTCCAAAGGTTCAATGTCCATTTAGGAATTGGACGGCAGAGGGGAGGAAGCTGTTCCTGAATCACTGAGTGTGTGCCTTCAGGCTTCTGTACCTCCTACCTGATGGTAACAGTGAGAAAAGGGCATGCCCTGGGTGCTGGAGGTCCTTAATAATGGATGCTGCCTTTCTGAGACACCGCTCCCTGAAGATGTCCTGGATACTTTGTAAGCTAGTACCCAAGATGGAGCTGACCAGATTTACAACCTTCTGCAGCTTCTTTCGATCCTGTACAGTAGCCCCTCCATACCAGACAGTGATGCAGCCTGTCAGAATGCTCGTTTTTGAGTGAATTTGTTGACATGCCAAATCTCTTCAAACTCCTAATAAAGTATAGCCGCTGTCTTGCCCTCTTTATAACTACATCAATATGTTGGGACCAGGTTAGATCCTCAGAGATCTTGACACCAAGGAACTTGAAGCTGCTCACTCTCTCCACTTCTGATCCCTCTATGAGGATTGGTATGTGTTCCTTCGTCTTACCCTTCCTGAAGTCCACAATCAGTTCTTTCCTCTTACTGACATTGAGTGCCAGATTGTTGCTGTGGCACCACTCCACTAGTTGGCATATCTGACTCCTGTATACCCTCTCGTCACCACCTGAGATTCTACCAATGTTGGTTGTATCATCAGCAAATTTATAGATGATATTTGAGCATGCCTAGTCACACAGTCACGTGTATATAGAGAGCAGAGCACTGGGCTAAGCACACGCCCCTGAGGTGTGCCAGGCACATCCCTGAAATCGTCAGCGAAGAGGATACAGCAGGTGGTCTAAAGCTGTGTGAAGAGCCATGGACATTGCATCTGCCATCGACCTATTGTGATGATAGGCAAATTGCAGTATGTCCCAGTCCTTGCTGAGGCAGGAGTTCAGTCTAGCCATGACCAACCACTCAAAACATTTCATCACTGTAGATGTGAGTGCTACCGGGTGATGGACATTCAGGCAACTCACGTTATTCTTCTTAGGCACTGGTATAATTGTTGCCTTTTTGAAGCAGGTGGGAACTTCCACTCATAGCAGTGAGAGGTTGAAAATGTCCTTGAATACTCTTGCCAGTTGGTTGGCACAGGTTTTCAGTGCCTTACCAGGTACTCCATCGGGACCTTCCGCCTTGCAAGGGTTCACCCTCTTTTTTTTAAATTAATTTTTTTTATGAGTTTCTACATTCATTATGATCATCAGGTCTCATGCCCAGTTTGAGCTTTGACTGCCATGGCCCACACACTCCTGTTTCGGGTCAAGTGGATCAATTTATTGGTATACATTTCCAGTTCTCTGGCTGCTGGCTCCATCATCATTTGTCTTTGTCTTCCTCTTGCTTTCTTCCCTTCAATCTTTCCCATAATTACTGTGTATTCTAACTCCTCTTTCCTAATCACATGCCCAATGAAGTTACATTGCCTTTTCATGGTCTCATACATTACTTCTCTTTTTGTGTTTGCTCTGTTCATGACATCCTCGTTAGATATTCATTTCATCCCTGATATTCTTTGCATCCTCCTCAAAAACCACATTTCTGCTGCATTACAACAAAAAAAACCACCAACAAAGAGGAGGCTTATACAGTGCAAAACCAATGTGTCTGGTGTACAATTCATAACAGTAAAGAAAAAGCACCCAAAATAAAATCATATAAAGTTGGTTTCCTCCCCACCCTCCCACTACGCAACTCCAAGCCAACCATTACGATATAAAGAAAAGTTAATGAGAGCTTTTGTCACCACAGAGCTGTGAATATAAAAAGAGTGTATTGCCTACTACCTAAACTATAATATATTTCACATCATGAAAAAACTGTAGAAGTTAACCAGAAAAGAAAGCTGGAAGTACGGGATTAAAGTACTGAAAGAAAAAGAAGGATAAACGTTTCATCTAAAGAGGAATTACGAAAATATTCAAGAGAAGGTCCCCACACCTTATGGAACTTTATGTCCAAATTACAAAGTGAATAATGAATCTTTTCAAGGTCTAAGCAGGACATAATATCACTAAGCCATTGAGCATGAGTGGGTGGGCCAACGTCTCTCTACCTAAGAAGAACTAAACATCCAGCCGAAAGAGAGGCAAAAGACAATGATCGACGTTTAGTCGGACTGGAACTCCTGTCAACTTCACCCAAAGTGCCAAAAAGAACAATCAAAGGGTTAGGTTCTAAGTGGCAATTAAGGATGTGGAATAAAGTTAAAAAGACATCTCTCCAAAATTTCTCCAAACTAGGACAAGCCCAATACATATGGATAAGAGAAGCCTCACCCAGTTTACACTTGTCACAAAAGGGACTAATATCAGAATAGAACCACGATAATTTAGTTTTAGACATATGAGCCCTACGTACAACCTTGAACTGCAAAAGGCAGTGACGAGCACATAAAGAGGTTGAGTTAACTGACTTAAGAATTGAATCCCAAACCTTGTCGGACAGAGAAATATTTAAATTATGCTCCCAGGCAGTTTAAATTTTATCAAAGGTAGCACGCCTTAAGGTCGCTAACTTATCACGAATAGTAGATATTACACTTTTACCCAATAGGTTTATACAAAGAAACAAGTCCACAACATTCTTTTCAGGCATCTCAGGAAAGTTTGGTATTAAAGGGTTAACAAAATGTCTAATTTGAAGATATCTAAAGAAATGAGTATTAGGCAGGTTAAACTTTGCAGACAGTTGTTCAAAAGTTGCAAAACAATTGTTTATGAAAAAATCTTCAAAACGCCTGATGCCCTTTCTGTACCAATCATGAAATGTTAAGTCTTGCATAGAAGGTCGGAAAAGAGGACTATGAAAGATCGGACTAGAGAGGGAGAAACCATGAAGACCATAATGTTTTCTGAACTGAGCCCATATTCTCAGAGGGTGACTGATGACAGGATTGACAATTAGTTTAGGCAAATGACAAGGAAGTGCGGATCCAAGAAGTGCGGAAATGGAGAAATCCTTTTGAGAGTTCAACTCCATTGCCACCCATTTTGGGCATTCAGACGGCTCACCCTCTTTAAAGACAGCCTTACATTGGCCTCTGAGACAGAGATCACAGGGTCATCAGGTGCAGCAGCCGTAGTTGTATTTTCCCTTTCAAAGTGGGAATTGAAGGCATTGAGTTCATCTGGTAGTGAAGCATCGCTGTCATTCATTCTATTGGATTTCGTTTAGTAGGAAGTAATGTCTTGCAGACCCTGCCAGAGTTGTCGTGCATCTGATATTGCCTCCAACCTCATTTGAAATGGTCCCTTTGCCCTTGAAGTAGCCCTCCGCAAATCATACCTGGTTTTCTGGTACAGGCCTGGGTCACTAGACTTGAATGCCACGGATCTGGCCTTCAGCAGACAACGTACCTACTGGTTCATCCACGACTTTTGGTTTGGAAATGTGCAGCAAGCCTTTGTGGGCAGACACAGGCTTTAATGAAGTGAGTAACAACTGCAGCATACTCACCCAGGTTCAAAGATGAATCTCTGAATACAGTCCAGTCCACCGATTCAAAGCAGTCCTGTGCTTCCCTTGTCCATAACTTCTTGGTCCTCATTACTGGTGCTGCAGTCTTCAGTCTCTGCCTATACTCAGGGAGTAGAAGTACAGCCAGGTGATCAGACTTCCTGAAGTGAGGGTGTGGAATAGCCTAGTAGGCATCCTTGATGGTGGTGTAGCAATTGTCCAGTGTGTTGTTTCCTCTGGTATTGCAAGTGATCTGCTGATGGTAGTTGCTTAGTGATTTCTTTTCAGACCGGCCTGGTTAAAATCTCCCAGAATGATCTTGAAGACATTAGGATGTGTTGTTTCATGCATGTTGATCCCATTGCTCAGATCATCTAAACTCTGCTTGACATTGGCCTGAGGTGGAATGTAAACTGCTACCAAAATGACCCCAGAGAACTTCCATGGTAGGTAAAAAGGACAGCACTTTACAGCTAGATATTCCAGGTCCGATGAGCAGAATTGGGACAGCACTGATATATTTGTGCACTAAGAAGAGTTGATCATGAGGCATACTCCTCCACCTCTGCTTTTGAGAGACTCTATAGATCTATCCTGATGGTGTACAGTAAACCCGTCAATCTGAATCGCTGCATCTGGTATGGAAGGAGTTAACCAGGATTTCATGAAACAAAGGACACACGTGGTCCTAATATCCCTCTGATTCAGCTCCCTAGATTTGAGATCATTGATTTTATTCACCAGAGACTGCATGTTTGCCAGCAAGATAGTCAGTATTGGGAGTTTAAAACCCGGTTTCCTTAATGTTGTGTGGGCATGTGGCCAAGTGGTTAAGGCATTGGACTAGTGATCTGAAGGTTGTGAGTTCAATCCCCAGCTGAGGCAGTGTGTTGTGTCCTTGAGCAAGGCACTTAACCACACATTGCTCTGCGATGACACTGGTGCCAAGCTGTATGGGTCCTAATGCCCTTCCTTTGGACAACATTGGTGTCGTGGAGAGGGGAGACTACTAGTCTTCCATACAACCTTGCCCAGGCCTGCGCCCTGGAGAGTGAAAACTTTCCAGGTGCAGATCCATGGTCTCGCAAGACTAACAGATGCCTTTAATTTTAATTCCTTAAATGCACTTGTAACCCTGATCTAGAACCATGCTTCTTTCGTAGGCATTTCTGTCCACAGTCAGAGTTGTTTCCATCAGTTTCAAGCAGCAATGGTTTGCTTAAATGCATTAAGACATCTTTGTTGACTGTACTGACCTGGGAAGCAATTGTGCTTTTCAGCTCTATCAGGCTGGACGAGAATATTTAATCATATCCATTGAGAGTACTGCTGCTACTCGAGTCACCCCTAGGCGCCCCAGAAGTGGCCTGATGGCAGAGGCGAAGAAGTTGTTCTTGAATCATTGGATGTGTGTCTTTAGGCTCCTGTACCTCCTCCCTGATGGTAGACATGAGAAGAGGGCATGTCCTGGGTAGTCGAAGTACATTTATGTTACCATATACAACCCTGAGATTTGTGTTCCTATGGGCATTTACAGTAAATTCGAGAAAATTAATAGTAATGCAAAAAGCACTCCTGCCTGTAAGGAGTTTGTATGTTCTCCCTGTGACCCCACAGGTTTCCTCCAGGTATTCCAGTTTCCTCCCACAGTCCAAAGACTGGTTGGTAGGTTAATTGGTCATTGTAAGTTGTCCTGTGATTAGACTATGGTTACACTGGGTGATTGCTGGGTGGTCCTGCTTGAAGGGCTAGAAGGGCCCATTCCACATTGTACCACACTCAACGGCAGTATAACAACCAACATGCGAAAGACAACCATCTGTGCAAACAAAAGAGAGAGTAAAAGATAAGCAATAAATATTGAAGTCCATGGGTTGTGGGAACAGTTCAGCGACAGAGCAAGTGAAGATGAATGATTTTCTCCCCACTTCTCTGAAATATGGATATTCAGAGGCTTTACTCTTGCCACACAATTGGATAGGGTCGTTATGAAAGAACAGCGCATGTTGGCCTTCTTTCATCAGAAGATGGAGTTCAAGAGCCACGAGGTAATGTCGTAGCAATATAAAACCCTGGCTAATATTGTGTTCAGTTCTAGTCACCTCATTATAGGAAGGATATACAAGGTATCAAGAGGGCGCAGAGGAGATTTTTTACATAGTTAGAGAGCATGTCCATGAAGAGATGCTGAGGAAGATTTGGCTTTCTCTTTGGAACGTAGGAGGATGAGATGAGATTCATCATCTGCACTCCCTCGTCTCCTTCATGTCTGACAGTTAGATAAAAACTTCTACGTGTGTGTGATTCTTTAAAAGATTTGCTTTATTTGTCACACGTATATTGCAAAGTTGAAGCATCCAGAGAAGTGCATCGCCTTGCGTCAAATTAAGTCAGCGAGTATTTTTCAATCACAAACAAGAGAAAATCTGCAGATTCTGGAAATCCAAGCAACACACACACAATGCTGGGGGAACTCAGCAGGCCAGGCAACATCAATGGAAAAGAGTGCAGTCAAAGTTTCGGGCCAAGACCCTTCGACACGACCCTTGCACTCCATGCCTCTGGTGAAAACATATCATACCCACAACTTAACAACCCTACCCGTACATAGAAACATGAAAAACCTACAGCACAGTACAGGTCCTTCGGCCCACGATGCTGTGCCGAACATGTACTTATTTTAGAAATTACCTACGGTTACCCATAGCCCTCTATTTTTCTAAGCTCCATGTACCTGTCCAGGAGTCTGTTAAGACAGAGGTCCCCAACCTTTTTTGCACTGTGGAACGGTTTATTATTGACAATATTCTTGCAGACCGGCTGACCGGGGGGGGGGGTGCGGTTGGGAGGGGGTAGGGTTGCCAACGGACAAGAGTAGCAGTCAAATACATTGTGTTTACGCTGAGAAAGACTACCATGACCATGAAGCCTTGCGTGGGCACCAGTGCGCATGCGTGTATGTGCCGATTTTTTTCTACAAATCGTTTTTGGTGATTCTGTTCGAGGGCGTGGGTGTTAATCACGACCGGAATATAGGTGATAAGTGGCTAATACACTCAATTTCGTTTCTAAAAGGGTTTATCTAACAAATTTAATATTAAACACACAGCGCATATTTTCCTTGCATGAATATAGTGATAAGTCAATCATCAGGGAAGGACAGGGGAGCTTGAAGTAAGTGTTGAACGAACTTCCAATAGAAGTGGTAGAGGCAGGTTCGATATTATCATTTAAAGAAAAATTGGAGAGGTATATGGACAGGAAAGGAATGGAGGGTTATGGGCTGCGTGCAGGTCGGTGGGACTAGGTGAGAGTAGCTTTCGGCATGGACTAGAAGGGCAGAGATGGCCTGTTTCTGTGCTGTAATTGTTATATGGTTATATAAGTTACTTATAAGTCAATAGCATCATAATATTTTAAGTAATGTTTGGATATTAAACACACAGCACATATTTTCCCTGTATGAACATATAAAATGATTGCAACACACCAATATTGCTGAATCAGTGGGAGCCCTGGGCTTGTTTCTCTGTGACAAGATGGTGCCATCAAGGGGTGATGGGAGACAGCGAGACTTGAAGGGGGTTCCTTATGTACAGTCTATTCTGCAATTTAGTTTTCGTTGCATTCATTGCAGAGATATGTTGGAAATAGAGGCAACGTTTTCAGTGCTTTCGTGGCTATCTCAGGATATTTAGCCTTGACTTTGATCCAGAATGCTGGCAGAGATGTTATGTCAAACATACTTTTCAGCCCACCGTCACTTGCAAACTCGAGGAGTTGATTTCCTTCCCGCGCTGACATGGATGACGCGCGGGTAATGACCTTGCGTGTGTTCAAATTCAACAGTGGGCGTGACAGAGAATGAGGAAAGGTTTCCTCGCAGCCCGGTAACACATAATTTGTGGCCCGGTGGTTGGGGACCGCTGTCTTAAGATACCCTACCGTATCTGCCTCCACCACTATCACCGGCAGCTCATTCCACACACTCATCACCCTCTACGTAAAAAACTTACCCCTGACGTCTCCTCTGTTCCTACTTCCAAGCACCTTAAAACTGTGCCCTCTCGTGTTAGCCATTTCAGCCCGGGGAAAAAGCCTCTGACTATCCACACGATCTATGCCTCTCATCATCTTATACACCTCTATCAGGTAACCTCTCATCCTCCGTCGCTCCAAGGAGAAAAGGCCAAGTTCACTCAACCTATTCTCATAAGACATGCTCCCCAATCCAGGCAACATCTTTGTAAATCTCCTCTGCACTCTTTCCATAGTTTCCACATCCTTCCTGTAGTGAGGTGACCAGAACTGAGCAGAGTACTCCAAGTGGGGTCTGACCAAGGTCCAATAAAGCTATAACATTACTTCTCGGCTCTTAAACTCAATCCCATGGTTGATGAAGACCAATACACGGTACGCCTTCTTAACCACAGTCAACCTGCTCAGCTGCTCTGAGTGTTCTGTGGACTCGGATCCGAAGATCCCTCTGATCCTCCACACTGCAAGAGTCTTACCATTAACACTATATTCAAGATTCAAGGTTCAAAAAAGTTTATTGTCATTCTAACCGTACATCAGCTCTGCAGAGCAGAATGAGACAGCGTTTCCCAGGAGCAGTGCAATCATAACATAACAAACGCAACACTAAATAATAAACATAACAATAAATAGTAAAACACAACAGCCACATGTCAGTTAAAATCAGTTATAAGTGTCCAGTGCAAGTTAAAAGTGTCCAGAGCAGAGTCAGGTAGAGCAGCTATTTAGCGGTCTGACTGCCTGTGGGACGAAGCTGTTTAGTAGCCTTGTGGTTTTAGTTTTGATGCTCCTGTAACGTTTGCCTGATGGCAGAAGAACAAACAGTTCATGGAGAAGGTGTGAGGGGTCTTTAATGATGTACCGTGTCTTCTGGAGGCATCGACTCTGAAAGAGGTCTTGGACAGAAGGTAGGGAGACCCCAATAACCTTCTCTGCTCTCCTAACCACCCTCTGCAAGGCTTTTTTGTCAACAGCACTGCAGCTGGTGTACCAGGTTGTGATGCAAAAGGTCAGCACACTCTCAACCACACCTCTGTAGAATGTAGTTAAGATGTTAGTGGGCAGTGATGCTTGTTTAAGCTTCCTCAGAAAGTGCAATCTCTGCTGGGCCCATTTCACAATCCCAGTGGTGTTCCTGGACCAGGTGAGATCGTCTGAGATCTGCACCCTAAGGAACTTGGTGTTTTCCACTCTCTCCACTGTGGAGCCGCTGATTCTGAGGGGTGTGCGCTCAGGCTGAGACCGTCTGAAATCGACGATCATCTCCTTGGTTTTGGTGAAATTAAGCATCAAGTTGTTATCACTGCACCAGCCCTCTAAGTGTTTGACCTCCTCCCTGTACATAGTTTCATCATTTTTGCTGATGAGCCAAAATGTGGTACTGTGGTATCATCAGCAAATTTAATGATCAGGTTCTCCTTGAATCGGGCTGCATAGTCATGTGTTAGCAGTGTAAACAGCAATGGGCTAAGCACACAGCCTTGTGGGGATCCAGTGCTCAGTGTGATGGAGTCAGAGATGTTCCTGCCAACACGGACTGACTGTGGTCTCTCTGTCAAGAAATCCAGAATCCAGCGACACATGGCAGTGCTAAGGCCAAGCAGTGACAGTTTCTCCACTAGTCGTCTGTGGGATGATGGTATTGAACGCTGAACTGAAATCAATGTACAGGATTCTGGCATAAGTGTCTTTGTTGTCCAAGTGAGAGAGAACTGTGTGCAGTGTGGTGGATATTGCATCCTCCGTAGAGCGATTCTGCCATTGTTCTGCCATCATATTTGACCTACCAAAATGAACCACCTCACACTTATCTGGGTTGAATTCCATCTGAAACTACTCAGCCCAGTTTGGCATCCTATTGATGTCCCACTGTAACCTCTGACAGCCATCCACACTATCCACAACATCCCCAAACTTTGTGTCATCAGCAAATTTACTAACCCATCCCTCCACCACCTTATCCAGGGCTAGTTATAAAAATCACAAAGAGTAAGGGTCCCAGAACAGATCCCTGAGGCACATCACTGGTCATTGACCTCCATGCAGAATATGACTCATCTACAATCACTCTTTGCCTTCTGTGGGCAAGCCAATTCTGGATTCACAAAGCAAGGTCCTCTTGAATCCCATGCCTCCTTACCTTCTCAATAAGCCTTGCATGGGGTAGCTTATCAAATGCCTTGCTGAAATCCATATACACTACATCTACGGCTCTACCTTCATCAATGTGTTTAGTCACATCCTCAAAAAATTCAATCAGGCTTGGAAGTCATGACCTGCCTTTGACAAAGCCATGCTGACTATTCCTAATTATATTATGCCTCTCCAAATGTTCATAAATCCTACCTCTCAGGATCTTCTCCATCAGCTTACCAACCATTGGACTAAAACTCACTGATCAATAATTTCCTAGGCTATCTCTACACCTTTTCTTGAATAAGAGAACAACATCTGCAACCCTCCAATCCTCTGGAACCTCTCCCGTCCCCATTGATGATGCAAAGATCATTTCCAGAGGATCAGCAATCTCCTCCCTCGCCTCCCACAGTAGCCTGAGATATATCTCGTCCAGTCCCAGTGACTTATCCAACTTGATGCTTTCCAAAAGCTCCAGCATATCCTCTTTCTTAATGTCTATATGTTCAAGCTTTTCAGTCCACTGTAAGTCATCCCTGCAGTCGCCAAGGTCATTTTCTGTAATGAATACTGAGGCAAAGTGTTCATTAAGTACCTCCGCTATCTCCTCTGGTTCCATACACACTTTTCCACTGTCACACCTGATTGGTCCTATTCTCTCATGGCTTATCATCTTGGAAGGACAAGCTGAATGCTGCTGGGGGTAAAATTTAGCATTGAGCATGATATGAGGGTGTAAGAGTGATATCTGATCAACCACTTGTTGAACTCCCTCCTGATTATCATCGACGTGCTAATTTCCACCTCTATCGAGCAGCTGATTGGATATCAAGTCGTCAAGTTTATTATCACTTAACCTTATACATGCATACTGCCAAATGAGGCAATGTTTCTCCTGACCAGGATGGAATACACATAACACACGATAACTTTGGAATATAAGCATTAAATCTATAACTGAATTATGCATAGATAAACAAAGTAAAATGCATAAATTAAGTATTATAAGGTACAGTACAAATTATCCATGACAGTTCAAGTGAGATGTGGGTAGGGTGTTCAGAAGCCTAATGGCCTGAGCGATGAAGCTGCTTGCCATCCTGACCGTTCTTGTTTTTATGAATCGGAGTCTCCAGCCTGATGGTCGAAGGTCAGAGAGGATGCTGGATGAACGTATGGGATTCTTGATAACACTAAGGCCTCTTTTACATCACCCAGACACACAGTTACACCTGCTGTAAAATAAATGACGTATGATTTGAACTTTTCTACATTTTGAAAAGAGTGCTGTTGAATCTCCTGTTGTCTTCTGAATAATCAGTAGTGGAAACTATTGTATGCCCCCGTCTCTCCTTATACAGACACAGTCTCATCAATGAGTCCCGAGGGGTTGCAATCGTTGGTCATTATTCAGGGAATTTGATTGTAGCTGTGCAATAAATATTCATTTCTGATTTGAATATTCATAAAATTATCCTTTGCTTTGTTAACTCTTTATTCATAGGGCATTGTGTGTACATTGGGGAATTACTGTCAGCCTTAATTCCATTACAGTAACCATCCAATGGAGATTATGGATAGGAAAGAGGGAAATTTCTGTCCCTATCACTGCTTTAATGACTGTGTAGATTCAATACTATTAAATACTTTATATAGAGCTTTTGTCCAGTTGTCATGAATTAATACATTTAATTCCATAATGTCCCTGAATCATTATTCATCTCTCATAAAAGGAAGGATAAAATGTTGAGTGGCTTTATAAAGCACAGGTGAGGCCTCATTTGGAGTATTGTGAGCAGTTTTAGGCTGTGCTGACATTGGACAGGGTGCAAAGGAGATTCATGAAAATGAACAGGGGAATGCCCATTTACAACGGAGATGGAGAGGAATTTCTTTAGCCAGAGAGTGGTGAAACTGTGGAATTCGTTGCCACAGGCGGCTGTGGAGGACAAGACATTGGATATATTGAAGGCAGAATTGATAGATTCTTGATTGGTCAGGGCATGAAGGGATATGGGGAGAAGGCAGGAGATTGGAGCTGAGAAAGAAAATGTATCAGCCATGATGAAATGGTGAAGCGGACTTGATGGGCCAAATGGCCTAATTCTGCTCCTATCTCTCATTTTTTTATTTGTTAATTTTAATACATTATATGGTTTATTAATGAGGCTCTAAATAGAATGTTCTGAAATTATTACTGGTTTCATATAGAAGAAAAATGGAAACACACACAAGATGGTAAAAGGCATTGATGAAATGGACAGTTAGTGTCTTTTACCCAGGGTGAAAATTGCCAATATGAGGGGCATAATTCTAAGGTAATTGGAGGAAAGTGTTGGGGGCTGTCAGAGGTAGTTTTTTTCCCCACAGAAAGTTGTGCATGTAAGGAATGTTCTGCCAGGCACGGTGGTAGTGGCAGATACATTAGGGACATTTAACAGACTCTTAGAAAGGCACATGGATGAAAGAAAAAAGTGGTCCTGATGTTAGTCGTGGTATTGGTTTGTGATGGTCACATGGGCCAAGTTACAGTGAAAAGCTTGCCTTGCCATACAGATTCAGTCATTCCAGTGTATTGAGGTATAGAACAAGGTAAAACCATAACAATACAGAATAAAGTGTAAAATCTACCAAGAGAGTGCAGTGCAGGTAAACAATGAAGTACAAGATCATAATGAGGAGATTGTGAGTCCACGAGTCCATCATGCAGACAATCCAGCTTAGCTTCCACTGAGCAAACACTGGAGGGCAGCACAGATGGGGGGGTGGCCAGCCCCCAATCCAGCATGGATACCATACCACATCTCTTATGGCGTCTCCCGTCCTGGACTGCGGCAACAGGCCATCCCGAGGCACAAAGCCGAGTCCTCACTACCGCTGAGGCCACGCAGCTCCCCTGCCATCGGTCTCATCAATAAACCAGCGAAGCAGGCTTGCGGTATTTTACATTGCCAGTGTCCTGTAGAGTCTTGTGATCACAAGCAAAATGCCCAAGACGATCACTTGCTGTTAATTTGTGAGCTGCCTTCTGCACCAACTCCGACAACTTTCAGTAGCAGGCAGAAACACGGTCTGCACCGAGTCCAGCGTCTCCGCCAATGAGCAACTCACTCATGGGGTAGACCTGCAGTTCCTGAAGTTCTTAGTGGCCAGCAATGGCTTATGATTGTAAGAAAGTCTTTTAAAAAGTCAAAAACTCCTTTGGCTCTGGAGAATCTGTTGCGTCCGAATGTGTCGCCATCTTACTGCCAGCATACTTTTACCTGTGTCTGCTCTATCCCATGTTAAAACATTTAGGAGATGCCTTTCATTCTTTATGGTGTGACAGTCTTTGGGGGGTCTATACTGGAATGCTTTGATGTGCCATTCCCGACACCCCCAGTAATTCCTTCTCCCTTCCCCACCCCTGCCAATTCCCCACACCTTCCCCAGCACCGCTTCTCCTTGTCAAGCAGCCTGCTGACACATCCCATTCTGGGCTCACACGTGAAGAATGGGCTGTCAGGTGAGCTCGTAGTTTGTGGCACTTGCGAAACTCCATCCCAGCAGGGTACAATGCCTTCAGGAGCAAGCAAAGAGAAAATTGGAATGGAAAAGTCATGCTGTTTCAGTCTGTGCTGTTTAACGACCGAATTCACTGACTGCGACCATCTGTTTACACACAATTATGACTGTGATCAAGACTGGTACCGATCTGAGTATCTCACCTCACAGAGATGACATTTGGAGAAGTGTTAAGACTGTCAAAAATTAATTTCATACAGCATTGGGTTTGATGCCAGTTGGAGATTTGGTGCATTTATTCCTAGAGTTTATTTGTCTTTGGGAAGATCTCTGTTGGGAAGTTAGTGACAATTTACTCCCTTTTCATCCTTACACCCAAGTCAGACGTTTACTGGTTCAAACCCTCAGCTGGAACTGCAGCAAGCAGAAGTAGAATCAGGTTTCTTATCAGTGATATATGCCTGGAAATTTGTTGTTTTGTGACTGCAGTACAGTGCAAGATGCAGAGAACTTACTATAAGTTACAGAATCAGTAAATAGTGTAGAATATTGTATAAGCAACATACATCAAAGTTGCTGGTGAACGCAGCAGGCCAAGCAGCATCTATAGGAAGAGGCGCAGTCGAGTCCTGACGAAGGGTCTCGGCCTGAAACGTCGACTGCGCCTCTTCCTGTAGATGCTGCTTGGCCTGCTGCGTTCACCAGCAACTTTGATGTATGTTGCTTGAATTTCCAGCATCTGCAGAATTCCTGTTGTTTTAGAATATTGTATGGTGGGGTGGAGATACATTCCTACCGAAGGAGGTGTAAGGTGTTCCTTCCCTCTGCTAGCCTGCAGGTCACCCTTGGGTCACCTGCTTAGTGACTCCTCTGATCAGGGTCGTGTAAAGCCATGGGAGCAGGATGGTCATATGAACAGCTGGTGCATATCACAAGTCCTGGTTATACCACTGACGCCAGGCAAACAATCTCCGAAGAGTATTAATTATGGCTGGGGGTCACCCGTCTTGTAAAGACACTGTCCAGAAGAAGGCAATGGCAAATCCCTTCTGTAGAAAACTTTGCCAAGAACAATCATGGCCATGACAATCACTTGCAGTTTGACTGCACACTGCCTTCACACAGAGGCTCTGTCAGCTTTCACTAGCAGGCAGCAACTTGCTCCGCAGCAAGTCCAACTCCTCCAGCAACTCTGCCAACGAGCAACTCTCTGATGGGGAAGACCTGCAGTACTTAAAGTGATGTTTGGATTGAGTAGCTCCAAAGGAAGGCAATTTCTCCATCAGCCAGCTGCATTAAACAGTACAACACACACAGAATGCTGAAGCAACTCTGCAGGTCAGGCAACATCTATAGAGGGGAATAATCAATCAACATTTCAACCGAGTTTCTTCACTAGGACTGGAAATGAAGAGAAAGAAGCCAGAATAAGATGATGCGTGTGAGGAGAAGGAGGACAAGGTGGCAGGAGGTAGGTGAGCGAGTCTGACTGAGCTGGAGAGCAGCATAATTCACAGAAGTTTAAATCTGTTCTTTGATGGGAGTTCAGTGAGACCCCATCTCACTGCTCCCCCTTTGCGATCTCTGCTGCTCTCTGGCTCTTTGACTATGTGCTCACCCAGACTCGCTCATCTGTCACCTGCCATCTTATACTCCTTCCCCTCTCCCCTCCTGCCGCATCTTTCCAGTCCTGATGAAGGGTCTCGGCCCAAAATGTTATCAAAGTTTAAAGTTCAAGGTACATTTATTATTAAAGTATACATACTTTATACAACCTTGAGGTTTGTTATCTTACAGGCAGCTACAAAACAAACGAAACCCAATAGAACCCATTAAAAACAAAGACCATCAAACACCCAAATGTGCAGAAAAAAAGGAAAACATACAAACAATAAAAGTAAGCAAACAGTATTCAGAACTGAAGTTCACAAAAGTGCTTCCACATTTTGATAGTCCCAATCTACAGCCACAGTTTAGTGCAGAGTTGTGTAAAATTCACAGAGCAGTGATTAAACTCGCCTCTAGCCTGGACACTCTGACCTTTTACAATCTGGCCCAGCACTTAAATCCTTCAAACCTCAGGTCATTCCTTGTCTCGGACCCAGGTCCTGTCGCTTCAATATGCTCTCAGGCCGGTGCCCTGCCACTTCATTGTGGCCTGTATCAAACTCTTCCAATTCGGCTTGGCACTTAAATCGATCAAACCTCGGGTCTATCCTCGCTCTTGGACCTGGGTCCAGGCAGCACCACCTTGATTCTGCATCACCTCCACTCTCCTGGCCTCGGTTCCGCTGAATCGAGTTGCCTCCAAGTCAGCAGCAGCCATTCCCCACTCTCCGAGCCAGACCCCACTGCCTCCATTCAGCACACACACTCCATGCTGCAACTGTCCTGCTCCATCAAGTCTTTAATTCCCTCCTCAAAAATGCCAGATCATACAGGCGGTTCGAAGGCTCAACCCCGACAGGGAGTTATAATCTCTCGTTTGTAGAAATCGTTCAGCAGAAACAGTGTAATTAACGAAGTGTTCAGTTGTTTTCTTTGTTTTATTTGCCTCCAGCAAGTAGTTGCTGACCTTCACCAGCGCCATCTTAAACCTGAAGATTTTATTCCTCTCCATAGTTGCTCTCTGACCGGCTGAGTTCTTTCCACATTTTTCATGAGTCACTCTGGATTTCCAACATCTGCAGAATCAAAGACTACTTCTGTGACCTTTCTTTTCCACTGATGGCTTTTTCTGGCCTGGCTTACTTCATCCCCTGGTGGGTTAAGATGGCCAGCGCATTCGCTTGCGATGATTTCTACGGGGACAACCAAAGGTGTTATTATCCTTTTTAAAGATTTTTTTTTATGAATGCAAGACCCTGCTGGACATTATGAACTTAAAATACTGTCGGTGCATCCCATCAGTGAGAAGATCATTGGTCTCTGGCTGAGAAACTGAAGAAGCTGCACTTGGTGCAGATTGCACTGTCTGTGTCAGAGAGGTGTCGGAGGAGTCAGTACACGAAGGAGGTGTGCAGTCTAACAGCGACTGATCATCTTTCTCACTTGTCTTGTGATCGCAAGGCCCTGTTGGACATTGTTAATGTGGAATGCTGCAAGTCTGATTCACTGACTTATTGGCGGACAGCAGGGGCAAACTTGAACTAAAGCAAGTGGCCATTAGTGCTCTGAAACTGGAACTCTGATGAGGTGGGTGATTGTAAGACTGAACCCATAGCCAATTTACCAGTAATCTCACAGGTAGAAGATTGGGTCTGAGGTGAGGATTTGAGGATTCCACATGAAGATTAAAAGGAACTCTGCTCAGGTAGAGTCGTCACCTTGAAGAGAGAAGGACAGATGGTTGATGGAAAATATAAAAGATTAAGCTTCTCATCAAAGAAACATGTTTCACATCAGTAAAAGAGTTTGTAAACAATTTAACGCTAATTAATCACAAGTTTCTCACTCCCAGCAAGGGCTTGCCCTTTGCTCTTTCAATCTAGTTATTAGGATTTTCAACTTGCCAGGTAATTTTCATAAATAAGTAACGATGCTTCACTCTGCTCTGCTCATGTGGTTGTTCTCAGATATTCAGCCTCTTCCAGCCCTCTCTAGGTATTGGAATTGGTTTATTATGGTCACATGTACTGAGATACCGTGAGAAGCTTGTCTTGCATACTGTTCATACAGAGCAGATCATTACACAAACAAGAGAAAACAGCAGACGTTACCTCTTTCCCATTCCCCTATTCTGATGTGTCAGTCCATGACCTCCTCTGTGCCGGGATAAGGCCACACTCCCGTTGGAGGAGCAGCACCTTAATTCCATCCGGGTAACCTCCAACCTGAAGACATGAACAATTTCTCAAACCTCCGGTA
The DNA here is from genome assembly GCF_963921235.1 of Mobula hypostoma. Classification (NCBI taxonomy): domain Eukaryota; kingdom Metazoa; phylum Chordata; class Chondrichthyes; order Myliobatiformes; family Myliobatidae; genus Mobula; species Mobula hypostoma. The sequence continues at coordinate 8,428,497 of NC_086099.1, forward strand.
ATTACCCCTGCCCCCACTTTTCCTTTGCTGTTCCCCATTCCTGTTTCCCTCTCTCACCTTATCTATTTACCTTCCCACCACCTCCCTCTGGTGCTCCTCCCCTTTCCCTTTCTTCCATGGCCTTCTGTCCTTTCTTATTAGATTCCCCCTTCTCTCTTTCACCAACAGACTTCCCAGCTTCACCCTTCCCGCTCTCGTTATACCTATCCCCTACCACATTGTACTTCTTCATTCCTTTAACCAACCCCCTTTTTATTCTCACATCTCCAGTTACTTTCCAGTCCTGATGAAGGGTCTCAGCCCAAAACGTCAGCTGTTTAGTCTTTTCTATAGATGCTGCCTGGCCTGCTGAGTTCCTCCAGCATTTTGTGTGTGTCAGATCATGTCACAGTGCGTTGAGGTAGAACAAGGTAAATCAGTAACCAGGTTCAAAGCTCAAAATAGTAATAAAGTTCATTTATTATCAAAGTATGTAAAAATTATATAGCCTTGAGATTTGTCTGCCTGCTGGCAGCCGCAAAGCAAGAAACACGAAAGAACCCATTTAAAATTAAGACCAGACCAACACCCTATGCGCAGAGATAGAGAAAAAGACACAAATCATTCAAACAATAAAAGCAAGCAACAGCATTCAGAATGAAAGTGAGTCTATAGACACATTAAGTCCATAGACACATAGACACAAAGGCTGGAGCAGGCCCACAGCCTCAGCGCCGAGGAGGGCAGCGTAAATGTCGCAGGGTAGTGAGCAATGTGGAACAAAGTGTAACAGCTACAGGAAAGTATGGTGCAGATAAACAATAATGTGTAAGGTCATAATAAGGTAGATTGTGAGGTCAAGAGTCCATCTTGTCCTACAAGAGGTTAATTCAAGAGTGTGATAACAGTGGGATAGAAACTGTCCTTAAAACTGGTAGTACATGCTTTCAGACTTTTGTATCTTTTTCCCGATGGGTGAAGGGAGAACTTACTTATTTATTTTAATTTATTTAGAGATAGAGTTTGGAACAGGCCCTCTAGCCCAATGAGCTGTACTGTCCAGGAATCCACCTGTTCAATGCCAAGTCAATCACAGGACAATTTACAATGACCAATGAACCTGCAAACCGGCATGTCTTTGGATTGTGGGAGGAAACTGGAGCATTCAGTGAAACCCGCAAGCGTCACGGGGAAGACTTACAAACTTCTTACAGACGGCATTGGAATTGAACTCCAAACTCTGACGCCCCGAGCTGTAATAGCTACCACAACGCCCTGTGGAAGAGCGAATGTCCTGGGTGGGTGGGGTTTTTGATTATTTGTTGGAGCAATTAAAGATTTAGTCCATCCACGGGGACGATGCAAAAGTTGGAGGAGGTAACTTCAAGGCCTCTCATTAAACCACCAATGGTTGCATGTTTGGTTTAATCTTTGTCATTGGTGAGATAGTTCACCAAACACTCTGGTACCTGCTCTCACTCTTAGCTTTGTATTTGACCTTTCTATCTAATGTTTAAAACTATTAGGCTTCGTGTGACATTTTTATTCATCTGTTGGGAAGTGTGCATCACTGTAGTCAATATGGTAGATTCTGGTTAATTGGGCCATCATTTAAGCAGGGAAGCTGCTTATTTGGGACAACTCTTAAAGAACAAAAACTGAGCAAGAAAAAAACCGGGATTCCCTTCATTTGTTTGGGACACTATGCGCCTAACTGGGGCAAAGGATATTGCTGAATAGCTTTTAACTAGTGTCAATCGCTTTCACTTGTGTGGCTGTTAGACTCTACACCAAGCTTAAAGTAAACAGTTTTTAAATAGTATCGGTTTCATGTCCTTGTGTTCAAAGAGCAGTGATTTTTGTCACTCAAGTTGGCGAGAAATAAGCAGTAAGGCAATTTGAAACTGTTTTTCTCACTGCGGTTTCAAGCTGGGAGAAACTGATACAACTTCACTACTTCTACAAGTAGAAACTACAAAGAATTTGAAGGTATTAACAATCGTCTTGAATGTTATAATGAAAATGAAGATTTGTAGGATACAAATTATTGATAGCCTTGCATGAAAGCAGTACATTATCTGCTCTGATTTTGTTCATTTACAGTCGGTGGAAAGAATGTGCACCATGCAGGTACCTGAATGAATTCATCCGTTGATACCAATTAGGAACAAATACGCAGTTTTGTGGTACTGTAGTAGTTTTGATAATGTTCGAATCTGTTCTGTATTTCATTTAAATATATATAGTCTATTACTCAGCTGAATGGTAGTTTGTCTTTGTTACACCTTTGTAACTATTTCCACGAAGCTTTGGCTAATCACGGCAGCTGCAGAATTGGACCAAAATGTACTGGTCCTGATGTGTCCCAATTAACAGGAATCCATTCCACTTATTGTCCATCCTCCATGTTCTCTTGAGGAACCACCTTCTTGAACAGCTGGAGTGATGGTACTCCCATATTGTCCATCCTCATGTTCTCTTGAAGAGACGCCTTCTTGAATAGCTAGAGTGATGGTACTCTCATATTGTTATCGGGCAGCATAGCAGCACAACAGTTTGCGTTATGCTATTACAGCGTCATCATCACCAACCAAGATTCAACTCCCGCTCATGACTGTGAGGAGTTTGTACGTTCTCTCCATGACTGCGTGAGTTTCCTCAGCAGCTCTGGTTTCCTCCCACAATCCAAAGACATACGGGTTGCGGTAAGTAAGTTTTAAGCATGCCATGTTGGTGGCAGGAACATGCTGACGCTTGTGGACAGTCCCCAGAACAATCTGTAGACTGTGATTGTTGACACAAATGATGCATTTCACAGTATCGATGTACATGTGACATATAAAGTTAATCTTTTTTCTTTCCATGGTGGGTAGAGGGTTCTAGGATTTGAACCTGTGCATGACTGAGGAAAAACTATACAGTATATTCTGTAAACACAAGAGATTCTGCAGTTGTTGGAAGTCCTGAGCAACACACACTAAATGCTGGAGAAACTCGAGAGGGCAGGCAGCATCTATGGAGAGGAATAAACAGTTGATGTTTTGGACCAAGGCCTGATGAGGAGTCTTGTCCTGAAATGTCGACTGCTTATTCACTTCCATAGATGCTGTCAGACCTGCTGAGTTCCTCCAGTGTTTATTTGTGTGCTGTTCAGTATATTCTTTGTGACTTCGAAGTGAATTGCCTGTGTTTGCTGCCCTTGTTCTTCTTAGTGTCAAACTTTGCAGGTTGTGATTGACCATTTATGTTGAAGTTTAAAGTTCACAGTTCAAAATAAGTTTATCATCAAAGTACACATATATCATATATAGTTAATGAGATTCATTTTCTTGTGGGTATTCACAGTAAATGCAAAGAAACACAAAATAATTAATTAAGAAGTTACACACAATCAAAGACAGACAAACTACCAATGTGTAACAGAGAAAAAATTGTGCAAATACAAAAATAAAACAAAATAGTAATAAGTAAATAATCAATAAACATTGAGAACATGAGATGAAGAGAATTGTCGACAGTTTTGGGCCAGATATTTCAGAAATATGCTGTCATTAGAGAGAGTCCAGTGAATGCTTGCAAGGATAATTCTGGGAATGAAGGGGTTAACATATGAGGAGTGTTTGGCAGCTTTGGGCCCATACTCACTGGAATTTAGAAGAATGCGTGGGGATCTCATTGAAACCTACAGAATGTTGTAAGGACTAGATAGGGTGAATGTGGAGAGGATGTTTCCTATGGCGGGGGTATCTAGAACTAGAAGGCACAGCCTCAAATTTGAGGCGGTGACCTTTTAGAACAGAGGTAAGGAAGATTTTACTTAGTCAGAGAGCAGTAAATCTGTGAACTGCTCTGCCACAGACTGCAGTAGAGGCCAGGTCCTTGGTATATTTAAGGCGGAAGTTGATCGTTTCTTGATCGGTCAGGGCATCAAAGGATATGGTGAGATGGCAGGTGTATGGGGTTGAGTGGGATCTGGGAGCAGCCATGATGAAATAATGGAGTAGACTTGATAGGCTGAATAGCCTAATTCTGCTTATGTGTTATAGTCTAAAGGCTGATTTATACTTCTGCGTCAAATGGATGCTGTAACATACGCAAGTGGCCTATGCATATTGTGAGCATTTATACTTGTGCGTTGGTGTGTCTGTATCGCTCTGCAATTCGTGCACACGCACACACCTGCCCGTGCAAGGCTTCATGGTCATGGTAGTCTTTCTCAGGGTAAACAAGTTTAAAGCGAGTGCCTTTTTTCGTAAAAGCAAAATGTGTCCTCCATAATTTCGGAGGTCTGTAAAGCTTTATGGAAAGCACTGCAGCCAGAGTTCCTTCCCTGCCCTTCAGTCGCCCAATGGGAAGCTATTGCAGCGCAGGAGGAAATGCGATGCTACCAAGCGGACCAATCACAGTTGTTACGGTCTGAGTTGCTGCGATGCATAGTTACATTTTGGGAGAGGTGCGCATCAGGCTACGGCGTAGGGATCCGCGTAGGCTCTGTGTAGAGTTCACGGTGACGCCGTACCTACAGTGTCGATTTGACGCAGAAGTATAAATCAGCCTTAAGAGTCCTTGAAAGTCAGTCTGTAGGTTATGGAATCAGTTCAGTGTTGTGAGTGAAGTTAACGTGCCAGTTCAGGAGCCTGATGGTTGAGAGGTAATAACTGATCCTGCACCTGGTGGTGTAAGACCTATATATCCTGTACCTGCTTCCTGATGACAGCAGTGAGAAGGGAGCATGGTTTGGATGCTGGGGGTCCTTGATAATGGACGCTGATTTTCTGCGACGGCAGCTCCTTGTAGATATGCTCAAGTCAAAGTTGAGAGTGTTGTCGTGTGCACAGGTGCACTGTATGTCTGCACAGGTGTACTGAAAAGTCTCCTTGCAGTAGCATCACAGGTGTATGGCATCAGGTGAGCAACACTCACACAAAAAAAATGAACAAGAAGCCAGAGAGTGGTGAAGCTGTGGAATTCATTGCCACGGACGACTGTGGAGGTATAGTTAAAGCAGGGGTTGATAGGTTCTTGATTAGTCAGGGTGTCAAAGGTTACAGGGAGAAGGCGGGACAATGAGGTTGGGAGGGATAATAGATCAGCCATGATGGAATAGCAGAGCAGACTTGATCAGCCGAATGGCCTAATTCTGCTCCTATGTCTGAATGGTCCTATATGGTAAATTTCAGAATCAGAATCCAGCTTATTACCACTGTTTTACAACAGCAGTACAGTGTAATACATGAAAAAGTTAATATAAGTTAAAACACTGAAAGTAAGAAAGTAAATACGGACTGTGAAAAGTGAGGGAAATAGAGAGGAAGTGTTCATTGTCCATTCAGAAATCTGATGGTGGAGGGGAAGAAGCTGTTCCTGAAATGTTGAATGTGTGTCTTCAGGCTCCCTGATGGTAGCAATGAGAAGATGGCATGTCCTGGGTGAAATTTATTCAGTCATTCCATTGTTTTCAAGCGTAAACAAGGCCAAGCGTTTTAATTAAGATATCAATCAGTTTTGAAGTCACATTTAAAGATTTTCAAACATCTTTTTTTTTACACACAAGGAGCTTGTGAGCAAGGACAAAGGAACATTAACAGGTTTGCAGCTGGACAACTCGAAGATGAGTCCAGTCCTTTCCTAGGGAGAGGACAGACTTTTGAAATGCTGCCATAACTTTGTTTCTTTATGTATACATACATGGTAACAGACCTCAGCTCTCCACACTTCCCAGGGTGCAGATAGGGTGGGTGGATGCATCCTGAGGTCTTTTATAACATCAGTCCCCAAATGCCTGTCTGGAAGTCGTCGTGGCAACGCCCTGGGAGGAGGCAGACAGTTCTCTGTCCGTCTTTGAACAGTCACAGCATGTCAAAGCGTGTCTCAGCCTCTTGACAGCTGTGGCAAAAGGGAGCAATTTATTCCTGACAGCTTTAATAACACTATCAAATAATTTATGCAGAGTCTCTCTTCTAGTAATTGGAAGATAGACATGCTCTGCATACATTGCCAGTGGACGTTTTTTGTGTCAAGCCACTGACTTCCCATCGTGCTCTACCTCAGGGGAGAGCAGATTGCACCATTTTCAGCTGAGGCGAAGAAGAATAAAGGACTGATTGGGACAAAGAGTCAAGCACTTAAGAGGTCATCTGCTAGCGGACCTCGATAATGCCTCTGGACACATAATAGAAACACTATTCTTCCCAGCAACAAAAGGGAAGTTTTTGAACTGTCATACACTTCCCAGCAAGAGTCAATCATAAAGATCCTAAAATGTAGACTGTGTTTCAATGTCTTTGTACAACTGTTGCAATTCAATCTAACTTCCAATCTGATAATTTAATTTGAGGACTCTGTTGGTCAGGGTCGACAATGGATGTTGTATCCTAACTGTCTAGATACCCAAGCCTGGACAGTACAATATGGAGAGCAAGCTGTTGCCCATGTAGCAAGCTCCCCCTCTCCACACATCTGATGAACCCAAAGGAACGGCAGAGACCGATACAGTTTGACACCAACGGCATTGCAGGAATTGCCAGTCAGTGTTGAACTCAACGTAGGACTGCCTTAGCGACTCCAGCTCTGGATTTTTCCCTCGGGGTTTACTCCCAAAGTCTTCCCCATGAGTGGGTATAGTTGCCAAGCAGCAAAAGTTTGAGATTAAAGTTTTCCTTTTCCTAGATGAGCTGCCAACCGCGGCTGACGAGCCCCATCTGCCTAAAGCAACTGTTTTTAAGGTGCCAGTAACCTGCCTTTGCCCCTTCTCCTGTCAGTAGAAACAGTTCCACCGGGCTTAGTAGCTAAGCCCCACATCAAGTCCAGGAGCTGAACAGGATTGTCAGAGGTTTTTTGAGATGCATGCAGTTGGGAGCATTTAAAAGGTAGTGGGTGCTTGTGGGTTGTGATGATAGCAGTTGGAAATGGAGTACTTTACTACATACAATATCCTCGTGGGCACGTGGCCAAGTGGTTAAGGCATTGGATTAGCGACCTGAAGGTCGTGAGTTCGAGCCCCAGCCAAGGCAACGTGTGTTGTGTCCTTGAGCAAGGCATTTAATCACACATTGCTCTGCGACGACACTGGTGCCAAGCTGTATGGGTCCTAATGCCCTTCCCTTGGACAACATCGGTGTCATGGAGAGGGGAGACTTGCAGCATGGGCAACTGCTGGTCTTCCATACAACCTTGCCCAGGCCTGTGCCCTGGAGAGTGAAGACTTTCCAGGCGCAGATCCATGGTCTCGCAAGACTGATGGATGCCTAAGAAGATGCCTTCATAAATAAATGTACTGGGTACAGGAGATGGGATGGTACTTTGAATTTGCATAGGAATGTTGGTGAGACCTAAAATGGAGTATTGTGTGCAGTTTTGGTCACCTATCTACAGGAAAGATAGCAATAAGGTTGAAGGAATGCTGAGAAAATTTACAAGGATATTGCCAGGACTTGAAAACTTGAGTTACAGTGAAAGATTGAATAGATTATAACTTTATTCCCTGGAGCGTAGGAGAATGAGGGGAGATTTGATAGAGGTATACAAAATAATGGGGGTTATAGATAGGGTGAATGCAAGCAGGCTTTTTCCACTGAGGTTCGATGAGACTAGAACTAGAAGTTATTGGTTAGGGGTGAAAGGTGAAATGATTAAGGGGAACAAGAGGAGGAAATTCTTCACTCAGAGGGTGGTGAGAGTGTGGAATGAGCTGCCAGCAGAAGGGGTGGATGTGGGTTTGACTCCAATATTTAGAAAAGATTTGAATAGGTATATATATGGATGGGAGGGATCTGGAGGCATATGATCGAGTGTACTTCGATGGGACGAGGCAGATTAATAGTTCAGCATGGGCTAGATGGGCCAAAGGGCCTGTTTTTGGGCTACAGTACTCTGTGATTCTGGGATAGGAAAGTGTGCTTGAAAGCAAGACTCAGAGTCTGTGACGGGATAAGGATCATTTAAACAGATGGGCAAATATTTGGCAGATGGGGTACAACGTGGACAAATGCAATTTTGATAGGAAGCTTAAGAAAGCAAAATGATGTCTGAATGAAGAGATTAGACGATGGTGTGTATAAGGGGATCCCATTGCATTCAACATGTAAATGGATACACAGTAATTAGGAAAACAAAGGCAACATTGGCCTTTATTGCAGGGTGTTTGGAATATAACACCAGGAAGTCTTGCTTACAACCACGGATTATTCTTGTAATTTTAAAAAATTATGAATAAAGGTAATTTTATTTTAAAAACTGTACATTTGCATGGTTAAACTAAACTTGTGGTTCTGTGGTCTGTTTTCATCTCTGTATTATATACCAACATCTCTGAAACATTTCTAGTTATTGTGTTTCTATCTGAATAACAGTCCTACATTGATGAGGGCTTCCCACCTACTGGGTGCCCATAGCAGGGGGCCTACAATCAGAATCTCAGCTCCAGATGACTGGGAGTGTCTCCTGCAATTGTCATACGCTTGGTTAGCTCTTGCTGTAACTGCACTCAGGAGCTGTGGCAGGTGTAAAATATGGTGGTTGGATCCAGGAAAGTAAAAGATGTTCCTTGTGACCCAGGATTTATCCTTGGCAATGGCATGGAAAGATTTCTGGCAGTTTAACAATCAGATTCAGATTTATTTACCACCTGTACAGTACTATGCAAAAGGCTAAGGCAGTTATAAATAACCAGGGTGCCAAAGACTTTTGCACAGTACTGTATCTATTAACATGGTGCGGAGAGCGAGTTTGTAAATGTGGTGGGAGCAAAGGATGTTGGGAACGGCGAGGGGTGTGGGACAGAGGTAGAAGAGGAGTACCAAGGGTAGGGGGGTGTGTGGTGGTGTGAGTACAGACACACTCAGTCCTGAGACTCCAGGCAAGGTGATTTGATTCCAAACAGTTAGTTATTTGATCATTACAGAATGTCTCTTTCGTGTTTCCTGCTCCCTCTCCTGTCTCGTTCCCCTTTCCCAACTATGGTTCCCCTCTCCCTGCCCTCTTCCCATTCTCAGTCCACAATAGAGACCCGTATCAGAATCAGGTTTATCATCATTCACACACGTCAGGAAATTTGTTTTCTTTACAGCAGCAGCAACAGTACAGTGCAATATATAAAGTTACTACAGTATGGAGCAAAAGTCTTAGGCACCTTAGTTCAACAAAATTATATACTGCAATAAATATATATACATATATACAATATATACATGCCTAAGACTTTTGCGGAATGGGTTACTTGCATTAACAGACATCACACACATGGATATGCTGGGTGCAGCTTACAAGTGTCACCACACGTTCTAGCGCCAAAACAACATGCCCATAACGCTTGGCAGAACAACCCAGAACATAAGAAAATGGAACACAACAAGCACAAAACAGCAGCAGCAAAACATGCCTTCTTCGTTCCACACACACACACACACAGACAGACAGTCCGCCAACTCGAGGACATTGTTGATCATGGCTGAACAAGTTATTACTGAGGCCATAAGACCAGAAGACGTAGAAACAGAATTAAGCTATTCAGCCCATTGAACTTGATGTGTAAATTTCACGATGGACCCCAGGTCATGCTCTCTTCTCTCTGCTGCCTTCAGGAAGGAGGTACAGGAGCCCCAGGGCTCACACCACCAGGTTCAGGAACAGTTATTACTCCTCAACAATTAGGCTCCTGAATCAAAGGGGATAACTTCGGTCAATGTCACTCAGTCCTACAATCCATCACTGAACCGTTCCCACAACCTATGACTCTCAAAGACTCTTCATCTCATGTTCTTGATATTTATTGCTTACTGATTGTTTTTTTTTTCTTTTTTTATCTGTAAGTTTGTTGTCTTTTGCACACTGGTTGTCCACTCTGTTGGTGTGGTCCTTCATTGATTCTATTGTGGCTAGTAGATTTATTGAGTATGCCAGCAAGGAAATGAATCTCAGGGATTTTATATGGTGACAATATATGTACTTTGATTAAACTTTTACTTTGAGCTTTGAACCCAGATCTTCAAGCTGCTGCCATAAAGTGGTGCACTGCTTGTTGTGTTCTTTACACGTACCATGGGTTACTAAGAACAAACCATATTCTGGAAGGACATAACTAGAAATTCTATTCAACAGCAGCAAACAGCAAACATGTCTTTGACATACAGTTTCTAGATCATTCTGTCAGTTCTACGCATGCTCCGAACTCTGTCACGTGACGCATGATATCACCACACTGCTACTCTACCGTGTTGCTTTATTGTGCTTAAAGGACCGCGTTGCTGAAGTAAACTTGAGATTCTGAATTGGCTGGTTATTGTCACATATACCAAGATACGGTGAAAGGGTTGTCTTGTCTGATGTTCATAAAGATCAATTCATTACACAGTGCATTGAGGTAGAAGGTAAAACAATAACAGAATGCAGAATAAAGTGTCACAGCAACAGAGAAAGTGCAAACATTAAGGTGCAAGGTATAATTAGATAGTTTGTGAGGTCAAGAGTACATTTTATTGTACTAGGAAACCAATCAATAGTCTTTTATTGGCAGAGTAGAAAATGTCCTTGAGCCTGCTCGAATGTGTGTTGTGCCCGATGGGAGAGAGAAGGGAGACTGGAGGGGGGTCTTGCAGACATGACATTGATCATTAGGGGCAGAAGGATAGTGCAGTGCTTCGCTTAACGTTATGATAGTGTCAGCGACCCTGGTTCAATTCCCACTGCTGTCTGTAAGGAGTTTGCACGTCCTCCCCATAACCCCATGGGTTTCCTCCCATATTCCAAAGATGTATCAGTTAGTAGATGAATTAGTCAGTGTAAATCCTGTGATTAGGCTAGGATTAAATTGGGGGATTGCTGGGTGGCGTGGCTTGGTATGTCAACAAATAAATAAATTAGGAATAACTTTTAATGTTCTATATCATCTGAGCATCGAAGCATTGTAAAACCCTTTTGGTGGAGGCCTGGATGATCGGGGAAGCTCTTGAATGCAGACAACCGTGTCCTTTTCATCACATTCATTCATCGCTAAAATCAAAAGGCACGAACTCTGCTCATTAATGGGTAGCCCTATGTCAGAAAATAAGCCCACTTGTTCCCAACTCCCCCATGGGGGCAAAACATCCTCTCAAAATCCTGATGAAAGATCTTGGCCCAAAAGATCAACTGTATATTCATTTCCATTGATGCTGTCTGACTCGCTGAGTTCTTCCAGTATTTTGTGTGTGGTGCTCTCAAAATCCTGCCTGTCAGTCCTCTTCAGGACCTTGCACTTTTCAGTAAGTTTAGCTCTTATTATTTAATATTTTTATTTTAGAGATACAGTACAGTAACAAGCCCTTTCTGCCCAATGAGTTTGCACCACCCAATACCATGTGACCAATTAACCTACTAAATGGTACGTCTTTGGAATACGGGAGGAAACCAGAGCACCTGGAGGAACTCCAGGTGGTCACGGGCAGAACATACAAATTCCTTACAATTAGCAGTGTGAATTGAACCTGGATCGCTAGTTCTGTAATAATGCTATGCTAACTACTACGAGACCGTGCCTCCCCAATTTATTCAACCAGCTGAACTTTCCCTCAGCTACCTCACCCTAGGAACCTGTGATCCTAGTGAACCGTCTCTGAGCTACTCCATGTGTCCACTGGAGGCTGAAGGAGAAGGCCTATCCTGGGGCTAGAGGACTGCCGGTGTGCATAGGGAGGGAAGAGCAGGGATTGCTTTGCTGTTGCTGCTTTGTCACTTGGTATGTTCTGTCTTGTTGTGTTCTGTGTTGTTCTGCTGAATACAGTGGGCGTTCTGTGTTGGTGCTGGAATGTGTAGTTGTGGGCCCCCAGCACATACTTGTGTGTGTTTGGTTGTTAATACATATGATGCAGTTCACCGTGTTCCAATGTACATGTGATAAATTAATCTGGATCTGAAGGTAGATCCTTCATTAAACAAAGAGATTGACGCAGAATGCAGAACCACAAGTGTCTTACTCTCTCCCCAGTGAAGCAGTGAAGGCTACCTCAGTAAATAGAATTAAAACAATGTTGGATAGATTTTTGCATGGTAGGGTAATTAAAGGTAGGTGGAGATGAATCTATGGCCAGATCAGCCATCATCTTATTGAATAGCGGAACAGGCTCGACGGGCCAGATGGCTGACTCCTGCTCTGATTTCTTATGTTTTTAATATCACCAGCATATGTCATGAATTTTTTTTGTCATTTCAGCAGCAGTACAATGCAATACATAACAATAGAGAAAAACTATGAATTACAGTAAGTATATATATTAAACAGTTAAATAAGTCATGCAAAAATTGAAATAAAAACGTTGTGAGCTGCTGCTCATAGGTTCAATGTCCATTCAGAAATCGGATGGCAGAGAAGAAGCTGAATTATTGAGTGTAGTTTTACCATGCCCTGTACAGATATCTTTTAAACAAAATTAATTTTATTCATATTTAAAAAATACCAGAATAAACCATGGTTGTAGCAAGACTTCCTGCTGTCATATTCCAAACACTTTGCAATAAACACCACCATTGCCTTTGCTTTCCTAATTACTGTGTAATCATCTTTCAAGTTGAATGCAATGAGATCCCTTTATACAAAGCATTGTTTAATCTCTTCATTCAGACAACATTTTGCTTTCTCAAGCTTCCTATCAAACTTGCATTTGTCCGCGATGTATCCCATCTGCCTAATATTTGCCCATCTGTTTAAACTATCCTTATCCTGTCACAGCCTATTTGAGTGCTCCTCAAAAACTTGCTTTACCTTTGTAATCATTCGGCAAGCCTGCATCAGTGTCCTCATCAACGTAATTAAATTGTAAATTATTGAAGATCCAACGTTGAATCTTGTGAGATCCCAAGTGACAGCCTGCCAACCTGAAAACAATCTATTTATTCCAAACTTTTGTCTGCTGGTACTTGGCCAATTCTCTGTTCTTGCTAATATACACTCAGTGGCTACTTTATTGGTACTGAAATGGCACAGTGTAGCCTATCCACTTCGAGGATCAACAGGTTGTGCATTCAGAGATGCTCTTCTGCACACCACTGGTGTAACACATGACTATGTGAGCTACTGTTGCCTTCCTGTCAGCTTGAACCAGTCTGCCCATTCTCCTCAGACCTCTCTCAGATTTCGTCCACAGAACTGCTACTCACTGGATTTTTTTTGTTTCTCATCCCATTCTCTGTAAATTCTAAAGACTGCTGACATCCCAGGAGATAAGCAGTTTCTGAGACACTCAAACCACCCCATCCGGCACCAACAACCATTCCATGGTCAAAGTCAGTTAGCTCAGTCAGGATGAGAAATAGTTTCTTCCTTCAGGCCAATAGGCTTCTGAACTCTCAGCTGCATTGTATTCAAAGTGTCACTGGTTAATTTATTCCATACCTTACGATATTTAATATTAATGCACTTTAGGTTGTTATTTATGTGTGAATCATCTGTAGATTTTACCCTTATTTTCATAAGTTATCGTGTGTTATGCGCGTTATGTGTTTTACATGCTGGTTTAAAGAAATGTTGTCTCATTTCTATATACACTATATAGGTTATATACATATATATAGTTAAATGGCAATACAGGCTTTCCCTACCATCCGAAGGTAGAGCGTTCCTATGAAACGGTTTGTAAGCCGGAATATTGTAAAGTGAGGAAGCAATCACCATTTATTTATATGGGAAAAATTTGAGAGCGTTCGCAGACCCAAAAAAAACCTACCAAATCATGCCAAGTAATACATAAACCCTAAAATAACAGTAATATACAGTAAAAGCAGGAATGACATGATAAATACACAGCCTATATAAAGTAGAAATACTTTTCTACAATCATTGCCGCACTGTTGTCCGTGGTGAAAATCTCGCGGAAGTGCTCTCGGCAGAAACACTCTCTCCAGTAACCTTTAAGCTATGAAGCTGCCAAATCATACCAATTAACACATAAAAATACACAGCCTATATAAAGTAGAAATAATGTATGTACAATGTAGTATCGCTTGCGGGAATCGGGAAGACAGCGCAGTGCACACTGATGATGGTGTGTTAGGCTGAGTTGTCGGAGGTTGGGGTGGTGCAGTGGCCCCACCCTCCGGGCAACGAACCGATACCAATCCGCGAAGCATGCAGGGGTACAGCGGTGGCCGGGACGCACCCAGCGCATATATAAGAAAAAAGCCGAAATAAACAAGCTAATTACTTAGGTGCCGCCAGGCACATAAATGTTGGCCCAGATCAGAGGCGACGCAATCGGCAATTGCCTCTGATCTGGTCCGACATTTACATGCCGAACGGCACCTAATTAATTAGCTTGTTTATTTCAGCTTTTTTTCTTAAAGAAAGCTGGGCTGTCATCAGGGTAGGCAGGTCATCTTCTATGTCTGCCTGCCTCGATGTCGAAGGTCGAGGTTTGTCGTCTGCTGTGTCTGATGTGGAAGGCTTGAAAAACGACAGTATGCTTGTCTGCTAGCCTCACGCATTTTTCTGTCATCTCATGCAGTTGCTTCATGTTCAGTTCCTGGATAACTTCACTTTCGGTCCATTTGCTACTGCATTCGGTTTCGATTGTTATCCTTTCCTCTTCCAATTGCATCAGCTCTTCATCTATCAGTTCTTGGTCATGGGATGCCAAAACCTCTTCAACATCATCTTCGTCAACTTCCACAAGCCAAACTCACTTTGTCCTTACTTCATTCACCATGATTGAAATGCTTAATTATGTCTAGTTTTACGCTAAGTGTAACACCCTTACGAGCTCTTTTAGGCTTTTCCAATGTCTTAGAACTCATCTTGCTAACGGCTGCTCACAGGCACGTGTTTAAGCAATGCTGGCTAGAATGCAGTTCCAAATACGGGGGACGAGTGGCTGCTCGGGACGCGCGCAGCCTTTTTTCGTGCGCTGCTTTTTATCACATGCTGCCTTTTATCGTAACAGTGAAAACACCTTCTGTTAGCGAAAACAAGTAACTGATGCAGGTCTTTCATAACAGCGAGGTGTCGTAAAGCGAACGTTCAAAAAAGCTGGTGTACTGGAGGTACCTAATAAAGTAACCACTGGGTGTACTCCCCAGTGCTGTTGTCTAGAAAGATTCATCGAATGCCTTTTGAAAATACAAATGCACTCAGTCTGTGGTCTCCCACTTAATAATCCTGCTTGCGCGATCCTTGAAGAAGCTGAATAGCTTCATCTGACATGATTTCATTAAGGCACGCAAGTTTGTAGTCCTCTTAGAGGATAATGAAATAAGATCAGCATGTATTTACAATGTAAACAGTATTATATAAAGTGTTTTATGGGGGTTAAATCCCAGCTGGCAGTCTGTAATGAGTGTGTACATTCTCCCCGTGACTGCATGGGTTTCCTCTGAGTGGTCTGGTTTCCTCCCAATTCGCAAAGATATACAGGGTAGTAGGTTAATTTGTCAGAGAGATATAATTGGGTGGCATGGGTTCTTTGGAAAATTGCTAAACACCCTGATACTATACCACTAAGCAGTGGACATCAGGGTAACTATCCCAAACCAGGGGTCCCATACCTTTTTTGCACTGCTGACCGGTTTAATATTGACAATATTCTTGCAGACTGGCCGACCCGGGGGCGGGGTGTGTTCAAGTAGGGTTAAACTCACCTCAACATGTCTTTTACAGTTAGGGTTGCCAACTTTCTCACTCCCAAATAAGGGAAAAAAGTAGCAGTCAAATCCCGGGACACTTTACCCCAGGAAGGACTACCATGACCATGATGCCTTGTGCGGGCACCTGTGTGCGCATGTGATGTCTGCACGCGCTTACGTGCCAACTATTTTCGCACAAATCGGTTTTGCCTTCATCTTCCCGACTATACTGTACATACATTATTTCTAATTTATATAGGCTGTGTATTTATCATATCATTCCTGCTTTTACTATATGTTAGTGTTATTTATTTTTGGTTTTACGTGCTATTTGGTATGATTTGTTAGGTTATTTTTTGGGTCTGGGAACTCTCAGAAATTTTTCCCATATAAATTAATGGTAATTGCTTCTTCGCTCCTCACCATTTCAGCACGAAAGGTTTCACAGGAACGCTCTACCTTAGCGGGGGAAATACGGGACAAACCAATTTAGCCCAATATACGGGATGTCCCAGCAAATGCGGGACAGTTGGCAACCCTATGTTCAAGTTCGACAGTGCGTGACAGGGAATGAGGAAAGGTGCAGCTGACTCATATCGTTTCCTCATGGCCTGGTAGCACATGCTTTGCAGCCCGGTACCGGTCCACGGCTCGGTGGTTGGGGACCACTGTCCTAAACGCAACAGTTTCTGCAGATTCTGAATATCCAGAGCAATACACACGAAATGCTAAATGAACTCAGCAGGTCAGGCGGCATCTATGGGAATGAATAAACAGTCAAAATTTCAGGCCAAGACTCTTCATCAGGAAGGTCTCAGTCTGAAACATCAACTGTTTATTAATTTCATGGTAACTATCCTCTAATTTTCTGCTTTCTGTCTCCATCCTTTCATGAATAGGGTACCACGTTTGTGGTCCTCCATTTCACTAGGGCCTCTCCAGGTTTTAGGGAATTTTGGAAGATTAAAGTCAGTACATTCACTTTGCTGCAGCTAATTCTTTTCTTGAGAACTCATCGTCATTATCATTATGTACCGTGTCGTATGACGTGTCTTTCCATGACGATGATTGTTCTTGGCAAATTTTTCTACAGAAGTGGTTTGCCATTGTCTTCTGGGAAGTGTTTTTACAGGACAGGTGACCACAGCCATTATCAACATTCTTCAGAGATTGTCTGCCTGGTGTCAGTGGTTGCATAACCAGGACTTGTGATGTGCACCAGCTGCTCATACGACCATCCACAATCTGTTTCCATGGCTTCACGTGACCCTGATCAGGGGCTGAGCAGGTGCTTCACCTTGCCTAAGGGTGACCTACAGGCTAGCAGAGGGACGGAGCACCTTACACCTCCTTTGGTAGTGACGTATCTCTATCCCACCTCCCAAGCATTACAGCACAGAGCTACTACTCAAGCACTACAACACAGAAGCAAGCCCTTAGGCCAATCTCGACCATGCTGAAATAATAATTCTGCCTGGTTCCTTCAGAATAATGGTGATGATTATGGAATACAAGATATCAGGTCTGGGTGTCTTTATGGCTTATTGGTTCGATTTGTACTTTTGGTAACAGTGAAACTTAGCTACACACTGTCAGTGGATCGTCCAGTGTCAGTGGGAGGCAGATGTGTGCTGATCCGGATTCCATCATCTGCTGTCTCTTGTGTCTCCATTAGCTCCTCTCTTCTGTTTTATGCTGGTGAGATTCCTAGACCAGGATTCAAATAACAGCCTTACCCAAAATATCTTATTTCCATCTGCTTGACATTTGCCCAAAGTACTGTGGGACTTGGAGGGCAATAATTACCCTCAGGCAACTCTTTCTGTCAGCACATTCTGTAAATTGTAGGTATGTGGAGAGGATGATCTTGCAATAAATGTTCATGGATTGTGGAAGATGATTAGCAGTGTGCAGGAACAGTGGGACCCTGACCATAGATCCTCACAGTTGCCATGCAAGTGGATAGGGTTGTTAAAGAGGCATATGATGTGTTGGCCTTCATTAGCCAGGGGATTGAGTTCAAGCGCCATGAGGTAATGTTGCAGCTCTATAAAACCCTGGTTAGCCACACTTGGAACATTGTGTTCAGTTCTGATCACCTCATTACAGGAAGGATGTAGAAGCTTTGGAGAGAGTGCAGAGAAGATTTAACAGGATACTGCCTGGATTAGAGAGCATATCTTATGAGGAAATGTTGAGCGAGCTAGGGCTTTTCTCTGTAGGACAAAGGAGGATCAGAGATAACTTCATAGCAGTGTATAAGATGATAAGAGACTTCACTCATCCCATCAGCGAAATATTCCCACAACCTATGGACTCGTCATCTGATAAGCTCAATATTTATTGTTTATTTATTTATTATTTTTTCTTTCTTTTTGTATTTGCACAACTTGTTATCTTTTCTACATTGTTTGTTTGTCCATCTTGCTGTGTGCGGCCTTTTATTGTGTTTCTTATACTTACTGTGAATGCCCTCAAGAAAATGAATCTCAGGGTTGTATATAGTGACATCATGTACTTTGATAATAAATTTACTTTGAACTTTGATTGATATTGACATTTTTCCCAGCTCTATTAACTTGTTTTTATTGGACTTCAAGCGAGGACTTGCCCGGTTCTTGCACGCTTTCTGTTTGTGCCGGGTTGAGCATCGAGCTAGCAACTTGGCCTCGTAAAACAGACAAACGCTAAAGCAATGGCAAGGTTGCCACCCGATGCGCCAAACAAGGTGTGGGGAGGCACAAAGGTAGACTAGAATTCATCTTCTCAGATCCATAGCCTATGGTACCAGTCCAACATATCAACCATCATGCTTCAGTACCCTGGTTACCTCTTACTTTATGTTTTATACAATTCTTTATTCTTTATAATTGTTGGATGTTGGTTTTTATCGCATTTCCTGACCAACACACCACAGTAAATTCCAAATGCATGTAAATGTATATGATGAATAATTTGTGGCTTGATCCTTGCCACCATCAGATTTCCGAATGGACAATGAGCCAACCCATGAACACCACCTCACTAATTTTGCTCTCTTCGTGCACTACGTATTTTATCTTATGTGCCTATTTCTTATTGTAATTTATAGTATTTTTATGTATTGCAAAATAGGAAATTTCATGACATAGGTCAGTGATAAACCTGAGTTTGATCTTTGGTTATGTGAGATCAAATATCTTGTGATGCAGTCTATGCTCCCAGACACTTGGCGAGCCTGATGAGGAATTTTGGACTGTAGCCGGAAGGCTCGATGCTTTCCAGGTGAGGAGGGAGGGATAAATTTTCTTTCTCAATGTTCTGTAGGACTGAATCCCCTCTAATCAGTGTGACTAATAACTACTTTCTATTGTCACTTTAAGGTCGTGACCTCATGTCGCTCTTTGATTGAAATCTCCAGCTTTCTAATGGCGCCGCTAATAAATCTCAGTGTTCAAAGGTTTGCAGTCTTCAGCAAGCAACTTTAATGACATTTGCCAAAATTTACACAGCCCGTCTTTCAAATGACCTATTCTGTTAGATAGTGATGTCATTATCTAAACGGGCAGTTTAAGGAGCGTGGCGAAGCTCAGTCAATGGATGTATTCATGTTCACTCAGAGATGGGGGAGTGACATAAAATCTGTAACAAAACTCAAAAGCTTTCTTTTCAGGATCGCCGTCCTTTGAAGATCAGACATGTTAAATTGTTAGTTGAAAATTAGTTCACCGCATAGTATAAAACCAAACCAAAAAAGCCAGAAGATCGCATGGCTGATTCTTGAATGGATCTTGGGTTAATTGCTAGGGCAACATGTTTGACCCATTCTCAGTTTTCCAAGGGCAGGGGGGGGGGGGAAGAGAGAAAAAAATCCTGCATGTATTCTGTTCAAATGTCATGCAGGGAGTCTGTCAGGAAATTCTGAATCAGATTTAATATCACTGGCACATGTCGGGAAATACGTTGTATTTTGCAGCAACAGTACATTGTTATACATGAAAAAAACAACGAATTACTGTAAGTGTGTGTGTATGTATATATATATGTAGCCTGGGGAAAAGTACACACTCAGGACAACAAACACTTTTTCGGATTTTAATTCCTTTATCTGTTTTAGATGTTTAAATGCCAGAAGAGGGTCGCAAAACAAAACGAACGAATTTACAACCAGTTCTTGCCGTTACAACTTCAGTTTAACTTTCGATCCACACCCTCGTGTACGGGCAGAATTGCGAATGCAGTATAAAAAATACCAGAACTAATACGGTACTAATACGGTGGTGGCAATCCTACTTGGATGGTGAGGAAATTTGTATAAGCCATGCTACCCAGCGTCGATTTATTCACTCGTGGAAATCGTTCCTCACCATGCCCAGCCTCGGGAGGAACTCAATTCCAACGCCCCAACAGCGTCTTCAGCAGAAAACAAAATGGTCTCCCCACTATCCCGCGCGTGCGTAATGACATCACCGTCTCCCTTTAAAGGCACAGACAACTATTCTAGCGTCACCCAGATGGATGCCTAAGTACACTTTTAACGATACTAAGTAAGGTCTGACGGTCACCCAGTTACATATAGTTAAATTAAGTAAGTAGTGCAAAAAATATACTGCGGGAGTGTTCATGGGTTCAATGTCCATTCAGAGATTGGATGGCAGAGCACTCTTCCGTCAGAATCAGAATCAGGTTTATTATCACTGATATATGTTGTGAAATTTCTTGTTTTGTATCAGCAGTCCAGTGCAATGCATAAAATATCGTATAAATTATAATATAAATAAAGTCAATTAGTAGTGCAAAAAGAGATTAAAAAAAAGTGAGGTAGTGTTCATGGGTTGATTGTCCATTCATAAATCTGCTAGCGGTGGGGAAGAAGCTGTTCCTAAAATGCTGAATGAGTGCCTTCAGTCTCCTGTACCTCCTCCTTGATGGTGGCAATGAGATGCGGGCATGTCCTGGGAGATGGGGGTGGGGGCCTTTAGTAAAGGATGCTGTTTTCCTGAGGCATCGCCTTTTGAAGGCATCCTGGGAAGCTCCTGCCTATGATGGAGCTGCAGCTGACTGACTTCACAACCTTCTGCAGCTTATTTCGAACCTATGCGGTTCCTCACCAACCCCCCTCCCCATCATTGAGCATATCTACAAGGAGCACTGCCACAAGAAAGCAGCTTCCCTTATCACACCACCAGGTTCAGGAACAGTTATTACTCTACAGCCATCAGGCTCCTGAGCTTGTGTGGGGAACTTCACTCACCTCAACATTCGACTGATTCTTCAACCTACAGACTCACTTTCAAGGACTTGACAACTCACGTTCTTAGCATTATTTTTTATTTCTTTGAATTTGCACTATTTGTCTTCTTTTGCCTATTTGTCAGTTTTTATTTATGTATATTTTGTCCTAAATTATCTGTACCTCTTGATTTTCTTGTGAATGCCTGCAAGGAAATGAATCTCAGGGTGGTATATGGTGCTATACTGTATCAGCACTTAGATAATAAATTTACTTTGAAGTTGTCAGTCCAGGTTGAAAAGGTGGTAAAGGAGGCATATATAACATTGAACAGTAGAACATTGTGTGAGACCTGTGGCCCACCATATTGTACTCATATATACTAACTTACTTCATAATCAATCTTATTTTGACTTCTGCCCCTTCCTTTCCAGTCCTAATGAAGGGTGTTGGCCTGAGACGTTGGCTGTTTATTCCCCTCCATAAATGCTGCCTGACTTGCCGAGTTCCTCTAGTATCTTGCCCACAATCAATCTAATCCTTCCCTCCTACACATTACATAAACTTTTATTTTTCTTCAACCGTTTGCCTATTTAAGAGTCTTTTAGATGCCCTGATGTATCTGCCTCTACCACCACCCCCAGCAGTGTGTTCCACACACCCACCACTTTCTCAGTAAAAATCCTCATCTTTGATTTTCTGCCTATACTTTTCACTAAATTTCTTAAAGTTATGCACCACCTTGTAAGCCATTTCTACCCTGGGAAAAAGTCCCTGGCTGTCCACTCTATCTATGCCTCTTATCATCTTGTACACCTTTATCAAGTCACCTCCCATTCTCCATTGTTCAACCTGTCCTCATACGACACGTTCTCTAATCCAGGCAGCATCCTGGTAAATTTTCTCTGCACCTTCTCTAAAGCTTCCACATAAGACTATGAGACCATAAGACATAGGAGCAGAATTAAGCCAATCGGCCCATTATTATCCCTGTCAACCCCATTCCTCTGCCTTCTTCCTGTAACCTCTTAACCAAGAACCTATCAACCTCCACTTTAAATATACCCAATGGCTTGACCTCCACAGATGACTGTGGCAATAAATTCCACAGATTCACCATCCTCTGGTGAAAAAAAATGCTCCTTATCTCTGTTCTCAACGCTCATCCTTCTGTTCTGATGCATGCTAGTTTGCAAGACAAATTGTACAATGGCAGGAGTACAGTTGAACAAGGTTGAGATTCAATCTGTCAGCTACCAAGTGCTGGCTAAATGCACTGTAAATAAAGTTGAGATTCTGTCTGTCAAATACCAAGTGCCGGCTAAATGGAATTTTAAAAAATTAAACTTGAACGTCGAAGAGTGTGAAATGTACTTAAACTTATTTATAATGAGCACCTGCCAAAGGGATTGGAGATAGATTATAGCAGTACGGACTGACACTGTGCAATCATTAACATTACAGACATCCTTTAAATCAATGTTCTCATTATGGTATAACACTGATGCGAATGCTTCATTGCATTATTTGTTTAATAGGCTGAGTGTGATGTCTGACTATTTATTTGGTACCATTGGGAACAGATGCTTACTGTAATTCAAATATTGTGAGGCTTGCAAATATAAAGGTTAAGCTGATCAAAACGTGCACCAGCTCTTCATATTATTCATTCTATTTAGAGATACCACGCGGTATAGGCCTTTACAGTCCTTTGAGCCGCACCGCCATCAATCCTGCGACCCCCTATTTAACCCCAGCCCAATCACAGGACAATTTAGAATGTCCAGTTAACCTACTAACCTTTATGTCTTTGGACTGTGCACCCTGAGGAAACCCACACGGTCACAGGGAGAACGTACGAACTCCTTACAGAGGAGGCTAGCATTGCACTCCAAACTCCAACCCCTGAACTGTAAAGTGTCACACCAACCACTACACTACCTTATTATATATGATCAGAAGAAGAAGAAGAAGAAAGCCCTTAACTCTGAGTGGAGTCGTCGGGACTCCGTCATGATGGCGTTTTTTTTGCAGGCTTTCTTATTTTTACTTTTACGAGGCCAAGTTGCTAGCTCGACACTCAACCCAGCAGGGGATGGAGTGTAAAATGTCTGTTTGGAGTTTTGGAGGAATAGATGAGTGCAGCTCAAAGCTGGAATGGTCAAGTGCATGTCAACAAAATTGGGAAATGATGGGCCAGTTAAGGAAGTTAAGATTAATGGGAAGAATAACACTGGACAATAAAGATTTTGCTTCCTGAATATTTTTGGGTGTATCTTACTGACTTTGGGCTGCCGAGCATGAAAATCATCATGAAAGTTCCTACCACGCACCATTTCTTTGTTACTTCAATTTGTAATTTAAGTCAGAATAACTGATGCCAAGATTAAGGAAGGCACTTTTGTTGATCCACAAATCAAAGAGGTCATCAATGACAGGCAATTGGAAGAACTTCTAGTGGGACTGGAGAAAATTGCATTGGAGTCATTCAAGGATGTTGTTGAAAATTTTCTTGGCAACTGCAGAGTGCCAAACTACATGCAGCTGGTTAACAACATGCTTCAAGCATACAAAATCATGAAGTGCATCATGTCATTAAAGATTTATTTTATGCATTCCCATTTAGACTTCTTCCCTGCAAATCATGTCGCTGTCAGTGAAAGGTTTCACTAGGAAATTGTGGTCATGGAGGATCGGTATCAGGGCAACTGGAATCCATCAATGCTGGCTGATTATTGTTGGACACTTGAGCGAGAAGCCTCAGACACTGAGTACGAATGAAAATCATCAACAAAACACTTTTAGCAAAGCATCAGCACCGTTATGCAATTAAACACATCAGATTCAATAAATATTAATTTCTTGTGTATCCAAATCCCTATATAATACAAGTATTCTGAAATTATATTTGAGATCAGCCTCAAGCAGTCTGTCATAAACACAGAACATTTCTGAGGAAGCAACACTTCTGAAAAAAATTGTTGTCGAATGTTATTCCAGTTCTCAGAATGCACTGTACAATTTGATGCAATTGATTTGTAGTCCAGCTAATTAGCCTCAGACTTTTATAATAATTGATTATCCATAGAACTGTAATTACAAGTTTTATAGGTGATGACTGCATGATTTTCAATATTTGATGAGATTTCTCATTCGCCTATCGCAATACTTATCTGTATTCATTGATCAGATCTGCATTCGCAATGGGCCAGTTTTGCACTGGTAGCTTTTCCTGTCTTTATTTATTGCACATATCAGCCACTCGGAAAAGGAAAACTCTGATCTCATAGCTGCAGTGCCTTGCAGATATACCCACTCATGAGAAAGGCTCCAGGAGTAAACCCCAACAAAAAATCCAGCTCTGGAACTCCTAAAGCAGTCATACGTTGAGTTCAGCGCGAACTGGCAACTCCTGAGGTGCCTCTGGTGTTGAACTGTGTCAGTCTCTACCACTCCTTTAGGTTCATCGGCTGCATGAAGAGGAGGAGCCCGCTGCTTGGGCAACAGCTTGCTCTCCATATCGTACTGCCCTGGCTAGCATATGTAGACAGCAAAGTTACCACATCCATGGTTGACCCCGAACAACAGAGGTCCTCAATCGGCCGTTTGCTGGAGACACAGCTCCTATGCTCTTAAGATTGGCTGAATTTCTATTCTGGAGAATTAATAATGTTCATTTTTATGTCTTCAGTGTATGTTTGTAAAAATATGTAAGTTTATTGTGTAGATTTAAAGCAGGAGATGACAGATTCTTGATTAGTCTGGGTGTCAAAGGTTACGAGGAGAAGGCAGGGGAATGGGATTGAGAAGGATAATCAGCCTGATGGGATAGCGGAGAGGACTCAGTGGGCTCCAGTAGTCTCATGGTATAATTGAGAAATCAGTGAGGAGCTAGAAGATAAAGAATAGTTAGGAACAGTTAAACAGTCCTGGTGAAGGATCTTGGCTGGAAATGTTGACTGTTTAGTCATTTTCATAGATACTGCCTGACCCGCTGAGTTCCTCCAGTGTGTGTTGTTCTGGGTTTCCAGCATCTGCAGAATCTCTTCTATATATCAATCAATAGCACAGCTGCCACTCGTGGTGTCCTGGGGTGGTATCCTATTATAATAATTGAGGGACTTCCACCCCCTCCCTCTCCAGTAGCAGAACAACCCTATTCTGTTGTCCTTCCTCACCAAGCCAGGCACATGGTCTTCCCAGGTGGTCTCCCATCCAAGTACGAACCACGGCCAAGCCTGCTTAACTTCCAATATCGAGCAAGATCAGGTTAGTTTGAAGCTCATTATGGGTCAGCCAGTGGCTGATTCAGACTGAAAAAGAACTTGAAATTTTTCTTGACTTTGTGATGCAGTTGCACAGTGCATCTTCAGCTGAACTGGTTAAAATAATTGGTCATTATTTTTATTTACTTTGGGAAAAATACTGTAATTTTAAAAGAAATGACAGGGCAGCAAGAAAGCAAACTTGTAATGTAGTGGCAGCACTTCTGCCTACGCTTTAGAACATAGAACATAGAACTCTACAGCACAGGCACAGGCCATTCAGCCCACAATGTTGTGCTGAACCAATTAAATTAGTCATCAAATAGCCAACTAAATTAATCCCATCTGTCTACACCATGTCCATATCCTTCCATTTTCCTCACGTCCACATGTCCATCTAAATGTCTCTTAAAATTCCCTAATGTATCTGCCTCTACCACCACCTCAAGGAGCACATTCCAGTCACCCAGCACTCTCTGTGTAAAAAGCTTGCCCCTCACATCTCCTTCAAATAAATCAATTAATGATCGTCGTGAAAAATTTTGCAGGCAGCAAGGGAAATTAGTTGGAGTAACTTAATTTCTGCCCTATCGACAAAGATAGAGTGAGAGAGAGTGTGTATGTGTGAGACAGGGAACGATTAAAAGCTGATTTATACTTCTGTGCCAAATGGACGCCGTAACCTATGCAAGTGGCCTATGCATGTCGTGAGGGTTTATATTGGTGCGTTGGTGTGTCTGCGTTGCTGTGCAATTTGCACACATCACGCATCCGCACACATCTGCCCGTGCAAGGCTTCATGGTCGTGGTAGTCTTTCTCGGGGTAAACCAGTTTAAAGCAAGCGTCTTTTTTTCGTAAAAGCGAAATGTGTCCTCCGTTATTTCGGAGGTCTGAAAAGCATTGCAGCCAGCGTTCTGTCCCTGCCCTTCAGTCGCCCAATGGCAAGCTATTGCGGCGTAGGAAGAAATGCGATGCTACCAAGTGGACCAATCACAGCTGTTGCGGTCTGCGTTGCCGCAATGCGTAGTTACATTTTGGGAGTGGTGCACGTCAGGCTACGGCGTAGAGATCTGCGTAGGGTTCGCAGCTACGCCGTACTTACAGTGTCGATTTGATGCAGAAGTATAAATCAGCCTTAAAGAGGAGCTTTGTTTGTTGCATGTATATCGAAACATCCAGTGAAATGTGTCACTTGCGTTAATGACCAACGTAGTCCGAGTAGATGCTGGGCGTAGCCCATGAGTGTCACTATGCTTCTGGCACCAGCATAACATGCCCACAACTCAGTAACCCTAACCTATTGGTCTTTGGAGAGTGGGAGGAAACCGGAGCACCCGGAGGAAACCCACACAGTCACGGGGAGAACGTACAAACTGCTTGCAGACAGCAGCCGGAATTGAACCCCAATCGTTGGTCATATCAATCCCTTTCTTTTTTGTGTTTTCTGCACATAAGCTGAAACTGCCCACCACAGCCAGAGATTCCAGTCCGGGGTCCACAGACCCCTTGGTTAATGGTAAGGCTCCATGGCATTAAGAAAGGTTGGGAACCTCTGACTACAGCAGTAGTGGGCAGTCTAACCGTACAAGTCAAACTACCCTGTTTCTAATCCTAACATTTTTATAACATTATTAATACCCCTCAACCACCAGAGGTGATAATTTCACTCAGCTTCACTCACCCCAACACTTGAACTGTTCTCTCAACCTGTAGGCTCACTTCATCATCTCACTCTCTTCATCTCTTGTTTTGGATATTTATTGCTTATTTATTATCATTATTATTTTGTTTCTTTGTGTTCATTATGAATGCATTTAAGAAAATGAATCTCAGGATTGTATATGGTAACATTAATGAATGAATTTATTAATTGAGATACAGTGCAGAATTGGCCCTTCTGGCCCTTGGAGCCCCATCACTCAGCAACCTGCCTACTTAACTCTAACCTAGTCACGGGACAGTTTACAACGACCAATTAACCTACTGAGCAGTACATCTTTGGACTGTGGGAGGGAACCAGAGCACCCGGAGGAAACACACGTGGTCACGGGGAGAACGTACAAACTCCTTACAGACATCAGCAGGAAATGAACCTGGGCTGCTGTTATTGCAGAGCATTGTGCTAACCACTATGCTACTATGCCACCCCATATATGAGCACTTTGATAATAAATTTACTTTGAACTTTGAATTTTGAACTTTAATTTTCCGCAATCAACTCACGTTTCTGTGATGGACTTCTCATGATAAAGTTTCATGTTTGTAGGTGAGATCGGTCACTGTTCCAATCACAGCTTTAAAGGTCCAGATAGTCTTCCATGTTGTTGCTGACATTCACATTGATTCAGGGTCTATAGATCAATAGTTAATCATGGCTGGATTATTTTCCTGAAACATTATGGACTGATGCTTCTAACACCCATGAAAAATCTGATGTATACCTTCAGTCTATTACACTCACCCCTGTCCTGTTTGGCAGTGTCGCTCACCCCCAGAATTGACGAAGGTTTGTCTGAATGGGTCCTGAAAGTAAAATGTTGGCACTTTCAGTCTGAGTGCTCTCACAGACCCGACAGAGGATTAAAAGGATCTGTCAATCCTGATTTCTGAATGCTGTATTATGAAGATCAACTGGGTGAGCTACGGCTCTTTCTCTTTGGAGAGAAGGAAGATGAGAGTATTGTTCACGTAGCACCATGGTCCTGAAAAACATTGTCTTGTTTTTTATTGTGTACTGTACCAGCAGTTATGGTCGAAATGACAATAAAAAGTGATGTGACTTGACTTGATGGGAGCGTACAGGATGATAAGACACGCAGAGAGCATGGACAGCCAGAGACTGATTTTCCAGTCTAAATGAGGGCAACACACACAAAATGCTGGAGGAAATCAGCAGGTTAGGCAGCAACCGTTGAAGTGAATGAACAGTCGTCATTTTGGACTGAGGTCCCTCTTTAGCATTGGAAAGGAAGGGGAAAGATGCCAGAATAAGAGGGTTAGGGGAAGGGGAAAGAGGACAAGCCAGAAAGTGAAACTAGGTGGGTGAGGGAAGGGGGACGGTGAAAAAGCTGGGAGGTGAGAGGTGGAAAAGGTAAAGGCTGGAGAAGAAAGAATCTAATAGGAGAGGAGAGTGGACCGTGAAGAAAGGGAAGGAGAAGGGGACCAACGGCAGGTGATAGGGCAAAATTTTAAGTGTTGGGAGGAAAGTATAGGGGAAATGTTGGAGGTATGTTTTTCACACTGAGAGTGATACACACATGGAACACACTGCCAGCGGGGTGGCAGAGACAGATACAGTTCCATGCATTAGTCACATGCGTCAGTACCCTGGTTACCTCAAAATTGCTTTTGATATAATTCTTCATTTTTTGTGTTGATAGTTATTATTTTGTTGCCTGTTGCTCCCTGACCAGTGCACCGCGGCAAATTCCTAATGTTTATGTATATGGTGAATGAAGCTGATCCTTGATTTTCAATAACTGACACTAAAGGGGAAGAGCAAAATAATATTCATGGAGCTTCGATACCAGACTGTGATGCAACCAGCCGGAATCCTCTCCACCATCATTTGCAGAAATATGCAAGTTTATGGAGACATATCACGTGTCTCATGCCACCTGGAAACTGCACTGCGGTGGACAGGAAGGCTTCGACACTGGGTAGTCAAAACTGCCCAGTGCATCACTGGCACCAGCCTACTTGCCAAAGTTCAAAGTAAATTTATTATCAAAGTACATATATGTCACCATATACGTCCCTGAGATTCACCAAGGAGAATCAATAACCTTTTCGCACAGTTATTTGGAGTATTCTTTTGTCTTCATGGTGTAGATTTGCCAGGATACTGACTCACCAGCAGTTGGACCTTTCAGATACAGGTGTATTTTTACTACAATCAGTTCAAACACCTTGCCTGCACACAAATGATCTCCACTTTACTAACAATGTGACTTCAAAAACCCCCAGTTGGCTGCACCAGTGATGATTTGGTGTGTCATGTTAAAAGGGGTGAATACTTATGCAATCATTTATTTTGTGTTTTATATTTGGAATTAATTTAGATCACTTTGTAGAGATCTGTTTTGGATTTGACACAAAAGAGACTTTCTCTGTTGATCAGTGACAAAAAAAACAATTAAATCCACCGTGATTCAATGCTGTAAAACAATAAAAAAATGAAAACTTCCAGCAGGGCAGGGTTTGAATACTTTTTATAGACACTGTATATATACGGAAAGGTGCTGGAAATGGGCCAGTAACATCATGAAGGATCCCACCCACCCTGCTCATGGACTGTTTGTCCCCACTCCCATCAGGGAAGAGGCTACGTAGCATCCACACCAGGACCACTAGACTGATAAACAGCTACTTTCCCCAAGCAGTAAGGCTGATCAACATCTTCACCTACTAACCCACCCCTCCACACCCCCAACCACCAGAAAAGTTAGGAAAAGGGGAAGTACAAGATCTAGGTGTTCTTGTACATCAGTCACTGATAGTAAGCATGCAAGTACAGCAGGAGGTGAAGAAAGCTAATGGCATGCTGGCCTTCATAACAAGGGGAATTGAGTATAAGAGCAAAGAGGTCCTTCTGCAGCTGTACAGGGCCCTGGTGAGACCACACCTGGAGTACTGTGTGCAGTTTTGGTCTCCAAATTTGAGGAAGGACATTCTTGCCATTGAGGGAGTGCAGCGCAGGTTCACAAGGTTAATTCCCGGGATGGCGGAACTGTCATATGTCGAAAGATTGGAGCGACTGGGCTTGTATACTCAGGAATTTACAAGGCTGAGAGGGGATCTTATTGAAACATATAAGATTATTAAGGGATTGGACACGCTGGAGGCAGGAAGCATTTTCCCGCTGATGGGTGAGTCCAGAACCAGAGGCCACAGTTTAAGAATTAGGGGTAGGTCATTTAGAACGGAGTTGAGGAAAAACCTTTTCACCCAGAGAGTGGTGGATGTATGGAATGCTCTGCCCCAGAAGGCTGTGGAGGCCAAGTCTCTGGATGCTTTCAAGAAAGAGATGGATAGAGCTCTTAAAGGTAGTGGAATCAAAGGTTATGGGGATAAGGCAGGAACTGGATACTGATTGTGGATGATCAGCCATGATCACAGTGAATGGCGGTGCTGGCTCAAAGGGCCGAATGGCCTACTCCTATACGTATTGTCTATACTTTATCACTTCCTGTCAGTCACCTTACGTACAGACACTCCCGTGCCTAGTGTCACTTTGTGGACATACAATCCATCTATGTATGTAAGCTATCTTATGTACTTACATTTATTGTGGTTTTTTATTATTATTATGTTCTTTATCTTATTGTGTGTGTTTTTTGTGCTGCACTAGATCTGATGTAACAATCATTTTGTTCTCCTTTACACTTGTGTACTGGAAATGACATGAAGCAATCTTGAATCTTCAATCACATTAAACTCCTAATGAAAGAGTGCCACTGGTGTGGAGATAGAGGCACTGGTGTGTGCACTTGGTACAAACATGTTTATTTGATGTGTCTAGAGGGAATGGGAACCAGATGAGATGATCAGGAAGTTGTGCTTTGATTGATAAATCTGTGCAGGACTGAAGGCTGGGATCAGCAATTGTGAGTTTTCTATTCTTCCAGCACAGTATGCCTTTCACCCCTGTTAGAGAGAGCTCTGATTACTGTTGTCTTCCCCTGTCTATATGTTTGTAACAGACCGGTAATTGAATTACAGCTCACTGTGCAGGCATCCTGACTGGGGATTTAATCAGAAGCAAATGGCCACAGTTTCTTACGTTGTAATGATTTACTTTTTCAGGTTGCAAAACTATAGTATGCCAACACTAATGAAAACGTTGGTATAATTTCTACTTCCCACCCTCCACTACCTATACACCTCACCTACCTAACCTGTCCACCTCACCTCTCCTACCTGTCCGCTTCACCTCCTCTACCTATAAATCTCACCTCCCCTACCTATAGACTTCACCTCCCTTATCTGTCCACCTCATCTCACCAACCTGTTCACCTCATCTCCCTTACCTATACATCTCATCTCCTGAACTTATTCACCTGACCTCACCTACCTGCCTAACTCACCTTCTCTACCTGTATACATAGAAACATAGAAACATAGAAAATAGGTGCAGGAGTAGGCCGTTCGGCCCTTCGAGCCTGCACCGCCATTCAGTACGATCATGGCTGATCATCCAACTCAGAACCCTATACCTGCCTTCCCTCCATACCCCCGATCCCTTTAGCCACAAGGGCCATATCTAACTCCCTCTTAAATATAGCCAATGAACTGGCCTCAACTGTTTCCTGTGGCAGAGAATTCCACAGATTCACCACTCTCTGTGTGAAGAAGTTTTTCCTAATCTCGGTCCTAAAAGACTTCCCCTTTATCCTCAAACTGTGACCCCTCGTTCTGGACTTCCCCAACATCAGGAACAATCTTTCTGCATCTAGCCTATCCAATCCCTTTAGAATTTTATACATTTCAATAAGATCCCCTCTCAATCTTCTAAATTCCAGAGAGTATAAGCCTAGTTGATCCAGTCTTTCATCATATGAAAGTCCTGCCATCCCAGGAATCAATCTGGTGAACCTTCTTTGTACTCCCTCTATGGCAAGAATGTTTTTCCTCAGATTAGGGGAGCAAAACTGCACACAATACTCTAGGTGTGGTCTCACCAAGGCCTTGTACAACTGCAATAGTACCTCCCTGCTCCTGTACTCGAATCCTCTTGCTATAAATGCCAGCATACCATTCGCCTTTGTCACCGCCTGCTGTACCTGCATGCCCACTTTCAATGACTGGCGTACAATGACACCCAGGTCTCGTTGCACTTCCCCTTTTCCTAATCGGCCACAATTCAGATAATAATCTGTTTTCCTGTTCTTGCCACCAAAGTGGATAACCTCACATTTATCCATATTAAATTGCATCTGCCATTTATCTGCCATATACCTCTCCTCCTGTATGTCCATCTCATCTCACTTCACCTGCCCTTCCTATACACCTCACCTCCTGTGCCTGTACACCTCACGTCCCCCATCTGTCTAGCTTACCTCCCCTACCTTTACACCTTACCTGCCCTACCAATACACCTCACCTCCTCTACCTGTACACTTCACTTCCCCTACCTGTCCACCCCACCTCACCTCCTGTGCCTGTACACCTCACTTCCCCTACCTGTACACCTCACTTCCCCTACTTGTTCACCTCACCTCCTGGGTTTGGAGTTCTGAGTTTAGTTCAGATACCACCTGTAGGGACTTTGTGGGTCCTCCCCGTGACTGCATGAGTTTCCTCGTGGTGTTCTGCTTTCTTTCCACATTCCAAATACATACCAGTCAGTAGTTTAATTGGACATTGTAAATTGCCCTGTGATCAGAGTCATAGAGAAGTACAGCACAGAAAAAGGCCCTTTGTCCCATCTAGTCAATGCAGAACCATTTAAACTGCCTACTGCCATTGACTTGCACCGGGTCTATAGCCTTCCACATTCCTACTATCCAAAACTTCTCTTAAACTTGAAATTGAGTTTGCATTCCGCACTCTGTTGACTCTCTGAGTGAAGAAGTTTCCCCTCATGTTCTCCTCAGACTACTCACATTTCAGCCTCAGAAAGAAATAATAATAATAAATAAACAAGTAGACCAATTATGTATATTTAATAGATAAAAAACATATCAAAACAGAAATACTGTATATTAAAAAAAAAGTGAGGTAGTGTCCAAAGATTCAATGTCCATTTAGGAATCAGATGGTAGAGGGGAAGAAGCTGTTCCTGAATCACTGAGTGTGTGCCTTCAGGCTTCTGTACCTCCTACCTGAGAAAAGGGCATGCCCTGGGTGCTGGAGGGCCTTAATAATGGATGCGACCTTTCTGAGACACCGCTCCCTGAAGATGTCCTGGGTACTTAGTAGGCCAGTACCCAAGATGGAGCTGAGTAAATTTACAACCCTCTGCAGCTTCTTTCAGTCCTGTGCAGTAGCCCCTCCATACCAGACAGTGATGCAGCCTGTCAGAATGCTTTCCACGGTACAGCTATAGAGGTTTTTGAGTATGTTTGTTGACATGCCAAATCTCTTCAAACTCCTAATAAAGTATAGCCACTGTCTTGCTTCCTTTCTGATTACATCGATATGTTGGGACCAGGTTAAATCCTCAGTGATCTTGACACCCAGGAATTTGAAGCTGCTCACTCTCTCCACTTCTGATCCCTCTATGAGGATTGGTATGTGTTCCTTCGTCTTACCCTTCCTGAAGTCCACAATCAGCTCTTTTGTCTTACTGATGTTGAGTGCCAGGTTGTTGCTGTGGCACCATTCCACTAGTTGGCATATCTCACTCCTGAACGCCCTCTCGTCACCACCTGAGATTCTAACAACAATGGTTATATCATCAGCAAATTTATAGATGGTATTTGAGCTATGCCTAGTCGCACAGTCATGTGTATATAGAGAGTAGAGCAGTGGGCTAAGCACACACCCCTGAGGTGCACCAGTGTTGATCGTCAGCGAGGAGGAGATGCTATCTCCAATCCACACAGGTTGTGGTCTTCCGGTTAGGAAGTTGAGGATCCAATTGCAGAGGGAGGTACAAAGGCTCAGGTTCTGCAACTTCTCAATCAGAATTGTGGGAATGATGGTATTAAATGCTGAGCTATAATCGACATAGACGTGTGTGTTGTCTAGGTGGTCTAAAGCCGTGTGGAGACCATTGAGATTGCATTTGCCATTGACCTATTGTGGTGATAGGCAAATTGCAGTGGGTCTAGTCTTTGCTGAGGCAGGAGTTCAGTCTAGTCATGACCAACCTCTCAAAGCATTTCATCATTATCGATGGGAGTGCTGGTTTTCTAGTACAAGCCTGGGTTGCCAGACTTGAATGCCACAGATCTAGCCTTCAGCAGATGACATTTCCACCTGGTTCATCCACAGCTTTTAGTTTGGGAATGTACAGTAGGTCTGTGTGGGCACACAGTCATCCACACAGGTTTTAATGAAATCAGTAGCAACTGTAGCATACTCAACTATGTTGGAAGATGAATCCCTGAATACAGTCCAGTCCACCGATTCAAAGCAGTCCTGTAGGCGCTCCTGTGCTTCCCTTGTCCAAACCTTCTTGGCCCTCACTACTGCTGCTGCAATCTTCAGTCTCTGCCTATACTAAGGGAGTAGAAATACAGCCAGGCGATCAGACTTCATACATTTTGTACACCTCTAGCAAATCTCCTTGCCTCCTACATTCTAAAGAATACAGTCCTAACCTATTCAATCTTTCCTTATAAATTTCCTTGTAAATCTTGTCTGCACTCTTCCAACATTGTTTACATCTTTTCTGTAGGCAGCTGACTAGAATTGCACACAATAATCTAAATTAGGCTTCACAAATATCTTATACAACTTCAACATAACATCCCATCTCCTGTACTCAATGCATTGATTTATGAAGGCCAATCTGCCAATAGCTTTCTTTACAACCCTATCTAACTGTGAAGCCACTTTCAACGAATTATGTACAGGTGCCTGTATTCCCAGGTCCCTTTGTTCTACCACACTTCTCAGTGCCCTCCTGTTCACTGTGTGAGACCTACTGTGATTAGTCTTACCAAAGTGCAAAACCACGCAGTTGTCTGCATTAAATTCTATCTGCCCATTTTTTCCAGCTGATGCATGTCCCACTGCAAGCCATGATTTTCTTCCTCCCTGTCCACCACACCCCAAGTCTTGGTGTCATCTGCAAATTTGCTGATCCTGATCTTTGATATGGAACCCACACAGAAAAGAAGAGGGAAGTGATGTGGAGACCAAATCTTGAGTTAGTGAAGAAAAAAGTAAGAATAGAGTGCATAAAAGTAAAAAGCAAAAATCGCATAGGTCACTAGAATCCAAAAGGACAATGAGTATAAGGGCACTTTATCTAAATGCCCGTAGTATTAGAAACAAGGTTAGTGAAATTGGGGCACAGATCAGTACCAAGGCATATGATTTAGTGGCCATTATAGAAACCTGGTTGCAAGGTGGAGATGACTGGGAATTAAATATCCAAGGGTATCAGGTAATACAGAAAGATAGGCAGGAAGGCAGAGGAGGTGGGGTAGTGCTGTTGATTAGGGATGAGATCAGGGCAATTATGAGAGATGATATAAGATCTACGGAGCAGAACGTTGAGTCCATCTGAATAGAGATTAAGAATAGTAAAGGTAAAAATATAATCACTGGTGGGTGTTGTCTATAGGCCACCTAATAAAAATATTGCAGTGGCAGAGGCGATTAACCAAGAAATATTTGAGGCTTGTAAGAACGGAACGGCAGTTGTCATGGGGAATTTTAACTTCCACATAGACTGGGTGAATCAGGTTGGTGAAGGAAGTCTTGAGGAGGACTTCATAGAATGCATCCATGATGGCTTTCCTGAGCAGCATGTTAGTGAACCTACAAGGGAAAATACTATCTTAGATTTAGTCCTGTGCAATGAGACAGGTAAGATTAACAATCTTGAAGTCAGGTTCCTCTTGGAAAGACTGATCATAGTATGATTGAATTTTGCATTCAGATGGAGGAAGAAATAGATCTAAAACTAGTGTATTATGCTTGAAGAAGGGAGACGACAGTGGGATGAGGGAGGAATTGGCTAATGTGGATTGGGAGCACAGGCTATTTGGTAGGACAGTTAAGGAACAGTGGAATACTTTCAAAGAGATTTTTCACAGAGCTCAACAGAAGTATATTCCAGTCAAAAGTAAGGACAGTAAGTGTGGGGAGAGCCAGCCTTCCAGCCTTAGGTAACTAAGGAAATAAAAGATAGTATCAAATTCAAAGCTCGTGTACAAAGTTGCAAAGAGTAGTGGGAGACTGGAGGATTGGGAAAACTTTAAAAAGCAACAGAGAACAACTAAACAAGAAATAAGGAAAGGGAAGATAGAGTATGAAAGTAAATTAGCACAAAATATAAAAACAAATAGCAAAAGTTTTTATAAATATATAAAGTGGAAGAGGGTGGCTAAAGTCAACGTATGTCCCTTGGAAGACGAGAAGGGGAAATTGATATTGGGTGATAAGGAAATGGCTGAGGCATTGAACGATTATTTTGTGTTGGTCTTCATGGTGAAGGACATGTCTAATATGCCAAAGAAGGATGTTATACACGAAATGGGAGGTAAGGACCTCGATAAAATTACTGTCACTAAAGAGAAAGTGATGAGCAAACCGGAGGACCTGAAGGTAGATAAGTCCCCTGGTCCTGATGGGATGCATCCCAGGGTGCTGAAGGAATTGGCATAGGTTATAATAGACGCGTTGGTAATCATTTATCAAAACTCTCTAGACTCTGGGCAGGTCCAGGCAGATTAGAAGACAGTAAATGTCACGCCACTTTTTAAAAAAGGATGTAGGCAAAAGATGGGAAACTATATGCCAGTTAGCTTAACATCTGTAGTCGGGAAAATGCTTGAAGCTGTCATTAACGAAGAAATAGCGAAACATTTAGAAAGGATTGGTTCCATTAGACAGATGCAGCAAGGATTCAGAAAGGACAGGACCTGTTTGACAAACTTACTGGAGTTCTTTGAGGACATAATGAGTGCAGTGGATTGAGAGGAACAGGTGGATGTCGTATACTTGGATTTCCAGAAGGCGTTTGATAAGGTGCCGCACAGGAAACTTATAAATAAGATATGGATGCATGGAGTTGGAGGAAGTGTATTGGCATGGATAGTGGATTGGTTAACTGATAGAAGACAGAGAGTTGGTATAAATGGGTGTTTCTCCGGTTGGCAGTGAGTGGGGTGCCACAGGGGTCGATGCTGGGCCCGCAGCTGTTTACCATTTACATTGATGATTTGGAAGAGGGGACTGAGTGTAGCATAGCAAAATTTGCTGATGACACTAAACGGAGTGGAAAAGCAAATTGTACAGAGGATGTGGAGAGTCTGCAGATGGATATAGATAGGTTAAGTGATTGGGCCAAGATCTGGCAGATGGAACACAATGCTGGTAAATGCGAGATTATCCACTTTGGAAGGAATAATAGAAGAGCAGATTATTATTTAAATGGTGAAAGATTGCAGCATGCTGTTGTGCAGAGGGACTTGGGAGTGCTTGTTCATGAATCGCAAGAAGTCGGCTTGCAGGTGCAACAGGTTATTAAGAGGGCAAACGGAATGTTGCCTTCGTTGCTAGGGGGATTGAATTCAAGAGCAGGGAGGTCATGCTGCAACTATACAGGGTACTGGTGAGGCCGCACCTGGAATACTGTGTGCAGTTCTGCTCTCCATACTTGAGGAAGGATATACTGGCTTTGGGGGCAGTGCAGAGGGGGTTCACCAGGTTGATTCCAGAGATGAAGGGGTTAACCTGTGAGGAGGGATTGAGTCGCCTGGGACTATACTCTCTGGAGTTCAGAAGAATGAGAGGGGATCTTATAGAAACATAAAAAAATTTGATAGGGATAGATAAGGTAGAAGTAGAAAAGTTGTTTCCATTGGTAGTTGAGACTAGAACTATAGCCTTAGGGGAGATGATTTAGGACGGAGATGAAGATAAACTGTTTTTCCCAGAGAGTAGTGAATCTGTGGAATTCTCTGCCCAGGGAAGCAGTTGAGGTTTCTTCACTAAATATATTTAAGATACAGTTAGATAGATTTTTACATAGTAAGGGAATTAAGGGTTATGGGGGAAAAGGCTGGTAGATGGAGCTGAGTTTACGGACAGATCAGCCATGATCTTATTGAATGGCAGGGCAGGCTCAGTGGGCCAGATGGCCGACTCCTGCTCCTATTTCTTATGCTCTTATGTTCTCATGGATGACAAACAACAATCGACCCAGCATTGATCCCTGCCGCACACCACCAGTCACAGGCCTCCAGTCAAAGATACTACTACCACTCTCTGGCTTCTCCCAGAAAGCCAATGTCTAATCCAATTTACTACATCATCCTGAATGCCATACAATTGAACCTTCTTGACCAGCCTCCCATGCGGAACCTTGTCAAATGGCCGACTAAGGTCCACGTAGACAACAGTCACTGTCTTGTCTTCATCTACTTTTCTGGTAACTTCCTTGAAAAAATCTATAAGATTGGTTAGATAAGATCTGCCACGCACAAAACCATGCTGACTATCCCTAATCAGTCCATGTCTATCCAGATACTTATATATCCAGTCTCTTAGATATGTAAATTATAGGGTGAGGTTAAATAGGTAGATTGCTGGGTGGTGCGGTTTGTTGGGCTAGAGGGGCCTATTGCACGCTGTATCTCTAAATAAATTAATAAAATTTGAAAAAATCTCCTGCCCTCATCTCATGCTTTCTGGTCCTGATGAAGGGTCTCAGCTCGAAACATCACCTATCCATTTTGCTCCGTAGATGCTGACTGGCACTCTTAGATCCCCCAGCATTTTGTGTGTGTTACTCTGGATTACCAGCATCTGCGGGATCTCATGTGATACACAGATCAAAGAACATGACAGCACAGTACAGGTCCTTTGGCCCATGATGTTGTGCTGAACTTTTACCCTACTCTAAGATCAATCTAATGCTTCCCTCCTACCTAACCCTCCATTTTTCTATCATCCATGTGTCTATCTAAGTGTCTGTAAATGCCACTAATGTATCTATCTCTACCACCACCCTTGGCAAGGTGTTCCACACACTTGCCACTCACACTGTAAAGTACTTACCTCTGACAACCACTCCCCTATACTTATCTCCAAACATCTTAAAATTATGCCTGTGGTATTAGCATTGCCATTGGGAATGACTTGGCTTCTGTATTCATCTGTGGCAATGAATTCCACAGATTCACCACCCTCTGGCTAAAGAAATTCTTCCTCACCTCCATTCTCAAGGGACGTCCATCTATTCTGAGCCTGTGTTCTCTGGTCCTAAAGACCCCACGATAGGAAACATCTTCTGCACGTCCACTCTATCTCAGCTTTTCAATTCTCGGTAGAGTTCCTCCAGCAGTTTATGTTTGCTACTTGAGATTTTCGTCATTTGCACTCTCCCTTGTGAGACAATAATAACTTCTCATTTCTCTCTACACCTCTGTGCTACAAAGCTCCACATGCTCACCATCACAGGAGTCCATCCACTGACAATCTGACATGCCTTCCTTAACTGAAGTGTCTTCATTCTGGAGATGTTTTAATCCCAGGTGAAATCCTCTCAGACAGTAAAGCTGTAACTGCTGTTTCTGTTTTGATTTAACTCTGAATTTCATGTTCCTTCCTTTCTTCTGCTCTGAGTAAATAGGACCATCAATTCTTCCCTTCTCTCTTGTCTGCGTCAGCTGTTGGATGCGGATACGTTACAAAACTGCAACTTCGAATTATAAAAAAGTTTCAGTGGTTACAATGAGGCTTAAAGGTAAAGAGATTAGTTTTTTTTTGCCACATGTAGATAGAAACATCCAGTGAAATGCATCGTTTGTGTCAACGACAGATGCAGTTTGAGGATTAAGCTAGGGACAGCCAGCAAGCGCCACCATACCATGCCCACAACTTATTAACTCTAACCTGTATGTATTTGAACTGTGGCAGGAAACCAGAGCACCCAGGAGGAAATCCAGCTTGTCATGGGTAGGATGTGTAAGCTCCTTACAGACCGTGGTGGGAATTGAATCTGGGTCACTGTCGCTGTAAAGTGTTGTGCTAATCATTACACTACCCATTCATCCCTCCAATAAAGATTAGGGTGAAGTTTTCAGCATGGTGTGGTCACCTCCCATGTTATAGAGGTGGAGATAGGTTGACCTAGGTATTATGTAATTCTGAGTCCAAAGATGGTCCTACATTCAGATGTGGCACCAGTGTTGAACCTGCCTCAACTTCTGACAGTTGCCAAGGACATGGACAGAGTCTGTGACTGGGGAACAAGGTTAGTGAAGGGCGTGGAAGACTTCATAATAGTCATTTGGAGGAATTTTCGATTCATCCAGTACTATGTCAGAGGGAAAAAAAAACAAAATCAGTATTAAAATCAGGTTTAATATCACTGACATAGAGTATTTTGTGTAATTTTCTGTTTTGTGGAAGTGTGCCTTACTAGTGTCAATGGGTTTATTGTTCTTCCTGAGATATGGTTGCATTGCACACTTGGCAATTATTTGAACCTGTAAAGCATTATTTGTCAACAAACTTAACACCACTGTTCCCTCTAAGAAGCGCGGGTGTGTGGCCGCACTGTTACTGAAATGCTCCCGTGCACATAGCCTTCGTTGCTGTGCAGCTGGCATTGGACACAGCTGGAAAAAGTCTATAAAATAGGAAAGATTTTCTTTGTCCTACTGTATTTCATCATTAATAAATAAAATGAAAAGTATGTGATTTTTCATTTTCAGTCTAAATACTTATAGAAAACATAGAAAATAGGTGCAGGAGTAGGCCATTCGGCCCTTCGAGCCTGCACCGCCATTTATTATGATCATGGCTGATCATCCAACTCAGAACCCCACCCCAGCCTTCTCTCCATACCCCCTGACCCCTGTAGCCACAAAGGCCATATCTAACTCCCTCTTAAACATAGCCAATGAACTGGCCTCAACAGTTTCAGTATAGTATAGTATAGTAGGCACGTTACAAAAATTTTAAATGCCGCGCAGTTTTCAGGCTGTTTAAAAATTTCCTGCTCAGAGCAACGCTCTGCGCAGCTGTACAAAATAAATGAGAGGGAACATTGCTGATTTTGTTTTCATTCATCTGTGAGACATAATTTCTGTACTGACAGACTAAAGATGTTGAATTTAAGGTCTATACTCACAAAGCACTTTATACTCATTTAATGCTTACTTATTTATTGCATATTTATTATGTATGCATAATATTCCAGCAGCCTCCATAAATAACCTAGGGAAACTAACTCTGAAACATCATCTATTATAAAATCTGACGTCACTTGTTCAATTTGATAGTCAAAAATTTAATGTGGTCTATTCAAAAATGAGTCTCCTTGTCCCATAATGAGAGTCCATATGAAACCTCAGTGACAGCAATTGGTGAAGGCGTTAACCCTGGATTTTTAAAAATTTATGTACTGTTCCTAAGCATTCGCACTCACAGAAATCTGATTTCACTCATCCCATTACCGGTCTCTGCATAAAAATTTAATCTCATCACTAGGCCTGTATTATATTCTGTTCTTCTTTGAGTATTGTGGGCAGTTTTGGGCGCCTTATCTATAAAAAGATGTGCTGGCATTGGAGAGAGTCCAGAGGATGTTCATGAGAATTATCCCAGGAATGAAAGGTTAACACATCAGGAGCGATGGCTCCAGTCCTGTTCTCGCTGGAGTTTAGAAAATGAGGTAGGATCTGATTGCAACCTATCAAATATTGAAAGGTCCCAATCAAGCAGATGTGGAAAGGATGGGTGAATATAAGGTCAGAGAATAGAGGGACATCCATTTAAAAAAGAGATGAGAAGGAATTTCTTTCACCAGAAGGTGATGAATCTGTGGAATTCATTTCCACAGGTGGCTGTGGAAGCCAGATCATTGGGTATATTTAAGGCAGAGGTACCAGATTAATGAGAGTATGAAAGGTTGTGGGAAGAAGGCAGCAGAATGGAGTTGAGAGGAATGATAAATCAACCGTGATGGAATAGCAGAGCAAAACCAATGGACCGAATGGCCTAATTCTGCCCCTATGTCTTATGATCTGTGGTCTTACAGTCTGATTGAGTCATAGCAATACCTGAATGTGCTTTGTGTGTTGCCGGTGTTAATTTGGAACCTAAATTAGCAATGATGGGATGGCAGACCTGATGTGTTGTGCTGTGGGCTGTGGGCTCACTTTTGGGGACTCTGCGGTTCATGTTTTCTGTGTTATTTTACTTCTTTATGATTGCATGACTTGTACTTCTTTCGCATGTTAGATGTTTGACAGTCTTTGCTGTGAGGGTTCTTTCTTTCCTAGCTTCTATTGTGTTTCTTTGTTTTGTGGCTGCCTGCAAAAGTATAGAGTCATAGAGTCATAGGAATGACAGCACAGAAACAGACTATTTGGACCATAGTCCTACCATCCGTGTACCTCTCCAAACTTCTCTAAAACGTTGAAGTCAAAATCGCATCCACCAGCTCATTCCACTCTCTCACCACCCTCCAAGTGAAGAAGTTTCCCCTCATGTTCCCATAAAACTTTTCACCTTTCACCCTTTACCCATGACCTCTGGTTCTAGTCCCACCCAACCTCAGTGGAAGAAGCCTGCTGGCATTTACCCTGTCTATATCCCTGCATAATTTTGTATACCTCTGTCAAATCTCCCCTCACTCTCCTACGTTACAAGGAATGAAGTCGTATCCTATTCAATCTTCCCTTACAATCCGGCAACATCCTTGTAAACTTTCTCTGTACT
Organism: Mobula hypostoma; assembly: GCF_963921235.1. Classification (NCBI taxonomy): domain Eukaryota; kingdom Metazoa; phylum Chordata; class Chondrichthyes; order Myliobatiformes; family Myliobatidae; genus Mobula; species Mobula hypostoma. The sequence continues at coordinate 8,470,894 of NC_086099.1, forward strand.
CTTACAATCTTATTTACATTTCTCCTGGAGATAGGTGACCAAAACTGCACACAATACTTCAAATTAGATTTTGATCTCTGAAGGCCAATTTTCCAAAAGCTTTCTATGGAACTGAACCTCAAGGTTGTACATGGTATACGTACTTTGATCATAAATGTTTTTTGAACTTTGAAGGGCCAAATTCTGTTTCTATATCTTATGATCTTCGCTGGTCTTACCCATAAAAGGATATCGTATCTTGCAGAAGTACCCATATGTATCTCGCTTAATAACTTAAACATGAAGTTATTTTATGTGGTTAAATGGAAATAATTGATTCTGGTGTTAGATTAGATGCGGGTCCATTTTTATTTGTCACGTGTACATTAAAATATCAAACTGAACAGTGAAATACATAGTTTGCAGCAGTGACCAACACCGGCCAGAGATGTGCTGGGGGCAGCCCATGGGTGTCATCATGCTTCCTGCGCCGACAACGCACACACACGTCTCACCAACCCTAACCCGGCGTATTCGGAATGTGGGAGGAAATCAGAGTACCCGGAGGAAACTCACACATTTGCGGGGAAATAACAGGAACTCAGCAGGTCAGGCCACATCTATTGAGAGGAATAAACAGTCGACATTTCAGGTTGAGATCTTTTTGCAGGACTCACTTTCCGTTTTAGACAAGCACCACTTAAAAGACCATAAGTTCACAAGATATAGGAACAAAGTCAATTCAATTGGCCCATTGTCTGTTCTGCCATTCTGTCATGGCTGATCCATTTTCCTCTCAGTCCCAATCTCCTTCCTTCTCCCCTTATCCCTTTATACCGAAACCCCCTTTTACTGGGTGTCACTAGAGATGTGGCTCGTTAGCCCTTTGCTAACAGCCACTGGACTCAGCAGTAAGAAAACCACCTTTCTCAGACTCTATACGTCTAGGGTTGATATGACTTGTGTCCCACCAAACTGGTGAGGTTGGGATGTTTTGCCCACCCAAACTCCGATTTGTCTGAATACCATGTAACTTACTGCTCTCATGCAATTGCCCAGCAGCAAGACCATACAATTATAAAGAAAGTATATTTATGAATATTAGCTTAACCAGTTATTAAACACAAGAAAAAAAACAAAATGGCCCATCATAATTAAACAGTTCAAATGCACACTGGTTGGAGCTTAAATCTTCCAAAAGCCGCTGTATCCAATGTACTCACAACACCAACTCCTAATCACCAACCCCTGGTAGAATTCCCCTTCTTGGACTCCATCAAATCACGCATTCTCACTGACAGCCAGTTTTCTCACGCTTCTTCTCTCTCCATCTCCTGCAAAAAAGACCTCGGCCCACCAAGGTGTCCCTAGCATTCTCTAGAACCTTCTCCCAGTTGTGCCATCCTGACTGGATGACACCACATTCACAATCATCCCTTATCTTTAACAGTAACCCAAGCATTACCAGCGTCAAGTCAAGTCACTTTTTATTGTCATTTCGACCATAACTGCTCATACAGTACACAGTAAAAACGAGACGTTTTTCAGGACCATGGTGCTACATGAACAATACAAAAACTACACTGAACTACATAAAACAACATAAAACTACAGTAGACTACAGACCTACCCAGGACTGCATAAAGTGCACAAAACAGTGCAGGCATTACAATAAATAATAAACAAGACAATAAGCACAGTAGAGGGCAGTAGGTTGGTGTCAGCCCAGGCTTTGGGTATTGAGGAGTCTGATGGCTTGGGGGAAGAAACTGTTACATAGTCTGGTCATGAGAGCCTGAATACTTCGGTGCCTTCTGCCAGATGGCAGGAGGGAGAAGAGTTTGTATGACGAGTGTGTGGGGTCCTTCATAATGCTGTTTGCTTTACGGATGCAGCGTGTGGTGTAAATGTCTGTAGTGGTGGGAAGGGAGACCCCGATGATCTTCTCAGCTGACCTCACTATGGACTTCAACCAACATAAGCGTGAAGTGGTAAACTTTGGTAGGTCAAATTTGAATATAATATTAATGGTAAGACTCTTGGCCGTGTGGAAAATCAGAGGGATCTCAGGGTCCGAGTCCATAGGACACTCAAAGCTGCTGCACATATTGACAGTGTTGTGAAGAAGGCATATGGTGTGTTGGCGTTCATCAACTGTGGGATTGCGTTCAAGAGCTGTGAGGTAATGTTACAACTATATAAAACCGTAGTTAGACCCCACTTGGAGTACTGTGCTCAGTTCTGGTCACTTTACTACAAGAAGGATGTGGATACTATAAGAGAGAGTGCAGAGGAGATTTACAAGAATGTTGCCTGGATTGGAGAGTGTACCTTATGAGAATAGGTTGAGTGTACTTGGCCTTTTCTCTTTGGAGCGACGGAGGATGAGAGGTGACCTGACAGAGGTGTATAAGATGATGAGGGGCATTGATCATGAGGATAGCCTGGGGCTTTTTCCCAGGGCTGGAATGGCTAACATGAGGGGGTATAGTTTTAAGGTACTTGGAAATAGGTACCGAGGGGACGTCAGGGGTAAGTTTTTCACACAGAGAGTGGTGGGTGTGTGGAATGCAGTGCCAGTGGTAGAAGCAGATACAATAGGGTCTTTTAAGAGCCTCTTAGATAGGTACCTGAAGCTTAGAAAAATAGAGGGCTATACACTAGGGAAAATGTAGGCAGTTTCTAGAGTAGTTTACATGGTCGGCACAATGTTGTGGGCCAAGAGGTCTTTAATGTGATGTAGATTTCTAAGTTTTATGTCCTGTGTTATAAGTTATGCCAGATCCAAACATCACTTAGTATATTTAGAAACATAGAAACATAGAAAATAGGTGCAGGAGTAGGCCATTCGGCCCTTCGAGCCTGCACCGCCATTTATTATGATCATGGCTGATCATCCAACTCAGAACCCAGCCTTCCCTCCATACCCCCTGACCCCTGTAGCCACAAGGGCCATATCTAACTTCCTTTTAAACATAGCTAATGAACTGACCTCAACAGTTTGCTGTGGCAGAGAATTCCACAGATTCACCACTCTCTGTGTGAAGAAGTTTTTCCTAACCTCGGTCCTAAAAGGCTTCCCCTCTATCCTCAAACTGTGACCCCTCGTTCTAGACCTCCCCAACATCGGGAACAATCTTCCCGCATCTAGCCTGTCCAATCCCTTTAGGATCTTATACGTTTCAATCAGATCCCCCCTCAATCTTCTAAATTCCAACGAGTACAAGCCCAGTTCATCCAGTCTTTCTTCATATGAAAGACCTGCCATCCCAGGAATCAATCTGGTGAACCTTCTTTGTACTCCCTCTATGGCAAAGATGTCTTTCCTCAGATTAGGGGACCAAAACTGCACACAATACTCCAGGTGTGGTCTCACCAAGGCCTTGTACAACTGCAGTAGTACCTCCCTGCTCCTGTACTCGAATCCTCTTGCTATAAATGCCAGCATACCGTTCGCCTTTTTCACCGCCTGCTGTACCTGCATGCCCACTTTCAATGACTGTATAATGACACCCAGGTCTCGTTGCACCTCCCCTTTTCCTAATCGGCCACCATTCAGATAATAATCTGTTTTCCTGTTTTTGCCACCAAAGTGGATAACTTCACATTTATCCACATTAAATTGCATCTGCCATGAGTTTGCCCACTCACCCAACCTATCCAAGTCACCCTGCATCCTCTTAGCATCCTCCTCACTGCTAACACTGCCACCCAGCTTCGTGTCATCCGCAAACTTGGAGATGCTGCATTTAATTCCCTCATCCAAGTCATTAATATATATTGTAAACAACTGGGGTCCCAGCACTGAGCCTTGCGGTACCCCACTAGTCACCGCCTGCCATTCTGAAAAGGTCCCGTTTATTCCCACTCTTTGCTTCCTGTCTGCTAACCAATTCTCCACCCACACCAATACCTTACCCCCAATACCGTGTGCTTTAAGTTTGCACACTAATCTCCTGTGTGGGACCTTGTCAAAAGCCTTTTGAAAATCCAAATATACCACATCCACTGGTTCTCCCCTATCCACTCTACTAGTTACATCCTCAAAAAATTCTATGAGATTCGTCAGACATGATTTTCCTTTCACAAATCCATGCTGACTTTGTCCGATCATTTCACCGCTTTCCAAATGTGCTGTTATCACATCCTTGATAACTGACTCCAGCAGTTTCCCCACCACCGACGTTAGGCTAACCGGCCTATAATTCCCCGGTTTCTCTCTCCCTCCTTTTTTAAAAAGTGGGGTTACATTAGCCACCCTCCAATCCTCAGGAACTAGTCCAGAATCTAACGAGTTTTGAAAAATTATCACTAATGCATCCACTATTTCTTGGGCCACTTCCTTAAGCACTCTGGGATGCAGACCATCTGGCCCTGGGGATTTATCTGCCTTCAATCCCTTCAATTTACCTAACACCACTTCCCTACTAACATGTATTTCGCTCAGTTCCTCCATCTCACTGGACCCTCTGTCCCTTACTATTTCTGGAAGATTATTTATGTCCTCCTTAGTGAAGACAGAACCAAAGTAATTATTCAATTGGTCTGCCATGTCCTTGCTCCCCATAATCAATTCACCTGTTTCTGTTTGCAGGGGACCTACATTTGTCTTTATCAGTCTTTTCCTTTTTACATATCTATAAAAGCTTTTATTTATTAAAACATGCAATCTGAATGTCCTGCTGTTCTACTGTCCTGCTGTCAATCAATGTGATGGGTCCTATGCTCTACATCTGCTGAGTTCTCACTGTATTCAATTAACATATATTATGCAATTTATGTAAATTTATTGGCTTATTTTGAGAGAGGGGAGGGAAGACAGTAGAGTTGGATTGTTATGCAAAGATCTCATTGTGAGCACCATTTCTCATCTGGCAAAAGCAGGAATAATGGAACTCTGGAGACAGAGGTAATATTCTTCCAGAAATGCTTTATCAAATGAGGGATCTCATTGAAACCTATCGAATATTGAAAGGCCTCGATAGTATAGATATGGAGGGGATTTTCCTATGATGAGAGAGTCTCAGACCCAAATACACAGCCTCAGAATAGAGTGATTCTCATTCAGAGTGAATGCAAGCAGGCTTTTTCCACTGAGGCAAGGGGAGAAAAAAAACAGAGGACATGGGTTAAGGGTGAGGGGGGAAAAGTTTAAAGGGAACTTCTTCACACAGAGAGTGGTGGGAGTATGGAATGAGCTGCCAGACGAGGTGGTAAATGCGGGTTCTTTTTTAACATTTAAGAATAAATTGGACAGATACATGGATGGGAGGTGTATGGAGGGATATGGTCCGTGTGCAGGTCAGTGGGACTAGGCAGAAAATGGTTCGGCACAGCCAAGAAGGGCCAAAAGGCCTGTTTCTGTGCTGTAGTTTCTATGGTTCTATGGCCACATGGTCTAATTCTGCTCCTGTAGCTTATGGTCTTAATACTCATTTGAGTTGTGAAAGATTATAGCAGTGCAATCACTCACGTTGTATGATATTGTCCAAAGAGGATATTTCCTTAATGCAGATGGCCTCTGCGTGACTTTGTTTAACACGGGGAGGCAATTGCACAGGCAGGCATCCACCACACAGTCCTTGACAGATGAGGTTCTGGGTCCAGTGGCATGAAGTGCAGGGCAACCGGGGTCCAGTCAGCTTCCCCTGCCTTCACTGCAACTGTGTCTTCTGCCACCTCCACCACTGACATCTCAGTTGGATCGCACTTTGTCCAGATCTGGGAGCTAAGCACCAGATGGCTAAACTCCAGACAGTATCGCTTACGGGAACTCAGGAATTCACAAGCCTCTCCACTCTGAGGGCCCTTGGAAAGTGTCTAAGATTATAAGAGGCATAGACAGTGCCTTTTACCCAGGCCAATAATGGCTAATATGGGGGGGGGCATCATTTTAAGATGATTGGAGAAATGTATAGAGGGTCATGTCAGAAAAAGGTTTTTCACAGAGATACAGGAAAGCTACAGAACCAAGTGCTGGAGTGTGGGATTAGTGTAGATGAATATTGGATTTGTAGTATGAAATGAGAGGGTTGATGTGCTCCATATCCACCATGAGGAGATACCTGGTGTCCCTATGCCAGTCACTTCGACAACTCCGGGATTCTCTCTCCGCCGCCGGTAATGGACCTGTAAATAAAAGGAGTTCCTCCAGATTTTGAGTGTGTAGCTCCATATCCATGACGGCTTCAACGCCACCCGTGAACCATCAGCCAACTGGGGAACAGGGATGCCAAACACTGGCAGTACTACCTGCATGTGGAAACCGTGCAGTCTCAAATCACTCTGTAATTCCAACAGAGGGGGATTAATGTTCATAACTTTCCAAGTACACACATTGGGAATTTGGACGATAATTCCCTGTTAAAGGGCAAGGCTTCACTTCCAGGATCGTTTAATATCATTTCCAGTACACAAGTGCAAAGGAGAATGAAATAATTGTTACTCCAGGTCCGATGCTGCACAAAAAAACACAATCAGGTAAGGAACACAATAATAATAAAAAACACAATAAATAAAAATACATAAGATAGCTTATATATATAGATTGATTATATGTACATAAAGTGACAGGAGACACAGGGGTGTCTGTACATAAGGTGACTGACAGGAGATGATAAAGTAGTGGTGGTCGGGGGTGTGGAGGGGTGGGTTAGTGGGTGGAGGTGTTGATCAGCCTTACTGCTTGGGGAAGGTAACTGTTTTTGAGTCTGGTGGTCCTGGTGTGGGGGGTGTTTAGCCTCCTCCCTGATGGGAGTGGGACAAACAGCCCATGAGCAGAGTGAGTGGGATCCTTCATGATCTTACCTATCCTTTTCCAGTGCCTTTCTGTGTATATGTCCTCAGTGGTGGGTAGGCTGGTGCTGGTAATGCATTGGACAGTTCTGACTACCCACTATAGAGACTTCCTATCAGCTGCAGTGCAGTTTCTGTGCTTATATTGGAACTCATATCCTAATCCTAAGTATACAAGATATTAAGAGGAATAGACAGAATGGACAGCCAGCGCCTCTTCCCCAGGGCACCACTGCTCAATACAAGAGGACATGGCTTTAAGGTAAGGGGTGGGAAGTTCAAGGGGGATATGAGAGGAAGGTTTTTTACTCAGAGAGTGGTTGGTGCGTGGAATGCACTGCCTGAGTCAGTGTTGGTGGCAGATAACTAGTGAAATTTAAGGGACTTCTAGACAGGTATATGGAGGAATTTAAGGTGGGGGCTTATATGGGAGGCAGGGTTTGAGGGTCGGCACAACATTGTGGGCAGAAGGTCCTGTACCGTGCTGTACTGTTCTATGTTCTATGTTCTATTTCTTATGTACCATCCTGGTTGGAGAGAATAGGATTTCAAAAATTCAGATAATACTTCTTGTGTCAAAGAACGGAAACTTTATATGACCATATCAAATGCTATTGAAACTTGTGATCTGTTTATGACCATCGTAAAATGAACTGTTGAATACTTTGAAAGAAAGTGCTGAAGGATATCATATGAACAGTCACAAATAAAATGCGAAATTACTAGCCTTGTGATTTTAAACAGCAATGATGGTAGATCAGTGTTTTCAGGGCGAGTTATGTCTCATATACATTGTTATTACAGCATGTTTGATGAAATACTTTGGATTATACCTGTGCAATAGGGATGTACAATAGAAATTGTCTTGCCAATTGAGGAAACGATCAGTAGTTTTATTAAATTACATTACAAACTATCCAAATAAATCAAACTCACAGAATTTCATTCTATTGAAGATCTTTCTGCACTGCTGCCACAAAAACAAAAAAATGACATATGTGAGCCTGATTCTGATATGGGTCTCTATTGTGGACAGAGAACGGAAAGGGGGCAGGGAGAGGGGAATCGTACTTGGGAAAAGGGGAAGGGAACGGGAACCATATGACTTCTCCTGGTGTCACTAGCACCACACCACATCCTGGCACCCCTTCTCTGCCACCTGACCCACACCCCTCCCGCGGCACTCTACCATCACCATTCCCAACATCCTTTCCTCCTGCCAGATTTACAAACTCGCTCTCTGTTCCATGTCGACAAATACAGCACTGTGCAAAAGTCTTAGGCACCCTAGTTATACATATATGCCTAGGATTTTTGCACGGTAGCGTATATACAGAAAGGTGCCAGAAAAACGCTAGCAATATCATGAGAAGTCCCATCTACTCTGCTCATGGACTCTTTGTCCCACTCCCATCAGAGAGGAGGCTACATAGCATCTACACCAGGAATGATAGACTCAAAAACAGTTACATTCCCCAAGCAGTAAGGCTGATCAACACCTCCACCCACTAAGTTCACCGCTACTGTGTGTAAGATGATGAGAGGCATTGATCGTGTGGATAGCCAGAGACTTTTTCCAGGGCACGTGGCCAAGTGGTTAAGGTGTTTGTCTAGTGATCTGAAGGTCACTAGTTCGAGCCTCAGCTGTGGCAGCGTGTTTGTGCCCTTGAGCAGGGCACTTAATCACACATTGCTCTAGTCTGTACGAGGAGTGGCGCCCCACACAGACTTCCAATCTGCGCCTTGTAAGGCATGAAAATGCCCGACGCAGGCCTCTCATGGTCTGAGTCGATGTTCCCCCCTCCCCCCTCCTTTTCCCAGGGCTGAAATGCCTAACACGAGGGGAAATAGTTTTAAGGTGCGTGAAAGTAGATACAAGGGGGATGTCAGAGGTAAGGTAATGGTCCACTACTTAAGAAGGGGGAAAGGAAGCAAAAAGGAAATTATAGACCTGTTAGCTTGACGTCGGTGGTTGGGAAATTGTTGGAGTCGATTGTCAAGGATGAGGTTACGGAGCACCTGGAGGCATATGACAAGATAGGCAGAACTCAGCATGGATTCCTTAAAGGAAAATCCTGCCTGACAAACCTATTACAATTTTTTGAGGAAATTACAAGTAGGCTAGACAAGGGAGATGCAGTGGATGTTGTATATTTCAATTTTCAGAAGGCCTTTGACAAGGTGCCACACGTGAGGCTGCTTAACAAGATAAGAGCCCATGGAATTACGGGAAAGTTACATACATGGATAGAGCGTTGGCTGATTGGCAGGAAACAGAGAGTGGGAATAAAAGGATCCTATTCTGGTTGGCTGCCGGTTACCAGCGGTGTTCCACAGGGATCAGTGTTGGGGCCGCTTCTTTTTACATTGTACATCAACAATTTGGATTATGGAATAGATGGCTTTGTGGCTAAGTTTGCTGACGATACGAAGATAGGAGGAGGGGCCGGTAGTGCTGAGGAAATGGAGAGTCTGCAGAGAGACTTGGATAGATTGGCAGAATGGGCAGAGAAGTGGCAAATGAAGTACAATGTTGGTAAATGTATGGTTATGCACTTTGGCAGAAAAAATAAACGGGCAGACTATTATTTAAATGGGGAAAGAATTCAAAGTTCTGAGATGCAGTGGGACTTGGGAGTCCTCGTGCAGGATACCCTTAAAGTTAACCTCCAGGTTGAGTCGGTGGTGAAGAAGGTGAATGCAATGTTGGCATTCGTTTCTAGAGGAATAGAGTATAGGAGCAGGAATGTGATGTTGAGGCTCTATAAGGCGCTGGCGAGACCTCACTTGGAGTACTGTGGGCAGTTTTGGTCTCCTTATTTAAGAAAGGATGTGCTGACGTTGGAGAGGGTACAGAGAAGATTCACTAGAATGATTCCGGGAATGAGAGGGTTAACATATGAGGAACGTTTGTCCGCTCTTGGACTGTATTCCTTGGAGTTTAGAAGAATGAGGGGAGACCTCATAGAAACATTTCGAATGTTAAAAGGCATGGACAGAGTGGATGTGGCAAAGTTGTTTCCCATGATGGGGGAGTCTAGTACGAGAGGGCATGACTTCAGGATTGAAGGGCGCCCTTTCAGAACAGAAATGGGAAAAAAATTTTTTAGTCAGAGGGTGGTGAATCTGGAATTTGTTGCCATGGGCAGCAGTGGAGGCCAAGTCATTGGGTGTATTTAAAGCAGAGATTGATAGGTATCTGAGTAGCCAGGGCATCAAAGGTTATGGTGAGAAGGCGGGGCAGTGGGACTAAATAGGATAAAATGGATCAGCTCATGATAAAATGGCGGAGCAGACTCAATGGGCCAAATGGCCTACTTCTGCTCCTTTGTCTTATGGTCTTATGGTCTTTTACATAGAAAGTGGTGGACGCATGGAATGCCTTGCAAGCGATAGTGGTAGAGGCGGATACAATAGTGTCTTTTAAGAGACTCTTAGATACATGGAGCTTAGAAAAACAGAGGGCCATGCGGTAGGGAAATTCTAGGCAGTTTCTAGTGTAGGTTACATGGTCGGTACAACATTGTGGGCTGAAGGGCCTGTAATGTGCTGCAGACTTGTATGATTCTATACTTTATTATTTCTTGTCAGTCACCTTATGTACAACTTACTGCCACTTACTGGCATAAATCAATCTATGTACTGTATATAAACTATCTTATGTGTTTATATTTGTTGTGTTTTTAAATCATTATTGTGTTCTTTATTTTATTATGCTTTTTCTGTGCTGCATTGGATCCAGAGTAACAATTATTTTGTTTTCCTTTATACTTGTGTGCAGGAAATGACATTAAATGATCTTGAATCTTTACAAGTCACTCTCTACTCTCATCCTGTTTTACATCTTTCTGAGATAGCTGTACATTTCCAGTACGAGTCTCCTGACTGTCAGTAAATGTAATCCCTTTCACCAATGGTAGCCAAGGTTCTAAACTCTTAAATTTCCTTCATAAACATTTCTTCTGATCTGCTTCCCTTTGCATCTCTCAGATGCTCCATTTTTGATCAAGCTTTTCCATCTGAGCTAACATCACCTTTATGTGGCTGTTGTCAAATTTTGTTTGATTATGCCTCTGCGAAATTCCTTGGGATTTATTGCAATGTTAAAGGAATTATATAAACTGAGGTAACGGCTGTCGTTGTTGGGGATAAAGGACAATAGTAAATACCTGGGAACGAAATATTATTTGATTTTGTTTCTTTGATGTGGCATTGACCTTCTTTGAAAATCAGAGGTTAGGAATACTACTCTGGTCTGATTTCTAGTTCAGATTCGATTATTGATCAAGGATTGATCAATGGGAGCCACAGTAGAGTAGTGATTAGCATAATTCTATTACAGCTCAGGGCATCAGTGTTCGGACTTCAATTCTGACATCATCTGTAATGAATTTGTACGTTCTCCAATGGAATGCATGGGCTTTCTTCGACAGTCCAGAAGATTTACTGCTTGGCAGGTTAATGGTTTGTTTTAAGTTGTCCCATGACAAGGCTAAGGTACTATAGGGGGTTGCTAGGTGTCGTGTCTCAGAAGGCTGGAAGGGACTGTTCTATGCTGTGTCTCAAAAAATAAACAGATCAAGGATCAACTTTATTCACCGTACACATTTACATGAACTAGGAATTTGCTGTGGTGTTGGTCAGGGTGTGACGTGCTTCAAAAATAATAAAGAATTAAATAAAAATATCAGGCAGGAATTTGGAAGCATAAATTGGAAACCGATGATCTCAGGGAAACGTATGGAAGAAATGTGGCAAATGTTCAGGAGATATTTGCGTGGGACTCTGAGTAGGTACATTCCAATGAGACATGGAAAGGATGGTAGGGTACAAGAACCGTGGTGCACAAAGGCTGTTGTAAATCTAGTCAAGAAGAAAAGAAGAGCTTACGACAGGTTCAAGATACTAGGTAATGATAGGAATCCAGAAGATTATAAAGCTAGCAGGAAGGAGCTTAGGAGAGCCGGAAGGGGCCATGAGAAGGCCTTGGCAGACAGGATTAAGGAAAATTCCAAGGCATTCTACAAGTATGTGAAGAGCAAGAGGATAAGACATAAGAGAATAAGACCAATCAAGTGTGACAGTGGAAAGATGTTTATGGAAATGGAAGAAATAGCAGAGGTAGTTAATGAATACTTTGCTTCAGTATTCACTACGGAAAAGGATCTTGCCGATTGTAGGGATGACTTGCAGCAGACTGAAAAGCTTGAGCATGTAAATATTAGGTAGAGGACGTGCTAGAGCTTTTGGAAGGCATTAAGCTGGATAAGTCACTGGGACTGGACGGGATGTACCCCACGCTACTGTGGGAAGCACGGAAGAGATTGCTGAGATTCTGGCGATGATCTTTGCATCATCAATGTGGATGGGAGAGGTTTTGGAGGACTGCAAGGTTGCAGATGTAGTTCCTTTATTCAAGAAAGGGAGTAGGGATAGCCCAGGAAATTATAGACCAGTGAGTCTTACTGCAGAGGTTGACAAGTTGATAGAGAAGATCCTGAGAGGCAGGATTTATGAACATTTGGAGAGGCATAATATGATTAGGAATAGTCAGCATGGTTTTGTGAAAGGCAGGTTGTGCCTTACTAGCCTGATTGAATTTTTTGAGGATGTGACTAAACACATTGATGAAGGAAGAGTAGTAGATGTAGTGTATATGGATTTTAGCAAGGCATTTGATAAGGTACTCCATGCAAGGCTTAATCAGAAAGTAAGGAGGCTTGGGATCCGAGGGGACATTGCTTTGTGGATCCAGAAATGGCTTGCCAACAGAAGGCAAAGAGTGGTTGTAGATGGGTCATATTCTGCATGGAGGCCAGTGACCAGTGGTGTGCCTCAGGGATCTGTTCTGGAACCCCTACTCTTCGTGATTTTTATAAATGACTTGGATGAGGAAGTGGAGGGATGGGTTAGTAAGTTTTCTGATGACACAAAGGTTGGAAGTGTTGTGGATAGTGTGGAGGGCAGTCAGAGGTTACAACGGGACATTGATAGGATGCAAAACTGGGCTGAGAAGTGGCAGATGGAGTTCAATCCAGATAAGTGTGAAGTGGTTCATTTTGGTAGGTCAAATATGATGGCAGAATATAGCATTAATAGTAGGACTCTTGGCAGTGTGGAGGATCAGAGGGATCTTGGAGTCTGAGTTCTTAGGACACTCAAAGCTGTTGCGCAGGTTGATTCTGTGGTTAAGAAGGCATATGGTGTATTAGCCTTCATCAATCATAGAATTTGAATTTAGGAGCTGAGAGGTAATGTTGCAGCTATATAGGACCCTGGTCAGACCCCACTTGGAGTACTGTGCTTAATTCTAGTCGCAGGAAGGATGTGGAAACCATAGAAAGGGTGCAAAGGAGATTTACAAGGATGTTGCCTGGATTGGGCAGCATGCCCTGTGAGAATAGGTTGAGTGAACTCGGCCTTTTCTCCTTGGAGCGACAGAGGATGAGAGGTGACCTGATAGAAGTGTACAAGATAATGAGAGGCATTGATCATGTGGACAGTCAGAGGCCTTTCCCCAGAGCTGAAATGGCTAGCATGAAAGGGCACAGTTTTAAGGTGCTTGGAAGTAGGTACAGAGGAGATGTCAGGGGTAAGTTTATTTGCAGAGAGTGGTGAATGTGTGGAATGGGCTGCCCGCGGTGGTGGTGGAGGCGGAAACGATCGGGTCTTTTAAGAGACTTCTGGATGGGTACATGGAGCTTAGAAAAATGTAGGGCGATGGGTAAAGCCTCGGTAGTTCTGAGATAAGGACATGTTTGGCACAGCTTTGTGGGCCGAAGGGCCTGTATTATGCTGTAGGTTTTCTATGTTTCTATGTAAAATAGTTATAGATTAAGGTATGGATAAGGAATGCAATGGAGTAAAATACTTAAGTACTAGCATGTATTGACACCTTAAACTGCTTTATAAACGATTTTAAAGTGTGTACAGTGCAGTGACTGAGATAATAGATAGAAGGGGGGGGGGGAGCTAACTGGAATGATTGACTGGATTAACTACAGGAGAAATTAAGATGGTGTGAAGTTTTTGTTTTAGTAAGCCTAGAGCGTTTTCCAGAAGGGAGCTTTTCGAAAAGGCAGTTTGCAGAATGGGCAGTGATTTTTCCTGCCCATTTCTTTGTCCTGGACATACGAGTTCTGGAGTGATAGTAGACTGCAGTCAATGACCTTTTCTACTGACCTGTCAGTTCGCTATAGCTTTCATATTGTAATTTGTATATTTCAGTATGTCACTTATTGGCGACTTTATTAGTTACTCCTGTACATCTGCTTGTTAATGCAAATATCTAATTAGCAGAACACCAAGAACATACACTCACTGGCCACTTTATTAGATACAGGAGGAATCTAATAAAGTGGAAAATGAAGGTATAAGTGGTATTGCATTTCTTATCATGATTTATTGAAAAGTTTGAGTTCCCCAAATTTGTCTTCCAAAATTTTTGTTGTGTAAGCTAATCCTAGAAATGGAATAATTAATTGGAATGACATCTGGATTGGTCCTTCACTGATTATCCCTAATGTCATTTTGGTTCAGTGTGTTATCACTCAGTCAGACATAGATCCAGATGTTCCCCACAAACTTATCTTATGTTTTCCTTCCAGCTCGTGAGGAAGCCTACTGATAATATACTGTATATCTTTAGTATTGCCTAACATGGACAAAAGTATTTAACTGTAGTTATTCCCAGTCTGTTCCCCTCACCATTAATCCATGCTCGTTTCTTACTTCTGGCATCAGGAAGGAGGTTTAGGAGCCTTAAGTCCCACACCACCAGATTCAGGAACAGTTATTATCCCTCAACCATCAGGCTTCTGAACAGGCACCATTAATTTCATTTAATATAACACTGATCTGATTTCACAAACTATAAGCTCACTTTCAAAATCCCTATAACTCTTGTTCTTAATATTATTTACTTATTTTTAATTTGCACAATTTGTCTTCTTTTGCACACTGGTTGTTTTATACTTTATTTATGGTTTTTCATAAATTCGATTGTATTTCTTTATTTTCTGTAAACGCCAACAAGGAAGTGAATCTCAAGCTAGGACATGGTAACATACATACTTTGATCCTCAAGACTGGATCCCATGCTTCAAAAAATTTTTTTAAAGATTAGTTTTATTTGGCGTAAGTACATCGAAACATACAGTGAAATGTCTCATCTTGTGATAAGGAGCATTGGAAAGGGTACAGAGGAGATTTACCAGGATGCTGCCTGGTTTAGACAGTATGCATTATGATCAGAGATTAAGGGAGCTGGGGCTTTACTCTTTGGAGAGAAGGAGGATGAGAGGAGACATGATAGAGGTGTACAAGATAATAAGAGGAATAGATAGAGTGGATAGCCAGCGCCTCTTCCCCAGGGCACCACTGCTCAATACAAGAGGACATGGCTTTAAGGTAAGGGGTGGGAAGTTCAAGGGGGATATTAGAGGAAGGTTTTTCACTCAGAGAGTGGTTGGTGGGTGGAACGCACTGCCCGAGTCAGTGGTGGAGGCAGATACACCAGTGAAGTTTAAGAGACTACTAGACAGGTATATGGAGGAAATTAAGGTGGGGGCTTATATGGGAGACAAGGTTTGAGGGTCGGCACAACATTGTGGGCCGAAGAGCCTGTACTGTGCTGTACTGTTCTATGTCTATGTCTATGTGTCAATGACCAAGACTGTCCAAGGATGTGCTGGGGGCAGCTCGCGAGTGTCACCATAGCATGCTCACAACCTACTAACCGTCACTCACGCATCTTTGGACTGTGGGAGGAAACCGGAGGACCCCGAGGAAACCCATGCACTCACAGGGAGATTGTACAAGCTCCTTAAAAACAGTGGCATGAATTCAACCCAGATTACTAGCACTGTAAAGCACTGCGCTAACCACTACATTATTATGCTGTCCACATACTGTGCGTAGTTAGCTTGTGCTATATATCAAAGATTTAGGTCAAGATATAGCAGTCTTTAAGTCAGAAGTTTACAGGTGATGCATAAATTGGCTTTGTACTTGATAGACATGGAAAAAGCATTAGATACACTGCAGGATTTCAAAGATAGTTTGGCTAGTTGAAAGAGAAAAAGAGGAATATAATCCAGAGATGTGCGAAGTAATCAAACCACCAACAAAAGAAAATTCGCAGATGCTGGAAATCCGAGCAACACACACAAAATGCTGGAGGAACTCAGCAATCCAGATGTGTGTGGATGTGTGAAGTAATACATTTTGGGAGGCGCAACAAAGCAAAGGAAAATCTACAGTGAAAGTCAAGTTTATTGTTTTCTGCATAAGTTCATGTGTGCGCAGGAAGATCGAAACACTTGCAGCAGCATCACAGAGACGTAGCATCAGATAATCAGCATTTACAAGATAAATATACTTGGGAATAGGCATTATTCAAGAAAGGAAGATTCGCTTTATTTGTCACGTTATACATCAAAACAAACAGTGAAAAACATCATTTTGCGACAACAACCAGCACAGTCCAAGGATGTGCTGGGGGCATCCACAAGTGTCGCCATGTTTCCAGCACCAACATAGCGTGCCCACTAATCCTAAGCCACACATCTTTAGAAAGTGGGAGGAAACTGGAGCTCCTGGAGGGAACACATGTGATCACGGCAGAGAAATATAAACTCTTTACATGAGTTAGACCTTGATTGGTGATGAGTGATTGCTGGCACTGGAAAGTGTTTGCACTAACCACTAATTTACCATGCCAATGACAAATGCATAAGTCAGCAGTATAAATTAGACAAGACAGAACCCAGAAAGTAAAGACTTTCTCCCCATGAGAAGGTCCTCCAGCTATTTAAGCTTCTTCCCATGCCACAAAGAAGTTTTGCTGGATTAAGTAGCTGCTGGAAACTACCCATTACCACAGATACATTGCAAAATATCACAAGAGGCAATTGGTGAGGGAGAACAAGCTGGTAGGGTTACAGAGGAATAGGGAAAGAATGATGTGTTTTTATGTAGTATGGATTAGATTCAGATTCAGTTTCAGATTTCGACTCATCTATCACATGTACATGTTAACATACAATGAAATGCATTAATTGTCTTAAAAACCACCACCCTCAAGAATGTGCTGGGGGCAGCCACAAATGTCACCGTACATTCTGGTGCCAATATACTATGCTCACCGTGTTCAGCAGAACAACAGAGAACAGAATAAAACAGAACATAACTAGAAACAAATCCACAAGAGCAAATCAAGCTCTGATCCGCTCTTGCATGTGCACACACTGAATAGTCTCCCTCTGTAAGATTTATCCCAACTTTGTTAGGCAAGGCTCTCAAAAAGTCTCTGAGACTCTGTTTTGTTGCTTAAATGGAAAGATGCTGCTCCGCCTACCCATGCCCATTGGTTGATTGATATTATGTCATGTTTAAATCTAGAGAAGACCAGATGTTCTATTTCTATACCTAGACAAGATTTTTTTTCACATTATAGGGACCTTTTTGGAACTACTTTCACAATTTTCAATTTGGGCAGCAATGATGAAGGCTATTATGTGTTTGAATTTATGACTATATGTCAGAAATTTTTTTTTCTTTTAACCGAACAGCTTTATTTTCTGTGTATTTCTTCCCTCTCTCATTTTTCTATATTGTTATGGGGTTTTGGTTTTGCTTTAGATTAGAATAAAATATACCTTTTCAATTATATGGTTAATTTACAATACATAGTTATGGGGAAATTCAATCTTGTTTCTGTTTCCATAATACCATAATGTATTTTGTATTCGTCTATGCAAATAACTGATAAAAATATTGAAAAGAAAGAAAAAGTCTCTGTGTCATCTGATGTGCTCAGACTTCAAAGCTGAAAGTAAATTCATTATCAAAGTACACATGTATTACTATATACCACACTAAGATTCATTTTCTTGCAGGAATTTAAAGGAAAATAAAGAGATAAAATAGAATTTATGTAACTGAACAAGGGCTGACAATCAACCAATGAGCAAAAGAAGTCAAATTGTGCAAATAATAATAAAAGAAGTTATTTAATAGTACTAAGAATATTATACTTGTGAATGTCATTTTAATGGTTAAACAGCTGTTACGATTAACTGCTTAAATGTTCTGTTCCTGTACTGTACTTTTCTATTTTCTAAGAGTTGGTTACAGATTCTTCCTCTGTTTTCATTTGCCAGTGTGTCTTTTCCGTAGGAATATTTGAAGCAGCTCACATGGATTTGTCAGAGCCCTACGAATAATCCACACAAAGCTGGCACAACACTTTGAGGCAGGCTAATTGGTTGAGTGAATGGAGATTTTACACAGCAATGGAGCAGGTCACAAGAAAGAAGATTGAGGCCAGAACACAGCAGTGATTTCAGAAACAGTCTGCTGTAGTAAGAAGCGATGAAAGGAGAAAATGATGGAACACGCTTCAGGTTAGGCGGTATCTGTGGAGGGAAAAACAGAGTTAATCTTTTAGGTCAATGATTTACTGTGAGAACTGTGAGGCTGTTGGGTATTTTGTATTTAAAATATCCAATACCTGCAGTTTTTATACTTATAGTTACTTTTCCAAGGTACGTCTGACTCTAATTATGTGGTGGATAGTGGGGAATAAGATTAGAGGTAATGGATAATTTTGAGAACTAGCGCAATTTGAAAAACAAGCACTTTTTAAGTTGCAGAGTAAGTCAAAGAGTCATAGAACACCTCAGCACAGAAACAAGCCCTTCAGCCCATCTAGTCCATGTTGAAATGTTAATCTGCCTGTTCCCATTGACCTGCACCCAGACCATACCCCTCCCATCCATATACCCATCCAAATTTCTCTTAAATGTTGAAATCAAAATCACATCCACTGCTTGTGGCTCCACACTTTCACCATCCTTTGAGTGAAGAACTTTCCCCTCATGTTTCCCTTAAATACGTCACTTCTCACGCTTAACCCAAGGCCTCAGTTCTAATCTCACCCAACCTCAGTGGAAAAAACCTGCTTGTATTTATCCTATCCCCCTCAATTTTGTTTACCTCTACCAAATCGCCCCTCAATCTTGTACGCTTTAGGGAATAAAGTTGGAACCTGTTCAGTCTCTTTATACAACTCAGGTTCTCCAGTCCCGGCAGCAACCTTGCAAATTTTCCTTATACTCTTTCAAT
Source organism: Mobula hypostoma (assembly GCF_963921235.1). Classification (NCBI taxonomy): domain Eukaryota; kingdom Metazoa; phylum Chordata; class Chondrichthyes; order Myliobatiformes; family Myliobatidae; genus Mobula; species Mobula hypostoma. The sequence continues at coordinate 8,489,794 of NC_086099.1, forward strand.
CTTATTGACACCATCCTTGAAGGGGGATGACCAAAACAGGACATGATGCTCTGAATTAGGCCTTGCCAACGTCTTATAAAACTTCAACGTAATGTCCCGTCTCCTGTACTCAGTACTTTGATCTATGATGTCCAATGTGCCCCAGGGAGAGAAGTGCTAGCCTGAGAACGTGGTGACTGAAACAGGAGGTGCTTGAAAGCTACACAGTTTTGATCAAGAGTTTGTAGACCTGAAATGTTGATGCTGTTTCCTTCTCCACAAGCACCGCCTGACTTGTTGAGTGTTACAGCAGTTTCTATTTTTTTTTGGATTTCAAGAAAATGCTGTTTTTTTTCAGTTAAAATAAGAAAGATTAGATCAAAGAAGCTTCTTTATCAGATTTTAACAGTTGAACAGTTGATGATGGTAAATTAGGCAATTATTAGCAGTACTGGGGTATACACTCACTGGCCATTTTATTAGGGACAGGAGTGTACCTAATAAAGTGTCCTCTGAGTATATGTCCGTGGTCCTTCTACTGCTGTTCTCGACTGCACACCACTGTTGCAGTGTGTGGTTATTTGAGTTACTGTCACCTTCCTGTCAGCTTGAACCAGTCTGGCCATTCTCCTCTGAACTCTCTCATCAACAAGGCATTTCTGCCCACAGAACTGCTGCTCACTGAGTTCCCCCAGCACTTTGTGTCTGTTGCTGCTCACAGGGTTTTCTTTGGTTTCTTGCACCATTCTCTGTGACTCAAGAAACTGTTATGCATGAAAATTCCAGGAGATGAGCAGATTCTGAGATGCTCAAACATCCCCATCTGGCACCAACAAGCACTCCATGGCCAAAGTCACTTAGATCACATTTCTTCCCCATTCTGATATTTGGTCTGAACAACAGAACTCCTTGACCTTTTCTTCATGTTTTTATGCATTGAGTTGCTGCCATATGATTGGCTAATTAGATGTTTGTAATAGCGAGCAGGTGTACCTATTGAAGTGGCCACTGTGTGTATAATGCTGGTGAACAGGAAGGTCTCAATACCTCTTGAAAGGAGAAGTGTACTGCTATCTAATAGATACAAAAATATTGTTTGCTACTAATCATTTGGTATAGTTTTATATGTACCACAAAAAACATCCTATCTGGATGCATAAGGACTTGGTGGGACAACTGCTCTGCAGGCGACCACAAGAAACTGCAGAGAGATGTGGACACAGCTTGGCACAGCATAGAATCCAGCATCCTCTCCGTGGACTCTGTCTATATTTGTCTCTGCCTCAGCGAAGCAGCCAGCATAATCAAAGACCACACCTGCCCCAGACATTCTCTCTTCTCCCCTTTCCCATAAGGACAGAAAATATAAAAGCATGTTACACCAGGTCAAGGACAGGTTCCATCCTCGTGTTCTAGGACCTCTTGTATAATTAGACTCTTGATCGCATAACCTGCCTCGTTATGGTCTTGCACTTCGCTGCCAGCCTGCACTACACCTTCTCTGTGGCTCTTACACTTTACTCTGCATTCGAAGGTTCAAAGGTCCAGAAAAATGTAGACAATATACATCCTGAAATGCTTTTTCTTCGCAAACATCCATGAAAACAAAGAAGTGCCCCAAAGAATGAACGACAGATAAACGTAAGAACCCCAAAGTCCCCCCCCAGCTCCCCTCCCTCCCGCGCGTAAGCAGCAGCGAGCAACAATCCCCCCACCCCCCCAGCAAAAAAAAAGCAAATATCGGCACCGCCACCAACCACTCAAGTGTGAGCAAAGCAACAGCAAGGACACAGACTTGCAGTTATCCCAAAGACTTCGCGTTACACCTAGCATTCGACATACCACAGGTTCTCTCTCTCCCTAATAAGGGAGAAGGAGGTGTCTCCATTTTCTCCTCAGCGAGCAGGGAGACATAACAAACAACACACTGGTTTACGATGTTAAAAGTCCATTACGTCGCTTTTCTCGAGCTCTGTGCCTGAAGATCTCAAAGATCCCGGGTCAGAGATCCCGACTCCCCCGACGACACACGGGTTTCCTACCGTGACACCGACCCTCGATTCGCCTGTCTCCAGAGCCCCGAGATCTTAGGCTTCCGAATTCAAACCAGACTCTCAGGCCGAACCCTTAGCGTGCTGAATTACAGCCAGTCCTGAAACCCCAAGAACGGGTCCCATTCCCACAAAGAACTGAAGTCAGTGTGTAACTCCAGGTCAGGGTCTTCAAAAGAACCCTGAAAGGGAAAAATAGAGATATTAAAGATGGAAATAGAGCTGTTTCTGAGGATGCAAGCAAAGGAGTTGCCATTTAGCGCCATCTTAACTTTGCTCTGTTATTGTTTTACCTTGCTCTGCCTCAATGCATTGTGCAATGCATAGGGTTCTGAGTTGGATGATCAGCCATGATCATACTGAATGGCGGTGCAGACTCGAAGGGCCAAATGGCCTACTCCTGCACCTATTTTCAATGTTTCTATGTAATGATTTGATCTGTGTGGACAGACATAATCAGGTTTACTATCTTTGAAATAGGTTGTAAAATTCATCGTTTTGCGACAGCTGTATTAAGCAATACAATAAAAAGTTTCTGAAAGTTACAATAACAGTTAGAGATACAAAACTTTAAAGTAATTCAAAGGAAGACACAGGAATCTGAAGTGTGTATTTAACTTTGTTTACTTTAAACGAGGTGCACATGTAACACATGGTAGTGTTATGACGTATACAAATCCCATATTTTTACATTTAACCCAGAAATAATTATTTAAAGGAAAAAGAATGCTTAATCAAAAATATATACACAAGATTACTCTAGTATTAAATACACATCAGTGGACTGTTAAGAAATCTGATGACAGAGGGAAGAACCTGTTCCTAAAACATTGAGTGTGTGTCTTCAAACTTCCGTACCTCCTTCCTGACGGTAGTAACGTGAAGATGGCACATCCTGGATGGTGAAGGTCCTTAACAACGAATGCTGCCTAATTGAGGCTTTGCCTTTTGAAGATGTTCTTGATGGTGGAAAGAAGCTTTTTCACTGTATTTAGGTGCCTGTGACAATAATAAATCAAAACCAATATAAAGGAGAACATCAATTATCATTGATTGCACAATCAACACTTCTACATTGCCTGACCACGATATTTTAATATTGAGGCTGTTAGTCAGATCTATTAGTACCAGAATCAGAATCACATTTTTCAGGATCTCAAGAGGATAGTCAAAACTGCTGTTGGGATCACCGGGGTGTCCCTCCCCTCTATTTGTGACAATTACTGGGAGTGTTACATATGAAAGGTCCAAAGCAATTTTGAGGAATACTACCACCCATCCCACAATCTTTTTGACTCACTACCACCAGGAAAGAGGTACAGGAACATCAGGACTAGGACTGCCAGACGGGGTAAGAGCTTCTTCCCTCAGGATGTGAGACTAATGAATACCCTGCCACCACCGAGGCCTTGTCACTAGGAGAGCAAGCAGTTTACTGTTTACTGTGCGGTGCACTTCATATGCATTTTGCATGATATTAACTTACTTGTGGTAATATTTTGATTTATGTGCTGTGTGTGATTTATGTATTGTAGGTGCACCATGGTCCAGAAAAACATTGTTTCATTTGGCTGTATAAATGTAGTCAGATGACATGAAACTTGAATTTGAACTTGATTTTCACTGACATATATCGTGAAATTTATTTTTTTGCAGTAGCTGTAAAACAAATACATAAAAATACATTTTAAAATTACAACAGGTTGAATACCCCTTATCCAAAATTCGAAAATCCAAAACCCTCTGAAATTCTAAAGTTCTTGAGTGCTAACATGACATCACAAACGGAAAATTCCATTAGTTGCTGGGAAGGTTCCCAGAAGATGCACAGGACTCTGTTCACCACAGACCTTTCTGAGAAATGACTTCACATGTACTGAACAGCATTAAATGAAAAATAGAAAAACACTACATAAAGTGATAAGTGGAGATCTAGAGTCTGTATTGAAAGAGTGGATTCGTCAGCACCAGAGTGAACATATGCAACTTAAACAGTATAATGATCATGAAACAAGTAAAGATCTATCACAACAAACTGAAAATTGAATGATAGTTGTGAATATTCAGCAGGCTGGTTGCAGAAATTTAAGAAAAGACCCAGCATTAAATTTTTCAAGATTTGTGGTGATAAAGCATCGACAGATCATGAAACAGCAGAGAAATTATTTGATGAGTGTGCTAAGATTGTTGCTGATGGAAGTTTAGCACACTGAAGAGAATAAATCAGGTTTATTATCACCGGCATGTGTCGTGAAATTTGTTAACTTGGCAGCAGCAGTTCAATGCAATACATAATATAGAAGAAGAAGAAGAAAAAATAAATAAGTAAATCAATTACAGTATACTTATATTGAACAGATTTAAAATTGTGCGAAAAACAGAAATAATATATATCAAAAAAGTGAGGTAGTGTTCATGGGTTCAATGTCCATTTAGGAATCGGATGGCAGAGGGGAAGAAGCTGTTCCTGAATCGCTGAGTGCGTGCCTTCAGGCTTCTGTACCTCCTACCTTATGGTAACAGTGAGAAAAGGTCATGCCCTGGGTGCTGGAGGTCCTTAATAACGGATGCTGCCTTTCTGAGACACCGCTCCCTGAAGATGTCCTGGGTACTTTGTAGGCTAGGACCCAACATAGAGCTGACTAGATTTACAACCCTCTGCAGCTTCTTTCGGTCCTGTGCAGTAACCCCTCCACACCAGACAGTGATGCAGCCTGTCAGAATGCTCTCCACGGTACAACTATAGAAGTTTTTGAGTGTATTTGTTGCCACATCAAATCTCTTCAAACTCCTAATGAAGTACACAGGTATAATGAACGAGTGTAAGACATAAACTGCTTACCGGTAGCACACAAATTCAGAATCGGAAATGATCGTGATCCCAGGCTATCTCATTATATATTCCAAAATATGAAAACATCCAAAATCCAAAACGCTTCCAGCCCCAAGCATTTTGGATAAGGGATTCTCAAAATGTATAAGTTACAATTAGAAATGTAAGGAATAAATAAGTGTTACAAGTAGTCACACACCAAATGCTGGAGGAACTCAGCAGGCCAGGCAGCATTTAGGAAAAGAGTACAGTCAAAACTTCGGGCTGAAAACCTTTGGTAGGACTGGAGAAAAATTGCTGAGGAGTAGATTTAAAAGGTGGGTGTAGGGGGAATAGGTGAAATACAAGGTGATAGGTGAAATCTGAAAGGGGAGGGATGAGGTAAAGAGCTGGGAGGTAAATTGGTGAAAGAGACAGAAGGCCATGGAAGAAAGAAAAGGGGGAAGGAGCACCAGAGGGAGATGATGAATGGGCAAGGAGATAAGGTGAGAGAGGGAAAAGGGGAAGGGAAATTGTGAAAGGGGGGAAGGGTGGTGGGGGGCATTACTGGAAGTTTGAGAAATTGCTGTTCATTCCATCAGGTTGAAGGCTGACCAAATGGAATAAAAGGTGTTGTTCTTCTAACTGAAGTGTGGCCACATCACATCTGTGAAGGAGGTTCATGGATGGACATATCGGAATGAGAATGGGAGGTGCAATTAAAATGGGAGATTCTGCATTTACCGGTAGATGGAGCACAGACGCTTGGTGAGGCGGTCTCCTAATCTATATCAGCCCTCACTGATATACAGGAGGCCACACTGGGAGCACTGAACACGGTATATGACCCTAAGAGACTCACAGGTGAAGTGTCACCTCACCTGGAAGGATTGTTCGGGGCCCTAAATGGTAGTGAGGGAGGAGGTGTAGGGGCCGGTGTAGCACTTGTTCTGCTTGAAAGGATAAGTGCCAGGAGGGAGATAACTAGGGAGGAATGAATGGACAAGGAAGTCGCATAGGAAGCAATCCCTGTGGGAAAGCAGAAAGTTGGGGGGTGGGGTGCGGCAGGAAGAAATGCTTGGTGGTGGAATCCCGTTGGAGATGGTGGAGGTTTCGGAGAATTATGTACTGGACGCAGAGGCTGGTGGGCTGCCTAGCCTGCTGAGTTCCTCCGGCATTGTCTGTGTGTTGCCATGATTTCCAGCATCTGTAGATTTTCTCTTGTTTGTTACAAGTAGTCCTTTCCTTTATTCCAACCCTCCCAGTATGATAATCTCATAAAATCAAAGTTTGGCTTCATGCAAGTTGTTAGCACTGTGATTTATACTGATAAATATCTTGCTTATTTCAATCTTGGCACACAAGAGTAAATATTGGAATTCAAGGCAGCCTGCTCAGAGTCTCAGTCGATGAGAGAGTGGTTTGCAGATAAATCATTAAGCAGTATAAAGTTTCCACGGTGACCTGTACTGCTGACTACAGTGGCTTCATTCCAGTTCCATCAGTTTCTCAATTTAAGAACCAGAAGATTGTATAACGAGGTTCTTACAAACTCTGCCAGAGGTGACTATTAAATCTGTAACACTGATTCAAACAATATGATAGAGGATCAATATGACTTGGGATCATAGAGTCATAGAGAGCGACAGCACAAAAACATGCACTTTGGCCTATCTAGTCCATGCTGGACTGTTATTGCCCATTTTCCTATCGATCCACACCTGGTCCATAAGCCCCCCATACTCCTTACATCCACGTACTTATCCAAATTATTCTAAAATATTGTAATCAAACCACTTCTGCTGGCAGCTCGTTCCACACTCTCACCACAGAGGTAAAATTCAAAAGGGCAAAGAATGCAGGTCTGAAGGTGTTGCATTTAAGTGGACGAAGAACTTGGAATAAGGTGGATGAACTCGTGGTGTAATTAGAGATTGGTCATTATGACGTTTACTGAGTTGTGGCTGAAAGAAGGCAATAGTTGGGAGCTTAACATCAAAGGATATACCTTGTATCGAAAGGACAGACAGGAAAGCATAGGCAGTAGTGTGGCTCTGTTGGTAAGAGATGGAATTACATCTTTAGAAGGAGGTGACATAGGGTCAGAGAATGTCAAACTTTGTGGGTAGAGTTAAGAAACTGCAAGGGTTAAGAAAACTATTATGGGAATCATATATAGGCCTCCAAATACTATCCAAAATGTGGGGTTGAGGTTGCGAAGGGAGCTGGAAAGTGCATGTAATAAGGGTAATGACACAATTGTAATGGGGGACTTCGATATGCAAGGGGATTTGTTGAATGCCTATAAGATGTCTTTTTAGAGCAGCTTGTGCTTGAGCCTTCTAGAGGAAAGGTTATCTCTGATTGGGTGTTGTTTTGTTAAAACCTAGATTTTATCGGTCACCTTAACATAAAGGAACCCTTAGGAGGCAGTGATCATAATATGATTGAATTCATACTGCAATTTGAGAGGGAGAAGCATAAGTTTCATGTATCAGTATCACAATGGAATAAAGAGAATTTCAGGAGCATGAGAGAGGAGCTTGCCCAGGTGGATTGGAGGAGGATACTGGCAGGGATGATGTCAGAGCAGAGGTGAGTGAATATTCTGGAATGGTTAACAAGGCGCAGGATAGATATGTCCCACAGAAGACGTTGTTCTCAAATAGTAGGGGTAGACAACCGTGGTTGATGAGGGAAGTAAAAGTCAAGGAAAGGGCATATAAAGTAGCAAAAGTGAGTGGGAAGTTGGATGATTGGGAAGCTTTCGAAATCCAACAAAAGGCAACTAAAAAAAACTTTAAGAAGCAAAAAAATGAAATATGAGGACAAACTAGTCAATAATATAAAGCAGGATACTAAAAGTTTTTTTCAGATGTATAAAGAATAAAAGAGAGATGAGAGTTGATATTGGACCACCGGAAAAAGATGCTGTAATGGGTAATGTAGTAATGTAATGTAATGTAATGTAGGAATGGGGGACAAAGAAATGGTAGATGAACTTAATAAGCACTTTGCCTCAGTCTTTATCATGGAAGACATTAGCTGTATGCCAGATATTCAGGAGTGTCAGGGAGCAGGAGTGAGTGCCATTGCTATTACAAAGGAAAAGGGCTAGGTGAACTCAAAGGTCATAAGGTGGATAAGTCACTTGGATCAGATGGTCTACATCCCAGAGTTTAGAAAGAGGTTGCCGAAGAGGTAATGAACGCGTTGGTCATGATCTTTCAAGAATCACTAGATTCTGGCATGGTCCTGGAGGACTGGAAGATTACAAATGTCACTGCACTCTTTAAGAAGGGAGGAAGACAAAAGAGAGGAAATTATAGGCCAGTTAGCCTAATCTCAGTGGTGGAAAGTGTTGGAATCCATTATTAAGGATGAGGTTTCAGGGGACTTGTAGACTAATGATAAAGTAACTCAGAATCAGTATGGCTTCTGTAAATGGAGATCTTGCCTGACTAATCTGTCAGAATCCTTCGAGGAAGTAACAAGCAGGGTGGACAAAGGAGAGACAGCGGATGTCATTTACTTGGATGTTCAGAAGGCATTTGATAAGGTGTCACATGTGAGGCTGCTTAACAAGATAAAATCTTATAGTATTACAGGAAAGAGGAGTGACGGGCAGGCAGGAGGCAGCGAGTGGGAATAAAGGGAGCTTTTTCTCGTTGGCTGTCAGTGACTAGTGGTATTGCTCAGGGGTCAGTATTGGGATCACTACTTTTCACATTTTTTGTCATTGATTTAGATAATGGAATTGATGACTTTGTGGCAAATTTGCGGATGATACGAAGGTGGAGGGGTAGGCCTGCTGGCGGTACAGAGGGGTAGGTAGTGCTGAGGAAACAATGTAATTGCAGCAGGTCTTAGACAAATTGGAAGAATGGGCAAAAAAATGGTAGATGAAATATAATGTTGGGAAATGTACGATAATGGATTTTGGTATAAGGAACAATAGTGTGGACTACTATCTAAATGGGGAGAAAATTCAAACATCAGGAGACTAGTGTTGAAATTGCAGGGGCCCTGGCAGAAATAGTTAAAATGTTGCTGTCTACAGGTGAGGTGCCGGAGGATTGGAGAGTGGCTCATGTTGTTCCGTTGTTTAAAAAAGGATCGAAAAGTAATCCGGGAAATTATAGGCCAGTAAGTTTAACATCGGTAGTAGGTAAGTTATTGGAGGGAGTACTAAGAGACAGAATCTACAAGTATTTGGATAGACAGGGACTTATTAGGGAGAGTCAACCTGGCTTTGTGCGTGGTAGGTCATGTTTGACCAATCTATTGGAGTTTTTCGAGGAGGTTACCAGGAAAGTGGATGAAGGGAAGGCAGTGGATATTGTCTACATGGACTTCAGTAAGGCCTTTGACAAGATCCCGCATGGGAGGTTAGTTAGGAAAATTCATTCACTAGGTATACATGGAGAGGTGGTAAATTGGATTAGACATTGGCTCAATGGAAGAAGCCAAAGAGTGGTAGTAGAGAATTGCCTCTCTGAGTGGAGGCCTGTGACTAGTGGTGTGCCACAGGGATCAGTGCTGGGTCCATTGTTATTTGTCATCTATATCAATGATCTGGATGATAATGTGGTAAATTGGATCAGCAAATTTGCTGATGATACAAAGATTGGAGGTGTAGTAGACAGTGAGGAAGGTTTTCAGAGCCTGCAGAGGGACTTGGACCAGCTGGAAAAATGGGCTGAAAAATGGCAGATGGAGTTTAATACAGACAAGTGTGAGGTATTGCACGTTGGAAGGACAAACCAAGGTAGAACATACAGAGTTAATGGTAAGGCACTGAGGAGTACAGTGGAACAGAGGGATCTGGGAATACAGATACAAAATTCCCTAAAAGTATCACAGGTAGGTAGGGTTGTAAAGAGAGCTTTTGGTACATTGGCTTTATTAATCAAAGTATTGAGTATAAGAGCTGGAATGTTCTGATGAGGTTGTATAAGGCATTGGTGAGGCTGAATCTGGAGTATTGTGTTCAGTTTTGGTCACCAAATTACAGGAAGGATATTAATAAGGTTGAAAGAGTGCAGAGAAGGTTTACAAGGATGTTGCCGGAACTTGAGAAACTCAGTTACAGAGAAAGGTTGAATAGGTTAGGACTATATTCCCTGGAGTGTAGAAGAATGAGGGGAGATTTGATAGAGGTATATAAAATTATGATGGGTATAGATAGAGTGAATGCAAGCAGGCTTTTTCCACTGAGACAAGGGGAGAAAAAAACCAGAGGACATGGGTTAAGGGTGAGGGGGGAAAAGTTTAAAGGGAACATTAGTGGGGGCTTCTTCACACAGAGAGTGGTGGGAGTATGGAATGAGCTGCCAGACGAGGTGGTAAATGCGGGTTCTTTTTTAACATTTAAGAATGAATTGGACAGATACATGGATGGGAGGTGTATGGAGGGATATGGTCCATGTGCAGGTCAGTGGGACTAGGCAGAAAATGGTTTGGCACAGCCAAGAAGGGCCAAAAGGCCTGTTTCTGTGCTGTAGTTTCTATGGTTTCTATCAGAAGTGCAAAGGGTCATTCACTCCTCTCTGGTGGGTGCTTGGCGGTGTCATTTTTAAAATGTATTTTATTTAGAGAAGCAGCGCTGTAACAGGCCCAACAAGCCCACTCTGCCCAGTTAGGACCATGTGACCAAATAACCTACTAACCTGTATGTCTTTGGAATGTGGGAGGAAACCAGAGCACTCAGAGGAAACCCATGCAGTCACGTGTTTTGAGTGTGTGCCACTGCAGTGTTTTTCAATGCCCACTGGCCTCATTGTTGCTCAATATCCCAGCCAACGTTGACCATCCTGGATCTTTGGCAGGGGCCAGAAAATGTACCGGTAGGTTGAGAGCTGACCTCTGTAATCAATCACATCCAGTTGCTCTGCAATTTAATGAGGCAATTTCTGTAATGTTGCAAAACAAATTAAGAGGTAATCTGACTCAGGACCTCAGAAAATGATTTTCAGAGTGATCTCTTAATCTTAATGTAACAGATAGCACAATCGCTGATCTGGGTCTGATTCTCACCACTGTCTGTAAAGGGTCTGCACGATCTCCCCGTGACTGTGCGGGTTTCCTCCAGGTGATCCAGTTTTCTCCAACATTGCGAAAACGCATGGTTAGGATGAGTATGCAGTGAGAAGTGAAGGAGAATGAGAGGAGATTTGATTGAGGTATACAAAGTAATGACAGGTTAACCGCAGGCTTTCAGGCTCGCTGAGACCAGAGCTAGAGATCATGGCGTAAGGGTGAAATGTGAAATATTTAAGGGGGACATGAGTGGGAACTTCGTCACTCTGAGAGTGGTGAGACTGTGGAATGAGCTGTCAGAGGAGTTGGTGGATGAGGTTTGATTGCAACATTTTGGATAGGTACATGGATGGGAGGGATATGGAGGACCAGGTCCAGATGCAGGTCAATGGGACTAGGCAGGATAATAGTTTGGCATAGACTAGATGGGCTGAAGGGACAATCTGTCTGTATCTCCACCAAGTGTGAATGTACAATCGAGCATAATCTGATTGTATCCCCACCTGGTGTGAAGGTACAATCGAGCACAATCTGATTGCACCTCCACCTGATGTAAAGGTACAAACGAGAACAACCTAATTGCATCTCCACCTAGTGTGAAGGTACATACGGCAACAATCTGACGGTACCTCCACCTGGTATGAAGCTACAGCCAAGTATAATCTGCCTGTACCACCACCTGGTATGAAGGTACAATCGAGAACAACCTGATTGCATCTTCACCCGGTGTGGAAGTACAGTCAGGTACACTCTGACTGTATGTCCACCTGGTGTGGAGGTATGGTCAGGTATACTCTGACTGTATCTCCACCTGGTGTGAAGGTACGGTCAGGTATACTCTGACTGTATCTCCACCTGGTATGGAGGCTGCAATAGGCAGAATTGCAAAAAAAACCTGCAGAGACCTGTAGACTCAGTCAGCTCCATCACGTGCACAATCCTCCTCAACATCAAGGACATCTTCAAAAGACGATGTCTCAAGAAGGCAGCGTCCATCATTAAGGACCTCACCATCCAGACATGGCCTCTTTTTATTGCTACCATCAGGCAGGAGATTCAGGAGCCTGAAGACGTACACTCAATGATTCAGGAACAGTCTCTTCCACTCTGCCATCTGATTTCTGAATGGACACTGGACCCATGAACACTACCTCACTACTTTTTTTTCTACTTTTGCACTACTTATTTAATTTAATTAGTAAGCTATTTTTTCTATTTATTATGTATTGCATTTTTCTGCTGCAGCAAGTCAACATATGCCGGTGATATTGAACGTGATTATGATGTCTCTAATGTCACATGACGGTTTTTGATTTATTTTTTCTGATATGACTTCAAATACTCTTCTGTACACTGGTTGAAATCCCATGTAGGGTGGCCTTTCATTGATTCTGTTATGGTTTTTATTCTATAGAATTATTGAGTGTGCCCACATGAAATTGTAGGGTTGTGTATGGTGACATAAATATACTTTGATAATAAATTTAATTTTGATCATAGCCGTGTAGAAACCATTGCCAAGAAAGCACACCAACCACCTTTACTTATTCACAAGGCATGACCAAATTTTTATTTACGTACCGTAGAAAGCATCCGATCCGGATATATTAGAAATTGGTATGGCAACTGCTCTGCCCAAGGCAGTTAGAAATCATGGAGGTGTGAACACAGCTCTGTCCATCTCTAAACTATGCACTTCTCCCTAGATTCCATCTACATCCCCAATGAGCTGTGAGGAAACTCACAGGGACATATGGTAAAAAAAAGCCATTGGGTCCCTTCAACCTTACATACTTCCTGTTGAGTAATTACTAGAGATAGTGAAAAAGGCTCCATGGCTGATGGTGTTGGAATTGAAGAAAAGATGTTCTGACAATGGAGAGGGGTTTCAGAAGAATGTTTCCAGGAATGGAAGGGTTAACAAATGAGGAGCATTTGATGGCTCTGGGCCTGTACTGGCTGAATTTTGAAGAATGAGGGAGGGATCTCATTGAAAAATATTGAATATTGAAAGGCCCAGATAGCTCTCTATAGTGTGGGAGTCGAGGACCAGAGGGCACAGTCTCAGAATAGAGGAACATCCCTTTAGAACAGAGAAGAGGAGGAATTTCTTAAGTCAGAGGGTAGTGAGTCCATAGAATTTGTTGCCACAGACAACCGTTGTTCTTTTGCGTGCATTTGGGTGGAGGTTGTTTGGTTCTTGATTAGTCAGAGCGTCAAAGGTTACAGGGTGGAGACAGGAAAATGGGGTTGGGAGGGATAATAAAACAACCACATTGCAATGGTGGAGCACACTCAGTGGGCCAAATGGCCTAATTCTGCTCCTGTGTCTTATGGTCTTTTGGAATTAGTGTCGATTTATCACTGTCATATCTGTTGAGATACGGTGAAAAGCTAGTCTTGCATATTGATTATACAGATCAAATCATTACACAATGCATTGAGGTAGAACAAGGTCAAACAATAAAGGAACCCCCAGTTTGGTAATGATGATCGTGTGTGAGCACATTTTGTGTGGGCAGGCAGTATTGTGAAGTGAAGTGAACTGGGCAATCAATAGCAGAGATGGAATCAGGCTTTGATGCCAAGAAGTCACATGGTGAAATAGTGCTGGTGATGCTCAGTGTAGCTCTAACTGTTATTAACAAGCTCCGATCGACCGTGGACTGAAACAGTCCTTCCTGTAATGAACAGATGAACACCATTTCTTCTTTGGAAAACAAATAAAGTGGCAGGTTCTGGAATCTAAAGCAACAACAGAAAAGCTGGAAGAACTCAGTCAGTCAAACAGCACCTGCAGAAATAGAAACCTGTTATTTTCTCAGTCAAGGTCCCTTCACTGAATTTCGAACATAGAATATAGAGCATAGAACAGTACAGCAGGGTATAGGCCCTTTGGCCTACAAGGTTTTGCCTACCTTTTGACTAACTCTAAATCATCTAACCTTTTCCTCCCACGTAACTTTCTGTTTTTCTTTCATTCATATGCCTATCTAAGAGTCCTCTTAAAAGTCCCTAATATGTCTGCCTCTACCACTGTGGCAGTGTGCTCCATGCATCCACCACTCTCTGCAAAAAAAAAACCTAGCTTTGATATCACCCATATACTTTCCTCCAATCACCTTAAAACTATGTGCCCTTGTATGAGCCATTTTCATCCTGGAAAAAAACACGCTGGTTGTCCACTCCATCAGTGCCTCTTATCATTCTGTACACCTCTACCATGTCCCCTATTATCCTCCTTTGCTCTAAAGAGAAAAGCCTTAGCTCGCTCAACCTATCCCAGAAAACATGCTCTCTAATCCAGACATCATCCTGGTAAATACATAAAGTTAGACTACAAGGAAAGTGATAAATATACAGTCCAATCCAACAGTGATTAGTTTTATTTATTTATAGAGATACAGCATGGAGTAGGCCCTTCTGGCCTCACACGACATACCACCATGCAACCCCCAATTTAACCCTAGTCCTAACCACAGGACAATATGACCAACTAAACTACCATCTGGTACGTCTTTGGACTGTGGGAAGAAACCGGAGCACCCAGAGGAAACACACACAGTCCTGGAAAGAACGTGCAAACTTCTTACAGGCAACAGTGGGAATTGAATCCGGTTTCCTGGCACTGTAAAACACTGTGCTAACCACTACGCTACTGTGCTGCCAGTATATACTTATACTTTATACTTTATTGTCGCCAAATAATTGGTACTAGAACGTACAATCGTCACAGCGATATTTGATTCTGCACTTCCCACTCCCTGGATTACAAATATTAAATATTAAAAATAGTTGAAATTAGTAAATATTAAAAATTTAAATTATAAATCATAAATAGAAAATAGAAAAATGGGAAGTAAGGTAGTGCAATAAAACCGAGGGGCAGGTCCGGATATTTGGAGGGTACGGCCCAGATCCGGGTCAGGATCCCTTCAGCAGTCTTATCACAGTTGGAAAGAAGCTGTTCCCAAATCTGGCCGTACGAGTCTTCAAGCTCCTGAGCCTTCTCCGGAGGGAAGAGGGACAAAAGGTGTGTTGGCTGGGTGGATCGTGTCCTTGATTATCCTGGCAGTACTGCTCTGACAGCGTGCGGTGTAAAGTGAGTCCAAGGACGGAAGATTGGTTTGTGTGATGTGCTGTGCCGTGTTCACGATCTTCTGCAGCTTCTTTCGGTCTTGGACAGGACAACTTCCATATGAAAGGTTATATGAAAAATTACATGAATCTACATTTTAGCTGGTAGGTGAGCACAATATCAACTCAAAAGTATTTACTCAACAGGGAACACAGAAAACAGTATACCAGAAATGTTGCAAGTTATACATAGATTATCATACAAGATAATTAAGTGATTTTGCTGAATGCCTAAGAGATGGCATTTTAGAGCAGTTTGACATTGAGCCTACTAGGGGATCAGCTATATTGGATTGGGTGTTATGTAATGAGCTGGAGGCAATTAGGGAGCGTAAGGTAAAGGAACCCTTAGGAGGCAGCAATCACAATGTGATTCAGTTCAGCTTGAAATCTGACAGGGTGAAAGTAAAGTCTGCTGTAGCGGTATTTCAGTGGAGTAAAGGAAATCACAGTGGTCTGAGCGAGGAATTGGCCGAAGTAAATGAGAAGGAGATGCTGGCAGGGATGACAGCAGAGCAAAAACGGCATGTGTTTCTGGGAAAAATGAGGAAGGTGTAGGATAGGTGTATTCCAAAATCAAAGAAGTACTCAAATGGCAAAATAGTCTACTGTGGTTGTCAAGGGAAGTCAGAACTAATGTAAAAGCAAAAGAGAAGCAAAAGCAAAAGCTATTGATAGGATGGAAAACTGGGTTGAGAAGTAGTAGATGGAGTTCAACCCAGATAAGCGTGAGGTGGTTCATTTTGGTAGGTCAAATATGATGGCAGAATATGGTATTAACGGTAAGACTCTTGGCAGTGTGGAGGATCAGAGGGATCTTGGGATCCGAGTCCATAGGACACTCAAAGCTGCTGCGTAGGTTGACTCTGTGGTTAAAAAGGCATACGGTGCATTGGCCTTCATCAAACATGGGACTGAGTTTAAGAACCGAGAGGTAATGTTACAGCTACATAGGACCCTGGTCAGACCCTACTTGGAATACTGTGCTCAGTTCTGGTCACCTCATACGGGAAGGATGTGGAAACTACAGAAAGGATGCAAGGAGATTTACAAGGATATCGTCTGGATTGGGGAGCATGCCTTATCAGAATAGGTTGATGTTTAGGGGTCTCTTGCAGGATGTTAGGGATAAATTTGTCTTGGTGAAGAAGGTAAAGAATGGTAGGGTGAAGGAACCATGCATGACAAGTGAGGTGGAAAATCTAGTCAGGTGGAAGAAGGCAGCATACATGAGGTTTAGGAAGCAAGGATCAGATGGGCCTATTGAGGAATATAGGGAAGCAAGAAAGGAGTTTAAGAAGGGGCTGAGGAGAGCAAGAAGGGGGCATGAAAAGGCCTTGGTGAGTAGGGTGAAGGGAAACCCCAAGGCATTCTTCAATTATGTGAAGAACAAAAGGATGACAGGAGTGAAGATAGGACCGATTAGAGATAAACGTGGGAAGATGAGCTTGGAGGCTGTGGAAGTGATCAAAGTCCTCAATGAATACTTCTCTTCGGTATTCACCAATGAGAGGGAATTTATGACAGTGAGGCCAATATGAGTGAAGTTGATGTTCTGGAGCATGTTGATATTAAGGGAGAGGAGGTGTTAGAGTTGTCAAGATACATTAGGATGGATAAGTCCCCAGGGCCTGACGGAATATTCCCCAGACTGCTCCATGAGATGAGGGAAGAAATTGCTGAGCCTCTGGCTAGGATCTTTATGGCCTCATTGTCCACGAGAATGGTACCAGAGGATTGGAGGGAGGCGAATGTTGTCCGCTTGTTCAAAAAAGGTAGTAGGGACATTCTGGGTAATTATCAACCAGTGAGCCTTACATCTGTGGTGGAAAAGATGTTAGAAAAGATTCTTAGAGATAGGATCTATGGGCATTTAGAGAATCATGGTCTGATCAGGGACAGTTAGCTTGGCTTTGTGAAGGGCAGATCGTGTCTAACAAGCCTGATAGAGTTCTTTGAGGAGGTGACCAGGCATATAGATGAGGGTAGTGCAGTGAATGTGATCTACGTGGATTTGAGTAAGGCATTTGACAGGGCTCCATACGGTAGGCTTATTCAGAAAGTCAGAAGGCATGGGATCCAGGGAAGTTTGGCCAGGTGGATTCAGAATTGGCTTGCCTGCAGAAGGCAGAGGGTCATGGTGGAGGGGGTACTTTCGGATTGGAGGGTTGTGACTAGTGGTATCCCATAAGGATTGGTTCTGGGACCTCTAATTTTCGTGATTTTTATTAACGACCTGTATGTGGGGGTAGAAGGGTGGGTTGGCAAGTTTGCAGATGACACAAAGGTTAGTGGTGCTGTGGATAGTGTAGAGGATTGTCAAAGATTGCAGAGAGACATTGATAGGATGCAGAAGTGGGCTGAGAAGTGGCAGATGGAGTTCAACCCGGAGAAGTGTGAGGTGGTACACTTTGGAAGGACAAACTCCAAGGTAGAGTACAAAGTAAATAGCAGGATACTTGGTAGTGTGGAGGAGCAGAGGGATCTCAGGGTACATGTCCACAGATCCCTGGAAGTTCCTTCACAGGTAGATAGGGTAGTTAAGAAAGCTTATGGGGTATTAGCTTTCATAAGTTGAGGGATAGAGTTTAAGAGTCACGAGGTAATGAGGCAGCTCTATAAAAGTCTGGATAGGCCACACTTGGAGTACTGTGTCCAGTTCTGGTCGCCTCACTATAGGAAGGATGTGGAAACATTGGAAAGGGTACAGAGGAGATTTACCAGAATGCTGCCTGGTTTAGAGAGTATGCATTATGATCAGAGATTAAGGGAGCTAGGGCTTTACTCTTTGGAGAGAAGGAGGATAAGAGGAGACATGATAGAGGTGTACAAGATATTAAGAGGAATAGATAGAGTGGACAGCCAGCGCCTCTTCCCCATGAGGGAGGGTTACATAGGAGGCACGGTTTAAGGGTTGGTACAACATTGTGGGCCAAAGGGCCTGTACTGTGCTGTACTATTCTATGTTCTATGTTCTATGAAATCGGCCTTTTCTCCTTGGAGCGATGGAAGATGAAAGGTGACCTGAAAGAAGTGTATAAGATGATGAGAGGCATTGATCATGTGGATAGTCAGAAGCTTTTTCCCAGGGCTGAAATGGTTAGCATAAGAGGGCACAGTATTCAAGTGCTTGGAAGTAAATACAGAGATGTCAGGGGTAAGTTTTTTTTTGCAGAGAGTGGTGCGTGCGTGGAATGGTCTGCTGGTAACGGTGGTGGAAGCGGATACGATAGGAGACACCTGGATAGGCACATGGACCTTCGAAAAATAGAGGCTATGGGTAACCCTAGATAATTCCTAAAGTAAGTACATGTTTGGAACAGCATTGTGGGCTGAAGGACCTGTATTGTGTTGTGGGTTTTCTATGTTTCTATGTTTCTAGAAGGCATACAACAAAGCAAAAATTAGCGGGAAGATAGAAGATTGGGAAGCTTTTAAAAACCTATAGAAAGCAACTAAAAGAATCATTAGAGGGAAAAATAAAATATCAAAGCAAGCTATCAAACAATATCAAGGTGGATAGAAAAACCTTTTCCAAGTATATAAAAGATAAAAGAGAGATGAAGTGCATATAGGTCTGCCAGAAAATGAGGTTGGAGAAATAATAACAAGGGGCACGGAGATGAACTAAATGAGTATCTTGCATCAGACTTCACTGTGGAAGACATTAGCAGTGTGCCAGATGTTGAAGGGTGTGAGGAAAAAGAAGTGAGTGCAGTTACTATTCCAAGAGAGAAGGTGCTCAAAAAGCTGAAAGACCTAAAGGTACATAAGTCACCTGGACCAGATGAACTGCACACTAGGATTTTGGAAGAGATAACAGTAGAGATTGTAGAGGCATTGGTACGGATCTTTCAAAAATCATTGGACTCGGGCATGGTGTCAGAGGACTGGAAAATTGCAAATATTACTCCACTCTTTAAGAAAGGAGGAAGACAGCAGAAAGGAAATTATAGACCAGTTAGCTTGACCTTAGTGGTTGGAAGATGTCAGAGTCAATTGTTAAGGATGAGGTGATGGAGAACTTGGTGACTCACGACAAGATAGGACAAAGTCAGCATGGTTCCCTTCAGCGAAGATCCTGCCTGACGAACCTGTTGAAATTCTTGGAGGAGATTGCAAGTAGGATAGATAAAGGGGATGTTTTTTTACTTGGACTTCCAGAAGGCCTTTGACAAGGTGCCACACATGAGGCTGCTTACCAAGTTAAGAGCCCATGGTATTACAGGAAAGCTACTAACATGGTTGGAGCATTGGCTGATAGGTAGGAGGCAGTGAATGGGAATAAAAGGATCCTTTTCCGGTTGGCTGCCAGTGACCAGTGGTGTTCCGCTGGGGTCGGTGTTGGGACCACTTCATCTTAAGCTGTATATCAATGAGTTAGATGATGGAATAGATGGCTATGTTGCCAAGTTTGCACATGATATGAAGATTGGTGTGGGGATAGGTAAGAGTTGAGGAAACAGGTAGACTGCAGAAGGACTTAGACAGATTAGGAGAATGGGCAAGAAAGTGGCAAATGAAATACAATGTTGGAAAATGCATGGTCATGCAGTTTGGTGGAAGAAATAAATATGTAGACTATTTCCTAAATGGGGAGAAAGTACAAAAATCTGAGATGCAAAGGGACTTGGGAGTCCTTGTGCAGAACACTCTAAAGGTTAACTTGCAGGCTGAGTTGGTGGTAAGGAAAGCAAATGCAATCTTAGCATTCATTTCAAGAGGTCTTGAATACAAGAGCAGGGATGTGATGCTGAGGCTTTATAAGGCACTGGTGAGGCCTCTCCTTGAGTATTGTGAATAGTTTTGGGCTCCTCATCTGAGAAAAGATGTGCTGGCATGGGAGAGGGTCCAGAGGATGTTCCAAGGATGATTGTGGCAATGAAAGGTTTATCACACGAGGAACGTTTGATGGCTCTGGGTCTGTACTCGCTGGAATATAGAAGGATGAGGAGAGATCTCATTGAAACCTTTTGAATGTTAAAAGGCCGAGACAGCGTAGATGTGGGAAGGATGTTTCCCATGGTGGGAGAGTGTAGGACACAGCCTCAGGATAGAGGGGTGTCTATTTAAAACAGAGATGTATAGAAACTGCTTTCGGTAGAGGGCGATGAATTTGTGGAATTTGTTACCACAAGCTGCTGTGGAGAGCAGCTCGTTGGGTGTATTTAAGGCAGAGCTTGATTAGTTCTTGATTGGATTTGGCACCAAAGGTTATGGGGAGAAGGCCGGGGAGTGGGGCTGAGGAGGGAAAGAAAAGATCAGCCATGATTGAATGGTGAAATAGGCTGGATGGGCCAAATATCCTAGTTCTGCTCCTATGTCTTATGGTCCAAGATGTAGAGTAGAGAAAATTAAATGGAGATTTGATAGAGATACTCAAAATCATGGTTTGAAAGAATAACTAAGAGAAAATGCTTCCTGTGGAGGGGGGAGGTGCGTGGATCAGTAACCAGTGGACATAGATATACAACAATTGGTAAATCAAAGCCACGGCTGCCTTTCTTTACACAGTGGGTGGCTGGGATCTGGCATGTATCACTTGAAATGGTGGTGCAAACAGATACGTTAGTAATTTTCAAAAGGGAGTTTAAAAATACTTGAAAAAAATGACAGAGCTCTAGAGATTGACCTGAAGGATGTGAATAATCTAATTCTTTCAACCTGCTGGCAGATTCCCAGTGGTCTCAATCGTCTTCATTGTTATTTCTTTTGATTTAAAGTTCCCTTTTTTGCTTCCATTTCTTTGATTCTTTTGTTTGTTTGTGAAGAAAACAAGAGATCCATGATCCTTATTTTCCAATCCTGGGAGATAACTGTTCTTTCATTCCCTTTCTTGGTTCGTACATAGAATACAGAAGAATACAGCACAGGAACAGGCCCTTCGGCTCACAATGCTGTGCCAAGCCAAATAGATTAATAATCAAATGACCAGCTAAACTAATCCTTTCTGCCCACACAATGTCCATATCCTTACATTTTCCTCACATTCATGTGTCTGTTTAAACATCCCTTAGAAGTCCCCAGTGTATCTGCCTCCACCCCCATCCCAGGCACTGCTTTCCAGGCACCCACCACTCTGTAAAAATCTTTCCCCTTGCAACTCCTTTGAAAATTACCTCCTCAGTCCTTAAATGCCTCCACTCTGGTATTAAACATTTCATCCCTGGGAAAAGACATTGTCTGTGCCTCTCATAATCTTAGCAAATCACCTTTCAAACTCCACCATTCCAGAGAAAACAACCGACAGCCTCTCGGGATAGCACATGCTCTCTAATCCATCCTGGTAAACCTCTTTTGCACCCTCTCCGAAGCCTTGACATTCTTCCTATAGTGATGCGACCAGAACTGTATGTAATGCTCCAAATTCGGTCCAGCTGGAGTTTTATAAAGCTGCAACATAACTTCCTGACTTTTGAAGTCAATGCCTCGACTAATAGAGGGTAGGCATGGCATATACCTTCTTGACTACCCTATAAACCTGTGTTGCCACCTTCAGGAAGCTATGCAGTTTGACTCCAAGATCCCTCTGCTTAAAGATTACAGATTAGCTCTATTTGTCCCATGTACAACAGAACATTAAGACGTGCAGTGAAATGCATGACTTTGCACCAATGAGCAACGTAGTCTGAGAACTGAGATGAGGGCAGACCGCAAGTGTCACCACACTTCCAGCGCCAATATTTTATGTATTTATTGAGATAGAGCACGGAACAGGCCCTTCCAGCCCTTTGAGGCTGCTTGCTAAGCAACCTTCAATTTAACCCTGGCCTAATCACAGGATAATTTACAGTGACCAACTAACCTACCAACTGGTACGTCTTTGGACTGTGGGAGGAAACCGGAGCACCTGGGGGAAACTCATGGGGTCACAGGGAGGACATACAGGCCTCTTACAGGTAGCGGTTCGCCTGTACCGTAAAGCAAAGTGCTGACCATTATGTGACCGTGCAGCATGCCGCAACTGACCAACTCTAACCCGTACATCTTCGGAATGCGGGAGGAAACTAAAGCACCCAGAGGAAACTCACACGGTTATGGGGAGAACATACAAACACCTTACAGACTTTGTACCCAGACTGGTGAGAGCTGACACAGTTAGCATTCAAGATTAATTAATATCATTTCCAGTATACAAGTGTAAAGGAAACAAAATAATTGTTACTCCAGATCTGAAGCAACAAAGAAAAAGAACGTAAGATTAAAAAAAATAGTAAATATAAATACATAAGATAGCTTATATATATAGATTGTTTGTACATAAAGTGACTGTCAGGAAATGATAAACTAGTGGTAGTTGGGTTGTGGAGGGGTGGGTTAGTGGTTGGAGGTGTTGATCAGCCTTACTGTTTGGGGAAATAACTGTTTTTCAGCCTGGTGGTCCTGATGTGGATGTTATGTCACCCCCTCCTGGATGGGAGTGGACAAACGGTCCATGAGCGAGTGGGTGGGATCCTTCATGATGTTACTGGCCCTTTTCCAGCACCTCTCTGTTTGTCCTCGACGGTGGGTAGGCTGATGCTGGTGATGGAGTTTTGACGATCCGTTGTAGAGCCATTGTGCTAACCGCTAACACTACCATGCTCCCCTTTGCTGAGACACTTTGCTACATTTATTAAGCAAAGGGAGCCAGATGAAAATTCATTTCTGATTTCATGTTTTAGTTCATTAGTTGTTATTTATTCTTCATTCGATTCCTGACAAAAAAAAAGAACTTTTTGAAGTCGATGTGTGGAGGCAGTGTCATAGCAACGGCATGGGCTCGAACATGAGGGAAGTACAAGTTGTTTGCTGGAGATGTGTTTGTGAAAGGTCAAAGGTCAAGGAGTATTCTCAAGCAAATTCGTGATGTGAGAAGCTGTTTCACAGACTGAGATCAGTGTAGCCTGCAGCTTCATTGAAGGTTACACTTGCCTTTCAAAAGGAAACCATTCATCTGTTTCATCCTGCCTATCACCAGAAACCCGTGATGTGGGATGAATTTTATTTCTTCTGTACTATTCATGTAGTTCCACCTGCCTATTAAATGTGTCAAAACATTTGTCAACTACTCTACTCGCTATCAAGGACATATATACAGAAAAGTACCGGAAAAGGGCCAGTAACATCATGAAGGGTCCCACACCCCTGCTCATGGACTGTTTGTCCACTTCCATCAGGGGGGAACCTATGTAGCATCCACACCAGGACCACCAGACTCTAAAACATTTATTTCCCCAAGCAGTAAGGCTGATCAACACCTCCACCCACTAATCCACCCCTCCACACCTCCACTGCCACTTTCTTCCGCATAGCAGAACTTGCCCTCATTCTAAGTAATTTTTCCTTTGGCTCCTCCCACTTACTTCAAACAAGAGGGTACTCACATAGTTCCCCGCGGGGGTAGCCATGGGTACTCACGTAGGTCCCAGCTATGTCTGCCTGTTTCTCGGCTGCGTGGAACAGTCTATGTTGCAAGCCTACACTGGTGTACGTCCCGCACTTTTCCTATGCTACATCAAAGGCTGCATTGGTGCTGCTTCCTGCCTTTCTGCATCCGTGTTGAACTCGTCGATTTCATCCACTTTGCATCCACTTCCACCCGGCCCTCAAATTCGCCTGGTCCATTTCCGACATTTCCCTCCCTTTTCCGATCTGACTGTCTCTATCTTCGGAGACAGCTTATCCACCAATGTCAATTTTAAACCCACAGACTCTCACAGTTACCTGGATTATTCCTCTTCACACCCTGCTACTTGTAAAAACGATATCCTTTTCTCTTAATTCTTCTGTCTCTGCTGCATCTGCTCTCAGGATGAGGCTTTTAAATCTAGAATGAAGGAGATGTTCTCCTTTTTCAAAGAAAGGGGCTTTCCTTCCTCCACCATCATTGCTGCCCTCAACCGCAGCTCTTCCATTTCACACACACCTGCTCTCACCCCATCCTCCTGCCACCCTACCAGGGATAGGGTTCCCCTTGTCCTCACCTACCACCCCAACAGCCTCCGTGTCCAGCACATAATTCTCCAAAACTTCCGCACCTCTAACTGGATCCCACCACCAAACCCATCTTTCCTTCACCCCCGACTTACTGTTTTCCACAGGGATCACTCTCTACGTGATTCCCTTGTACACTCAACCCTCCCACTGATTTCCACTGATCTCCCTCCTGGCACTTACCCTTGCAAGCGGAACAAGTGCTTCATCTACCCCTACACCTCCTTTCTCACTACCATTCAGAGCCCCAAAAAGGACTACTTGGTCATATACTGTGTTCAGTGCTCCCGGTGTGGCTTCTAGTATATTGGTGAAACCTGATCTTTTCCCATTCCAATATGTCCATCCATGGCCTTCTCCACTCTTGGGATAAGGCCACACATACGTTGGAGGAACAACACCTTATATTCTGTTTGGGTAGCCTCCAACCTGCTGTCATGAACATCGATTTCTCAAACTTCTAGTAATGCCTCCACCCCACCTCCCCCTCACCGTTTCCCATCCCCTTTTCCCTCGCTCATGTTGCCTTGCCTGCTCCTTGCCTCCCACTGATGTTCCCTTCCCCCTTTTTTCTTTCTTCCATTCATCTTTCTATGCTTCATTCCTTCCCCCTCCAAGTTTCACCTATCGCCTGGCGTTCCTCTCTCCCCTCCCCCACCTTTCGGATCTACTCCTCAGCTTTTATTTCTCCAGTCCTGCCAAAGGGTTTTGGCCTGAAACGTCGACTGTGCTGTTTTCCATCGATGCTGCCTGGCCTGCTGAGTTCCTCCAGCATTTTGTGTGTGTTGCCACTACTTTATCATTTTCTGTCAGACACCTTGTCCCAGGAGATCAATCACTCCTGCGCCTAGTGTCACTTTGTGGATATTAAATCAATCTATGTATATAACCTGCCTTACATATTTATATACTTTTTGTTATTATTATTTCCTTTATCTTAGTTTTTTTGTGCTGCATCAGATCCAGAGTAACAATTATTTCGTTCTCTTTTACACTGGTGTGCTGGAAATGACATTAAACTAGGAATTCAAACTTTTTTATGTCATGGACCCCTTTGGCAGTCTACTGAAGCTATTGATCCCTTCTCAGTATTTAAATATATAAAATAAAATCTATAGAATTACAACTAAGCCAATTATATTGAAATACAGTTATCAAAATACTACTGTGATTTGTTACCTGCATGCATAATTCAAGGAAACGATAAATTTCAGTTTGAGGCTAGTGAAATTAAAGATAATTTTTTTTTCCCATCCAAGTTCACGGACCCCCTGTTAAGAACCCCTGCATTAAACAGTCTTGGATCTTGAATCTTGAATGTGATCTCAGGATTTAGTGAATATTTTCTGACTGAAGTCAGCTGGACTGCAGTGGTGACGTTGTCGGTGAAAGACACACAGTAAAGGTGATGTATGAGAAATCAACATTCCCCCATTTTCCACCTGAGTGAATTACAACAAGAAGAACGATGACAAGTTGTTGAAGGCTATCTTGGTTTCTTTACAAATACTGCAATATTGGGATCAGGATTATGCCTCATTGCAGCAATGCAAGATAATGTGAGACACCTCCTGGTCTCGCAATGTTGCAAGTTTGATTCCCTATTATCAAACACAGGGAATGTATTTCATAGAGTCATAGAAAAGTACAGCACAGAAACAGGCCTTTCAGCCCATCTAGTCCATGCTGAGCCATATAAACTGCCCACTCCTATTGACCTGCACCTGAACCACAGCACTTCCATCCATGTAGCTATACAAACTTCCCTTAAATGTTGAAATCGAGCTCGCATGCACCACTTGCCCTGCCAGCTCATTCCACACTCTCAAAATCCATCGAGTGAAGAAGTTTCCCCTCATGTTTCCCTTAAGCTTTTCGCCTTTTGCCGTTAACCCATGAACTCTAGTTGTAGTCCCACCCAGCCTCAATGAAAAAAGTCTGCTTGCATTCACCCTTGCATTTGACAAGGTTCCACACGGTAGGGTTATTCAGAAAGTTAGAAGGCATGGGATCCAGGGAAGTTTGGCCAGGTGGATTCAGAATTGGCTTGCCTGCAGAAGGCAGAGGGTGATGGTGGAGGGAGTACATTCAGATTGGAGGATTGTGACGAGTGGTGTCCCACAAGGATCTGTTCTGGGACCTCTACTTTTCGTGATTTTTATTAACGACCTGGATGTTTGGGTAGAAGGGTGGGTTGGCAAGATTGCAGACAACACAAAGGTTGGTGGTGTTGTAGATAGTGTAGGGGATTGTCAAAGATTGCAGAGAGACATTGATAGGATGCAGAAGTGGGCTGAGAAGTGGCAGATGGAGTTCAACCTGAAGAAGTGTGAGGTGGTACACTTTGGAAGGACAAACTCCAAGGCAGAGTACAAAGTAAATGGCAGGATACTTGATAGTGTGGAGGAGCAGAGGGATCTCGGGGTACATGTCCACAGATCCCTGAAAGTTGCCTCACAGGTGGATAGGGTAGTTAAGAAAGCTTATGGGGTGTTAGCTTTCATAAGTCGAGGGATAGAGTTTAAGAGTCGCGATGTAATGATGCAGCTCTATAAAACTCTGGTTAGGCCACACTTGGAGTAGTGTGTCCATTTCTGGTCACCTCACTATAGGAAGGATGTGGAAGCATTGGAAAGGGTACAGAGGAGATTTACCAGGACGCTGCCTGGTTTAGAAAGTATGCATTATGATCAGAGATTAAGGGAGCTAGGGCTTTACTCTTTGGAGAGAAGGAGGATGAGAGGAGACATGATAGATAGCCAGCGCCTCTTCCCCAGGGCACCACTGCTCAATACAAGAGGACATGGCTTTAAGGTAAGGGGTGGGAAGTTCAAGGGGGATATTAGAGGAAGGTTTTTTACTCAGAGAGTGGTTGGTATGTGGAATGCACTGCCTGAGTCAGTGGTGGAGGTAGATACACTAGTGAAGTTTAAGAGATTACTAGACAGGTATATGGAGGAATCTAAGGTGGGGGCTTATATGGGAGGCAGGGTTTGAGGGACAGCACAACATTGTGGGCCGAAGGGCCTGTAATGTGCTGTACTATTCTATATCTCTATATCTCTATCTATACTCCTTATAATTTTGTATATCTCTATCATATCTCCTCTTAATCTTCTATTTTTCAAGGAATAAAGTCCTAACCTATTCATTCTTTCCATTCAACTCAGGTCCTCCAGACCTGGCAACATCCTTTTAATTTTCTCTGTACTCTTTCAAACTTATTTACATCTTTCCTATACATAGGTGACGAAAACTGCACACGTGGGAAAATTGATGATTAACCTAAACTTTTTACTGATGCACCACAGAAAGCATTCTGTGATTCTGGATACATCAGGGCTTGGTATGGCAGCAGCTCTGTCCATGACTGCAAGAAACTGCAGAAAGTTGTGGACGCAGCTCAGCACATTACAGGAATAAGCCACCCTCCAAGGACTCTGTTTACACTCCTCGCTGTCTCAGTAAAGTAGCCAGCTTAATCAAAGACCGTACCCACCCCAGTCATATCATTCACCGGAGAGGCAGCACGCGTGGCCTCTCCGAAGAATGATATCTGTAATCTGTCAAGTAGAGTACCGTGTGCAATTCTGACTTAATGGAGACAGACGTGAGAGTATGGAGGAACATCTGGAGAAACTTCTGAAATGCCTGCTTTGCTGCCGCTGCTACTGTGTGGTCCGGAATCTCCGGAGCAGAAGGCCCCGAGTCCTTGGTTTTGCTTGTTTCAGCGGCCGGGGCGAGGTTGAAGGCGCTCGGGAGGCTGTATCGGAGGGGCTGGTCGGAGGCTCAAAGTTTTCGGATGGACAGACTCAGTGTCGGCTGTGGTCGGGTGCTTCCAATGCATCGGCAGTTGTCGGTGCCTGGAGGTTTATGGCAGGGAGTTTCTCCCTTTTGCCGCCTGCTATCGGGGACTATCGGGAGTCGATCAGGACTTGAGACTTTTTTTTACCGTGCCCATGGTCTGTTCCTTATCAAATTATGGTATTGCTTTGCACTGCTGTAACTATATGTTATAATTATGTGGTTCTGTCAGTGTTAGTCTTTGGTTTGTCCTGTTTTCTGTTATATCGCTCTGGAGGAACATTGTATCATTTCTTAATGCATGTATGCATTTCTAAATGACAATAAGCAAGGACTGAGTGTTCTCATAATCTAATCTTCTCACCTCTCCCAATGGGCAAAGCCTGTAAGTACGTAGCACCAAGCTCAGCCAGAGTTTCTGCCCTGCTGTTATCAGTCTATGAATAATTCTTTAGATGAGTTGGACTCCTCGCCTCACAAGCTATCTCATTATGGTCCTGAACTTTATTGTGTACCTCCACCAATACCAACTCCAATGAGATCATGTAATCCGGGTGCCGAACTCACGTCTCCCCAAACAGATCATTTACTCCTGCCTGATGGAGGAAGGTCAGTGGGCAAGGAAAACAATTCAGAGATAACATCAAAATCAGTCAGAGGAAATCTAACATTACATCAAAAAATCGCAAAGACATGGCACTCAGTAGATACACCTGGAGGAAATCTGTTCGCTATTTTAGAACAACCTCTGCTCTGCCACAAAAGAACAAGCAGCAGCTGCCAAAGGAGAGACTGAACAATCACGAACCACAGCCACCACTTACTCTGGCCCACACTGCACCGGAGTACGTGAATCCTGGATCAGCCTCTGTAGTCACCTGAGGACCCACCAACAGACAAGTCCTTCGGACAACATCATATCTGACCTGCACTGCACTTTCTCTGTGGCTGTTACACATTATTCTGCTTTGTTCTTGTTTTACCTTGCTCCATCTCGGTGCGCTCTGTAGTGACCTGTATGAACAGAACGCAACACAGACTTTTAATTGTATCCTTTTCATCAAAGGGAGGTTGGTTTTCATGATGTGCTGAGCCGTGTCCACAACCTTCTGCAGTTTGCTGCAGTCATGCGCTGAGCAGTTGCCATATTAAAGAATATAAAAGCAAGGATGTAATGCTGAGACTTTATAAAGCACTGGTGAGGACTCATTTGGAGTATTTTGAGCAGTTTTGGGCCCCTTGTCTTGGAGAGGGTGTGCTGAAACTGGAGAGGGTGCAAAGGAGATTCACAAAACTGATTCCAGGATGAAATGGTTTGTCATATGAAGAGTGTTTGATGGCTCTGGGCCTGTACTCACTAGAATTCAGAAGAAAAAGAGGTGGCCTTGATAGAATGGATATGGAGAGGATGTTTCCTATGATGGGGGAGTCTAAGACTAGAGGACATAGCCTCAGAATAGAGGAACATCCTTTTGGAATAGAGATGAGGAGGAATTTCTTTAGCCAGAGGGTGGTGAATCTGTGGAATTCTTTGCCACAGGCAGCTGTGGAGGCTGCCTTTATGTATACTTAAGGCACAGGTTAATAGTTTCTCAATTGGTCAGGGCACGAAAGGATACAGGGAGAAGGCAGGAGATTGGGGCCGAGAGGAAAATTGGATCAGCCATGATGAAATGGTGCAGCAGACTTAATGGACCAAATGGCTTAATTCTGCTCCTATATCTTATGGTCTTATGGTCATACCAAGTTACGATGCATCCAAAAGGATGTGTTCTATGGTGTATCGATTTAAATTGGTAAGAGTCGATGGGGGCATGTCAAATTTTTTTTAGCAACATTAAGACTGAGACTCACTGAACAACTTACACTCAGTGGCTACTTTACTAGCCATCTCCTGCATAGTATGTTCGTGATCTTCTGCTGCTACAGCCCATCCACTGCAAGGTTCAATGTGTTGTGTATTCAGAGATGCTCTTCTACACACCACTGTTGTAGTGTGTGGTTATTTGCATTTCTGTCACATTCTACCAGTCTGGCATTCTCCCTTGATCGCTGTCATTAACAAGGCATTTTTGCCCACAGAACAGCCGGTCGCTGAATGTCCTTTTTGTTTCTCGCACCATTCTCTGTAAACTCTCGAGACTGTTGTATATAAAAATCCCAGGAGATCGGTAGTTTCTGAGGTACTCAAACCACCCGGTTTGGCACCAACAATTATTTCATGGTCAAAGTCACGGAGATCACATTTTTCCCATTCTGATGTTTGGTCTGAACAACATGTGAACCTATTGACCATGTCTGCATGTTTTCATGCATTGAGTTGTTGTCAGATGATTGGCTAATTAGATAAGTGCATTAATGATCAAGTGTACAGGTGTATCTAATAAAGTGGCCACCGAACGTATAACTTTATTACAGCATAGTTCGACTCTGTGCTGCTTTTAATCCCATACCTTTGTTTTTTTTTTCCATTTTAGGCTCGCTGATCAAAAGGTTCATTTCGCTGAGATTTGTTTCTGAGCCGTCGGACACAGTCACTGTGCGAGGCGGATCGTTTCTCCTGAACTGCTCAGCAGCGGCGGACCAGGGCCCAGTGAACATTAGCTGGAGAAAAGATGGCGCCTTCCTAAACCTGGTCATGGACGAGAGGCGACAGCTGATGCCAGACGGATCCCTAATGGTGCAGAACGTGGTCCACACAAGGCACCATCGGCTTGATGAAGGCCTGTACCAGTGCGAGGCTTCGGTGCTGGGGGCAGGATCAATAGTGAGCAGAATGGCTCGCTTAACTGTGGCAAGTAAGCAAGGATCGCATCAAGGCGAATTTTCTTTCCTTTTCTTCTCTGCCAATGTTATTGGTTTTAATTGCAGCATAAGCTTAACCTGTTTCTGTCACACGAGTTTAATAAGACAAGGTGGCCACTATAAGCTGCTCCCTCCACTAGTAATCGATAGTTCTATTTTGAGGCTAATGTCCAGTGCTGGAATGACATCTCAGTTGTGTTGGCTTCTCTCTGTTACCGGTTCACCAAGTTTTTTCTTGACTCAATTTGTAATGTGTGAGAATTGAGCATCTGGCTGTGAAAACCAAACATGAAGCACTGACTGTCTCTTGTCTGTGTTCCACAAAATCAGCAATGGATTTACCAAGAATACTTGCTCCCCCACCCGCCTTGGTCTGCAAACTCCGGCTGGAGAATTCCCAAGATGTTTCTGAGCATCAAACTATGGACTTTGCTGATTGCTTTGAACTGGTTTTGAG
Organism: Mobula hypostoma; assembly: GCF_963921235.1. Lineage (NCBI taxonomy): Eukaryota > Metazoa > Chordata > Chondrichthyes > Myliobatiformes > Myliobatidae > Mobula > Mobula hypostoma. Next base: position 8,520,854 of record NC_086099.1, read on the forward strand.
GAGAAAATGAAATCACAATGCTGTTGGTCGTTTGATTTTAGTTTCAGTTACAAGGAGAATCTTAGCAAATCATCTTGCTCTTCCGTGCCTGTATACTTTGTGGCTGGTACAGTATGAGTACAAACTCATATAAAAAAGAAAATATCAAAGCAGGAATGTAATGCTTAGGTTTTATGTGAAATTGGTCAAACTGTGCTTGGAGTATTGTGAGCAGTATTGGCCCCCCTATCTAAGAAAGGACGTGCTGACATTGGAAACGGTTCAAAGGAATTTCACAGAAATTATTCGGCGATTAAAAGGATTCCCTTATAGGTCAAGTCAGTGGTGAGGAAGGCAAATGCAATTTTAGCTTTCATTTCCAGAGGACCAGGATATAACATCAAAGATGTAATGCTGAGGCTTCATAAGGAATTGATCAGACCGCACAAAGTACTGCGAGCAGTTTTGGGCTCCTTATCTAAGGAAAGATGAGCTGTCACTGGAGACGGTCTAGAGTCGGTTCAGAAGAGTGATCCCAGGAATGAAAGGGTTATCATATGAGCAGTATTCAATGGCTCTGGCCTGTACTTGCTGGGGCTTAGAAGAATGAGAGGGGAATATCTCATTGAAACCTATTGAATATTGAAAGGGCTGGATAGAGTGGATGTGGAGAGGATGTTTCCTATAGTGGAGGAGTCTAGGAACAGAGAGCATAGCCTCAAAATACAAGGGTATATCTTTGGAACAGACTTGAGGAGGAATTTCATTAGCCAGAGTCAGGTAAATCTGTGGAATTCATTGCCATTGATATCTGTTGTGGACAAGTCTTTGGGTATATTTAAGTGGAGGTTGAAAGGTTCTTGATTAGTCAGGCTGACAAAGGTTACAGGGAGAAAAGAGGAGAACGAGGTTGAGAAGGAAAATGGATCAGCCATGTTGGAATGATGGAACAGACTTGATGGGCCAAATGGCCTAATTCTGCACCTATGTCTTATGGTCTTAAGATCTTTGAGCAGACTCATCAACAATGGAAAGGGAATAGGATTGAAAATGTGCAGATTTTCCAGAAAAGTTACAATTCACCCCAACAACAGTTTGGAATTACTCAATATTTTGTATTCAAGTCAGTAAATCAGAGATTTTCTTATTGCAACTTCTACTTTTGTAGGTAAAGAAAATTAATAATCAACTAATATTGGTTGTCTGTCATATGCAATGATGAGAGGAGACCTGTGCGAGAGAGATTTTAAATTGGAAAATGTTGTTGCACTGGGGCAGTTCCATTCTCTCAGCCTGGGAAGTCCGGGTTCAGTAGGACGAGTAGTCATCAGTCATCTCAAACTGAGGACTTCCTTGGTTGCTGTGGCTGACCATGATTATTCTGTGCATCATCATACCCTTTGCTCCCCCTGGAGTGTTGCATTAGCACCTTTTGTAGCCATTGGATTTCTCTGTGGATCTCATCACCCTGTCCGCCAGAGCTGACTACGCATGAAGGGATAGGCATGTCTCTATCTCACTGAGGTATGAGGTGGCTGCTTACACTCTCCTGGGTTAGCCTGCCTTTCAAAGCGGTGTACTGAGGTGTGGCTGCCGTCACATGTAAGCAGCTACTTGGAGCCACAGGGGAGAGCTGAGTGTCTAGAGGAGACCAAAGGTGAGTGAGCTGCCCCAGAATGGACATGACAAATTCCTTCAGCATAGGAGTTACCCCTCCCTGGGCACACCAGAATCCCAATGATAATCAACTATTACAATCAGGTAAACGATCATGCATTTGATGAAAGCCATCTGTGATACATGAAGACAAAAAGGCTATGTTTCCACAGGAGTTCTCTTTCATACTTGTTATTTGAACAAAAATTCTCCGGAATATTTGTCATCATAATATGACTGTACTCCATTGTTATGTCTGGCTTTCTGGGATCGCTACACATTTACTGGCACTATTTTTTAATCAAATGTAAAAATAATCATTAAGAAAGCAGAAATTTGATGATGGTATTTGGATGGGCTACAGCTGGAGGAAGTTCGTGTCAGGTAAGTAATGTTGGATCTGGTGATCCTGCAATCCAAAGGTTCTTCGGAGGTCAAGAATGAGGCATAAAACTTTTTGGTTACGGCTGTTAAAAGTGCTACAAGAACAAAAGATGACCAAAGAAAGACAAAGGAAAGGAAATAATGAGCATCTCATACGCAGGCTAAAGATAAACAAAGTTTATTCTATGATAACAATTAACCTATAAAATAGCCAAATTACAGTGGCGTGATATAATTTCAAACTTTCTCCAAATTCCAGCATATTTTCTCTTCTCCCGTTCCTTTTCTTTATTTCCCCACTCTGACCTCTTACTCTTCTTCTCACCTGCCTATCACCTCCCCCATCCTCCTTCCCTTTCTCCCATGGTCCACTCTCCTCTCCTATCAGATTCCTTCTTCTCCAGCCCTTTACCTTTTCCACCTATCACTTCCCAGCTTCTCACTTCATCCCCCCCTGCCCCACCCAGCTGGTCTCTTCTACCAGCTTGTCCTCCTTCACCCCCCCCCCAGCCCCACCTTCTTATTCTGGCATTCTTCCCCCTTCCTTTCCAGTTCTGATGAAATGTCTCAGCCCATGATGTACACTGTTTTTGCCTCTCTGTAGATGCTGCCTGGCCTGGTGATCTCCCCCAGCATTTTGTGCATTTTGCTCTGGATTCCCAGCATCTGCAGAATGTCTTGTGTCTGTGATATGAATTGAGCTGCCTTGTTCATACTTTTGGTGACATGCCTCCAATCTCACAGAAACAAATGGCTTCAGCCACTGCTATTGTTGATCAGAGTGAAATTGAGTAATAGGATTCACGACAAAATCCTTACTTACAGATCCGAGTGTAGCGCCATCTTTCTCCAGAAACTGGCAGCTGTGATATTGATGCACTCACCCTTGCTGGGGAACTGAAAAAACACTCAGATTGCTTTGACTTCCCAAATTGCCTGCAAATGATACGATCTGAGATGAGATTGTGTCGGGGGTGTCAGACTCTCTATATTCTCCCTGCCTGCGCAGAATTTTAATTCACCTGTCGTTGCACTTGGGATAAGGAAAGAAACACAGAGACTTACTCATCACAACTGCCTACACCATTAGGAAACAATGCTCCTCTGTCAGAAAAGCTAAATAGAAAGATCAGAACTTCAACAGACAGCAAAACAAAAATTAAAGATTAAAGATTAGCTCTATTTGTCACATGTATATTGAAATATACAGGAGAATGCTTCTCTTGCATCAAATGTACTAGTGAGGATTGAGTTGGGTTAGCAAGCAAGAGGCACAACACTTCCGGTGCCCAACGTAGCTGGCCTGCACCCTGGTCTGCTAATTTCCTCCAGCATTTTGCATGTGTTTCTGTTTTTGACAATGTGGAGCTGAGAGTGAGTTTGTAAATCCGGTGAGATCAAAGGATGTTAGGAATGGCGAGGGCAGAGCACTGCGGGAGGTATGTGGGACCGGTGATGGAGAAGGAGAGCCAGGGGTGGGGGTTGGCGTGGGTGCAGACACACCCAACCCTTAGACACCAGGCAAGGTCACTTGATTCCAAACCACTGGTTTATTGATCATTACAGAATGTCTCCTGAGTGCTTCCCACTCCCTCCCCTCTCCCTTCCCCTCTTCCCAACCATGATTCCCCTCTCACTGCCCCCTTCCCACTCTCAGTCCACAATAGAGACCCATCTCAGAATCAGGTTTATTATCACTCACCTTTGTCAGGAAATTTGTTGTTTTTTGTGGTAGCAGTACAGTGCAATGGTTTTAAACACCCTAGCTATATATATATATGCCTAAGACTTTTGCAGAGTTCTGTATATATATATATATATATAAATAAATAAGTAGTGCAAAAAGAGAGCAAAAATAGTGAGATGGTGTTCATGGGTTCAATATCCATTCAGTAATCTGATGGAGGAAGGGAAGATGCTGTTCCTAAAACAATGAGTGTGGGTCTCCAGGCTGTGGGTACTCCTTCCTGATGGTAGCAGTGAGAAGAGGGTTTGCCCTGGGTGATGGGGGTCCTTAATGACAGATGCTACCCTTTTTTGCCAAACCGCTGAAAAGCAATGCACTAACCGCTAATGCGACTATCCCAGTATCCGAGCACAGTTTAAATGCAGGTATTTGAGGAAGTCATCTTCTCTCAATTCAGCTACACATGAACTGTTTAACAATCTTTCTCTGGAACTTGCTGACATACACACCACCGTTTCTTCATTTTGTTTTGTATTTATTTCCACTTTTAACATTTATACGCATATGTTTGCTAACTCTATTGCATAAAGGTAATGTTTATGGGATCATACAAATTAAATTCAATATTTACAATTTTGTGTCCTATCATTCAACATAACCCAATCACAAGAGAAATCATTTCAAAAGACCATACGATCATAAGACATAGGAGCAGATTTAGGCCATTTGGCCCATCTAGTCAGAACTGCCATTCCATTATGCCTAATTTATTTTCTCTCTCAACCCCATTCTCCTGCCTTGTTCCCGTAACCTTAAACACCCTGACTAATCAAGAATCTATCGATGTCCACTTTAAATATACCCAATGACTTGGCCTCCACAGCAGTCTGTGAAAACGAATTCCACAGATTCACTACACTCGGGCTAAAGAAATTCCTCCTCATCTCTGTTCTAAACAATGTCCCCCTGTTCTGAGCTTGTGCTCCCTGATCCGAGACTCTCACTCCATCCTCACCATGTCTACTCTATCAATTTGCGCTCCATTTCCTTTGGAGTAAAGAGCTTTTGTCTCCTAATATCATTACAGCTGAGCAAAACATGCCTTAAAATCTTGTTGATCAATGATAATGTTTATTGATATTGATCTATATCCTGCTGTATGCTTTGACAGTTTACCTTACTATCCACAGTTTTGTGTTATCTGCCAATTAACTAAGCAGATCACCTACACTGCTGTCTACAACTTCACCAATGGCCATGGTTTCCTTGTTCTTTGGAGTAACACGTGCAAAATGCTGCAGGAACTCAGCAGGTCAGGCAGCATCCATGGAAATGAATAAACAATTGGCCCTTCATCAGGACTGGAAAGGAAGGGGGGAGATGCCAGAATAAGAAGGTGGCGGAAAGGGAAGGAGGACAGGCTGGAAAGTGATCATTGCAGCCAGGTACGTGGGGGAAGGGGGACGGTGAAAAAGCTGGGAGATGAGAGGTGGAAAAGATAAAGGGCTGGAGAAGAAGGAATCTGATAGGAGAGGAGAGTTCGCGAAAGCGAAGGAGGAGGGGCACCTCAGGGAGGTGATAGGCAGGTGAGGAGAAGAAGTAAGAGGCCAAAGTGGGAAATAGAAGGAGGAGGGGAAAAAATCACCAGATATTGGAGAAATTGATGTTCTTGTCATCAGGTTGGAGGCTACCTAGATGCAATATGAGGTGTTGCTCCTCCATACTGAGAGTGGCTTCACTGTGGGAAAATAAGAGGGAGAACTGGATACAATAATGCACATTGCAATGCCCAGTACAACACCCTTCCTGTACTCGGGTGGGCATCTGACTTTCAGAGCAATGGCTAATGAGCCCTATCCACATTCCACTGGCCTCTACAGTCCATTCTCATCACAGAGAGTCACAGAATAATACAGTACAAGAACAGGCCATGCCTGTTCCACGTTGACCATAGCATCCTCCCTGCTGGTTCCAGTTGCCCATGTGTGGCCCATAACCCTTCAAACCACACACTTCCATGTACCTATCCAAATACCTCTTAAATGTTGCAATTATATCCACCTCAACCACTTCCTCTGGCAGCTCATTCCAGGTACTCACCACCCTCTGTGTAAAGAAGTTACCTCTCACATCTCATTTAAATCTCCACTTTCTCATCTTGTGTCTTGGACTCCCCAAAGTTGGAGAACTGGGCACAATATTACCAAAATATACACTCAGTGGCCACTTCATTAGGTACACCTGTACACCTGTTCATCAATGCAAATATCTAATCAACCAATCATGTGGCAGCAACTCAATGCCTAAAAACATGCAAATTTGATCAAGAGGTTCAGTTGTTGTTCAGACCAAGCATCAGAATGTAGAAGAACTGTGATCTAAGTGACTTTGACTGTGGAATAATTGGTGGTGTCAGATGTGGCGGTTTGAGTATCTCAGAAACTGCTGATCTCCTGGGATTTTCATGCACAACAGTCACTGGAGTCACAGAGAATGGTGCAAAACACAAATAAACCCAGTGTGTGGCAGTTCTGTGGGCAAAAACGCCTTGTTAATGAGAGAGGTCAGAGGAGATTGGTCTGACTGGTTCAAGTTGACAGGAAGGTGACAGTAACTCAAATAACCACACATTAGCGCAGTGGTGTGCAGAACAGCATCTCTGAGCACACAGCACAACGAACCCTGAAACGGACGGGCAACAACAGCAGAAGAACGTGAACATACACTCAATTGGCACTTCATTAGGTACCTAATAATGTGGTCACTGAGGCTACGTCCACACTAGACCGGATAATTTTGAAAACGCCGGTTTTGCGTAAAAACAATAGGCATCCACACCAGGCGTTTTTGAAAATACCTCCGTCCACATTAAAACGGGTATTTGGGCGAATCTCCTCCGACTTGGCATGCGTAGGACACATCTACAAAAAACAAGCAAAGAGGAAATGGTATACTTGGTGCACGTTTGTCCAGTTACAGACTAGAAAAACTTAAAAGGAAAGTGCTAAACGACAGACAGCTGATGGCTTTCGCGCAGGAGGAATTAAAACTGAGAAATCAAATACTGGAGTGTATGGAGGCAACCGACAGGGAATTCACGGACAGTATGACCCGGCTGACGACGAACATTGAAAAACTGACTAACTCTGTTGCAGAGGGATTTGCAATGATGAGGAATATGATGGCTGCCCCCCCCCCCCCCCGCCCACCAGTACTTTTCACTGCCACAATACCAGCCTCACAGCCACTACAATAGCTACACACAGGGACACACAGACCCCGAGTGGCCCCACCAACATCTTCCCCACTCCCACAGAGGGGTCACCCTGGAAACATTTCCTACAGCCATAGTCTCTTCACCGATGAAAGGGGCGACAGGTTTTTTAAAACCTCCGGTTATCCCGTACACACTACAACACCCAACCAGCGTTTTCAGATTTAAACACTCTGGACAGCGTTTTAGAAAAGTTGTGTTTTCGGGGGAGGAAAACGCTGTTTCAGTGTGGATGGAGGATCAAAACGAAGAGAAAAAGCTTCGGTTACGGATTTATCTGGTCTAGTGTGGACGTAGCCTGAGTGTTTTTTGTAGATGGGTTTCTATTATGAAGTGAAGACAAAGGAGAGGGCAGATGGTGGAATCTACATCTCTGTGCACCTATCCAAATGCCTCTCCAATGTGTCAGTTGTAGCTGTCTTGACCACTTCCTCCGGCAGCTCATTCCAGGAGCTCTCCACATTCTTTGTGAAGAAGTTACCTCTCACATCTCTTTTAAATGTTAAGTCACAAGAGGTTGTTATATTGCAGTTGTAAATTTTTGTTGAGACTGTTCTTGGAATATTGTGTACAATACTGCCTTATCTAGTGTCTGTGCCCTCTAGTTTTGGACTCCACAAACTTGGAAAATAAACTTTGACTGCCCACCTTATCCCAATATCTCATGATGTTATAAACTCATACGAGGTCAGCCCTCGTTCTCCTGCACTCCTGCGAATAATGATCCACTGTGGCCGATCTCTCCCTATAACTCAGAACATCTCCCACCCTCTCCCCATAACCCAGACAATCTCCCACCCTCTCCCTATAACCCAGACCCTCTGCCACCCTCACCCTATAACTCAGACCCTCTCTCAACCTCTCCCTGTAGCTCAGACCCTCTCTCACCCTCTCCCTATAACTCAGACCCTCTCTCACCCTCTCCCTATAACTCAGACCCTCTCCCACCCTCTCCCTATAACTCAGACCCTCTCCCACCCTCTCCCCATAAATCAGTCCCTCTCCCACCCTCTCCCTATCAGACCCTCTCCCACCCTCTCCTTATAACTCAGATACTCTCTCACCCTCTCCCTATAACTCAGACCCTCTTCCACCCTCTCCCTATAACTCAGACACTCTCACCCTCTCCCTATAACTCAGACTCTCTCCCACCCTCTCCCTATAACTCAGACCCTCTCCCACCCTCTCCCTATAACTCAGACCCTCTCTCACCCTTTCCCTGTAATTCAGACCCTCTCCCCATAACTCAGACCCTCTCCCACCCTCTCCCTATAACTCAGACGCTCTCTCACCCTCTCCCTATAACTCAGACCCTCTCCCACCCTCTCCCTATAACTCAGACCCTCTCCCACCCTCTCCCACCCTCTCCTCATAACTCAGACCCTCTCCCATCCTCTCCCTATAACTCAGACCCTCTCCGCATAACTCAGACCCCTTCCCACCCTCTCCCTATAACTTGGACCCTCTCCCACCCTCTCCCTATAACTGAGACCCTCTCTCATCTTCTCCCTATAACTTGGACCCTCTCCCACCCTCTCCCTATAACTCAGACCCTCCAGTCCAGACAGTTTGTAAATCTTTTCTGCACACACTCCAGTCTGACACCTATAACAGTGTGACCAAATCTGTACGCAATACTCCAAGAACAGTCTCAACAAAAATTTACAACTGCAATATAACAATCTCTTGTGACTTCACACGAAATGTGTCCCTGATGGATTGTAAGAGGAATTAGTCACTCCATGGACACCAATTTTCTGTTAATATAACTGAAAAACGCTGAGCTTGGGTAAGACTAGAAGTGGAGGTCACGGGTAAAGGAAAGGAAACCTGAGGGGAAACCTCTTCACTAAATGGATGGTGTGAGTTGCCAGAGCAAGTGGTGGGTGCAGGTTTGATTTCAACATTTAAGAGAAGTTTGGATAGGTACATGGATGGCAGGGGAATGGAGGGCTCCAGGTGTGAGTTGATGGGACTTTGCATAGTCTAGATGGGCCAAAGGCCATGCTTCTGTGCTATAGTGCTCTGTGACCCTAGAACACGTTGTCTAGAAGGAGAAGGCAGGCAGTTGGGATTGAGAGGGAAGTGGATCAGTTATGACAAAATGGTGGCGTAAGCTCAATGGCCCAAATGGCCTCATTCTGCTCCTGTATCTTATGGTCTTTTGCTCTGTAAAATCCATTCTCACCACCGTGGTTACTGTGGTTTATTCCCCCATAGTATTTAGTGCAGCTTTCCCACCAGTGTGTCCAATGCAGCCCATCATCACCAGAGTTCCTATGCACCCCCTCAAGGTGCTGATCACCCTGTACCCATTGGCTGCTCCATTCCCACCAAACAGCTGCTCCTGTCGAGTTTTACCAAGGTACAGCACACGCCAGTGATAGTAAAGCTGATTCTGATTCTGGTCTGATAACACTCTTGGCTCTGATGAACGGCAAGACGACCCAACAATCGGAAATTCTGTGAACAGCCCAGACAATACAGTAGTGTCAAGGTTAGCGAGACACTATTACCGCTGGGGGCACTGGAGTTCCAAGGTCAACCCCGGCGTGTTCTGTAGCTCCTCCCCGCGTGCTCCAGTTTCATCTCACTGTCCATCAATGTACTGCGTAGGGCCGTAGGTGATTGTAAATTATCCCGTGATTCATTGTTTTTCTAAATAAGATAAATAAAATCTGTGAAAAGAGATAATGCTACATGTCATGAGAGTGGGGGAGATTCAAACAAGAGGACATGAGTTGAGAGTTAAAGGGCAAAAGTTTAGGGGTAACATGAGGGGAAACTTCTTTATTCAGAGAGTGGTAGCTGTGTGGAACGAGCTTCCAGCAGAAGTGGTTGAGGCAGGTTCGATGTTGTCATTTAAAGTTAAATTGGATCGCTATATGGACAGGAAAGGTATGGAGGGTTATGGGCTGAGTGCAGGTTGGTGCGACTAGGTGTGAGCAAGAGTTAGGCACAAACTAGAAGGGCCGAGATGGCCAGTTTCCGTGCTGTAATTGTTAGATGGTTATATGGTTGTATATGGTCATAGAACTGCGAAAGAAATAAATTGTTTTTAAGTGACAGAGAGGGCGAGGAGGAGGAAGTGGGGTGGCCTGGGTCAGATCAGTGATAATCTGAATGAAGGTCCAGGCTTAAGGAGCTGGAAGACTGACTCCTGCCCCTATTTATTGCTGCTCTTGCTAGTTTAACTTTCGTCTTTAACTTGCTTTTTTTTTGAAGACCAGAATGATCATTCCACACCTCTGCAGGGAGCAACACCTCTAAATCTGGCAAGGCTAAAGCTTTTTTTTAGTGAGATTCACAGAATTACACAGTTTTACAATGACAAATGATATCACAAAAAAAAATTTGAATAAATTTAATAAGTTGGATGTCACCTAATTGGGGTTCTCAGCTTTTTAACTCGCTGTAAAACAGTCCAACATGTCTGACACTTCTTAATTAATGTTATATTCTGTACATCTGCTGACAATTCCATTAACACATTACTTAACTTCAGTTTCTGCCAATAAATATTAAGATCACAAAGAGCAAGTTTTGAGCCACTTATCACATTTGTGTTGTGTTAAAACTCATAGGCAACCATTCCTTAGTCTCTGAGACTTTGTGACTCTGACATTTTCCTTTCAAACTTCAGCTAGCAAAGTTCAAAGTAAATTTACTGGTCCAATGGTTCCATTTAATATCAGAGAATGTATACAGTATACAACCTGAAATTCTTACACTTCGCAGATATCCTCGAAACAGAGAGAAAAAAAAAAATCAGAATTCAAACTGCCCTCGTCCCACACACAAGCACCAGCAAATGGTTCAATGCTCCTCCTCCCCCACTTGCTCCAGCAAAAGCATCAATCTCCCCTCCTCACCACCCACCATGCGATCAATAGCAAGCACCAAGAGACTATGGCATATTGTCCATCAAAAACTATTGTCCATCCAACATTTTGGCGTCTCAGACAGACTCTCTCTCTCACTAATGATGGAGAGGGAGATATTGCTCCTGCAACAGCGAAAGGGAGACCAACAGCTCATTGTTCCAATGTTCCGGTCTGCTGTGCCGCTTGTCCATGCCCCCCCGCACACCGCGACTCGAAGACCAACAGACTCTCACTCACGATCGAGAGAGAGAGAGAGGGAAAAAATAATTATTATTAATTTATTATCCAAGTACATATATGTCACCATATACAGCCATGAGTTCATTTTCTTGTGGGCATTCACAGTAGTACAAAGAACCACAATGGAATCAGTGAAAAACCACACATGACAGAGACAAACAACCGATGTGTAATAAACAACAAACTGCAAGTACAAATAATAATAATAATTATTATTATTGTACATAAATAAGAAATAAATATCAAGATCATAAGTTGTAGGGTGCTTGAAAGTGCGTCCATAGGTCGTGTTGGACTCTGGTGCTTTTAATCCAGTGTTCATTCGGTAGTCAGGAAAGAGGCACCAAGCTTGTTGCTTCACAATCATTTTATTAAGAGTTAGTAGAAGAAAAAATTTGTAAATGGATAGTAATAGGAGCAGAAGCTAGTAGCAGAAGGGAGAGAAACAAAGAAAGACAGTGCTTTTATACCCACAGCTCTTTTTATACCCAGAGATAAGTCTGATAGCCCCTACTTAAATAACACATTACAAGTGAAGCTTCCAGCACTTTCCAGAATGTTACAAGTTACTCTAACTATTAGGGGACACATTGTACAACTGCATATACATACTGTGACCACTAGGGGACACATTGTACAACTGCATATACATACTGTGACCACTAGGGGACACATTGTACAACTGTATATACACACTGTGACCACTAGGGGGCACATTGTACAACTGCATATACATACTGTGACCACTAGGGGACACATTGTACAACTGCATATACACACTGTGACCACTAGGGGACACATTGTACAAACACATATACATACTGTGACACCAGAAGATACAGTGAACAGCTGCATATACACACTGTGACCACTAGGGGACACACTGAACAACTGCATATACACACTGTGACCACTAGGGGACACACTGAACAACTGCATATACATACTATGACAACTAGGGGACACACTGAACAGCTGCATATACATACTGTGACCACTGGGGACACACTGAACAACCGCATATACATACTGTGACCACTGGGGACACACTGAACAACCACATACACACTGTGACCACTGGGGGATACAGTGAACAACCGCATATACACACTGTGACCACTGGGGGATACACTGAACAGCTGCATATACATACTGTGACCACTAGGAAACATACTAAACAGTTACATGTATATAAGTAGCTATAAAAACAGCCTGCTTAAATTGTTGAACTGCAAAGAAAATAACAACAAAACAGTCTAATCCAACAGTTGTGAGACCATTTCAGTGTTGGAGTGAGCGAAGTTGCCCTCTGTAGGAGCTTGATGGTTGAGGGGTAATAACTGTTCCTGTGGAAAGCGGCCAGTGAAGGAATGGGGCTTTGAGGCTTTGACTCGAGAGGCTTCGACGAGAAGAGGCGGAGGACAAGCTAGCTCGCAGTTAGTTTTTACAATGTCTCCTGAGACGGTGATGATGTGAGATGTGGCAGTCTTGGGGGAACTCCCCACTCCTGCAGAGTCACATCTGCCAGAAGTGCATATGGCTGGGCGATCTGGAAGACTGTGTAAGGAATCTGGAGCAGCAGCTGGATGACCTTCGACTCATAAGGGAGAATGAGGCAGTCATAGATGAGAGCTACAGGGAGGTAGTCACACCTAGGCTGTCGGAAGCAGGTCGTTGGGTGACAGTCAGAGGGGGGAAAGCAAAGGTGAGCAGACAGGTAGTGCAGAGCACCCCTGTAGCCATTCCCCTGAATAATAAGTTTACCGTCCTGGATACTGTTGGCGGGGACGACCGACCAGGTGTGAGTCACGGTGGCAGGGCCTCTGGCACTGAGTCTGACCCTGTGGTGCAGAAGGGTGGGACGGAGAAGAGGAGAGCTGTCGTCATTGGAGACTCTACAGTCAGGGGAGCAGACAGGAGATTTTGTGGACGTGAGAAGGACACCCGCATCGTTTGTTGCCTCCCGGGTGCCAAGGTCCGGGATGTCTCCGACCGGGTGCACGACATCCTGGTATGAGAGGGAAAGCAACCAGAAGTCGTGATACATGTTGGGACCAACGACATAGGCAGGAAGAGGGATGAGGTCCTGAAGTGTGAGTTTCGGGAACTAGGCAGAAGGCTGAAGAACAGGACCTCAAGGGTGACGTTCTCAGGATTGCTGCCAGTGCTACGTGACAGTGATGGTAAGAATTGGAGGAGATGGCAGTTGAATGCGTGGCTGAGGAGTTGGTGCAGGGAGCAGGGTTTTAGATTTTTAGATCATTGGAATCTCTTCTGGGGAAGGTGGGACCTGTACAGATTGGATGGGTTGCACCTGAACTCGAGAGGGAGCAATATCCTTGCAGGTAGGTTTGCTAGCATGGTTCTGGATGGTTTAAACTAATTTGCAAGGGGGATGGGACCCAGAGCGATAGAGCAGTGAAAGAAGTGCATGGAGTAAAGCCAGATCTAACATATAGAGAGGCTTTGAGGAAAGAGAAGCAGAATAAACGGTGTAAAGACAGTAAGGTAGAAGGGCTGAAATGTATGTACCTCAATGCAAGAAGCATCAGGAACAAAGGTGATGAACTGAGAGCTTGGATACATACATGGAATTATGATGTAGTGGCCATTACAGAGACTTGGCTGGCACCAGGGCAGGAATGGATTCTCAATATTCCTGGATTTCAGTGCTTTAAAAGGGCTAGAGAGGACGGATAATGGGGAGGAGGGGTGGCATTACTGGTCAGGGATACTATTACAGCTACAGAAACGGTGGGTCATGTAGCAGGATCCTCTTTTGAGTCAATATGGGTGGAAGTCAGGAACAGAAAGGGAGCAGTTAACTCTATTGGGGGTATTCTATAGGGCCCCTGGTAGCAGCAGAGATACAGAGGAGCAGATTGGGAGGCAGATTTTGGAAAGGTGCAAAAATAACAGGGTTGTTATCATGGGTGACTTTAACTTCCCTAATATTGATTGGCACCTGATTAGTTCCACGGGTTTAGATGGGGCAGAGTTTGTTAAGTGTGTCCAGGACGGATTCCTGTCACAGTATGTGGACAGGCTGATCGGGGGGAATGCCATACTGGATCTAGTACTAGGTAATGAACCGGGTCAGGTCACAGATCTCTCAGTGGGTGAGCATCTGGGGGACAGTGACCACCGCTCCCTGGCCTTTAGCATTATCATGGAGAAGGATAGAATCAGAGAGGACAGGAAAATTTTTAATTGGGGAAAGGCAAATTATGAGGCTATAAGGCTAGAACTTGCGGGTGTGAATTGGGATGATGTTTTTGCAGGGAAATGTACTATGGACATGTGGTCAATGTTTAAAGATCTCTTGCGGGATGTTAGGGATAAATTTGTCCCGGTGAGGAAGATAAAGAATGGTAGGGTGAAGGAACCGTGGGTGACAAGTGAGGTGGAAAATCTAGTCAGGTGGAAGAAGGCAGCATACATAAGGTTTAGGAAGCAAGGATCAGATGGGTCTATTGAGGAATATAGGGAAGCAAGAAAGGAGCTGAGAAGGGGCTGAGAAGAGCAAGAAGGGGACATGAGAAGGCCTTGGCGAGTAGGGTAAAGGAAAACCCCAAGGCATTCTTCAATTATGTGAAGAAGAAAAGGATGACAGGAGTGAAGGTAGGACCGATTAGAGATAAAGGTGGGAAGATGTGCCTGGAGGCTGTGGAAGTCTTCAATGAATGCTTCTCTTCGGTATTCACCAATGAGAGGGACTTGATGGTGGTGAGGACAATATGAGTGAGGTTGATGTTCTGGAGCATGTTGATATTAAGGGAGAGGAGGTGTTGGAGTTGTTAAAGTACATTAATTGTATTTTACAATATCGAACTATGTGTGTGAAAACCCCAGAAGATGATCAGTTTCCGTGATACTCAGTCCTGAACAACTGAACTCCCTGACCATGTTTGCATGCTTTTATGCACTGAGTTGCTACCACGTGATTAGCTGATTAGATATTGGCAGTAATGAGCAGGTGTACAGGACCTACCTAATAAAATGGCCACTGAATGTGGAATATAAAACAGTACAACACAATACAGGCCTTTGGGCCAACCATGTTGTGCTGAGCTTTTAAGCTACCCTAACATCAATCTATCCCCTCCCTTGCACATAGCCCTTCATCTTTCTAAGAGTTTCTCAAATGCCCCTTATATATCTGCTTCTACCACCATGGGCGTTCCACACCATTCACTGTGCTCTATGTTAAAAGCCTACCTCTGACATCCCTGCTATACTCTCAACCAATCACTTTAAAAATAGGCCTCCTCATATTAACCAATTCCATCCTGGGGAGAATGTCTTTGGCTATCTGATCATCTTGAACATCCCTATCAAGTCACCACTCATCCTCTTTCACTCAAAAGAGAAAAGCCCGAGCCTACTCAACCTGTCTTCTTTATATATAAATGTAAATAAACAAAAAAATGTCTTTTCACACTTTGCATAACACCTGAAATAAAATTCAGTGAGCTTGCTTCCAATCCAGGCAGCATCCTGGTATATCTCATTCCATTCCTTCTGGACAGCTGTACTTTACCAGAATTCTGTTCTGCAAATTCAATTTACTGTTGCTGCAAGAATGAAATGTCTTCCGAAGCCCTCAAATGTTTAATATATGAGAGATTTTTTAAAATTCCAGTACACCTCTCTAGGTTTAGTGACTTAAAAATATCAGCAGGGAATGCTACACGATATGGTGAGCCGTTGTTTATCCAGAAATTTATGTACGTAGAATTTACATGCATCTAGCAAAAATTTCCAAGAAAATTGAGCCTTCGATGTTGACTCACTTCTGTTGTAGCTGATAAAATGCCTTGAGAGTATCCAGAACACAGCAAATAAATTGCCTTCTTGACATTTAGAATTAAGTGATTCTAGTTTAAGTGGTTGCCTAGCCCACAACTAAAAAACTCAAGGCATAGCCTACATAAGGGTGTTTTGTTTTCATGAAAGCAAGCTCACTGAATTTTATTTCAAGTGTTATGCAAAGTGTGAAAAGACATTTTTTTGTTTATTTACATTTGTATATATAATAGACAGTTATAGGGCGGTTAACAACAATGTTTTCTTTGAAGATATAGTTCTTTATGTAATGGTGAGTACACTCATTCATTTGATTTAATTTTCCTCTAGTTTACATTCACACTGTTTAACCTTAAAATGTAGGACTGCAGTGTGAAATATTGTTCTTTGAAAGGAACAAAGATGACATCTATTTCTGCAATTTATTTCAAGGCTTTCATATGGGATAAAAATGCATTTTTAAAAGAACTCTTTCAGAATTATAGGGACAGAACAGGAAAATGGGTGCAAGTGTTCTGTCAAAGAGTTTTCCAATCGAGTGTCTCGGATCAAAATGTTGACTGTTTATTCCTCTCCGTAGATGCTGCCTGGTTTGCTGCGTTTTTTGTCTTCCTGCATTTTGTGTATGGTGCTCTGGATTTCCAGCATCTATAAGATCTGTTGTGTTTATAGGGTGTAAATGTTCTGTCAAGGAGTTGGCACAGACACAATGGGCTGTGTGGCCTTTGTGTGTAACGTTCCACAGCAAGTTCAAGTTCATTGTCATTCAACAGTATACGGTACATGTATACCGCTAAACGAAACAGTGTTCCTCCAGAGCAAGCTTCACAACACATTACATGTCACTCACTCACGACACATAAAGTAATATTATCACAAATAAGTTAATAATAAAATATATTCCAGAGATTGATATTCAATATAATGTGCATTTATGACACAAATTAAAAAGTTGACAGTATAACGCTACTGGCGCTTCGTACGTGATGGAACCTGGGTGATGGCAGAGAGTTCAGTCGTCTCACGGTCTGGAGGAAGAAGCTGTTTTCCATCCTAACAATTTTTGTCCTAATACTACGGCACCGTCTGCCTGATGGTAGGGGGTCAATGAGATAGTTGGATGGATGGGAGGGATCACTGACAATGCTAAGGCCCCTGCATACGCAGCGCTCCTGATAAATATCTCAGACGGGTAGAGGAGAGACCCCAGTGACCCTCTCAGCAGTGTATTTTTTTGCCATTCTCTTTCATGGTGGTGAGGCATAAGCTGTTCATTCATGGAATCAGCACACTCCATTTCCCATTGACGCTGGATAGCTGAGAGTAACACATACAAAATTCCACAGAAACTCAGCAGGTCTGGCAGTGTCTATGGAGAGAAATAAACAGTCAATGTTTCAGGCTGAAACCAATCATTAGGACTGGAAGATTGAAATATCGAGGCGAATGTGGAGGGTGAGTGCTGACTAACTGCCTTCTGATTGCTGGTGTGATTTCTCTGCTGCCAAAGAGGAGGCCAGTGTGGCCTATTGCTGTGCTCGGAGCAGAGGCCTCTGTGTCTCTCTCTTTTCATGATATTGGAGGATGTTACCAAGGTTTCTGTGTTTATGGATTTGGACTTTGGTCTATTGACTCTTTTTAGTCTTATGGTTTTTAGATTCTGGTGTTTTCACCTGTTCTCTCTCATTGATTCTTGTGCGAGGGAGGAGTGTCTGGTGGGTGTCGATATTCTTGTTGCATTTTTGTTAGTTTTTTGTGCGGGGAGAGGAGATTTGGAGGTCGATGTTCATGTTGCTTTTTGGGAGAATGGGGTTTGGGGGCTTGATGATCGTATTGCCGTTCTTTTTTGTGCAGAGGGGTAGGTTTGCTGTTTCCTTTGCTTGTGGCTATCTGGAGAAGGTGAATCTCAGAGTTGTACACTGCATGCGTACTTTGATAATAAATGAACCTTTGAACTTTTGAACCTTTGCAAAGGTGGGGGAGTGGGGCAGAAGCCAGAAGGTGAAAGAAGGGGAGCTGGTAGGTGGTAGGTGAATCCAAGTGAGGGGGAAAGTAGTAGGTGGGGAAGGAAGAATGAGGTGAAACTGGGAGGTAATAAGTAGCAGAGGTAAAAGGACTGAAGAAGAAGGAGTCTGATAAGAGAGGAAAGTGGACCATGGGAGAAAGGGGAGGAGGAAGGACACTAGCGGGAGGTGATGGGAAGATATACACACGCAAAGTGTTTGAGTTCACAGAAACAGAATTACAACATTGGATATTAGGTCCTGAAGCAAAATGTTAAACCCTGTTTCCATTGGGGGTGAGGAATTAGAACTGAACCCATCACCTCGTCAAGGGACAGAACAAGGTTAGAGAGGAGAAAATACACAACAGGAATTGTCAGAATCAGAATCAGGTTTAATATCACTGCCATAGGTTGTTACATTTATTCTTCTGTGGGAGTAGTGCTTTGCAATACGAAATAATGAAAAAATTCCATAAGTTACAAGAAATATATCTTTATAAAAAAGTTAAATTAAGTAAGTAGTGCAAAAATAAGAAAAAAATATTGTGAGGTGGTGTCCATGGGTTCATTGTCCATTCAGAAATCTGATGGCGGAGAGGAAGAAGCTGTTCCTAGAACATTGAGTTTGTGTCTTCTGTCTCCTGTATCTTCTCTTCGATGGTAGCAATGAGAAGTGGACATGCCTTGGGTGATAGGGGTGCTTAATGAGAGCCTTTTGAAGATGTCCTCGATGCTGGGGAGGCTCGTATGGAACTGCCTGAGCTTGTAACTTGCTGCAGTTTGCAATTCTCTGAATAAGCCAGCTCTAACATTCCATTACCTCAGAATCTATTGCTAGTTTGGTATTGATTAAACTGAGCTAAGAGAGTACAGTATATTTCAGTACCATTATAGATTAGTAGTTTGTGCTAGTGCAAAGATTTTGACCTGCCGCACTGTTGTACAGAGATAATTCCAAGGTTACAGCAAGGTGAATATTTAGTCCACAACAGTGTCACTGAGCTCAGACATGAAATGTCAATTTTCTTGGTGCTGATTCAGATGTGTAATGTGTATTTAATATTGATTTCATACACTAGCCTCCCCTACACTGAGGACATCTTCAAAAGGCGATGCCTCGAAAAGGTAATGCATTTGCTAACGTGGAGCAGAGGAGTTTGTAAATCTGGTGGGAGCAAAGGATGTTGGGAAGGAATAGTGTGGGTGGAGTTCCATGGGAAAGGTGTGGGACAGGTGGCAGAGAAGAAATGCTGGGGCGGTGGGGGGGGGGGGGGGATGGTGCAGGTACAGACACACTCAGTCCTGAGACAACAGGCCAGGTCATTGGACTCCAAACAATTGGATTATTGATCACTACAGAATGCCTCTCTGGTGCTTCCCACTCCCTGTCCTCTCCTTTTGCCCTCTCGTTGTCCCTTCCCCACTCTCAGTCCACAATAAAGACCCATATCAAAAACAGGTTTATCGTCACCCACATATGTTATGAAATTAGTTTTTTTTTGTGGCAGCAGTACAGTGCAATACATAAAATTACTGCAGTACTCCATTTAAAACAGAGATAAGGAGGAATTTCTTTAGCCAGAGGTTAGTGAGTCTGTGGAATTCGTTGCCACAGGTGGCTGTGAAGGCCAAGTCATTTGGTATATTTAAAGCGAAGGTTGTTACATTCTTGATTGGTCAGAGCGTCAAAGATTCTGGTGAGTGCTGTAGTTTCTTATGTGCTATCTGTTTTTTAAAATTAACATTTAATGGAGTACTTTTTTTCTGGCCACTTTGTGATAGGTTGGACAATAAAGGTTCCTTATTGAAAAAGTTTTTTTTGTGCAGACAGAATGAAAAGTTTGCATTCCCATGCACTCACTATCTGAACGTTCAGTTACCCTGCAAGCTTAATAGTCTCCAAACCCGAGGAACCCACACAAGTAAAAAGGTTGAATCAGTCACCCTCATTCACCTCTGGAACACACACTCTTTAATCTTGTATCCAGAAAGTCCAGAAGTCTAAACAGAAGTAGGAAAGTCTAGACAGGGCTTAAGCAGTTGAATTTATGAGCAGGAGTAATTTTCTCTTTCAATATTTTTATTAATATTATATAAATTGTATAAATACAAATACTAAATTCATAAGGATACAAGTAATATGAATTACATTACATTTAAATCACAGTAATATGATCACAGTATCCCATATTCCAAATAAGTCATGTAGAATAAAAAGATTGAATTATGAAATGAAATAAAATAAAATAATTATATTTTATAAAGAAATATCTACTTCCACTACCAAAATGAGCTGGTTAGTAAAAAAGAAGAGAAGCAAAAAAAAAGTACCTTACCATATAATGTTATAATAATAATGGCTCAGATCCATACTTTAATAACAGTTCAGAGATTATGAAAATAACTCAGAAAGGGTCCCCATAACATTAGAAAATCATGTTTAGAATCAGAAATCGAACAACGAATCTTCTCTAGATCAAGGCACAACATAACGTCAGACAGCCATTGAACATGAGTGGGCGGGGCGGCCTCCTTCCACTTGAGCAAGATCAGCCTCCTGGCCATAAGAGACATAAAGGCCAATACCCGCAAATTAGATGGCTTCAATTTTGTAACACTATCCTCAACAATACCAAACATGGCAGTTAAAGGATTGGGCTTAAAACTAACATTGAAAAGTACAGAAAATGTTTGAAATACATCTTTCCAAAATTTTTCAAGGCTTGGACATGTCCAAAGCATATGAATTAGTGTGGCCACTCCATTAGTATGTCTATCACCGTAAGGGGAAATATCTGCGTAGAAACGAGAGAGCTTGTCTTTAGACATATGAACTCTATGTACTACTTTCAATTGTAATAAAGAATGACGAGCACATAATGATGGAGAATTAATCAAGCTTCCAGCTCTCTTCAGATATGAAAATCTGTAAATCCTTTTCCCAGTCTCCTTTAATTTTATCTAAAGAGGTCTTTTTCAGTCCCAACAGCAGACTGTAAATGTAAGGTATTGAACCGTTGTCAAAGGCTTTCAGATTAAAAATTGTATCTGTTATATTCTTATCTGGACTTGTAGGAAATGTATGTAATTGAGATCTTAAAAAATCTCCAATCTGTAAGTATCGAAAAAAGTGGGTATTGGAAAGGTTAAATTTCATTGAAAGTTGCGCAAAAGAAGAGAGATTCCCACCATCAAACAAATCCTGAAATCGTTTAGTACCCAATCTATCCCATTCTTTAAAAGATAAGTCAATTAGAGATGGTTTAAAAAAAACAATTAGAAAAGATGGGACTGGAGAAGGAAGCAGGAGTAATTTTAAAGGTAAAGATTAGCTTTATTTGTCACATGTACATTCAATATCAATATATTAATTGGCTGTATATTGGAGGCTGTAGGAAGGATGAGCAACCTAACTGTGGCACTGTAGTTCAGGGAGCCGTTCAAGAGGGGGGAGAGAAGAGAAATGTCATGGTAATTGGGGGTAAGATAGTCAGGTGAATAGACAAAGTTCTCTGCCGCAGGGATAGGGCACCCCAAGGCTCTGTTGCCTGCCTGGTGCCCAGGTCCGGGACATCTTATCTGACCTGCAGAGGAATTTGCAGTGACAGGGGAAAGATCCCGTTGTTGTGTTCCATGTGGCTACCAATGACATAGGTAGAACGAGGAAAGAGGTTCTGCTGAGGGAATTTGAGCAGCTAGGGACTAAATTAAAAAGCAGAACCAAAAAGGTTCTGGATTACTACCTGATCCATTGCAAATTGGCATAAAGATTAGAGAATTAAATGCATGGCTCAAGGATTGGTGTGGGAGAAGTGGGTTTGAATTCATGGGAAACTGGCACCAGTATTGGGGAAGGAGGGAGCTGCACCATTGGGAGGGGCTCCACCTGAACCGTGATGGGACCTGGATCCTGGCGAATCACATTACTAGGGCTGTTGATAGGCCTTTAAACTAAATAACAGTTGGGGGTGGGGAGGGTGGGTTCAACAGATTGGAGAAGTATGGATAAAGTGAAAGAGAAAAGTGTGGATAAAGATAAAGTAAAAGCAAAAGTTAAAAAAGAGAAAGGTAAGGGTGGAGTGCAGAAAAATCAAGTGGAACAGTGAGAAAGATTACTAGACTTTAAAGACACAATGAGTGTAAGGGAAGTCTATCTGAATGCCTGTAGTATTTGAAACAAGGTCAGTGAACTTGCGGCACAAATCAGTTCAAAGGGGTATGATTTAATGGTCATTACAGAAACATGGTTGCAGGGTGGAGAGGATTAGGAATTAAATATCCAAGGATATCAGGTAATATGGAGGGATAGGCAAAAAGGTAAAGGAGGCAGGGTAGCACTCTTAATTTAGGATGTGATCATGGCAATAGTGAGAGACGATACAAGATCTAGGGAACGGAAAAGTTGTTTTCACTGGTAAGTGAGACCAGAAGTAGGGAACGTAGCCTCAACGTTCTGGGGAGTAAATTTAGGACAGAGATGAGGAGGAACTGCTTTTCGGTGAGAGTGGTGAATCTGTGGAATTCTCTGCCCAATGACTACCTCAGTAAATATACTTAAGACAAGGTTGGATAGATTTTTGCATAGTAGGGGAATTAAGGGTTATAGGGAAAAGGCAGGTAGGTGGAGATGAGTCCATGGTCAGATCAGCCATGATCTTATTGAATGGCAGACCAGGCTCAATGGGCCAGATGGCCTAATCTTGCTCCTATTAATTATGTTCTAATGTTCTTATCATGGCCTGATATGGAAACACCTATGCCTTTCAACAGAAAATCCTATAAAAAGTAGTGTATTTGGCCCTGTACTTCAAGGATAAAGTCCTCCCAACCACATCTACATGAATCGCTGCCATTGGAAAGCATCATCAGAGATTCCCACCACGCTCTTTTCTCACTGCTGCCATCAGGTAGAAGGTACATGAGCTTCAGGACTTACACCACCAGGTTCAAGAACAGTTACTACCCCTCACCCATCAGGCTCTGGAATAAAAGTGAATAACTACACTTTACTTCAAAGACTCTTTATCTCATTATTTATTGCTGTTTATTTTTATTCGCATTCGCACAGTTTGCTGTCTTCTGCACTCTGGATGATCTTTCACTGATCCTGTTATAGTTATTATTCTATAGCTTTGCTGAGTATGGCCACAGGGAAATGAATCTCAGGCTTTTGTATATATTGCTATATATGTAGTCTGATCATAAAGTTTACTTTGAGTTTTTTTACTTTGAAACATGAAAGCATACAGTGAGATGGATAGTTTGTGTCACCGACCAGTACAGTCCAAGGGTTGTGCTGAGGGCAGTCCGCAAGTATCACCATGCTTCTGGCTCCAATATAGCATACCCACAACTTCCTTTGCCTCAAGAACTGGTACATCTTTGGAATGTGGGAGGAAACCAAAGCATTTGAAGGAAACACATTGGACAAATGGGTTTATTTCCCCAATGAGGCTTTGTAAGGCATTGGTCAAATCACACGGAGTAGGTATTGTAAACAGTTTTGGGCCTCTTATCTAAGAAAAGATGTAATGGCATTGGTGAGAGTCTAGGTGAGGCTGATGAGACTGATTTCAGGAATGTAAAGGTTAGCACCTGAGGAGCGTTTGATGGCTCTGGGCCATCACTGGAGTTCAGAAGAATGAGGAGGGATCAGAACCAATTTTATTATCACTGGCATGTGCCAAAAAATTTACTGTTTTGCGGCAGTGCTACTGTGCAATACGTAAAATATTACTATAATTTGCAACAAAAATACAAAAAAGATAAACAAGTAGTGCAAAAAGATGGCAAGAATTTATTATTATATATATATATGTTTAATTTAATCACTTATTTAATTTATGTTATAAATAAAATGAATTAAGTAGTGTAATGGGTTTAATTATCCATTCAGAAATATGATGTTAGAGGGAAGGAACCTGCTTCTAAAACATTGAGTGTATGTTTTTACGTTCCTGTACCTCCTCCCTGATGGTAAAAATGAGAAGACGACATGTCCTGGGTGGTGGGGGACCTTCATGATAGATGCCCCCCTTTTGAAGCATTGCCTTTTGAAGGTGTCCTGGATGCTGTGAAGGGTGACGCCCATGATGGACGGCTGAATTTACAACTTTCTGCAGCTTTTTCTGATCCTGTATTTATCTATGTATTTATGTACACCTGGGAGGAAGCCCACACAGTCACGGGGAGACTGTACAAACTTCTTACAGACAGTGGCGGGAATCGAACCACAGTCAGTGGATCACTGGAGTTGTAAAGTGACTGTGCTAACCAATACATTGCTGTGCTGCCCATCATGAAGTTGGAAGACAAGGTAAAACCTCTTCAAGTCTGAAACGTTATCAGATCAGTGATGGGTTTTACCAGTGGAACCACTCCAACTTGATATGTTGTCTCTCTTGAATTGAATAGGATGCAATAGAACTCAAGATTCAACTTTAGGGGAAAGAAAAGTTTCTTCTCCTCGGCAGTGAATAACCATTCTAGACATATATATATATAAATCATCATAGCAATATTTGATTCTGCACTTTCCGCTCCCTGGATTACAAATTGATAGTAAATATTAAAAATTTAAAGTATAAATCATAAATAGAAAATATAAAAATGGAAAGTAAGGTAGTGCAAAAAAAATGAGATGCAGGTTCAGATATTTGGAAGGTACGGCCCAGATCTGGGTCAGGATCCGTTCAGCAGTCTTATCACAATTGGAAAGAAGCTGTTCCCAAATCTGGCCGTACGAGTCTTCAAGCTCCTGAGCCTTCTCCCGGAGGGAAGAGGGACGAAAAGTGTGTTGGCTGGTGGGTCGTGTCCTTGATTATCCTGGCAGCACTGCTCCGACAGCGCGCGGTGTAAAGTGAGTCCAAGGACGGAAGATTGGTTTGTGTGATGTGCTGCGCCATGTTCACGATCTTCTGCAGCTTCTTCCGGTCTTGGACAGGACAACTTCCATACCAGGTTGTGATGCATCCTAGAAAAATGCTTTCTACGGTGCATCTATAAAAATTAGTGAGGGTTTATATATATATATACACACACACAGTTTATATACCTAAGGTAATTGATTTACTTATTTATATATATTTTTCCCTATATTATAATATATTACATTGTACTGCTGTTGCTAAGTTATCAAATTTCATGACATATGCCAGTGATATTAAACCTGATTCTGATATAATATAAATACATGCTGGCATTTATGTACAGTATTTATGCATATTTTATTTGTTATCCATACTTTAACCTCTAGTTTTATTTTATCTATAATGCTTTATAATTGTTGAATGTTGTATTTTGTTGCATGTCCTACCCTGATCAACACAACACAGCAAATTCCAAATAGATGTAAATGTACATCCTGAACATCGTGAATAAAGTTGATCCTTGATCCATGCAAAACAGGCTTGGGACATTCTGAATCTGTTTGTTCCGTAAAATTAATGTCCACTCTGTCTCCTCTCAATGTGTCTCCCATGAGCCCTCTTTGAGACATCGCCTCTTATCTGCTAAGTGAATAACAGTTAAGTTTAGGAAGAGAATCGAAAAGATGAGACAAAATTAATGACAAAACAATTCCTGTTATCCTCAGCAGTACTTTGCAATTAATATGTTCATCATTATTTGTGTCAAAAACCATTAGTTACTTTCTACACGCAGATGATATTTGATATTTTGGATGGGATCCCAGATATTGTGGAAGAGTTTCTCGATGCAGAGGAAGAAATCACAGTCTGTGTCTTATCATTGCAGCTGCTCCTGTCTACATTTGATTTGGCTTGTTCTGAACTCTTAAAGCAACCAGTCTTTAGATAAATCTGTTTAATTGGGCTATTTTAGATAAATGTCTTTTCCAAGCAAACGTAACTCAGAATATTATTTGTTCTACTTCCTGGCACCTGCTTCTTCATTATTTTGGCTTTGTGGAAATCCCACTCTCCTGTTAAATCGGGTCTAAGTGCTCATTCTTAACTTGTGTGATTAGGCTATTTGACATCGAGGGAATCACAATTAATTCTCTTCATAAAACCACACAGAGCACAGAAACTCTGTAATGCCCATTTAGTATCCTGGAGTGACTGGAACCCTGCCAGATTCATCGCCCCCTTTTAGGTGTGGAAGACATAAGTAGAAGGTGACCTTTGTTTTCTGGTATAAATCTTCAAGAAAGCCTTAAAGCTCTCTGCTTCTTTCTTAACATCAGACCGGACCAGTCCCCCTCCAACACCACCCTCCTCTGTTTGGTGAAACTGGTCCTCATCCTCAACAACTTTACAACTTTTCTTTTGGTTCCTGCCACTTTCTACAAACTCAAGGTTTTCTACAAGCTATGATTGCTTTTTTGTTGGCTATGTGGAACAATCCTTGTTTGGAGCCTTCCCTGGTAATGCTCCTCAACTCTCTCTGTGCTACGTTGTCAACCACATTGGTGCTGCTTCATGCACCCACGCTGAGCTCATCAATTTCACCAAATTCGCCTACAACTTCTATTCTGTCCTGAAATTCACTTGGAACATTTCTGACACCTCTCTCCCATTTCTCGATTTCTTTGCCTCCATCTCTGGGGACAATTTGTCAACCATCACCTTTTATAAACCCACTGGTGTGTCTGTGCATGTGCGTGGGAGATGGCTTTAACTGATGTATTCACTTTGCAAGGAGAGAGTGAGAGAGAGAATGAGTGCATTTGCAGACAACAGATCGACACATACTGCTAAGGCTGGGGGGGTGGGGGGATCATTGCTCTAAAAGAAATAGATCCATACATTATACTTCCTCTCCCTTTAGATTAATGCAACATAAACTGTATGTGTACAAAACATTCAATTTCCCTTTCATAAACTCATATTCCAAATAAACATGCTTTCACAATAACATTCCATAACTAACTTCACAGTTCTAAAGGTTCAGTCTTTTGGGTGGTGCTCTTTTTCTTTCAGGATAGCAGCTCTGGACCTGTGGAGTGGTATCAGGTTTAGCAGGTGTCTTGTCAATGATAATGTTCTTGTTTGCCTCTGGACCCACAGAGTGGCATCAGGTTCGCCAGGTGTCTTGTGTAAGACAATGTTCTCGGTTTCCGCTATCATGTTGCTATCAGAGACATCATCACTGAGTGGTCAGTCCGGTGACTGTAGTGTCCGCCTTGTTGCATGTAGTCGACTCAGGTGTGATTCTTGGTTGAGCAGCCAATATCTGGTCCAGGTGACGTCTCCACGTCGGATCTCCGACATCCACAGTGTACATCAGTTGTTCAGTTCTTGTAGCTATCCTACCAGGTGTCCACTTGTCTTCTCAGTAATCACTTGGCAGCTGGCTGAACTGTTTATTCTGCACTTCCCTCCATACATCTGGTTTCAGGAGGTCTATGCAAGATCTCCAACTCCTGTTCATGAACAGCATTGCAGGTGTTTGATTTGTCATCGCATGAACAGAGTTCTTATACACAAAAGGAAACTGTCCACTTTGTTCTGTAGAGAAATGTCCTCTTTGTCCATCAACTTAATGGACTTCTTGAAGATTTGGACAAATCTTTCAGCTAACCCAATCATTGCTAGGTGATGAGGAACTGACTTGAAATGTCTGATGCCATTTTCTTTCATGAACAGTTGGAATTCTTCAGACGTGTATTGTGGTCTGTTGTCACTCACAATTTGTTCTGGTAAGCCATTTATGGTGAAGATAGTCCTCAGGGTGGAGACAGTCTTTGCTGAGGTGGTTGACTTATTTGGTATGACCTCTGGCTGCTTCGAATGAGTATCCACAGCAATCAGGAACACGAAGACCATGAATGGCCTAGCAAAGTCAATGTGTACTCTTTGCCATGGTGATGACAGCCACTCGCACAGGATGTATGGTGCCTGTGGGGGTGCATTTTGAACTTTTTGGCATCCTGAGTAGCTTTTGGCCAAGTCTTCGATCTGTTTATCTATTCCCTTCTCAGCACCTTCTGATTAGCATTAAGCAGCGGTGACAGCCTTTGGTTAGTGCTACCATTTGGGCTGCCATTGCCTATTGATGCCACACTGAGAGCTTTGATTGACTGTCAGTCAATTATTATCAGGGTGCATACATCACCACATACAACCCTGAAACTGTTTTCTATGGGGATACTTAGCAAATCTATCGAACAATAACTGTAAACAGGAAAAAACAAACTACAATTGCAGTTAATAAATTAATAGCAATAAATAAAGATTTATGAAATAACAAGATAAAAGAATCCTTTAATTAATATAGTTATTCCTTTTGTTCAAGAGCCTGATGGTTGAGGAGTAGTAACTGTACTTGAACATTGTGGCGTGAGTCCTGAGGCTCTTGTACTTTCTACCTGATGGCAACAGTGAGAAAAGAGCGTGGCCTGGGTGCTGAGGGTCTATGATTGATGTTGCTTTTCTATAGCAATGTTTCATCTAGATGTGCTCAATGGTTGGGAGGGTTTTACCCGTGTTGTACTGGACCAAATCCACTACCTTTTGTAGGATTTTCCACTCAAAGCCATTGGTGTTCCCATACCATACCAGGCCGTAAGGCAGCCAGTCAGCACACTCGCCCCCACACATCTATAGAAGTTGGTTAAGGTTTTGATGACATGTCGAACCTCCACAGACACTCTCATGCTTTCTTTGCAATAATATTTATATGATGGGTCCAGGACAAGTCCTCTGAGATAGTGACACCCAGAAATTTAAAGTTACTGATCCTCTCCGCCTCTGATCCTATGATGATTACTGGCTCATGGACCTCTGGTTTCCCTCCCCTAAAACCAGTTCCTTTGTCTTGTTGGCACTGAGTGAAAGGTTGTTGTTATTACACCACAGCCAAAGTCTCATTCTTCCTCTGGTATGCTGAGTCATCACACTCTTTGATCCAGCCCACAATAGTGGTGTCGTCATCAGACTAGTGTATGGTGCTGGAGCTGTAGTTAGCAACACAGCTATAAGTGTAAAGCGAGTAGAGCAGGGGGCAAAGTACACATCCCTGTGGTACTCCTGTACTGATGGAAATTGTAGAAGAGATAATTTTGCCAATTTGAACTGACTGGGGACTACAAGTGAGGAAATCCAGGATCCAATTGCATAAGGGTGTATTGAGGCCAAGGTATTTGAGTTTACTGATTAGTTTTGAAGAAATGATAGTGTTAGAATGCTGAGCTGTAACTGATAAAGAGCATCCTGATGTATGCATCTTTGCTGTCCAGATGTTCTAGGGTTGTGTGAAGAGCCGATGAGATGGCATCTGCTGTAGAGCTGTCTGTTGCTTTGGTAGGCAAATTGGAATGGGCCAAGTCACCATTCAGACAGAAACTGTTATGCTTCAACACAAGCCTCTCAAAAGACTTCATCACCGTGGATGTAAATTTCACTGGGCAATAGTCATTGAGGTAGGTTACCACGCTCTTCTTGGTCACCGGTATGATTGACGCCTGCTTGAAGCAGATGGGTACCACACACTGCTGGAGTGAGAGGTTGAAGATATCCCTGAATCCACCACTAGATATTTTTGTCCTGCTGAGGTCCCCCCAGCATTTTGTGTGTGTTACTCGGATTTCCAACATCTGCAGATTTTCTCTTGTTACTAGATATTTTTTGTTTTTTGCACATTCTCTGTAAACTGTAGAGACTGTTTTGAATGAAAATCCCAGAAGATCAGCAGCTGCTGAGATATTCAAGCCACCCTGTCTGGCACCAACAATCATTCCTCAGTCAAAGACTCTTAGATCACATTTCTTCTGCATTCTGATGTTTGGTCTGAACAACAACTGAATCTTTTGACAATGTCTGCACTTTTATGCATTGAGTTTTTGCTACATGATTGTCTGATTAGATATTTGCATTAATGAGCAGATGTAGAGGTGTCTCTAACTAAATAGCCATTGAGTGTATATTGCAGTATATTTTATGTATTGCACTGTACTGCTGCTGCCACAAAACAATAAATTTCATGACATATGCCAGTGATAATAAGCCTAATTCTGATTCTGACTTTTTGTGCCATCACCTTTTTTATGGATCAAAGATCAATTTTATCGAGAATCAAGGATCAAGTTTATTTGCCAAGTAGAGCACTGTGCAAAGGTCTTCAGCACATATATATAGTTAAGGTGCCTAGAACTTTTGCACAGTACTGTATTTATCAATGTGGAGTGGAGATTGAGTTTGTAAATCTGGCAGGAACAAAGAATGTTGGGAATGGTGAGGGTGGAGCACTGCAGGAAAGGTTGGGACAGGTGGCAGAGAAGGAGTGCCAGGTCTGTGGGTGGTGTGGGTACAGACACACCCAGCCCTGAGACACCGGGCAAGGTCATTTGATTCCTAACAATTGGTTTATTGATCATTACAGAATGTCTCTCTGGTGCTTCCCACGCCCTCCCCTCTCCTTTCCCCTTTGCCCAACCATGATTCTATTCTCCCTGCCCCCCTTCCTATTTTCAGTCCACAAAAGAGACACATATCAGAATCAGGTTTACCAGCACTCACGTGTGTCATGAAATCTGTTTATTTTTGGCAGCAGTACAGTGCAATACATAAAATTATTACAGTACTGGTGTAAAATTCTTAGGCACCCTAGCTATAGATATGTGCCTAAGACGTTTGCACAGTACTACACATTTATACATGTAAGGAATTGATGTGATTTGAAATAAATAATAATAATTATAAAGAATAGATATTGAGTAAAATGTGCATAAATACATAAATACCAGCATGCATTTACAATGTAAACAGCATTATCAAAGGTGGTTTAAAGTGTTTCCAGTGACTGTGCTGATAGTTAGAAGAGGTGGTGGTGCTAATTAGAATGGTTGATCAGATTAACTGCCAGAGAGTCACAGAACACTGCAACACAGAATCTGTCCCTTCAGCCTATCTTGGCTATACTGAACTATTAATCTGGCTGGTCCCATTGACCTGCATATGCACCATAGGCCAATGTACCGCTCCCATCTATTAGTCCGTGAGCCAGTAGGGTTGGTCGGTACCATCTGAGGGGAATAATGCTCATAGTGATTTCTGGCAAGGTATACATCTCTAGAGTTAGAAAATATGTGATAACATTGCACCAGTGGTAGCTTTATTACTTCAAATAAGTAATCACTTTTTGTATATATTCCATATTAACATCAGTACAGCAGAAAATGTTACCCCACCCCCAAAAGGTAAAAACTCTCATTTGGAGAGATTTCTGGAGTTTTATCAATGTCATGGTATTTTCCATATTGTTGTATCAAACCAAAACAATCTTAAGCTTTTGTCATAGCATATAGAATTGCAGTACAATACGCACACATCCAAATTTCTGTTAAATGTTGAAATCAAACCTGCATCCATCATTTCTGCTGGTAGTTTGTTCCACACTCTCACCACCCTCTCATTTTCCCCTTAAACATTTCACCTTTCACTCTTAACCCATGACCTCTAGTTGTTGTCTCACCCAACCTCAGTGGAAAAAGCCTGCTTGTATTTACCCTATCTATACCCCTCATAATTTTGCATACCACCATCAAATCTCCACTTATTCTCTAATGTTCCGGGGGAAAAAAGCTCTTACCTATTCAAACTTCCTCCATCACACAGGTTCTCAAGTCCAGTCAACATTCTTGTAAATTGTCTGTGCACTTTTCCAATCTTATTGCTATCTTTCCTTTAGATAGGTAACCAGAACTGCACACAATACTCCAAATTAGGCCTCACCAAAATCTTTTAAAACATCATCATAACATCCCAACTCCTGTACTCAATACATTGATTTATGTGCCAATGTGCCAGATGCTTTTTTTTAGAACTCTATCTACCCGTGAGGCCACTTTCAATGAGTACCTGTATTCCCTTTGTTCTACCACACTCCTCAGTGCCCTATCAGTCACTGTGTAAAACCTATCTCGGGTTGGTCTTACTGAAGTGCAGTTTTGGGCTCCTTATTTTAGAAAGGATATACTGACCTTGGAGAGGGTTCAGAAAAGATTCATGAGAATGATTCCAGGAATGAAAGGGTTACCATATGAGGAACGTCTGGCAGCTCTTGGGCTGTATTCCCTGGAGTTCAGGAGAATGAGAGGGGATCTCATAGGAATATTCCAAATGTTAAAAGACCTGAACAGATTAGATATGGCAAAGTTATTTCCCATGGTAGGGGAGTCTAGGACAAGAGGGCATGACTTTAGGATTGAAGGACGTCCTTTTAGAACTGAGATGCAGAGAAATTACTTTAGTCAGAGGGTGGTAGATCTGTGGAATTTGTTGCCACGAGCCATTGTGGAGGCCAAGTCATTGGGTGTATTTAAGGCAGAGATAGATAGGTTCTTCATTAGCCAGGGTATGGTGTGAAAGCAGGGGAGTGAGGATGACTGGATAAAGTGGATCAGCCCACAATTGAATGGCAGAGCAGACTCGATAGGCCGAATGGCCTACTTCTGCTCTTATATCTTATGGTCTTATGGCCTATGTGCAAAACCTTGCAATAGTCAGCATTAAGTTCCATCTGCCATTTTTCATCCCATTTTTCCAACTGATACAGAACCCTCTATAAGCCATGATAACCTTCTTCAATGTCCACTATACCCCCAATCGTGGTGTTATCCAGAAATTTGCTGATCTAGTTAACCATATTATCATTCAGATCTTTGATATCGATGACAAACTACAATGGACTCAGCACTGATCTCCGTGGCACACCACTAGTCACAGGCCTCCAGTCAGAGAGGCAACCATCTACTACCACTCTCTGGCTTCTCCCACAAAGCCAATGTCTAATCCAATTTACTAACTTGAATGCCAAGAGATTGAAACTTCTTGACTAACATCCCATGCAGGACCTTGTCAAAGGCCTTGCTTCCTCGAAAAATTCTGTAACATTGGCTGGACACAACCTGCCATAGACAAAACCCTGTTAAACATCCCTAATCAGTCCCTGTCTATCCAAATACTTACATATCCTGACCCTTAGAATACTTCCCAGTAAGTTGCCCACAGTCCTATAATTTTCTGGATTACTTTTGGAGACTTTCTTAAACTACAGAACGACATTAGCTATCCTCCAATCCACTGGCATCTCAGCCTCAGTGCGTTTTGAATATCTCTGCTAGGGCCCCTCTGCACTTCCCTCCTATGATGTCCAAGGGAACACCTTGTCAGGCCCTAGGGATTTATCCATTCTTAATTTACCTCAAGACAGCAAACACCTCCTCTTCTGTAACTTGCATAGACTCCATGACCTCACTGCTGTTTTGCCTCACTTCTGTGTTCATCTCCTGAGTAAATACAGATGTAAAAAATCTATTTAAGTCCTCCCCAAGGGGGGAAGAAACATTTTAGATCTTTCTTTAGGGCGGCGCGTGAGGGTAGCGGTTAGCACTATGCTTTACAGTGCAAGCGACCCTGGTTCAGTTCCTGCCGCTCCCTGTAAGGAACTTGTACGTTCACCCCATGAATATGTGGGTTTTCTCCAGGTGCTCCAGTTTCCTATCATGCTGGTTGGTAGGTTAATTGGTCCTTGTAAATTGTCCTGTGATTAGGCTGGGATTAAATCAGGGGTAGCTGGGTGGTGGGCTCGAAGAGTCGGAAGGGCCTATTCAATAGTTCAATGGCTCCACTTAATATCAGGGAATGTATATAATATAAACCTGGAATTCCTACTGTCCACAGTCATCCTCAAAACAGAAGAAAACCCTCCAACTATGAATGACAGAAAAAGAAATGCAAGAACCCCCGAAGTCTTTTCCCTCTCCCCCACTTATTCTAGCCTAAAGCATCAGCACTTCTACCACCCACCGTACAAACAACAGCAAAACCCCTGAAGAGAGACTATGGTCTACAGTATGTTAAAAACTAACTGTTCTCTCTCCCACAGCACTCTCTCTCACTAACCAGGGAGAGACAGATATTGCTCCTTCCACGGCGACAGGGAAGACAACAGTTGTTATTTTGATGTTACAGTCAGTATGAAGCATTGCTTTTTATTTTGAGTAGCTCGATTCGAATCGGCAGCAAACTCTCCCTTACCACCGAGAGAGAAAGATGGATTGATTACCAAGTGCAGAGCCCTCCGACAGCCACTGTGGCTGTCTTCGCTGCTCTGGCTCCCGCTACGCTTCAGTTCGCAGATCCGGCGAGAATTCATTTCCACAGGGCCGCGCAAGGCCCCAAAGTCGCCCGACTTCAAGCCGAACCTGGACGTACCGAAATGCAGCCAATCAGTGAGTTCCAGACACGGGAATACACTGTCATTTTGAACCACAGATTTCAGTGCCACTGTAGATCAAAGATCCCACTAGGACGCCAACTACCCTGGAAAGGAAAATAGAGACATTAGTATAGGAAGAGTTTCACTGTTTCACTGATGAGCTGGGTGAATTCCCCTCCAGCACGATCTTTAGCTCCGCCCACCTCTGAATTCCACGCTGTATCTCAATAAACAAATAAATAAGACAGAGTGAAGTTATTTGAATAACTATATCGCATGTTGGCACGTGGCCAAGTGGTTAAGACGTTCATCTAGTGATTTGAAGGTCACTAGTTCGAGTCTTGGCTGAGGCAGCGTGTTGTGTCCTTGAGCAAGGCACTTAACCACACATTGCTCTGCGACGACACTGGTGCCAAGTTGTATGGGTCCTAATGCCCTTCCCTTGGACAACATTGATGTCGTGGAGAGGGGAGACTTGCAGCATGGGCAACTGCTGGTCTTCCATACAATCTTGCCCAGGCCTGCGCCCTAGAGAGTGAAGACTTTCCAGGCGCAGATCCATGGTCTTGCAAGACTAACAGATGCCTTTACTTTACTGTAAAGGTATCACTGATATTTTCTGATTAACGACATTAGTGTCTGATGCAACTAGTCAGGATACTCTCCACCGTACATCTATAGAACGAGGCCTGCGTTGGTCAGGGTCGATCATGGATGTTCTGTTCTGGCTGCCTAGATACACAAGCCAAGGCAGTACGACATGGAGAGCAAGCTGTTGCCCAGGTAGCAAGCTCCCCCTCTCCACACATCTGGTGAACCCAAATGAACGGACAGAGACCGACACAGTTTGGCACCAGCAGTGTCGCAGAAGTTGCCAGTCAGCGCTAAGCTGAATGTAAAACTGCCTTAGGGGCTCTAGCTCTGGAATTTTCCCTCTGGGTTTTCTCTGAAAGCCTTCCCCATGAGCCGGTAGAGCCGCAAGGCAGTGGAGGTTTGAGATCAGAGTTTTCCTTCTCCTGGATGAGCTTCCAACCGTGGCTGACGAGCCCCACCTGCCTGAAAATAGAGGTTGATCAAATTTTAGATGACATACCAAATGTAATGATCACCAGCAAACTCTGGTGCAGGAATCACAGAGACTTCAGCAATTAAAATAAAACTGAAGATTTATTACAGAAATGAACAAGAGCTCAGGCAAACTGCGCAGAATCTTGATGAACAGAAGAACTCCGTCTGAGTTTCACCCGACAAGGACCACAATGACTGAACAATAAAGGGTCAACATTACCCCCTGAAATACACCCTGGAGACCAAAGGAATTCCGGTCATTGAAAACATTGTGCTAATTAAATTACTCCAAAATAAAGAAAAGTGATTGATACAAGGAGCTTAACAATCTCCATAATCCCAACGAGACAGCGGCAAAACAAAGTGAAAAACAGAACTGCTGCAAAGACAAACACCTAGACATTAAAGGAAAGCAATCCAAGAAGAGCACATATGCATAGGGTGACATTGAGAGAAAAACAGTCCACATACAAAATGACAAAAAGAAATCTCACTTTTCAACACGACTCCTGAACATTTGCAAGCTTCTCAGGAAGTACAGGTGCTGCCATGCTTTCTCTGTAATTGCACTTACCCAGGACAGATCCCCTGAAATTACAACACAAAGGAATTTAAAGTTGCTGACCGTCTTCACCTCTGATTCCCCAGTGAGGACTGGCTCATGGAGCTCCTGTTTCAATCTCCTGAAGTCAGTAATCAGCTCCTTGGTCTTAGTGGCATTGAGTGAGAGGTCATTGTTGTGACACCACTCAGCCAGATTTTCAACCTCCCTCCTATATGCTGATTTGTCACCACCTTTCACTCGGGCTACAACAGTGGTGTCATTAGCAAACTTAAATATGGTATTGGAGCTGTGCTTAGTTTCAAGTTATGAGTATAAAGTGAGTAGAGTAGAAGGGATCTACTGGCACCTTGTTTGGCACTGTAAAGCTATCACTGATATCTGCATTGCTATTAACTGGGACTGAATGTTCTTCTTCAGTGCCATACTGTTCCACTGATCTCTCATTAGCAATCATTAAATGTAATGGAGGGGAAGAGAAGATGGCGGCGCGATGCAGCTGCTTCAAATGATATCGTATTTGTTAAATAGGGGTCGTGCACAATCCTGATTTGATGAAGACAGATGTGAAGAAGTACAGAGGAACATCTGGAGAAACTTCTGGAATGCTTGCTTCGCTGCCGCTGCTACTGTGCGATCGAGAATCTCCGGAGGGGAAGGCCCCAAATCCTCGGCTTTGCCTATTGCCTGTTGCCGGGACGGGGTCGAAGCACTCGGCAGAGATGGTGCTCGGTGTCGGAGGGCTGGTTGAAGGCTCGAAGTTGTCGGACAGACTCAGAGTCGGACTGACTCAGGGTCGGGTGTTTCCAGGATGCTGCATCGGCAAGTTTGCGGTGCTGGAAGCTCATGGCAGGAAGAGTTTCTCCCTTCAGCCGTCTGCGTGAGATGATGGGACTTTTGAGAGACTTTGAGACTTTTTTTTACGTGCCCATGGTCTGTTCTTCATCAAATTACAGTATTACTTTGCACTGTTGTAACTATATGTTATAATTATGTTGTTTTTGTCAGTTTTTTTAGTCTTGGTTTGTCTTGTGTTTCTGTGATATCATTCTGAAGGAACAAATTGTATCATTTCTTAATACATGCATTACTAAATGACGATAAAAGAGGACTGCATGTCCTCGTAATCTAATCTAATCATGTTGTTTAAACCACAAAAGCTTGAAAAAATCTGCAGATGCCAGAAATCTAAAGCAACACAGACAAAATGCTGGAGAAACTCAGCAGGTCAGACAGTATCTATGAAAAAGAGTAAACGGTCAACGTTTCAGGCTGAGACCCTTCATCAGGACTGAAATGGAAGGGAGAAATCAGAGTAAGGAGGCCGGGGGATAGGAGGAAGAAGTACAAGGTGACAGGTGATAGGTGAAGCCAGGAGAGGGGGAGCGGCTGAAGTAAAGAGCTGGGATGTTGATTGGTGAAAGAGATAAAGGACTGGAGAAGGGGGAATCTGATAGGAGAGGACAGAAGACCATGGAAGAAAGGGAAGGGGAGGAGCACTAAAGGGAGGTGAAGAGCAGGTAAGCAGATAAGGTGAGAGTGCAAAAAAGGAATAGGGATTGTGAAGGAGAGGAGGGTGTGCAGTTACCAGAAGTTTGTTCGTTCATGCTGTCAGGTTGGAGGCTACCTAGATGGAACATGAGGTATTGCTCCTCCATCCTGAGTGTGGCCTTATAGTGGCAATAGAGGAGGCCATAAACTGACATGTCAGAATGGGAAGTAGAACTAAAATGGGTGGCCACTAGGAGATCCCGCTCTTTTTTTGGCAGATGGGGCGAAGGTGTTCAGCAAAGCAATCTCCCAATCTATGTCAGGTCTCACCGATATACAGGAGGCCACGACGGGAGAATCTGACACAGTAAATAACCCCAGCAGAATCACAGGTGAAGTGTTGTCCCACCTGGAAGGAGTGTTTGGAGCCCTGAATGGTAGTGAAGGAGGAGGTGTGGGGGCTGCTGTAGCACTTGTTCCACTTGCAAGGATAAGTGCCAGGAGGGAGATCAATGGGAAAGGACAAGTGGACAAAGGAGTTGTATAGGGAGTGATCCCTAATGAAAGTGGAAGGGGGAATGAAGGGAAAGATGTGCTTGCTGGTGGGATCCTGTTGGAGATGGAGGTAGTTACAGAAAAGTAGGTGCTGAATGTGGAGGCTTGTGGGGTGGTAGATGAGGACAAGAGGAACTCTATCCCTGGCGTGGTGGCAGGAGGATGGGGTGAGGGCAGATGGGCGTGAAATGGAAGAGATATGGGTGAGGTCAGTTTTGCTGGTGGAGGAAGGGAAGCCTCTTTCTTTGAAGGAGGAGGTCACCTCAGGAGTTCTGGAATGAAAAGCCTCATCCTGAGAACAGATGCAGTGGAAACGGAGGAATTGAGAGAAGGGGATAGCATTTTTACAAGTGAGAGGGTGGGAAGAGGTACAGTCCAGATAGCAGTGAGAGTCAGTGGGTTTATAAAAGATGTCAGTAGATAGGCTGTCTCCGGAGATGGAGACAGAGAGATCGAAAAAAGGGAGAGAGATGTCGGAAATAAGCACTGCAACAAGATAATGGACAAATGCAGCCACATCCACAGTGAAATGTGTTAACAACCAACACAGTCCAAGGGTGTGCTGAGGGCAGCCTATAAATATTGCCACGCATTCTGGCGCAGACATATCATCTCCGCTATGCTCCGTGCAATTGCCCAGACGACAACAACAAAACAAATCCCCTTCCTCCCTCTAAGCCACATGGAAAGGCCTCAATAGAGTGGATGTGGAGAGCATGGCTCCTGTAGTGGGGAAGTATAAGTACAGAGGACACAGCCTCAGAACAGGGGTGTCCTTTTAGAATGGAAATGAGGAGGAATTTCTTTAGCCAGAGAGCAGTGAATCTGTGGAATTCATTGCCACAGGCGACTGTAGAGGTCAGGTCATTGGGTATATCTAAGGCAGATGTTGATAGATTTTTGACTAGTCAGGTCACGAAGGAATACAAGGAGAAGGCAGAAGATTGGGGCTGAAAGGGAAAATAGATCAGCCATGGTGAAATGGCAAAGCAGACTCGAAGGGCCAAGTGGCCTAATTCTGCTCCTCCAGCTTATGGTCTTATGGTCTTCTCCAACTCTTAGCTTCCAGTCTCCAGTCTTTGGTCCCTCAGGCGCTGATTTCAGAACTTCCAATCGACGTTTGAAATGTAAATGTATAATTTATTATAAATATGCTGTAGATATGAATATAGATTTACAATCTTTAGCAATATAGACTTTGAGATTCATGGATTATTTCCTCCTTTGAATATTAATACATTTCTTCACTAAAGATATCCTGACTATTTAGACAACAGTATATTTAGTATATATATATATATATATGAAATATATGTATATATAAATTAGATGAGTTGAATGCCAAGAATGGTGGGGGAGGCAGATATATTAAGGGTATTTTAAAAAGCTTTTAGGTAAGCATATAGATTAGATTAGATTATGAGGGGACACAGTCCCCTTTTATTGTCATTTAGTAATGCATGCATTAAGAAATGATACAATATTCCTCCGGTGTGATATATTGCAGAAACACAGGACAGACCAAGACTGAAAAACTGACAAAAACCACATAATTATAACATATAGTTACAACAGTGCAAGCAATTCCGTAACTTGATAAAGAACAGGCCGTGAGCACGGTAAAAAGTACAAAGTCTCTCGAAAGTCCCACATCTCACGCAGACCGGAGAAGGAAGAAAATTCTCCCTGCCATACCTGAACACAGTCCGACTCTGAGTCGTCCGAAAACTTCGAGCTCCGACCAGCCCTCTGACACCGAGTACCGAGCACCATCTCTGCCGAACGCTTCGACCCCAGCTCCGGTCGCCAGCAGTAGGAAAAGCCGAAGATTTTGGGGCCTTCCTTCTGGAGATTCTCGATCACACAGTAGAACCAGGCATTTCAGAAGTTACTCCAGATGTTCCTCCGTGCCCTCACGGCTGTCTCCAGCAAATCAGGATTGTGCATGGCATCCTACTTACAAATACGATATCATTTCATCGGAGAGGCTACGCGTTCTGCATCGCGCCACCATCTTCTCCTCCCTCCTCCGGAGATGATAGAAAACTGGAGGGGTATGTGGGAGGCAAGGCTTAGATTGATCTTGGAGTAGGTTCAAAGTTCAAAGCGCAAAGTAAATTTTATTATAAAGTACATCCTGTATATGTCACCATATGCAACCCTGAGATTCATTTCCCTGTGGGCATACTCAGCAAATCTATAGAGTAGTAACTATAACAGGATCAATGGAGGATTAACCAGAGGGCAGAAGACAACAAATTGTGCAAATATAAATATAAATAAATACCAATAAATAACAAAAACATGAGATAATGAGATAAAAAGTCCATAAAGTGAGATCATAGATTGTGGGAATGTTTCAGTAATGGGGCAAGTGAGTGTAGTTATCAACTTTTATTCAAGAGCCTGATGGTTGAGGGGTAGCAACTGGTCTTGATCAGGCCACAGCGGGAGCACTGGATGCAGTATATCACACCAGCCGACTCACAGGTGAAATGTCGCCTCACCTGGAAGGACTGTCTGGGGCCTTGAATGGTGGTGAGGGAGGAAGGGTGAAGGCATGTGTAGCACTTGTTCCACTTACAAGGATAAGTGTGGGGAGGGAGATTGGTGGGATGGGATGGGGGGGATGAATGGACAAGGGAGTCGCGTAGGGAGTGATCCCTGCGGAAAGCAGAAAGGGGGAGGGGAGGGAAAGATGTGCTTGGTGGTGGGATCCTGTTGGAGGTGGAGAATTATATGTTGGCCTCCTGCACTGTTAAGATGAAGCTGCTTAGCAACCCTGTCAGGGTCACCTGAAGCTATGGGAGCAGCTGGAGCATATCACGTCCTGGTTATGCGGCCATTGAAACCAGTCAGACAATCACTGAAGAGTATTGATGATGTCTGGGGTCGCCAGTCTTGTGAAGACACTGCCCAGGACAATGCAATGTCCAAACTACTTTTATAGAAAAATGTGCTGAGAACAATCATGATCATGAGACCATGACCGCCCACGTCATATGACACAGCACATAACGTTGATGGTGACTGAATTGCACTGCTGCCACAAAACAAAAATGAAAATCATGACATATGCCAGTGATATTAAACCAGTTTCTGATTAATCTATTTTAATAATTATCATTAGTTACCCTCCATTTATCCTGGAATGAAGATTGCTAATTAACAAAAGGTTGACTATGTATTTTTTTATTTTTGACACGTCTTACTTAATAATTTTGATTTACTTATCTGCAGCCTTCTATTTTTTGGTTTTTAATTTTGATTAAGTTCAGAGATGTTTTGTTAAGTAATTATCATTGTTTGGCAAAATCAGCTATTTTCTGCTATAAGTTTCTGTAATAAATTACACATAGCTCAGTAATGATAGAGGGTAAAAAAAGTACTCATTATTGTAATGGCTTCAGTGCATGTGACCATCACATAAAAACAGTGCCTCGTATTCAGTAGTCCACAAGCTTCTGGAGGGGCAAAGCCAGTTTATTTTATCTTGCATTTCTTTCAAGTTGCGGCCAGTAACAGGCAGTTCCAACCCAATTACACCCATGTGACCAATTCACCAATCAATCTATTAACCTACTAACATCTTTGGAATGTGGGAGGGAACCGCAGCACCCAGAAGACGCCCGTGTGGTCACGGAGAGGATGTACAAACACTTTACCAGCAGCAGTGGGAATTGAACCCTGATCACTGCCATCCAGTAGGGAATGGGATTGATGAGATTCCATCTGACAACAACTCATTGAGGTGAATAGTTTATATTTTTCTCATGAGGAAATAAGATAATTGAACCTGGAAATATATTTATGTCGTCATCCAATCACTAGAGGAAATTGGTACCAATAGAATCGCACCATTTCTTAAAGGAACCTCTTGTAAAATGTATGACCACAATCCTGCACCCTTGATGTGAAATACTATCAAAAAATACAAAGCTGGAGATGAACTACCTAACTAACATTTTCTCTGTATGCCCTCCCCTGGAACGTATGGGTTTTCTCTCAGCTCTCTGGTGTCCTCCCACAGTCCAAAGATGTACCTGGTCATTGTAAATTGTCCCATGATTAGGTTAGGGTTAATCGGGTTGTCAGGGGTTGCTGGGGTAGCATAGCTCGAAGGGCCAAAAGAGCCTACTCCACACTGTATTACTAACTAAATTCTCATACATATAGATTCATCCTATTTAAAGATTAACAATTAGTTTTATTTGCCACATCTACGTTGAAAAGACACAGTGAAATGCATTATCTACGCCAACGATCAGTGCGTTCTGTGGATATGTCAGGGCGGCCCACAAGTATCGTTGCACTTCTGGCTCCAATGTAGCATGCCTACAACTTACTAATCCTAAAGCATATATCTTTTGGAATGTGGGAGGAAACCAGAGCATTTGGAAGAAATCCGTGCAGTCCCCGGGGGAACATATAGACTTCTTACAGACTGCATAGGGAATTGAACCCTGATCAGTGATCACTGTCACTGCAATGTGATTGCGTCAACTACACCACCATCATTCCTCATGTAAAAATGATGAAGCTTAAATTTCTCAGGAACATCATGAATATCATGTAAACAAGAGGAATTCTGCAGATGCTGGAAATTCAAGCAACACACATCAAAGTTGCTGGTGAACGCAGCAGGCCAAGCAGCATCTATAGGAAGAGGTGCAGTCGACGTTTCAGGCCGAGACCCTTCGTCAGGACTAACTGAACCTGACGAAGGGTCTCGGCCTGAAACGTCGACTGCACCTCTTCCTACAGATGCTGCCTGGCCTGCTGTGTTCACCAGCAACTTTGATGATCATTATCATGTCCTGTCTCTGTGTCATGGGTGAGTGATCATCGTCTCATCACCATGATTGATCTTGGCAAATTTTTCACCGGAAGTGGTTTGCCATTGCCTTCTTCTGGGCAGTGCTATTACAAGACGGGTGACCCCAGCCATTGTCTATACCCTTCAGAGATTATTTGCCTGATCAGCGGTGGCATAACCAGGACTTGTGACATGCACCAGCTGTTCATACGACCTTCCACCACCTGCTCCCACGGCTTCACACGACCCTGTTCGAGTAGGGGAGTTGGGGGAAGGAGGGGCTAAGCAGATGCTACACCTTGTCCAAGGGTGACCTGCAGGCTAGTGGAGGGAAGAAATGCCCTACACCTCCTTTGGCAGAGATGTATCTACATCCTGCCACCCAAAGGACGTCAACAGAAGGTGGAAAAGCCTCTTTGCGTGGCATGTCATCTTGCACTACCTTGGTTACGGCAGCTTTTGTTTCAGTAAGTAACAATTGTTCTGTGTTTTGAAACTATTGAGACGTATTAGTATCCAAAGTATTGCTTCTGTTGGCTTTGAATGTGGTTTAAATGGCAACACGGTAGCATAGTGATTAACATGACACTATTATCACAGGGAGGCGTGGTAGTGTAGCCCTACAGCCCTTGTAACCAAAGTTCAATTCCAACACAGTCTGTAAGGGGTTTCTATGTCCCCTCTGTGACTGTGTGGGTTTCCCCTGGATTCTTTGGTTTCCTCCCACATTCCAAAGACATACGGGTGGCTTGGCACAGCTTAAATGCCACAACGCAACTATTGTTAGCAAATTTTCAGATGGTGACAAGGAGGCGTACAGGAGCGAGACGAATTCACTGGTGGAGTGGTGTCACAACAACAGCCTTGCACTCATTGTCAGTCCGACCAAGGAATTGATTGTGGACTTTAGGAAGGGGAAGTTGAAGAAA
Source organism: Mobula hypostoma (assembly GCF_963921235.1). NCBI lineage: Eukaryota > Metazoa > Chordata > Chondrichthyes > Myliobatiformes > Myliobatidae > Mobula > Mobula hypostoma. The sequence continues at coordinate 8,564,372 of NC_086099.1, forward strand.
CGCACACCAGGTCTCATTGAGGGATCGGCAGTGGAAAGGGTATTCCTGGATGTCAATCTAGCCTGAGCCCAACATATTGATGCAATTACAAAGAAGGCACAACAGCAGCTATATTTCATTAGGAGTTTGAAGAAACGTGGTATGTCACCAAAAGCTCTCACGAGTTTCTGCAGATGTACCGTGGAGAGCATTCTAACTGGTTGCATCACCGTCTGCAATGGAGTGGCCACTGCGCAGGATCGAAATAAGTTGTCGAAAGTTGTAAATAGCCAGCTCCATCGTAGGCACTAGCCTCCTCAGCATCGAGGACACCATCAAAAAGCAATGGTTCAAAGAGACAGCATCTATCCTTGAGGGCTTGCCCTCTTTTTATAGGTACAGGAGCCTGAAGGCACACACTCAATGTTTCAGGAACAGCTTCTTCCCACTGCCGTCAGATTCTGAATGGATGATGAACCCATGTACATCACCTCACTACTTTTTTGCCCTCTTTTTGTACTACTTTTTAAGTTTTACTTGTTTATTGAGATACAGCGTGGAGTAGACCCTTCTAGCCCTTGAAGACACGCCACACAGCAGCCCACTGACTTAATCTCAGCCTCATCACAAGACAATTTACAATGACCACTTAACATACTAACCGGTACGTCTTTGGACTGTGGGAGGAAACCAGAGCACCCGGAAGAAACCCGTGCTGTCAAACTCCTTACAAAATTGAACCCTGGGTCACCTGTACTGTAAAGCATTGTGCTAACCACTACGCTATCTTGCCGCTTGGGATATATATATATATACTTCAATATTGTAATTTGTTTTTTAATATTTTGTATTCCAATGTACTGCTGCTGGAAAACAACAAACTTCATGACATATGTCAGTGATATTAAATCTGATTCTGATTCTACTAGATTAGTAGATTGACTGGTCGCCTGAGTGGAATTGGGCTGGAAGAGCCAGTTACCATGCTGTATCTCTAAAAAATTCCACATGTATCCTCAACCAAAGTTTATGAAATCAGGAGCACTGTTGTATTTGCCTGCACTCTTGACTTTGCATAGTGACCTCTAAACGTTTATCTCAAGTCAGCAGGATTTTTATGAACTTTTTGCAAATGGACACAAGCAAAATGGATTCTTCCTTCCTGCAATTTTATTTGAAGTACTAAAGATTCATACTTCCCACACACTCAATCTATGATTCAATAGAACGATTGAAAGAATCTAATATATTAACTGTGGTCTTGTTTATGCTCTTTGCCCATGAACAAATAATGCAAACACAAAAGTCTGAGTCAGTACACCATGCTGTTTCTCAACTCCAGAGAAGAATAGCAAATTCACACCAAAGCTAGCATGTTCTCCTGGTTAATCTTGCATTCCCTGTTGCCAATTATCAGATCAGCCCTTCTCTGTTTGAGCAAGGACTGAGAGAAAACCATCCCGGCAAAACAGCTTTTAACATCGTGTAATTTTTCTCTCTCTCTTTTCCCCTCCCTTTTCCCTCTTCAATCCCTTATTCTGGCCTCTTACCTCTTCTCACTTGCCTATCACCTCCCCCGGTGTCTCTCTTCCTTCCCTTACTCCTATAGTCGCTCTCCTCGTCTATCGGATTCCTTCTTCTCCAGCCCTTTACCTCCCTCACCAATGTGGCTTGCCATATCACCTTCTAGCTTGTCCTCCTTTCCCTCACTCCAACACTTTTATTCTGGCTTCTTCCCCCTTCCTTTCCAGTGCTGATGAAGGGTCTCGGCCCCAAAATGTTGACTGTTTATTAATGTTCATAGATGCTGCCTGACCCGCTGTGTTCCCCCAGAATTTTGTGTGGGTTGCTTTGGATTTCCAGCGTCTGCAGAATCTCTTGTGTTCATCACCATGTCATTCTGTGTATGAAGACATTGTACTTTCATGTCCATAAGACCATAAGACATAGTAGTATAAACAGGCCATTCAGCCCATCAAGTCTGCTCAGCCATTCAATCATGGCTGATTTATGATCCCTTTTGATCTTCTCCTGCCTTCTCCTCATAACCCTTGACACCCTGACTAATCAAGAACTTATCAGCTTCTGCTTCAAATATACTCCATGCTTTCCACTCCACAACCTCCTGTGGCAATGAATTCCATAGATTTGCCACCTTTTTGATAAAGAAATTCCTCCTCATCTCTGACCTAACAGGATGTCCTTATCATTTGAGGCTGTGCACTCTGGTCCTAGACTCTCACACATCCTCTCCGCACCCACACTATCTCAGCCTTTCAATGATCTGTAGATGTCAATGAGACACCCCCATTCTTCTGAACACCAGTGAGTACAAGCCCAGAGCCATCAAATGCTCCTCAGATGTTAAGCCATTCTGTCCTGGGATAATTCTCATGAACTTCCTTTGGACCCTCTCCAACGTCTGCATATCCTTTCTTAAAAATGGGGCTTAAAACTGCTCATGATACCCCAAATATGATCCAATCAATTCTTTATAAAGTCATCATCCAATCACAAAGAGGAGTTGATAACATACAGTTAAAGTAGCCTTTACTCTTATTAACCTTGTCATTTGCCTGTGGCTTGTGGGGGAGGTTGTGGTAGAAGTGAGGAATGAGTGGGAGGTCAGACGCTGGCTATTGTCAGAGTCCAGGGCAGTTCTGGGTCAATTTATACCTATTAGTTTCATCCGACCTTACTGACCTGGATGGCAATGGTAAATAAAAGAAGATAGCTTGTCTTTTTACCTTATTTTTAATTGATTTTCTTCAGTTAACTGTGACATTTTTGTATTTTGTTAATGATCACAATACCATTGAATTGATTCCAAATGTCTCTAAATTACCTGAGTTGTCATAAGGCTATCAGAGCGGCCCTCACCATCCATGATCCGAGGCCTAGTTACCACTTGGGCCTGCACTATATTTGGCAGTGAAGCCTCGAGCTCCTTTAAACCTGCATGGATGCTCCTGTGGCCATAGAGTTCAAATGTGAGATAGGTTGTGGAATAGTCTGGCTGAGTAAAAATTCTTGCTCCCTCTTGGTTGTTCATTTTTACCCATAATGTTGATAACACCAGGGATTCCGCAGATGCTGGAAATCCAAAGCAACACAAGCGGCTGGAGGAGTTCATCACCCCAGGCAGCATCTATGGAAGGGAATAAACAATCGATGTTTCAGGCCGAGACCCTTCATCAGAACAGGACAGGACAGGAAGGGGAAGAAGCCAGAATAAGAAGGTGGGGAAAGGGAAGGAGTAGATGCTGGCAAGCGATAGGTGAGACCAGATGAGGAAGAGGGTGAGAGAGTAGCAGAGGGAGGTGAAAGGAGATGAGGAAGATTAAATTTACAAGGATATTGCCGGGTCTGGAGGACCTGAGTTATACAGAAAGAGTGAAAAGGTTAGCACTATATTCCTTAGAATGTAGAAGATTGAGATGAAACTTGATCGAGATACACAAAATTATGAGGGGTGTAGATAGGGTAGATCAAGCAGGCTTTTTAAGTGAGATTGGGTGGGATTTCAATCTGAGTTCATGGGTTAAGGGTGAAAGGAAAGAAGTTTAAGGGGAGCATGAGGAGAAACTTCATCACTCAGAGATTTGTGAGAGTGTGGAATGAGCTACCAGCACAAGTGGTGCATGCAAGGTCAATTTCAATGTTTAAGAGAAGTTCGGATAGGTACATGGACAGTAGGGATATGGAGGGCTAAGGTCCCGGTGCAGGCCAATGGGAGTGGGCAGTTTAAATGGTTTTGGCAAGGACCAGATGGGCTGAAGGGCCTGTTTCTGTGCCGTACTTCTCTATGACTCTAAGTCAGAGGTTGGGAAAGGACAATCTTTATGCTTATTGTGTTTTTTAATGCTGCATCAGATCTGGAGTAACAATCATTTCATTTTCATTTACACTTGTGTACTGAAGAATGACGAAAAACAACCTTGAATCTTGAAACAATAAACACAAGAGATTCTGCAGATGCTGAAAAGCTAGTCTCTCTCACACACACACACACACACACACACACACACACACACACACGCATGCACGCACGCACACACACACACACACACACACACACACACACACACACACACACACACACACACACACACACACACACACACACACACACATACACACACACACACAATGCTGGAGAAACTCAGCAGGTCAGGCAGTGTCCATAGAGTGGAATGAATAAATAGTCAACGTTTCTAACTGAGACCCTTCATCAGGATGAATTTTTTATCTGTTCCAGATTTAACTATCTCCTGCTTTCCCGGCCTCTTCATAGTCTATCTTGCATCATCTCTCCAGGTTATCACCTAGCCCGGCTAGCTCAGTCAGTAGAGCAGGGTGGTGGCATCCGTTAGTCTCGCGAGACCATGGATCTGCGCCTGCAAAGGTTCTCCAGGGCGCAGGCCTGGGCAAGGTTGTATGAAAGACCAGCAGTTGCCCATGCAGCAAGTCTCCCCTCTCCATGACACCGATATTGTCCAAGAGAAGGGCAAGGGGCGATACAGCTTGGCACTAGTGTCGTTGCAGGAGTTGCCAGAACGAGATTGAAGGCAATGTCGGACTTCCTTAGGGACTTCAGCTGCGGATTTGTCCTCAGGGTTTACTCCTGAAGCCTTTGCCAAGAGTGGGTATGGCCGCAAGGCAGCGGAGGTTTGAAATCGGAGTTTTCCCTCTCTTAGATGGACTGCCTTCCCAGGCTGACGAGCTCCACCTACCCGAAGCACTGGTTTTAAGGCGCCAGGACCCACCTTCGCCCCTTCTCCTGTCAGTAAAAACAGTTCCGCCGGGCTTAGAGGCTAAACCACAGGAGAAGGCCAGGAGTTGTTGTCAGAGGCTATTTGAGGCGCATACTGTGAGGAGTACTTTTAGGTAGTGGGAGCTTGTCCCCACTACCACTCCTCGGCATGACAACCTTGGAACCAGTAGAGCATGAAACTCTCAATATCTGTGTTGAGGGATCAAGCCTCACTTTGGGCGTTCTTTTCTTGAAGTGCTACAGTAACGTAACAGCATGATAATATTACAGCTTGGGGTGTTGGAGTTAGGAGTTCAATTCTAATGTCCTCTGTAAGCAAGTTTGTATGCTCTTACCCGTGTGTGTGCGTGCATTTCCTGCAGGTGCTCTAGTTTCCTCCCACAGTCCAAAAACGTAACGATTAGGGCACTACGCAAGCGTAACAGTTAGCACGATGCTATTACAGCTTGGGGCGTTGGAGTTAGGAGTTGGATTTCAGCGTCCTCTGTAAGCAAGTTTGTATGTTCCTTCCCGTGACTGTGTGCGTTTCGTCCGGGTGCTCCCGTTTACTCCCACAGTACAGTTAGTAGGTTAATAGGTTATTGCAAATCATCCTGTGATTAGTTTAGGGTTAAATTGGTGTGTTGCTAGGCAATGCAGCTCTTTGGAATGGAAGGACCTGTTCTGCCTAAATAAATAAATAAAACTAGGAAACTAAACTGCTTTCTTAAAGCAAAATGCATGGCTGACAATATAAAATATGTCGCCACTGAAAGGAAATGAAAAAGAAATTTATTAACGCAAGCATGAGAAAATCTGCAGACGCTGGAAACTCAACCAACACACACAAAATGCTGGTGGAACACAGCAGGCCAGGCAGCATCTATAGGAAGAAGTACAGTCGACGCTTCGGGCCAAGACCCCTCATCAGTATATCGACTGTACTTCTTCCTATAGATGCTGCCTGGCCTACTGCGTTCCACCAGCAATTTTGTGTGTGTTGCAAGAGACTTATTAAGAAGGTTTTCGGGGGTGTTTGATTTTCCATTTGCTATCACCAGCTGGAACTGAAAAATTCAAGGCCTACTTATCAGCTACAGTTGATTGCCTAATCAGCAGTGTTGTCCATCTAACATCTGGCCATATAATAAAATCCTCATATCCCTGATACTAATTTCGTTAAAGGAGCCACAAGGACTGATACCTCTCCTTTTGGATTAACATTGCCACAAAAAAAAATCAAGAAAATCCTCTAACCTTGTCATTATGATTGGCATTCTGCAAACATGCTGCTGTGAGTCTCAGAAGGATAATGGAAATGTTATTATAACGTCCACGGCAAATATATCACTCTCCATTCAAAGTAGTCAGAGAATGCGTCAGCTCTAAGCCATTGCCTTGTGTTGCAGTTGGTTTGACAAGTTCCAGATTAGTACTGGAACAGATTGCAATTTTTAAAAATAAGTCTCTTTAAAGCTTCCATTTATTCTTCCTCATTCAGTGGCCACAATATTTTGGTGTTCAAGAATGAGCTGAATTGATGTTCTTTGATTTTTCTTCCGGTGATGTTGTTTTCATTGCGTGAGATAGGACTGATGTAATCTGCATAGTTCCTGAGGCCCTCGGCTCTGATTTGTGGCATCACTCGTCTAGATCTTCAATCTCCCTCCTATATGCTGATTCGTCACCATCTTTGATTCGGCTAACAACGGTCAACAAACTTAAGTACGACACTGGAGTTGTGCTTAACCTCATAGTCATAAGTATGTTGCCAAAAACACTCACAAATGTTTACATATGTACCGAGGAGAGCATTCTAACTGCCTGCATCACTGTCCGGTATGGAGGTGGGGGTGGGGGGATGGGTGGGTGGGTGATCAAAAAAAGCCACAGAAAGTTGTAAACTTAGTCAGTCTATCAAGAGCACTAGCCTCCATAGTATCCAGGACATCTTCATGGAACGATGCTTCAAAAAAGGCAGCGTCCATCATTAAAGGTCCCCATCATGCAGGTCACGCCTTGTTCTAATTTCTGCCGTCAAGGAGGAGGTACAGGAGCCTGAAGGCACACACTCAATGAATCAGGAACAACTTCTTCCCCTCTGCTGTGCAATTTCTGAGTGGACATTGAACCCATAAACACCACCTCACTATTTCTTTATTTCTGTTTTCGCACGCCTCATTTCATTTGACTATTATATCTGTATTTCGTAATTCAGTTTCTTTTTATTATTATGTAGTGCATTGTACTGCTGCTGGAAATAACAAATTTCATGACATATGTCGATAATATTAAACCTGATTGAGATTGTGATTGTGATTGTGATGAAGTGCATAGAGCAGGGTGCAAAGCACACAGCCCTGTCGTGGACCTGTGGCTGATGGAGATTGTGAAGGAGACATTGTTGCCAATTTGAACTGACTGGGGTCTGCAAGTGAGGAAATCAAGGATCCAGTTTCAGAAGGGGGTATTGAAGCCAAGGTCTTGAAGCTTATTGATTATTTATTTACTTATACAGCATGGAATAGTACCTCCTGGCCCACAAGCCACACTCTATTTAATAGCTCAACATTTCAAAGGTTCAAAAGTACATTTAATGTCAGAGAAATGTATACAATATACATCCTGAAATGCTTTTTCTTCACAGCCACCCACGAAAACAGAGGAGTGCCCCAAAGAATGGATGACAGTTAAATGTTAGAATCTCAAAGTCCCCCCCAGTTCCCCTCCCTCCCGCGTGTAAATGACAGCGAGCAACAATCCACCAGCAAAAAAAAAGCATCGACGCCCACCACCGAACACTCAAGCATGCAGCAAAAGCAACAGCAAAGACACAGACTTGCAGTTACCCCAAAGACTACGAGTTTCACACAGTATTCGACATACCACAGGCTCTCTCTCTCTCTCTCTCGCTCTCTCTCTCTCTCTCTCTCTCTCTCTCTCTCTCCCTCCCTCCCTACTTAGGGAGAAAGAGATCTCTCTGTTTCACAGCGAGAGGGGAGACATAATAAAGAACTCACTGGTCTTGTTCCAATAGTTTTATTTAATATCAGAGAACGTATATTAGCCTAACATTAGCCTAATCACAGGACAATTACAGAGACCAATTAACCTACTAACCGGTACATCCTTGGACTGTGGGAGGAAACTGGAGCATCTGGAGATGCTTCATGCAGGTCACAGGGAGAATGTACAAATTCATTCCACATGATGGCAAAACTGCAATCTGAACTCTGGAACGCCCCAAGCTGTAACAACATGGGCTCAATACCTCCAATACCCTCTACAATGGTGTTTTGAGGGGAAGATGAATTTGAATGCCAAGTTGTTGTCAATGAAGCATATCTTTGTTGCCCAGATGTTTCAGAATTGAGTGACGAACCAATGAAATGGTATCTGCTGTGATCGTTGACAAATTGGAGCAGATCCAAGTCTTTCCTCAGGCAAGATTTAATATGTTTCATCACTAATCAACCAAGATTGTCTAGGACACTCACTTTCCCTCCAAAATGCAAGAGTTCTCCACCATGATCCTGACCAAAGTTTACATACCACCAAAGGCAAATGTCAAGCTAGCTCCTGTCATGATTAACAAACAAAAGATGGCCTTCCCTAACATCTTTAACGACCTTGTTGGGGCTTCAACCAGGCTAGCTTGAAGAAATCTCTGCCCAGCTATCATGAGCTATACTTTATTAGGAGTTTGAAGAGATTTGGCATGTCAACAAATACACTCAAAAGCTTCTGTATTTGTACCGTGGAGAGCATTCTGACAGGCTGCATCACTGTCTGGTATGGAGGGGTTACTGCACAGGACCAAAAGAAGCTGCAGAAGGTTGTAAATCTAGTCAGCTCCATCTTGGGTATGAGCCTACAAAGTACCCAGGACATCTTTAGGGAGCGGTGTCTCAGAAAGGCAGCGTCCATTATTAAGGACCTCCAGCACGCAGGGTATGCCCTTTTCTCACTGTTACCATCAGGTAGGAGGTACAGAAGCCTGAAGGCACACGCTCAGCGATTCAGGAACAGCTTCTTCCCCTCTGACATCCAATTACTGAATGGACATTGAAGCTTTGAACACTACCTCACTTTTTTTTAATATATAGTATTTCTGATTTCGCATGTTTTAAAAAATCTATTCAATATACATAATTGATTTACTCGTTTATTTATTATAATTTTAAAATTTTTGTTTATTATTATTTTTTCTCTCTGCTATATTATGTATTGCATTGAACTGCTGCTGCTAAGTTAACAGATTTCATGTCACATGCCAGTGATAATAAACCTGATTCTGACATCACCTACAACATCAACAGACCCAACATACCCCACAATCACCAGGCTCCTGAACTAGTGTGGATAATTTAATTCACCACAACACTGAAATGATTCCACAATCTACAAACTCACTCTCAATCACTACAACCCATGTTCTCAAATATGAATTTATTTATTATTTGCACAGTTTGTCTTCTTAAGCTCATTGGTTATTTGTCAGTCTTTGATTATGTATAGTTTGTAAAAAAAATTCTATTGTATTTCTATTGTATTACAAGAAAATGAATCTCAAGGGTAGTATATGGTGGCATTTACATTATTTGATAATGAATTTACTATGCAACACACATACAGAATGCTGGCGGAACACAGCAGGTCAGGCAGCATCTATGGAAATGAATAAACAGTTGACATTTCAGGCCGAGATCCTTCTTCAGGACTGGAAAGGAAGGGTGATGACCCCAGAATAAAAGGTGGTGAAGGGAAGGATTTTAACTGGAAGATGATAGGTGAAGCCTGGTGGGTGGGCAAGGTAAAGGGCAGGGGAGGAAGGAATCTGATAAGAGGGGAGAGTGAACCATGGGAGAAAGGGAAGGTGGAACAGACCCAGGAGGAGGTGATAGGCAGGTGAGAAGAAGTAAGAGGCCAGAGTGGACAATAGAAGAAGAGGGGAGGAGGAGGAATTTTTTTACTAGAAGGAGAAATCGATATTCATGCCATCAGGTTGGAGGCTACCCAGATGGAATATAAGATGATGCTCCTCTTCTCTGAGGGTGCCCTCATCTTGGTACAAGAGGAGCTATGGACCAACATGCTGAAACAGGAGTGGGAATACTGAATTAAAGGTAGCACAGCCCTTTACAGTACAAGCGACCTGGGTTCAATTCCCTCCGCTGTCTGTAAGGAGTTTGTATGTTCTCTCCTGACCGTGTGGGTTTCATCTAGGTGCTCTTGTTTCCTCCCACAGTCCAAAGACATATCAGTTGGTAGGCTAATTAGTCATTGTAAATTGTCCCGTGATTAGGCTAGGATTAAATCAAGGATTGCTGGAAAGCGTGCCTCGAAGTGTTGGGAGGGCCTACTTTGCACTGTTTCTCAATAAATAAAATTATTTGTCCATGAGGAGTACTGTTTCTGGTGGATGGAGTGGAGGTGCTCAACGAAGCAATTATTTAAATTTATTTTGACTTTGACTTGTTGTGCAGAATAAGGGTTAAAAAGGTGTGATTTAAAAAGACCAGAGAATTGACTTTAATCATGGACTCCTGCTCTCCAAAAGAATTTTATTTGTTTGAGAAGATTTGGTATGTATGTATGTATGTATGTATGTATGTATGTATGTATGTATGTATTTATTTATTTATTTATTGATATAGCACAGAACAAGCTCTTCCAGCACTTCGAGATGCACCAACCAGAAACCCACTGATTTAACCCTAGCCTAATCACAGGACAATTTACACTGACCAATTAGCCTACTAGCTGGTACATCTTTGGGTTATGGGAGGAAAGCTGAGCACCTGGAGGAGACACAGGTACACACGGAAAGCAATGCATAAACTTGTTTACAGAGGACCCTGGAACTGAACTCCAAACACCAATACCCTAGGCTGTGAAAGGATCATGCTACCCTTATCACTACTGTGGCTCCCCGATAAACAGTGTCCAAAGTGGGGCTCAAACCTGGAGGAAAACAACCACGTTCACGGGGACGTACAGACTCCTTACAGATGGCGTAGGAATTGAACTCTGTACTCTGACATCCTGAGCAAAGCAGTGGCACCCTGTCTCACAAAAGAGCCGAGCCAATTTCTACAGATGTGCCGTGGAGAACATTCTGCCTGGTTGCATCACCGTCTGGTGTGGAGGGGCCATTGCAGAGGATTGCAAAAAGCTGCAGAGGGTTGTAAACTTAGCCAACTCCATCATGGGCACTAGCCTCCCCAGCATTCAGGACATTATCCCCAAGAAGCTGGTATTGATCTCTAAGGGCCTTCCCCATCCAGGGCATGCTCCCTCCTCATTACTACCATCTGGGAGAAGGCACAAGAGCAAGGTAGGGCCTTTCTCTTTGGAGAGAAGGAGGATGAGAAGTCACTTGATGGAGGTGTACAGGATGATAAGAGACACAGATCAAGTACACAGCCAGTCCCATTTTCCTAGGGCAGACATGGTTAATGCAAGGGAACATAATTTTAATACGTTGGGAGAAAGTATAGGGGAAATGTTGGAAGTAGATGCTTTACACAGAGAGTGGGGGGTGTATGGTAGAGGCAGATAGATACATAGAAACACAGAAAACCTACAGCACAATACAGGCCCTTCGGCCTACAAAGCTGTGCTGAACATGTCCTTATCTTAGAAATTACTTAGGGTTCTCAATAGCCCTTCTGAGCTCCATGTACCTGTCCAGGAGTCTCTTAAAAGACCCTATTATATCCGCCTCCACCATCATCGCTGGCAGCCCACTCCACGCACTCACCACTCTCTGTGTAAAAAACTTAACCCCTGACATCTCCTTTGTACCTACTTCCAAGCACCTGAAAACTGTGCCCTCTTGTGCTAGCCATTTCAGCCCTGGGAAAAAGCCTCTGATCAATGTCTCTCATCACCTTATACACCTCTATCAGGTCGTCTCTCATCCTCCGTCGCTCCAAGGGAAAAAGGCCAAGTTCACTCAACCTATTCTCATAAGGTATGGTTCCCAATCCACGCAACATCCTTGTAAATCTCCTCTGCACCCTTTCTGTGGTTTCCACATACTTCCTATAGTGAGGTGACCAGAACTGAGTACAGTACTCCAAGTGGGGTCTGACCAGGGTCCTATATACCAGGGGCCCCCAACCTTTTGTGCACTGTGGACTGGTTTAATATTGACGATATTCTTGCGGACTGGCTGACCGGGGTGGGAGGGGGGGTTGTTCAAGTTCAACAGTACGTGACAGGGAATGAGGAAAGGTGCAGCTGAGTCATATTGTTTCATATCACGAAATCATATTGTTTCCGGCCAGCCTGGTACCAGTCCGCGGCCCGGTGGTTGGGGACCATTGCTATATACTATATTAGTATATTCTTCCATCATATTTGACCTACCAAAAAGAACCACCTCACACTTAGCTGCGTTGAACTCTATTTGCCACTTCTCAGCCCAGTTTTGCATCTTATCAATGTCCCGCTGTAACCTCTGATAGCCCTCCACACTGTCCACAACACCTCCAACCTTTATGTCATCAGTAAATTTACTAACCCATCCTCATTCAGGTCATTTATAAAAATCACAAACAGTAGGGGTCCCAGGACAGATCCCTGAGGCACACCACTGGTCACCAACCTCCATGCAGAATATGACCCATCTACAACCACTCTTTGCCTTCTGTGAGCAAGCCAATTCTGGATCCACAAAACAATGTCCCCATGGATCCCATGCCTCCTTACTTTCTCAATAAGCCTTGCATGGGGTACCTTATCAAATGCCTTGCTGAAATCCATATACGCTACATCTGCTTATCTGTTTAGTCATATCCTCAAAAAATTTAATCAGTCTCATAAGGAACGACCTGCCTTTCACAAAGCCATGCTGACTATTCCTAATCATATTATGCCTCTCCAGATGTTCATAAATCCTGCCTCTCAGGATCTTCTCTATCAACTTACCAACCACTGAAGTAAGACTGACTGGTCTATAATTTCCTGGGCTATCTCTACTCTCTTTCTTAAATAAAGGAACAACATCTGCAACCCCCCAATCCTCCGGAACCTCTCCCATCCCCATTGATGATGCAAAGTTCATCGTCAAAGGCTCAGCATCTCCTCCCTCGCTTCCCACAGTAGCTTGAGGTGCATCTCATCCGGTCCTGGTGACTTATCCAACTTGATGCTTTCCAAAAGTTTCAGCACATCCTCTTTCTTAATGTCTATACGCTCAAGCTTTTCAGTACGCTGTAAGTCGTTCCTACAATCGCCAAGGTCATTTTCCATAGTGAATACTGAAGCAAAGTACTGATTAAGTACCTTTGCTATGTCCTCTGGTTCCATGCACAATTTTCCACTGTCACACTTGATTGATCCTATTCTCTCACGTCTTATCCTCTTGCTCTTCACATACTTGTAGAATGCCTTAGGGGTTTCCTTAATCCTGTCCGCCAAGTGTGGGGTGTGTTGTTTGTGGAGCAAAAACAGTTTACAGTGTGGGGTGTGAGGAACAAAAAAAGTTTGCAGTGTGGGATTTGTGAAACAAAGCCAATTTACAGTGTGGGGATTGTGGAACAAAACCAGCTTACAGCGTGGGGTTTGTGAACAAAACCAGTTTACAGTGTGGGTTGTGGGGAACAAAACCAGTTTACAGTGTGGGTTGTGGGGAACAAAACCAGTTTACAGTGTGGGTTGTGGGGAACAAAGCCAGTTTACGGTGTGGGGTGTGGGGTTTGTGGAATGAAACCAGTTTACAGTGTGGGGTTTGTGGAACAAAACCAGTTTACAGTGTGGTGAGTGGAGTTTGCGGAATAAGACCAGTTTATGGTGTGGTATATGGGGTTCAGAACATAAGACCATAAGAAATAGGAGCAGGAGTCAGCCATCTAGCCTGTCGAGTCTGCTCTGCCATGCAGATCATGACTGACCTAGCCATGGACTCACCTCCACCTACCTGCCTTTTCCTCATAACCTTTAATTCCCCTACTATGCAAACAATCTATCCAACCTTGTTTTAAATATATTTACTGTGGTAGCCTCCACTGTTTCATTGGGCAGAGAATTCCACAGATTCACCACCCTCTAGGAAAAGCAGTTCCTCCTCATTGCCATCTAAATCTACTCCCCCGAACCTTGAGGCTATGTCCCCTAGTTCTAGTCTCACCTATCAGTGGAAACAACTTTCCTGCCTCCATCTTATCTGTCCCTTTCATAATTTTATATGTTTCTGTAAGAACAAAACCAGTTTACAGTGTGGGGGGAGAATCTTGGAATATTTCAAGAAGTGTTGATGGTACGGTATCTTTTGAAGTATTATTAATAACTATTTTTAGGCCGGTGGACCAACTAAAATATCCCACTGTTTCAGAAACTGTAATGATTGGGCATCAAAAAACTCTGCACAAGCTGGCAACCTGAAGTAAACACAGATAATACTCAAAATTATTTCATTTCAAAGTAAATAATCATCTTTTGAAAGATGTAGGTCAATGAGATCTGAGCTTTCAGAAATGTGATGGGAACCCTGGCTGACAATCCGGGATGAACAAAGGGGGTAGTGCGATGAACTAACACTGTTTTATATCTTGTAGCACTTGATAGGTGCACTGCCTCATGTAAAAATGATCAGAGGAAAATATTGACAAGAGGAACTTTGATTGTTCATGGTGGAGCCAATAGCAGTCAATAGAGGTGAACAGTTTAAAAAGTTTTGGAGGATCAAAAAGATAAGAAAGGACATCATGATTGTTTTGTTTTCAAGAATTTGAATCAGAGAAAACTATAGCAAAGAAATAGGGCCTTCAGCTCATCTAGTCTGTGCTGAACTATCCCTTCCTACCCTTCCATATCCCTCCCATCCATGCACCTGTCCAAACTTCTCTTGAACATTGAAATTGAGGTTGCATGCACCACTTGTGCTGGCAGCTCACTCCACACACTTATCACCTTCTGAGTGAGGAAGTTTCCCCTCATGTTCCCCTTAAAGATTTTCACCTTTCACCCTTAATCCATGGCCTGTCGTTGTAGTCCCACCCAATCTCAGTGGAAAACGTCTGCTTGTATTTACCCTATCTATACCTCTCATAATTTTGTGTACCTCTATCAAATACCCCTCAATTTTATATGCTCCAGGGAATAAAGTTCTACCTTTGCTCTATACTCTTTCAACCTCATTTACCTGCTCCCTGTAGGTAGGTGACCAAAACTGTGCACAATTACTCCAATTTTGGGCTCACCGATGTCTTACGCAGTTTCAATATAACATCCCAACTCCTGTACTCAATACTTTGAACTATGAAGATCAATATTCCAAAAGCTTTCTTTATGACCCGATCTACTTGTGATGCCACTTTCAATGAATTATGGACTTGTATTGTCAGTTCCCTATGCCAATACCAGAGGACAGCATTTAAGATGATTAGAGGAAAGTACAGGGGAGATGTCAGAGATAATGTTTTGTACACAGAGTTGTTGAGTGCATGGAAAACTCCGGTAGGGATGGTGGTAGAGACAGATACATTGGGGGCATTTATGAGACATTGATGATAGAAAAGTGGAGGGCGATGCACTGTGTGAGAGGGAAAAGTTGGATTGATTACAGTGGTGGTATGTCCATCACAGGTAAAACCTTGCCCAGCCTACATGACCCCCACTATCCAGGACATGCTCTCTTCTCCCTGCTTCCATCAGGAAGAAGGTACAGGAGCCTCAGGACTCACACCACCAGGTTCAGGAACAGTTATTACCCCTCAACCATCAGGCTCCTGAACCAGAGGGGATAACTTCACTCAACTTTACTTGCCCCATCATTGAAACATTCCCATAAACTATGGATTCACTTTCAATGACTCTTTATCTCATGTTCTTGATATTTATTGCTTATTTTAGAATCAGAATCAGGTTTAATATCACCTCCATATGTAATGATATTTGTTAACTTAGCAGCAGCAGTACAATGCAATGCATGATAAAAATTTATAACAATAAATGAATTACAGTAAGGATATACATTAACTAGTTAAACTATAAAGAGTAGTGCAATAAACAGAAATAATAAAAAAAAGGTGAGGTAGTGTTCATGGGTCCAATGTCCATTTAGAAATCGATGGCAGAGGGGAAGAAGCTGTTCCTGAATCACTGAATGTGTGCCTTCAGGCTTCTGTACCTCCTTCCTGACGGTAACAATGAGAAGAAGGCCTGTCCTGGGTGATGGGGGTCCTAAATAATGGATGTCACCTTTCTGAGCACTGCTCTTGGATACTACATCTTTCTTTTTGTATTTGCACAGTTTGATATCTTTTGCATACTGGTTGAATGCCAAAGTTTGTCCGTCTTTCATTGATTCTGTTATGGTTATTATTCTATGGATTTATTGAGTATGCCAGCAAGAAAATTAATTTTGGGGTTGTACATGATGACGTGCATGTCTTGAATGCTGCCATTTTGAGGCATTGCCTTTTGAAGGTGTCCATGATGCGGGGGAGGCCGGTGTTCATGATGGAGCCGGCTGACTTTTCAACTTCCTGCAGCTTTTTCCAGTCCTGAGCAGGAGTTGACTTCTTGAAGATGTCTTTGATGGTGCAGAGGCTTGTGTCCGTAGTGGAGGTGGCTGAATCTACAAGCCTCTGAAGCCTCGAAATTCTCAAAATAATCACGAACACCAACTACACTGTACAGAAATCACAGGAGGTCTGTGCTTTGTAGGCGATGTTCTCTTTACAAGGTGAATGAAAGCACAGGGAAATGGACTGCTTATGTCTGGGAGCCAGTGTCTCAGGACTCGCACTGTCAGGTTCAAGAACAGTTACTACCCTCAACCATCTTCTCTTGGACAAAAGCGAATAGCTACACTCATTTAAGGATTCTATTTTGTTACTTAATGTTTGCTAGTTATTGCTATGTATTTATATCTGCATTTGCACAGGTAGTCGCCCATTGATCCTGTTTACAGTTACAGTTCTATAGATTTGCTACGTAACCCGCAGAAAAAGAACCTCCAGGTTGTATGTGTTGATGAGGCCAACCACTGTTGTGTTCATCAGTGAACTTGATGATTCGGTTTGAACTGGATCTAGCCGCGCAGCCGTGCGTTGGCGGTGTGAACAGCAGTGGGCTCAGCACGCAACCCTGGGGAGTGCCCTTGCCTGGCATGATGGAGCTAGCGATATTTCTGAAATCACCCAAGTCCAGGATCCAGTTACAGAGAGAGGTGTCGAGACCCAACAAGGGCAGTTTACCCACCAATTTTGGGAGTATGATCGTATGAGCACAGTGCTGAAGTCAATAAACAGCATCTGAGGCACCATTTTCCAGGTGGGTCAGGGTCAGGGTGGACTGAAAGCTGAGAGAGGAAGGGGAAGCAGACATCATCTGAAGGAAGGACTGCTGGAGGAAGAAATTGTAAAATAAACCAATTGCAGGAATTGAGGTTTAACTTAATTCCCATGTAGATTCAAAACTTGGAGCCGTCAATCATTTTCTATTTGTTTCCAGTTACTTTTCCCTGGTCTGGTGGCATGTATTGTAAAAGACAACGGTGGGCCCAAGGGAGGCAAGGCTGGGAATCAACAAGCCGACAAACAACCACTCCTGTGCAATGGAATAAATTTCCTCAGGCTTGGATA
Source organism: Mobula hypostoma (assembly GCF_963921235.1). Classification (NCBI taxonomy): domain Eukaryota; kingdom Metazoa; phylum Chordata; class Chondrichthyes; order Myliobatiformes; family Myliobatidae; genus Mobula; species Mobula hypostoma. The sequence continues at coordinate 8,581,700 of NC_086099.1, forward strand.
TATTTTACAATAATTAAATGTCACTGAGAAGTGTTGCAGAATAAACCTTACAGGAACCGTGAATACAGCATATTCTTTGCTAAACTTATTATAGATAAGTGGTATTTTAAATAATTGTTTCCTTTATCTTTAGAAGATAGAGTGGATAGACGCGTACAGTTATAGAACACTGCAGCACACAATCAGGCCCTTCAGTCCATCTAGTCTGTGCCAAACCAATAATCTGCATAGTCCCATCGACCTGCACCTGCACCACAGACCTCCACACCCCTCTCATTCTGTCCAAATATCTCTTAAACTTTGAAATTGACCCTGCATTCTCCACGTGTTGGCAGCTCGTTCCACACTCTCACCATCCTCTGAGTGAAGTTCCTCTCATGTTCTCCTTAAACATTTCACCCTTCACTGTCCACCCGTGACCTCTAGTTGTAGTCTCTCCCAGCCTCAATGGAAAGAAGCCTGCTTGCGTTTACGCAGACACGAGGAAATCTGCAGATGCTGGAAATTCAAGCAACACACATAAAATGCTGGTGAACGCAGCAGGCCAGGCAGCATCTATAGGAAGAGGTACAGTCGACGTTTTGGGCTGGGACCCTTCGTCAGGACTAACTGAAAGAAGAGATAGTAAGAGATTTGAAAGTGGGAGGGGGAGGGGGAGATCCGAAATGATAGGAGAAGACAGGAGGGTGAGGGTTGGTGCTAAGAGCTGGAGGAGGGACAAGATCATGGGACGGGAAGCCTGGGGAGAAAGAGAAGGGGGGAGGGGAACCCGGAGGGTGGAGAGCAGGCAAGGAGTTATAGTGAGAGGGACAGGGAGAGAAAAAAGAGAGAGAAAAAAAGGGGGGGGGGGAAATAAAAAATATATAAAATAAATAAGGGATGAGGTGTGAAGGGGAGGAGGGGCATTAACGGAAGTTAGAGAAGTCAATATTCATGCCATCAGGTTGGAGGCTACCCAGACAGAATATAAGGTGTTATTCCTCCAACCTGAGTGTGGCTTCATCTTGACAGTAGAGGAGGCCATGGATAGACATGTCAGAATGGGAATGGGACATGGAATTAAAATGTGTGGCCACTGGGAGATCCTGCTTTTTCAGGCTGACAGAGCGTAGGTGTTCAGCGAAACGGTCTCCCAGTCTGCGTCGGGTCTCGCCAATATATAGAAGGCCGCATCGGGAGCACTGGACGCAGTATATCACCCCAGCTGACTCACAGGTGAAGTGTCGCCTCACCTGGAAGGACTGTTTGGGGCCCTGAATGGTGGAGGGAGGAAGTGTAAGGGCATGTGTAGCACTTGTTCCGCTTACAAGGATAAGTGCTGGGAGGGAGATTGGTGGGAAGGGATGGGGGGGATGAATGGACAAGGGAGTCCCGTAGGGAGTGATCCCTGCGGAAAGCGGGGGGGGGGAGGGAAAGATGTGCTTGGTGGTGGGATCCTGTTAGAGGTGGCGGAAGTTATGGAGAATTATATGTTGGACCCGGAGGCTGGTGGGGTGGTAGGTGAGGACAAGGGGAACCCTATTCCTAGTTGTGTGGCGGGAGGATGGGGTTAGAGCAGATGTGTGTGATATGGGAGAGATGCGTTTGAGAGCAGAGTTGATGGTGGAGGAAGGGAAGCCTCTTTCTTTAAAAAAAGAAGACATCTCCTTCGTCCTGGAATGAAAAGCCTCATCCTGAGAGCAGATGCAGTGGAGATGGAGGAATTGCGAGAAGGGGATGGCATTTTTGCAAGGGACAGGGTGAGAAGAGGAATAGTCCAGATAGCTGTGAGAGTCAGTAGGCTTATACTAGACACACTTACCTTGGCTGTACCCCTCATAATTTTGTATCATTTGTTCGAAATGTACCATGTTGATGACATAGGTGATCATGGTCTTTCCATAACTATGATTGTACTTGGCAAATTTTTCACCGGAAGTGGTTTGCCATTGCCTTCTTCTGAGCAGTGTCTCTGCCAGACGGGTGACCCCAGCCATTATCAATACTCTTCAGAGATTGTCTGCCTGGCATCAGTGGTCGCATAACCAGGACTTGTGATGTGCACCAGCTGCTCATATGACCATCTACCACCTGCTCCTATGGCTTCACGTGATCCTAATTGGGGGTCTAAGCAGGTGCTACACCTTGCCCAAGGGTGACCTGCAGACTAGCAAAGGGAAGGAGTGCCTTACACCTCCTTTGGTAGAGAAGTATCTCCACCCCCACCACCCGAATTTTGTATACCTCTATCAAATCTCCTCCTTAATCTTCTACCCTCCAGGAAATAAAGTCCTAGGCTATACAATCTTTCCCTAAAACTCAGGTCTTCAAGTCCTGGCAACATCCTTGTAAATTTTCTCTGCACTCTTTCAATCTTATTTATGACTTTCTGTCATGAGGTGTAAGTAAGATTGAAATAGTGCAGAGGAAATTTAGCCAGAGTCCTTCCTGTAGGGTGAAAATGTATAATATGAAGAGGTATAATTTTAAGGTGACTAGAGGAAGGAAGGACCCATGTTCATTTCTAGTTGCTTCATTACGGGGCAGCATGGTATCATGGTAGTTAGCACAAAGGTTTACAGTACCAGTGACTCGGATTCAATGTCTGTAAGCAGTTTGTATGTTGTCTCTGTGACTGCATGGGTTTCCTCTGCATGCTGCAGTTTCCTCCTATAGGCCAAAGAAGTGGTTGGACCATAGAACATAGAAAACATACAGCACAATACAGGCCCTTTGGCCCACAAAGCTGTGCCAAACATGTCCTTACCTTAGAACTACCTAGGCTTACCCATAGCCCTCTATTTTTTCTAAGCTCCATGTATCCATCCAGGAGTCTCTTAAAAGACCCTATCGTTTCCACCTCCACCACCACCACCGGCAGCCCATTCCACGCATTCACCACTCTCTGCGTAAGAAACTTGACAACTCCTCTGTACCTACTTCCAAGCACCTTAAAACTGTGCCCCCTTGTGCTAGCCATTTCAGCCCTGGGAAAAAGCCTCTGACTATCCACGCGATCAATGCCTCTCATTATCTTTTACACCTTATCAGGTCACCTCTCATCCTCCGTCGCTCTAAGGAGACAAGGCTGAAACCGAAGGGGTAAGGTATATCAATTTAATCCAAGATATAAATATTGGACTAAAATTGAATTTCTCAAGCGTATTAAATAAATATGTCCATTCGACTCTGTCAAAAGCTTTCTCAGCATCCAGTGAAATGACGCATTCTGGAGTTCTAGGTGAAGAAGTATAAACAATATTCATTAATCTCCTAATAGTAAAGAAGGAATAATGGTTTTTAATAAATCAAGTCTGGTCAACAGAAATAATTTGAGGCAATACATTCTCCAGTCTAGTTGTCAGTATTTTAGGAAAAAATCTTGGAATCCACATTTAGCAAGGATATAGGCCTATATGATGCACATTCAGTAGGATCCTTATCTTTTTTAAGAATTAGTGAAATAGAAGCTCGATAAAAAGATTGTGGTAATTTACCAATAAATACTGCATCCTTAAAGATTCTACATAACCAAGGAGAAAGTATAGTAGAAAAGGATTTTAAAAATTCTGCAGTATAGTCGTCTGGACCAGGTGCTTTACCTGAATTCATTGAAGAAATAGCATCCTTTATTTCTTCTTCCATAACAGGTGCATCTAATTTTAAATGTTCAATGGGTGGTAATTTCAGAATATTCAGTATTCAGTATTTACCAATAATCAAAGATCTCCCTTTTTTCAGTTATTTCATGGTACTAGGCAAGGTTGCTCTCTTAGTCCATTATTATTCGATATTGCCTTGGAACCTTTAGCTATTGCTATTCGTGACTCACCTAATATACTTGGCATTACCTGCGGGAATGAGATACACAAGTTATCACTGTATGCAGATGATTTATTACTATATATCTCTAACCCTGAGAGATCCATTCCGGCAGTAATACCCCGCTTGCTCAGTTTAGTAACTTTTCTGGCTACAAACTGAATCTTAGTAAGAGTGAACTTTTCTCATTAAATATGCTGGTTCCCATTTATAGATGTGCACCATTCAGATTGATTACTGACTATTCTACTTAGCCGGTTGTTAAAGTTACTAAGAAGCATAAGGACTTATTTAAGCTCAATTTTTTACTGCTAATTAATCAGGTTAAACAATTGTTTACTAAATGGTCCCCACTGTCTTTATCACTGATCGGCCGAATCAATGCTATTAAAATGATTATTCTACCTAAATTTTTATATCTATCTCAAGCAGTACCAATTTTTTTTCCTAAATCCTTTTTTGATACTGTTGATTCTAAAATTTCCTCTTATAAATGGCAGAATAAAAATCCCAGATTAAGTAAAAAATACTTACAGAAGTCCAAAAAAGACGGTGGTTTGGCACTGCCGAATTTAAGATTTTATTACTGGGCAATTAATATTCGATATTTAATACTTTGGACACAAGATTGGGATATAATTCCGTCCACAATGGGTAAACCTTGAATGTAATTCTGTACAAGGGTTTTCATTGGTTTCTATTTTAGGAACTTCACTTCCCTTTGTTCTCTCTAAATTGAATAAACAAATGGTTAATCCAATAGTTAAATACACATTACGAATATGGTTTCAATTTTGTAAATTTTTTGGTTTGAACAAATTTATTTTATCAAGCCCTATTATATCTAATTTTTTTCCAACCCTCTGTTATGTATCAAGCTTTTTGATATGGAAAATGAAAGGTTATAATATGTTTTTGTGATTTATTCTTGGATAACTGTTTCATGTCTTTTGAACAGTTGTCCAATAAATATAATTTGCCCACATCCCATTTTATTAGATATTTACAAATAAGAAACTTTTTAAATACTACTCTACCTACCTTTCTGACTTCATATTCAACTGATATCATGGAAAAAAATTTGGGTTTAAATCCTTATCAGAAGGGTTTAATAACAACTATTTATGATATAATTATGAAAATACAGCCAGGTATATCTGATAAAATTAATAATGAATGGGAAAGGGAACTTCAACTTCACTTACCTATAGAGAAATGGGAGAAAATATTTCAATTAGTTAGCTCTTACTCTATATGTGCTAAACATACGCTGATACAATCTAAGGTAGTGCATAGGGCCCACATGTCTAAAGATATACTAGCTCATTTTTACTCCCATATAAATCCTGTTTGTGACAGATGTCACTCTGAGGTAGCTTCTTTGACTCACATGTTCTGGTCTTGCCCTCTTTTGGAAAAATTTTGGAAAGATATTTTTGATATTCTTTCAACAGTTTTGTGTATTAATTTACAACGTCATCCTATAACTGCAATTTTTGGTTTTCCAATGATGAAACATAGTTCTTTATTCTCTTCAGCTCGTTAAATGATTGCATTTGTTACATTAATGGCTAGAAGATCCATTTTATTGAATTGGAAAGAGACCAATTCCCCGATTACATTTCAATGGTTTTCCCAAACTATATCATGTTTAAATTTAGAAAAAATCAGAAATGTCACTTTTGATCCTTCGGTTAAATTCGAAGAGACTTGAAGGCCATTTATTCAACACTTTCATATGATGTAGCTTGACCTTTTCCGAATCCTTTTTATTACCTAGAATATATGGATAGAGGAGTGGAGTTAACAAAATTAATGATGGCATTTGATGTAATATATTAACCCAACCTTGTTGTGTTTTGTTTATATTAGTTTTTGGCTCAGTTTAGTTTAGTTTTTTTTCCTTAGTTTTTTTTTTCTTTTTTTCATTTTTCTTTTTATCATGGTTAATTATATCAAGAGTTTGGGAGGTCTAATATACTTGTATAATCTGTAGTTTTTACTTGCATATGTCAATTACGAATAATGTAATCCCAATCTCTTTGTATTAGTACTGTTACTATGTTTATGAATGTGAAAATTAATAAAAAGATTAAAAAAGAAAGAAAAAGCTAATAAAAGAGAAAAGGCCGAGTTCACTCAACCTGCTTTCATAAGGAATGTTCCCCAATCCAGGCAACCTCCTTGTAAATTTCCTCTGCACACTTTCTACGGTTTCCATGTCCTTCCTATAGTGAGGCGGCCAGAACTGAGCACAGTACAATTGGGGTCCGACCCGGGTCCTATAAAGCTGTACTATTACCTCTCGGCTCTTAAACTCAATCCTACAGTTGATGAAGACCAATGCACTATATGCCATCTTAGCAGCTTTGAGTGTCCTATGGACTCGGACCCCAGGATCCCTCTGATCCTCCACACTGCCAAGAGTCTTACCATTAATACTATATTCTACCATCATATTTGACCTACCAAAATGAACCACCTCACACTTATCTGGGTTGAAGTCCATCTGCCACTTCTCAGCCCAGTTTTGCATCCTATCAATGTCCTGCTGTAACCTCTGACAGCCCTCCACACTATTCACAACACCCCCAAACTTGGTGTCATCAGCAAATTTACTAACCCATACCTCCACTTCCTCATCCAGGTCATTTATAAAAATCACGAAGTGAAGGGGTCCCAGAACAGATCCTCAAGGCACACCACTGGTCACCGACCTCCATGCAGAATATGATCCATCTACCACCCCCCTTTGCCTTCTGTGAGCAAGCCAGTTCTGGATCCACAGAGCAATGTCCTTTTGGACCCATGCCTCCTGACTTTCTCAATAAGTCTTGCAAGGGGTACCTTATCAAATGCCTTGTTGAAATCCATATACACTACATTTACTGCTCTACCTTCATCAATGTGTTCAGTCACATCCTCAAAAAATTCTACCTGCAAGTTAACCTACAGGTTGTTGTGCACAAGGACGCTCAAGTCCTTTCACATCTCAGATTTTTGTACTTTCTCCCCATTTAGAAAATAGTCGACATATTTATTTTTTCTACCAAAGTGCATGACCATGCATTTTCCAACATTGTATTTCATTTTGCCACTTTCTTGCCCATTCTCCTAATCTGTCTAAGTCCTTCTGCAGTCTTTCTTTTTTCCTCAACACTAACCTATCCCCACACCAATCTTCGTATCATGTGCAAATTTGGCAACATAGCCACCTATTCCATCATCTAACTCATTGATACACAGCATAAAAAGAAACGTTCCCAACACCGACCCCTGTGGAACACCACCAGTCACTGGCAGCCAACCAGAAAAGGATCCTTTTATTCCCACTCACTGTCTCCTACCAATTAGCCAATGCTCTAACCATGTTAGTAACTTTCCTGAAATACCATGGGCTCTTAACTTGGTAAGCAGCCTTATGTGTGGCACCTTGTCAAAGTCCTTCTGAAAGTCCAAATAAACAGCATCCGTTGCATCCCCTTTACCTGTCCTACATGTGATCTCCTCAAATAATTCCAAGAGGTTCATCAGGCAACATCTTCCCTGAAGGAAACCATGCTGACTTTGTCCTATCTTGTCCTGTGTCACCAAGTAATTCATCACCTCATCCTTAACAATTGACTCTAACATCTTCCCAACCACTGAGGTCAGGCTAACTGGTCTATAATTTCCTTTCTGCTGCCTTTCTTCTTTCTTAAAGAATGGAGTAACATTTACAATTTTCCAGTCCTCTGGCACCATACCCGAGTCCAATGATTTTTGAAAGTTCATTATTAATGCCTTCACAATCTCTACTGCTATCTCTTTCAGAACCCTAGTGTGCAGTTCATCTGGTCCGGGTGACTTGTGTACCTTTACGTCTTTCAGCTTTTTGATCACCTTCTCTCTTGTAATAGTAACTGCACCCACTTCTTTTTCCTCACACCCTTCAACATCTGGCACACTGCTAATGTCTTCCACAGTGAAGTCTGATGCAAGATACTCATTTATTTCATCTGCCATCTCTGTGTTCCTCGTTATTATTTCTCCAACCTCATTTTCTAGCGGTCCTATATCCACTTCAGCTCTCTTTTATTTTTTATATACTTGGAAAAGGTTTTTCTATCCACCTTAATATTGTTTGTTAGCTTGCTTTGATATTTCATTTTTTCCTTCTGATGATTCTTTTAGTTGCTTTCTATAGGTTTTTAAAAGCTTCCCAATCTTCTACCTTTCTGCTAATTTTTGCTTTGTTGTATGCCTTCTAGAAACATAAAAAACCTACAGCACAATACAGGCCCTTTGGCCCACAATGCTATGCCAAACACATACTTACTTTACAAATTACCTAGGGTTTCCCATAGCCCTCTATTTTACTAAGCTCCAGGTACCTGTCCAGGAGTCTCTTAAAGGATCCTGTTGTATCCACCTCCACCACTGTCGCTGGCAGCCCATTCTACGCACTCACCACTCTCTGAGTAAAAAAACTTAACCCTGACATCTCCTCTGTACCTGCTTCCAAGCACCTTAAAACTGTGCCCTCTCTTATTAGCCATTTCAGCCCTGGGAAAAGGCCTCTGAGAATCCACACGATCAATGCCTCTCATCATCTTATACGCCTCTACCAGGTCACTTTTCATCCTCTATCACTCCAAGGAGAAAAGGCCAATTTCACTTAACCTATTCTCATAAGGCATGCTCTCCATTCCAGGCAATATTCTTGTAAATCTCCTCTGTTTCAAATGTTTTTATTGTGAAGCAACATCAGCTTAACCGCAACCGACAATGTCCTAAAGTACAAAGCTTCTTTTTCCTTTTCTTTCTTATAACAACACAATGAAAATCAAATGAATGCATGTATAGTAAAAAAGCAAAAAGAAAAGGAAACCCTACCACCCCGTCTCCTTTCCCCTTCCCGGTCCTACCCTCCCCTCACCCCTCCGATATGTGCTGTTTAGGTTCCTCTGCACCCTTTCTATAGTTTCCACATCCTTCCTGTAGTGAGGTGATCAGAACTGAGCACAGTACTCCAAGTGGAGTCTGATCAGGGACCTATATAGCTGTAACATTCCCTCTCGGCTCTTAAACTCGATCTCACGATTGATGAAGGCCAATGTACCGTATGCTTTCTTAACCACAGAGTCAACCTGCATCGTAGCTTTGAGCGTCCTATGGACTCAGACCCCAAGATCCCTCTGATCCTCCACACTGCCAAGAGTCTTTCCATTAATGCTACATTCTGCCATCATATTTGACCTACCAAAATGAACCACCTCACACTTATCTGTAAATTGTCCCGTGATTAGGCTAGGATTAAATCGGGATTGCTGGGCGGTGTGGCTTGGAGGGCTGGAAGGGCCTATTCCAGGTTGTATGTCAAAAAATAAATAAACAAACTCCTAGGTAGATCACACTTGGAATATTGTGTTTGGCTCTCGGAAGGATATGGAAGCTTTAGAGAGGGTGCAGAGGAAATTTACCAGGATGCTGCCTGGATTATGAGGGTATGTTGAGCAAGCTAGGGATTTTCTCTTTGGAGAGAAGGAGGATGAGAAGTCCACAAGATGATATGAGGCATAGTCTGCGTGGAAAAAGCCAAAGACTTTTTTCCCAAGGCAGAAATAGCTAATACAAATGGGATAATGTCAAGTTGATCGGAGGGAATGTCAGAGGTAAGTTTTTTTTACACAGAGAATGGTGGGTGCGTGGAACCACTGTACCTCTACTCACTGGAGTTCTGAAGAATGAAGGGGGGGTATCTCAGTAAAACCTATTGAATATTGAAAGGCCTAGGTAGAATGCATGTGAAAAGGGTATTTCCTATCATGGCGTGTCTAGTACTAGAGGGCACAGCTTCAGAATACAATGACATCCCTTTAGAATAGAGATGAGAAGGAATTTTGTTAGTCAGAGGGTGGTGAATCTGTGGAAGTCCTTCCCACGGCTGGTCGTGGAGGCCAAGTCATTGAGTGTATTTAAAACAGAGGTTGATAGGTTCCTGATTAGTAAGTGTATCAAAGGTTACGGGGAGAAAGCAGGAGAATGTAGTTGAGGGGGAAGGGATAATAAATCAGCCATGATGGAATGGCAGAGTGGAGTTGAGGGGCAGAATGGTATCATTCTGTTCCTATGTCCTATGGTCTCATGGTGTCACAGCACAGGTGGGACAAGAGGTTTATAAAACAGTGCAGTTTCTCTGGTAGAGAATTCTAAGCAATGTCAACACGTCAAAGTTCAAAGTCATTATTTTTATCAAAGTCTGTATATACCACCATGTACAACCCTGAGATTCATTTTCTTGTAGTCAAAATAGAGAAGTAGAATTATAGGCATCTGTTAGTCTCATGAGACCATGGATTTGTGCCTTGGAAGGTTTCCAGGGCGCAGGCTTGGGCAAGGTTGTATGGAAGACCAGCAGTTGCCCATGCTGCAAGTCTCCCCTCTCCATGCCACCGATGTTGTCCAAGGGAAGGGCATTAGGACCCATACAGCTTGGCACCGATGTCGTCGCAGAGCAATGTGTGGTTAAGTGCCTTGCTCAAGGACACATGCACTGCCTCAGCCAAGGCTCGAATTAGCGACCTTCAAATCACTAGACAAATACCTTAACCACTTGTCCACACGCCAACACAGAAGTAGAATCAATGAAAACCGAAGACTGACAGACAACCATTTGCAAAAGAAGACAAATTATGCAGATATATTAAAAAAAGTACTGAGATCATGAGTTGTAGATTTCTTGAAAGTGAATCTGTAGGTTGTGGGATCAGTTCAGAGTTGAATTGAGTGAAGTTATGGTTCAGGAACCTGGTGGTTGAGGGTAATAACTGTTCCTGAACCCGGTGGTGTGGGATCTAAGGCTCTTTTACCTCCTCTCCAATGGATATAGTGAGAAAAATGCATGGGTTGGGTGGTGGGAGTATTGATGATGGATGCCTGATGGATATAAGGCCATAAGATATAGAAGCAGAAGTAGGCCGTTCAATCATGGGCTGATCTAATTCTTCCGGTCATCCCCACTCCCCTGCCTTCTCCCCATACCCTTTGATGCCCTGGCTAATCAAGAATATTTTAGGGTAAAAAAGTGTATATATTCCTAATATAAATAGGGTATAGGGTAATACACTTCCCCCATTGGGAGCAAATGATGAAAATAATTACTTCAATCAATTATTCATATATAATATCAGTGACTGTCTCCAAATCCACCGCATCTTTCAGATCAAACTAAATGTTTAATCACAGTCTGGGGTGTGAAGGCACTGAGTTTGCAACAGATTAATTCCATTTTATAGCAGTACACCAAGATTTTCCCTCCTCCTTCAGGACATGATGTATAATCTGTCCCGACCATGTCAATACTTTAATGAAAACTGATTTCACTTCGATGCATGTACTCATGCCTCTGGGTAAAATTTGACATGTGACCAACCCCGTTTATGCTGAGCATTTTAAGAGGTAATTCAAATCCTTTATAAACCTCTATTAAGGATTCATGTTCAGATTGCCCCCAGTTGCTTATAGACCCAGTGTTATTGCCAAAAGGAAGCCAGCAGTGTAAATGCTTCATATAATGGTGTGGATCTTGTAATGATATTCCCTGTTCGCAATTCACTTAGCAATCAATCTTTATTGATCAGTGCTTCTTTAGTTTTGATTACCTCTTATACTTCACCATGGGAGTTCTGAAAGCCCACAAGCTGGAAAGTGGGTGAGCACAGGAGTAGGCCATAAGTCTGGCCACAGATTTGCTGTATGTCAGCATGGTGAATTTATTATTAGTAATCCAAGGAAAAGCATTTCAATGGTTCCACTTAATATCAGTGAATGTATACAGTATATAACCTGAAATTCTTACTCTTTGCAGACATTCACAAAAACAGAAGAAAAACGTCAAGGAATGAATGACAGAAAAAGATTAGAACTCCCAAGCCCCCCCCCACCTCCCTCCTCCCACCTGCAAGCAGCAGCAAAGCATCAGCCCTTCCCCCAGTGTTCCAGCAGGAAACACCAGCCCCCACCAACCCCATGCAAGCAATAGCAAAGCTCCAAAAGAGACCGTGATCTAAAGTCCATGAAAGAGCATCGTTCACGCCAATACCACTCCCCATCCCCCCTCCCCCACTGCAGTCTGGAAATTTAAATTTACTTTTAAAAACCCTTGCTGTGCCATCTATGTCGAACATTCATACTTTGAAAGCACCTATCATTGGACTTAGAACAGAGAACATGACAGCATAGTACAGTACAGGCCCTTGGGCCCAGGATGTTGTGCCAAAAGGGATTTAAGAAGATTAAAGCAGTCGGCTGCATTTTGGGGAAAGATATCTATGGATTGAAGCTTGCAATAATTTGAAAAGCATTATAATTTTCTGCAAATCACATTAGAGCCTTCTTCGTCTCAGATACACTCCCATCTCAAATCAGATTCCTTCTTTACACTTCCCACCCTCCTGACATAATCTATTACCTTCCAGCTAGCCTCCTTCCCATACCCCCAACCTTTTTACTCAGGTGTCATCTCCCTTCCTTTCCAGTCCTGATGAAGTACTGAAGCCTGAAACATTGGCTGTTCATTCATTTCCATCGATGTTGCCAGACCTGCTGAGTTCCTCCAGCATTTGATGTGTGTTACAGTACGCATTGACCATAGAACAGAACAGCACAGTAAAGATCACTTGGCCCACGATGTTGCGCTGTACTCTAAGATCAATTGATCCCTTCCCTCCTACATAGCCCTCCATTTTTCTATCATCCATGTGCCTATTTCAGAGTTAGGGGCGAGAGGGTAATGTCGTGGTTACCCATACTGCGCTTTACAATACCAGGGACCTGGATTCAATTCACACCACTGCCTGTAAGGTGTTTGTGCATTCTCTTTGTGATTGTGTGGGTTCCCTCCAGATGCTCTAGTTTCCTCCGGGTGCTTTCGTTTCCTCCCACATTCCAAATGTGTATTGGTTGGTAGGTTAATTGCTCATTATAAATTGTCCAGAAGACTTCTACCTTAAGCATACCCACTTACTTGGTCTCCACCACAGTCAGTGGCAGAGCATTCCACAGATTCACTACTCTCTGGCTAAAAAAAAATTCCTCCGTACCTCTGTTCTAAAAGGAAACCCCTCAATTTTGAGATTATGCCCTCTAGTTCTGGATACCCCCTCCATAGGAGACATCCTCTCCACATCCACCCTATCTAGTCCTTACAACATTCAGTAGGTTTCAATGAGATCCCCCCTCATTCTTCTAAATTCCAGTGAGTACAGGCTCAAAGTTGCCAAACGCTCCTCATATGTTAACCCCTTCATTCCCTGAATCAACCTCGTGAAATTCCTCTGGACTTTCTCTAAGGACAACACATCCTTTCTGAGATATGGGGCCCAAAACTGTTGACAGTACTTCAAGTGCAGCATGACTGGTGTCTTATAAATGTTCAACATTATCTCCTTGCTTTTATATTCTATTCCACTTGAAATAAATGCCAACATTGCATTTCCTTCTTCACCAGTAAATTAACCTTATGGGAGTCTTGAAGAGGACTCCAAAGTCCCCCTGCACCTCTGATATTTGATCCTTCTCTCCATTAGATAACAGTCCACAGTATTTTTTCGTTAGTCACTGGCTTCCAAATGAACCACTTCACAGTTTTTTGGGTTGAACACCATCTGCCACTCATCAGCCCAGCTCTGCATCTGGTCAATGTCCCAATACAAACTTCAATAACCCTCTAGACTATCCACATCTCCACCAACCTTTGTGCCATCTGCAAACATTTCTCTCCAAAGATGCTGCTTGACTCGGACTCACTGAGTTCCATCAGCAATTTATCTCCCTGTGTCTGCTTACTTCACCTTATGGCCCACACAGTTTTTTCCCCCTGGGCGCTCAAGACAATGTGCAGAGATCAGTGTTAATTTCCTAGAACCTTCAGGGCAGGTCTGGAGGGCTGGCAATTTTACTCAGAGCAGTTTTCTGAGGGTCATCGGGAAATTTGATGTTGGTGTTCCTGGGGATTGCCTTTGAATTAAATAAAACTCATGGTTTATCTACTTAACTGCTGCAAGGAGTGTTATAATCTCAGAATACAGATGCTGTTGCTGTTTAATGCCCACTATTGTCACCCTGGCCTTCTCTGAGTTTGCTGCAAAGTGGAGATTGGAAAGCTATTTCACCTTCAAAGATTAATCAATGATCAACTTTATTCACTGTATACATTTACATGTGTTAGCAATTTGTAAATAACTTCATCTGTGAGCCCGTTGGGGGTGACCTACTACTCCCGATGTGGCCTCCTGTATATTAGTGAGACCTGACATAGATATGGAGACCCCTTTGAGAGAACCTAGTCTCCAAAAGCCACAAAAAGCAGAGTCTCCCAGTGGTCATCCATTTCAATTCTACTTCCCATTCTCATTCCAACATGCCAGTCCATGGCCTCCTCTACTGCCACGATGAGGCCACACACAGGTTGAAGGAGCAAAGCCTTATATTCTATCTGGACAGGATCTAACCTGATGGCATGAACATCGATTTCTTAAACTAGCAGTAATTCCACCCCCTCCCTTCACCATTCGCCATTCTTGTTTCCCTCTCACATGTTCCCTTCTTACCTGTCCATCACCTCCCTCTGGTGCTCCTCCCCCTTCCCTTTATTCCATGGTCTTCTGTCCTTTCCTGTCAGATTCCCCCTTCTCCAGTCCTTAATCTCTTTTACCAATCAACTTCCCAGTTCTTTACTTCACCCCTCTCCCTCTCTTCTGGTTTCACCTATCACTTACTACCTTGTACTTCTTCCTCTCCTCCCCTAACCTTTTTTATTCTTGCATCATCCCCCTTCCTTTCTAGTCCAGAGGAAGGGTCTCGGCCCAAAGTGTTGACTGGTTATAGATGCCGCCTGGCCCGCTGAGTTTCTCCAGCATTTTGTGTGTGTTGCTTCAGATTTCCAGCATCTGCAGAACTTGTTAGGAATTTGCTGTTGGTCAAGGTGCCTTGTCCTGTCCATACTGCACCAACCGTCGCTGCTGGGCTATAAACGTGCAGGAGCAATGTGTGGTTAAGTGCCTTGCTCAAGGACACAACACGCTGCCTCGGCTGAGGCTTGAACTAGTCCAATGCCTTAACCACTTGACCACACTCCAACACATGCAACATAAACAACGTTCAATGTTTATAAAGTATAAAGAATTACACTCAGTGACAACTTCAAAGTTCAAAGTAAAGTGTATTATCGAAGTACGTATACAACCCTGAGATTCATTTTCTTGCAGGCATACTCCATAAATCTGTAGAATAACAACCATAACAGAACCTATGGAAGCCCGTCCAATGAGGGTGTTCAATTAGAGTGTAGGAAACAGCAAACTATGCATATACAAAAAGAAGAAATAATAATAATAATAATAATAAATAAATAAGCAATAAATATTGAGAACCTGAGATGAAGAGTCCTTAAAAGTGTGTCTATAGGTTATGGGAATGTTTCGATAATGGGGCAAGTGATGTTGAGTGAAGTTATTCCCTCTGGTTCAAGATCCTGATGATTGTGGGATAGTAAGTGTTCCTGAACCTGGTGGTGTGTGTCCTGAGGCTCCTACCTTCTTCCTGATGGCAGCAGTGAGAAGAGAGCTTGTCCTGGATTGTGGGGGGTCTCTGATGATGGATGCTGCTTTTCTGTGACAGTGTTTCTTGTAGATGTGTGCAATGTTTAGGAGGGCTTTACCTGTGATGGACTAGGCCATATCCACCACTTTATTCAGTACAGGGTATATGTTCATGGTCTTCTGCTGCTGTAGCCCATCCACTTCAAGGTTTGTCATGTTGTGCATTCAGAGATACTCTCCAACACATCACTGAGGTAACGTGTGGTTATTTGAGATTCTGTCACCTTCCTGTCAGCTTGAACCAGTCTGGCCATTCTCCTCTGAACTGTACCATTAACAAGGTATTTTTGCCCACAGAACTGCCACTCACTGGATCTGTGGAGAAACTAAAACCTAATCAATGGTATAGGTCGGTGACCTTGGATCAGAACTGGCCAGTTATACATGAACAGGTTATCTGACCTGGTGAGTTTCCAGCATTTCATGTTTCTCTACCATTTTATACTCTTTCGCCGTCTAGAGATAAAGATTAGCTTCATTTGTCACTTGTACTGTACATATAAACATTGAAAACTAATATGGTCCGAGGATATCCGAGGTAGGCTGGAAGTGTCGCTGTTTTTCTGGTGTCAGCACAACATGCCCACAACTTACTAACCCTGATGCACATGTGGGAAGAAACTGGAGCACCCAGAGGAAACCCACGCGACCACAGGGACAACGTATTAACTCCTAGCAGTGGTGGGAATTGAACCTTGATCAGAGGTCGCTGGTGCTGTATTAATGTCACCCTACCTCCTGTGCTCCCATGCTGTCCCTAGTTGGTCATAAGTTGACTGAGAAAACTGGATGAGCCGAATGGCCTAATTCTGCTCTTATGCCCCATCTCAGGGTTCAAATGGTTAATAGGAGGGGCATAATTTTAAGGTGATTGGAGGAAAGTGTACGGGCATGTCTTAGGTAAGGTTTTTACACAGAGAGTGGCGGGTCTATGGAATGCACTGCTGAGGTGGTGGTAGAGGCAGAGATATTAGGGGTCTGGTATGACGGTGGGGGCTACTGCACGGGATTGAAGTAAACTGCAGAGAGTGGTAAAATTAATCAGCTCCATCATGGGCACTAGCCTCCATTGTATCCAGGACGACAAATTTCACAACAAATGCTGGTGATATTAAATCTGATTTAAGAAATTCTTAGATAAGTACATGCATAAACAAAAAAGCATAGGGCCATGTGGGAGAGAAGGATTAAATTGATCTTGGAGTAGGTTATAAGTTTGGCACAATGTTGTGGGCCAAAGGGTCTGTACTGTGCTGTAGTGTTGTATGTTTTATGAAACAAATGAAATGCACTCAGTCGCTTCATTAGGAAACTATTCTGCAATTTCTTATCAGCATAAGTTTATTACTTGTCACACGGACCGCTTTGTCACGATTTTGGATTCTGATGAGCTGTGCACAAAGACAGATTCACTGAGCAAATTTGAAACACATCGTGCATAATAGATGCCAGCCGCTGCGATACTGATTTGCATTTCGGGAGTGAGAAACCTGCCAAATCACAAAAGCAGCCGGTTGCGGAAGATAATGTTGTTTATCAATTACAGTGTATAAACTGCAAAAAGTAATGGACACGGCCCAGACATTCAAGAGAAAAGCCCTCCTCACCGCTGAGCACATCTACCAGGAGCGCTGTCGCAGTAAACTAACTTCCATCATCACAGACCCCCACCATCCAGGCCATGCTCTCTTCTCCCAGCTGCCATCAGGATGGAGGTACAGGAGCCTCAGGATCCACACACCACTAGGTTCAGGAACAGTTATCACCCCTCAAACATCAGGCTCTGAACCAGAGAGGATAATATCATTCTCCCCACCACCTATGGATTCACTTTCAAGGGCTCTTCATCTCATGTTCTCTACTGTTTTGCTTATTGATTTACTGTTACTATATGTAATTATTCTTATTGTTTTTCTTTTTTCGTACTTGCACAGTCTTTTGCACACTGGTTGTCCATCCATCCATGTATTTATTTATTTGTTTGTTTGTTTATTTATTAAGATGCAGTATGGAACAGGCCTTTCTGGCCCTTCGAGCCACACCACCCAGCCATCCCCAGTTTAACCCGAGCTTAGTTGCAGGACAAGTTACAATAACCAATGAACCTAATGACCCAACTCCCCCTCGTACCCCATCCGTTGTTTGTTTATATACACACATTCTTTCTCCCTCTGTCCCTCTGACTATACCCCTTGCCCATCCTCTGGGTTTTTCCCCCCCTCCCCCTTTTCTTTCTCCCTGGGGCTCCTGTCCCATGATCCTCTCATATCCCTTTTGCCAATCACCTGTCCAGCTCTTGGCTCTATCCCTCCCCCTCCTGTCTTCTCCTATCATTTTGGATCTCCCCCTCCCCCTCCCACTTTCAAATCTCTTACTAGCTCTTCCTTCAGTTAGTCCTGACGAAGGGTCTCGGCCTGAAACGTCGACTGTACCTCTTCCTAGAGATGCTGCCTGGCCTGCTGCGTTCACCAGCAACTTTGATGTGTGTTACTTAACCTACCAACTGATACGCCTTTGGACTGTGGTCACGGAGAGCATACAAACTGTTTGCAGACAGTGGCAGAAATCCTGCTGGATGCAGCCTTTCATTGAATCTGTTGTGTTTCTTGCTGTAGATGCCGCAAGAGAAAGAATCGCAGTCTGTATCTGGAGCATGGTGTGTGTGTATGGTAGATACATGTACTTCCATAATCAATTGACTTTGGACTTTGCACTTAGGTAAACTGAAATTGCACTAGGTCGTTCAGCTTTATTTAATAAATTAGCTTATTTCTTTTTGTACCTGATCACACTTCTATTGGGGAAAAATAATCATCTGCTTGCTGTAATCTGACTCAGAATATTTCACAGTGATGGGTGCTGTTACATACGTGTGGTGAAAGAATGACAATGGACAGTAGGATTAAATATGTTTATCGGGTCACATTTGCCGTGATACATGCTGGGCATCTTGCAGTACAGTGGCAATGAACTGGTCCTGAATGCGTACAGGAAAACCCATTTCATAAGAGAAAGTCTTTCCTATGTAGGAGACCCAATCACTTCTCTGCAACAATCAATCAGCCGCCCGTGCGCTTACCACATTCTCACCACTGATGCATATCAGTCTAGGTACTTAAACCTTTGTGACCAAGGAGGCTGTATTATTGTGCATCCAAATCTCACCTTTACTACTGGTGTCAAGGGCTTGAGTGAAATATGCTTTGGGAAGTAATAGGGCATAGAGTGACCAAAGGCCATTAACACAGGTAGCTTCATAGGTGCACAATGAGTTGATTTGAAAAGGCAGAGGGGGAACTTGGAAAATGACCCACGACTGATAGTAGATTCATCATATTCAGTATCCAGACACAGTGACAAACCAATTTTAAAAGCCCATAGAATCCTGGATTACAGCCAGAACAGTTGACTTCTGGTCGTCAGTGTAACATCTTGACAATCCAGTAGCCAGACTGCATTTAAGCCTCAGCACATAATGCCAATAAAATTGCCATTTTCTTCCAAGGAATAAAAATTTACCGCTCATCTTGCAATAAGTGGTACATTAAGTGCATAAAAATGTGTTTAAGAACAAAGCCAATTTATTGTCCAACAGGGAGCTGTAACTTTTGGTGACCATGTCGGGCGCCAACTGTGTTAGTATTGGGTTTGTGGATCGCACAGTTCTAAACTCAAGCGAAGAATTTAGGACCTATAGATATAAATAGCCACAAGTACTCTCACTAAAGGGAAATAATACTGTAACTACCCAGTCTTCAAAGACTAGTTTACTTCCCTGTTCATTCTCCATGGCAAGCATAGCTGCCAACACCCACTATTCATATGGCAGCTGCCCTCTCCTTATCAGAGAGAAGATACCTCCAGCTAACAAAATAGTTTAAAACACAGTTCATTTATTTTCAGTGATACGCGTTTAAATCCACACAATACTCTTAAAAGACATTTTTAAACTCACAGAGGAGTGTTAGCTTTTTTTGAGATAACATTTTCAATAGAATGATTTTTATCAAAAATTCAATTTACTTTTGAAATTTAGATAAGAATCATTTCATTGAAAATGCTGTCTCAAAAAAGCAAAAAAAAAAGCTGAGAATTAATTTCTATATTAAAGAACATAATTCATTCTGGATAGTAATTACAAAATTACCTGCTGAGTTCTTCGAGCACTTTGTGTATGTTGCTCAGGATTTCCACTCTCTTGTCTTAGTAATTACAAAGTATATTGAGTACATTGTTAACATCTTAATTTTACAGAATTAATTTGGTTTTAGCTTCATACATGCAGGGAACATAAATGTAGGGAATGCCTTCGTTTGTACTAAAGATTATCTTTGTCACATGTACGTTGAAACATACAACGGAATACGATGATTGTTTGAAATCAAGTCAGTGAAGGTTGGGCTGGCTAAACTGCAAATGTCGTCTCCTCTTTTGCTACGTTGAAGCCACTCTCAGGGTGGAGGAGCAACATCTCATATTCCATCTGGGTAGCTGCCAACCTGATGGCCTGAACATCAATTTCTCTTTCCAGTAATTTTTTCCCCCTTCCCTCTTCTTCCATTTCCTACTCTGGCCCCTTAGCTCTTCTGTTCACTTGTCTATCATCTCCTCCGGTGCCCTTCCTCCTTCCCTTTCTCCAATGGTCCACTCTCCTTGCCAAGTAGATTTCTTGTTCTCCATCACAGCATTCCCACAAGTCACTAACCACTGACCCCATACTCCTTTGGAATTTGGGAAGAATTGGAGCAGCCAGAACGAACACTGTTTATTTCTCGAAATCTTGTTCACTAATTCAGTTCCAGGATGTACATGGTTCCAAGTGAAATGTGTCACCGTTTAGCAAGCAGTTTAGCAATATAATGCATGCTTTCCTGAGGCAGTCCTATATGTGTTACCATAAAACAGAACTAGAGTGAGAATTGCTTCACCTATAATTATCTTTACCAGCTTTGTTCTCCTGCTTTTGCATTCAGTTAAATTTCCTTCTCATTTTCATGCTAACACTCTTCAGCAATAAGTAACAAAAATGAGTAGAAGGGTCTTGGTCCGAAACGCTGACTGCTTACTCTTTTCCACTGATGCTGTCTGACCTGCCGAGTTCCTCCAGCATTATGTGTGTGTTGCTCAGCAATAAGTACAATCCTTTCATCCTCTCTATGCAATTTGTCAAGTAAAAGCTGAGCATCATCCTTTTGCACTTTGGGTCAAATTCCCCAATTAGGATATTCTTAATTAAGAGTCTTAAAATAAATACAATCGGCAAATTTATATATAAATACCCAACAATATGTTTTTCAGAATCACATCTTCATGTTTAGACATAATAACAAATATTAGACTTAATAACAAATTTCACACTATGCATTCAGTGGCCACTTTATTAAGTACTGCGTGCACCAAGTAGCCTTTGAGTATATGTTTGTGGTTTTTTGCTGCTGTAGCTCATCCACATCAATGTTCGTCATGTGTGTTCAGAGATGCTCTTCTGCACACCAAAATACGTTTATTATCAAAATATGTACACAGAATACAACTGTAAGAATCATCCTCCCACAGGCTGCCACAAAACGCTTCTGTAATGTGTAGTTACTTATGTTACTGTCACCTTCCTGTCGGCATGAACTAGTCCGGCCATTCTCTGACCTCTCTCAGGTACAAGACATTTTTGCCCGCAGAACTACTGGTCACTAGATGTATTTAGCACATCCTCTGTAAACTCGGGAGATAGTTGCGTGTGAAAATCCCAGGAGATTAGAAATTCCTGAGGTACTCAAACCACCTTATCCGGCACCAATAATCATTCCTTGGTCAAACTCACTTAGATCACATTCCTTTCCTATTTTGATATTTGGTCTGATCAACAACTGAGCCTCTCAACCATGTCTGCATGCTTTAATGCACTGAGTTGCTGCCACACGATTGGTTGATTAGATATTTGCATTAATGGATCATTCCTACAGTCCTGATCAATAACTTAGACCTCTGTACCTACTTCTACAATTGGATCCTTGACTTCCTAACCAGAAGACCACAATCTGTGCAGACTGGTGATAATATCTCCTCCTCACTGATAATCAACATTGGTGCACCTCAGGGATGTGTGCTTAGCCCACTGCTCTACTCTCTATACCCATGACTGTGTGGCTAGGTGTAGCTCAAATGCCTAGCCACACAGTCATGGGTATAGAGAGAGTAGCTCATCTGCTGATGATACAACCATTGTTGGCAGATTCTCAGATGGAGATGAAAGGCCTCATGGGAGCAAGCTACACCAGCTAGTTGAGTGGTGTCGTAGCAACAGCCTTGCACTAAACATCAGTAAGACCAAATAGCTGATTGTGGACTTCAGGAAGGGTAGGACAATGGAACACGCACCATTCTTCATCAGAATGGATCAGAAATGGATCATCAGGGATCAGAAATGGAGAGAGTGAGCCATTTCAAGTTCCTGGGTATCTAGATCTCTGAGGATCTAACCGAGCCCCAGCATATTGATACAGTTATAAAGATGGCAAGACAGTGGATGCATTTCATTAGAAGTTTGAGGAAGTTTGGTTTGTCATCAAAAACACTCAAAAACTTCTACAGAATTACCGCAGAGAGCATTCTGACAGGCTGCATCACTGTCTGGGATGGTGGGGGGTGGTAGGGAGCTACTGTACAGGATCGAAAGAAGCTACAGAAATGTGCACTAGCCTCCATAGCATCCAAGAGCTCATCAAGGATCTGTGCCTCTGCAAGGGGGCATCTGTCATTAAGGACCCCCATCCCCCAGCACATGCCCTCTTCTCATTGTTAATATTAGGAAGGATGTAGAAAAGCCCGAAAGCACATACAGCTGGCCCTCCTTATCCGCCAGGAATTGGTTCCGGGATCCCCCGCAGATACCAAAAAATGCGGATGCTCGAGTCCCTTATATAAAATAGCATAGCATATGGGTATATGGGGTGCCAGGGAGGGGTAGCACCTCTGGTGGGGGAACATGTCGCGTCCTTTTCAGGGCGGTTAGTCCACCTTTGGTCCCCACCTGGCACTCAGCTCTCACCTGTGGCTCCCCGTAGCTGTTTGCATGCGACAGCAGCCACACCCCGGGCAATGGCTTCGACAAGCCGGCTAAACCAGGTGAGGGTAGCCGACGGGTCTCAAACCCTTGGTGAGATAGGGAGTTGTCTATCCCAGCATGTGAAGAAAGACTCCGGCAGATTGAGCGAACGAGACCAGCAGAAGGTCCAACGGTCAAGAAGGCGGTCTCTGCAAGCGTCGTGGAACGTGTAGAGCAGGACAAGACACAGAAGACGTCCTGGTCATCCACTGCGCCTAGTCCCATCTCCAGCCATCTAGACTCTGTCTTGCCACTGGATCCAGATGGGAATTGGGAAGAGAGAGTGAGGCTGACGCTGTGCAACTCTCCCTCACTTAAATCCAAATCACGCGCTAGTCTCGACACCATCATAATGGTGTCGAGGTCCTCATCGACGTCAACGATGGACGAACAACAACAACATTTGCATATAACCTACACACATCCTCCCAAAAACTTTAAATCATCTCTAGATTACTTATAATACCTAATACAATGTAAATGCTATGTAAAATAGTTGTTATACTGTATTGTTTAGGGGATAATGACAAGAAAAAAAAAGTCTGTACATGTTCAGTACAGACACAACCATCGTAGCTCTTCTGGGAACGCTGGTGCTGCCTCGGCGTCAGCCGATCCCGATTCTCCCATGATCTTTAAATTTTTGAGGCTGTAGCACTTTACATCGCTAGCCAGCCATCCCTTACTAGCTTTAAACTCCTTCCTCTCGCTCACAACACAAGTAGCGAACAAACGAGACATGAGGTGAACAATGCTCAAACAACGAGTTATACTTTTAATCATCTCTAGATTACGGTACTTATAATACCTAATACGATGGGAATGATCTGTAAATAGTTGTTACACTGTATTGTTTAGAGAATAATGATGCCTTGCAGGAAGCTCAATAATACTAATGTCAGGATCTGTGGAGGTTGAGAGCTGAGGACCACTTTGGCAAGCGACATGCCACTTTTCAAAAGATCTAAGATTTCTACTTTCTTGGTGAGAGATAGCACTTTACACTCCCTCCTAGCCTTTGAGGAATTGTTTTGACCACCTAATTGCTTTTTAGGAGCCATTTCTTCACAGAAACAAAGTAACAACTGAACAATGGTCAAACAACAAGTGCTGGCGAGAGAACTTCCGGGTTTTCCTGATCCGCGGTTGTTTGAATCCGCGCATGCGGAACCCGTGGATAAGGAGGGCCGACTGTATTCAATAATTCAGGAATAACTTCTTCCCCACTGCCATGTAGTGTGTTGCACTACTGCTGCTAAGTTTAACAAATTTCACGACAAATGACAGTGATAGTAAACCTGATTATGATTTGAACAAGCAGGTGTACAGGTGTACCTAATAAAGTGGCCACTATCCCCACTATTAAGTATATATACACAGAACACTGTTGCAAGAAAGCAGCGTCCATCATCAGGGACCTCCACCACCCAGGACAAGCTCTTTTCTTGCTGCTGCCATCAAGAAGAAGGTCCAGGAGCCTCAGAACTCACACCACCAGGTTCAGGAGCAGTTACACCTCTCAACAATCAGGATCTTGAACCGGGGGAACAACTTCACTTGCCCCATTCATGAACTGATCACATAACCCATGGACTCACTTTCAATGACCGATCATCTCATGTTCTCGATATTTATTGCTTATTTATTTATTATTATTATTATTTCTTTATTTTTGTATTTGCACAGTTTGCTGTCTCTTGCACACTGGTTGAATGCCCAAGTTGGTGCAATCTCTCATTGATTCTATAATAGTTATTATTCTGTTAAGGATTTATTGAGTATACCCACAAAAATTAATCTCAGGCTTGTATATGGTGACATATATGCACTTTGATAATAAATTAACTTTGAACTTTGAACGTCAGTTGTAATGTCAGTGGTAATGAACCTGATTCTGATTCTGATAGTGTCATTGTTGCCATTAGTTCTTGGTTCAGTTCAATGGACATTTCCATCTGACCCGTCCCTACTTGCAACAAGGCAAATTTAGTTCTAAACTATAGCAGATCAGTAAGCTAAATCTGGACCACATCAAGACTTGAAATGAACTGAGCTGAACTGAATTTGTTTCTGCGCGATTAGGTTCTTTCGTGTGTTGGTGGGTGAGGGTTTGATATTTTTTCTTTGGAGTGGTTCCAGGGTTTTCTTTATTTTGTGTCTGTCTGCAGGAAGCTGAATGTCAGGGTTGTATACTGTATAAAGCATACATGCTTTGATAATGAATGTGCTTTGAATCTTTGAATCAACCTAAAAATGATTCTGATCAAAGGTCTTTGATCTGAAACATGAACTCTATTTTCTTTATTGAGTTATTTATTGACATACAGCACAGAGTAGGGTCTTCCAATCCTTCAGGCCATGCTGCCCAGCAATCCCCCAGTTTAATGCTACCTAATTACAGGACAATTTACAATGACCAATTAGCTTACCAACTGGTACATCTCTGGCTGATGGGAGGAAGCTGGAGCATCCTAAGAAGGACACTTATGCTTATGCTCTGCCTAGGAAGGCAGTGGACACCATTTCTCTGGATTCTTTCAAGAAAGAGTTTGATAGAGCTGTTAAAGATAACGGAGTCAAGGGATATGGGGAGAAGGCAGGAACAGGGTACTGAATGTGGATCAAGCAACATGCATAAAAGTTGCTGGTGAATGCAGCAGGCCAAGCAGCATCTCTAGGAAGAGGTACAGTCGACGTTTCGGGCCAAGACCCTTCGTCAGGACTAACTGAAAGAGCACGGCCTGAAACGTCGACTGTACCTCTTCCTAGAGATGCTGCCTGGCCTGCTGCGTTCACCAGCAACTTTTATGTGTGCTGCTTGAAATTCCAGCACCTGCAGATTTCCTCGTGTTTACTGATGGTGGATGGTCAACCATGATCACAGTGAATGGTGCTGCTGGCTCGAAGGTCCGAACGGCCTTCTCCTGCACCTATTGTCTATTGTCTATCCAAATGAAACCTATGCAGTCCTAGGGAAAATGTACAAACTCCTTGCAGGCAGTGGTGGGAATTGAACCTGGGTTACTTGTACAGTAAAGCTTTGTGCTAACCACTAAGGTACTGTGTTGTCACAATTTTATATGATTATACAACATAGAAAAAGGCCCTGTGAACCAGTTTGTCTATGCTTCTATGCTATCTAAGGTGCCACCCTAATCTATTTCATGTCATGTGCTGACTGACCTGTTGAATATTTTTGGCACATGGATCAATCCATTATGCAAGGGACTGTGGACCACGGATTGCATTTTCCAAAGTGAGGTCTCTTCCTATTACTACCATGAGTCAGGAGGTACAAGAACCTGAAGACACACATTCAACATTTTAGGAACATCTCCTTCTACTCATTGAAACCTATTGAATGGTGAAAAGCCTTGATTGAGTGAATCTGGAGAGGATGTTTTCCATGGTGGGAGAGTCAAGACCAGAGGACGCAGTCTCAGAATAGAGGGGCATTCTTTTAGAACGGAGATGAGGAGGATTTTTTTTTAGCCAGAGAGTGGTGAATCTGTAGAATCCTTTACAACGGGCAGCTGTGGAGGCCAGTTCTTTACGTATATTTAAAGCAGAGGTTGATAGATTCTGGATTGGATAAGCAGATGAACAGATCTGGGGAGAAGACAGGAGACTGGGGCTGAGAGGAAAAGTAGATCAGCCATGATGAAATAGTGGAGCAGGCACAATGGGCCTAAAGGCCTAATTCTGCTCCTATATATGGTCTTATGGTCTTCAAGGAGCAATGCCTCAAAGAGGCAGCATCCATTATTAAGAACCCCCATTACCCAGGAGATGTGTTGTTCTCATGGTTGACATCGAGGAGGAGGGACACACCCAATAATTCAGGAACAGCTTCTTCCCCTCTATCATCGTATTTGTGAATGGACATTGAACCCGTGCACGCTGCCTCACTACTTTATGTTTATTTTTATTTCTGCACTACTTCTTTAATTTAACTATTTAATATCCTTGAAAGATACTGGAAGGAAGTATTCCAAACTTTCTCGGTACTTTTTCAAGGTAACTTTTAAGCCTAACCCTTTGACCACATTATTTGGTACTGTTGGAGGAAAAGACATTATTTTGGAGACAGCTGATTTGCTCATTCTGGCTTTTATCACTCTTATAGCTAGGAGGGCGCTCTTGTTTAAATGGAAGGTTGCTGTTCCGCCTACTCATTCTCAATGGTTACCTGATGTTATGTCATGCTTAAATTTAGAGAAGATCCTTTGTTCAGTTTTTGAATCTAGCCAGGACATTTATACATTGTGGGGATCATTTTTAAGTTATTTTCAAAACCTTTGATTTGTTGTAAAAGTACAGATGGTGGCTAATAATATATGTTATTATATGATAAGGGTTTTTTCCCCTTTTTTCTTGCTTTTCCTAACAGCTCTGACTTTGGTAGTAGGTTTAGATTTCTTTTCTGTATAAGAAAATTATTATATTTCAACATTACGATTTAATTTAATTTTTATGAATACAGGGTTTTGTGATTGTAGCTGTATTTTTAATACAATGTATTTGGTACTATTTTATTTTTTTCTTTTGACTTATATATTTTCTTGTGCTCTGTATTCTTCTATGCAATAACTAATAAAAATATTGAAAGAGAACTAGTTACTATGTATACTTATTGTAATTCATGTTTTTTCTTATGTATTGCAATGTACTGCTGCGGCAAAACAACAAATTTTGAGACATATGCTAGTGATATTAAACCTGATTTTGATTCTGATCTTCTAAAACTTTCATTATTCAGAATTAGAACTAGGCTTATTACCACTGACATATCTTATGAAATATGTTGTTTGTGGCAACAGTATAGTGTAGTACATAAAATTTATTATAAATTATAGTAATAAGATATTTAATATTCATGGTAAACTAAAGAAGTAATTAATGCTTTAATTAAAGAAATACTTGATTAAGTGCCTTTGTTTCAAAATGTTGAAAGTTATTTCATTTTAAGCAAGATTAATGACATCAGTTGTAACACACCCTTGTGAAAGCTTCAAGGCAAAATCAGGATAGCATCTGGGTTTCAGCTTGATGAGCTCAGAAGGATCATGAGTCAGAGATGTTGAAGGAGAGAGCAGTTTATTTGTGTGCCTTTGGATTTCATACAGGGTTGGGGATGGCCTCCATTGTTTGCTCAGTGCTGTCCTCCAGTGTTTGCTCAGTGCTGCCCTCCTGTGTTTGCTCAGTGCTGTCCTCCAGTGTTTGCTCAGTGCTGCCCTCCAGTGTTTGCTCAGTGCTGTTCTCCAGTGTTTGCTCAGTGCTGCCCTCCTGTGTTTGCTCAGTGCTGCCCCTCTGTGTTTGCTCAGTGCTGCTCTCCTGTGTTTGCTCAGTGCTGCCCCTCTGTGTTTGCTCAGTGCTGCTCTCCAGTGTTTGCTCAGTGCTGCTCTCCTGTGTTTGCTCAGTGCTGCCCTTCTGTGTTTGCTCAGTGCTGCTCTCCCGTGTTTGCTCAGTGCTGCGCTCCAGTGTTTGCTCAGTGCTGCGCTCCAGTGTTTGCTCAGTGCTGCTCTCCTGTGTTTGCTCAGTGCTGCTCTCCCGTGTTTGTTCAGTGCTGCTCTCCAGTGTTTGCTCAGTGCTGCTCTCCAGTGTTTGCTCAGTGCTGCTCTCTCTTGCGTTTGCTCAGTGCTGTGCTCCAGTGTTTGCTCAGTGCTGCTCTCCAGCGTTTGCTCAGTGCTGCCCTCCTGTGTTTGCTCAGTGCTGCCCTCTTGTGTTTGCTCAGTGCTGCTCTCCTGCGTTTGCTCAGTGCTGCCCTTCTGTGTTTGCTCAGTGCTGCTCTCCAGTGTTTGCTCAGTGCTGCTCTCCAGTGTTTGCTCAGTGCTGCCCTTCTGTGTTTGCTCAGTGCTGCCCTCTAGTCCTTGCTCAGTGCTGCACTCCTGTGTTTGCTCAGTGCTGCCCTCTGGTGTTTAGTCACTGCTGCCCTCTTGTGTTTGCTCAGTGCTGCCCTCTTGTGTTTGCTCAGTGCAACTCTCCAGTGTTTGCTTGCCGCTGCTCTCCAGAGCTTGCTCAGTGGAAGACAAACAGGATTGCATTTTGCTGTGGCTCCATTAGCACATGATGAGGAACTGCTGCATGCTTGCTCTTGTAGAAATGGGTAACATCCAGATCAATATCCATGCACCATCAATCTATAGGCCATGCTACTCAGGGACATGACCTATATATTTTTTGGTAACCATATGTTTTTTCCCATTGTAACTATCTGTGTGATAGAAGAGATTTAATACCCCTCTCAATCCCACTCTCCTGCCTTCTCCCCATAACCATAATTAAGAACTTATAAATCCCCTCTCCTCTCCCCCTATAAATTTACCCAATGACATGGCCTCCACAGGGGTTTGTGGCAGTAAGTTCCACAGATTCACCACCCTCTCCTCATCAGTGTTCTGAGGCGACTTACTTATATTCTGAGGCTGTTCCCACTTCCACATCCTCTCCATGTCCACTCTGTGTAGGCTTTTCAATATTTAGTAGATTTCAATGTGAGCACCCCTCATTCTTCTAAACTCCAGTGTGTACTCATCTGGAACCATCAAGTGTTCCTTTGAATCATCAAGAAACATGGATACCTCGTCCCATCATATAAGGCGTCTATATCATAATGAACATTGGTAGTCCCAGCAGAGTTCCCTGTTGGACTTCTGGCTACATTCTGTCTCTCCACATATTGGCCCATTGTCCTATATTCTTTATTTTGCTACCAGCAGATTATTCCATTCAGACTAATAGTTTGGCATGGGCTAGATGGGCTGAAGGGCCTGTTACCGTGCTGTAGTGATCTATGACTCTATGTAACTGATTTCCTACACAACAAGTGCTGGAGGAACATAGCAGGTTAGGCACCATCTTTGGATGGAAATGGGCTGTTGATGTTTTAGGCCGAAAGCCTTTATCAATCACTCCAAAGGTGCTGCCTGACCTGTTGAGTTCCTCCAGCATTTTGTATGTGTTTCTCCAGATTTCCAGCATCTCTAATGTTCACTCAGTGCTGCCCTCCTGTGTTCGCTCAGTGCTGCTCTTTGGTGTTCGCTCATTGCTGCCCTCTGGTGTTTGCTCAGTACTGCCCTCCTGTGTTTGCTCAGTGCTGCTCTTTGGTGTTCGCTCATTGCTGCTCTCCTGTGTTTGCTTAGTGCTGCCCTCTGGTGTTCGTTCATTGCTGCTCTCCTGTGTTTGCTCAGTGCTGCCCTCCTAACCAGTTTAGTAATCCATCTTTAATTCCATGTGCTGGGATCTTCTTCATACTCTCTTCAGTTGGATTTAGAACAGCTAAAAGTTTATATACACACTGTGGCACCTTCTCTAGGTACACCTGTATACCTCCTTGTCAATGCAAATATCTAATCAGCCAATCATGTGGCAGCAACTCAATGCATAAAAGCACGTAGACATGGCCAAAAGGTTTAGTTGTTGTTCAGACCAAACATCACAATGGGGAAGAAATGTGATCTAAGTGAGTTTGACCAGGGAATGATAGTTTGTGTCAGACGGAGTGGTTTGAGTATCTCAGAAACTGCTGATCTCCTGGGGTTTTCACACACAGCAGTCTCTGGAGTTTACAGAAAATTGTGTAAAAACAATAAAAAGCATCCAATGAGCAGCAGTTCTGAGGGTGAAAACACCTTGTAAATGAGAGAGGTCGGGGCAGAATGGTCAGACTGGACAGTAACTCAGATAACCATGCATTACAACAGTGGTGCGCAGAAGAGCATCTCTCAATGCACATGGTGTCGAAACATGAAGTGGATGGGATATAACAGCAGAAACCACAAACATACAGAAATACACTTGGTGGCTGCTTTAGTACGTGCAGAAGGTACTTAGTAAATTGGCCACTGGGTGTAAATGCCTCCTGTAATAGATATCTTTTAAGAATTAATTCAGGTTCATCAGGAATGACTATCTTTCTAAATGTCGAATACCAGAGGGTAGGTGAGAGGGGGAAGGTTCGAAAGGGATGCGAAGGTTATGGTTTTTACTCAGAGAATGGTGGATGCTTGCAATGTGCTGCCTAGTATGGTGGTAGAGGCAAATAAATTAGAGGCTTTTAAGCGACATTTGGATAGGCACATGGATGTAAGGGAGATGGAGGGATATGGATATGGTGTAGGTAGGAGGGATTAGTGTTTGGGTGTTTTTGATTTGCTTTTTTCCTGGCTTGGCACAATATTGTGGGCCGAATGGCCTGTTCCTGTGCTGTACTCTTCTATGTTCTTTGTTTTCCAAATCCATGCTGACTCTCTCTAATCAACTCTAAACTGCTATTTTTTTTAATGTTTCTTAATTGTACACATGATTTTCTTGTGTTCTATCGCTGAGCAGCAGTGAACCACCTGATTGGCCTATCAGAGTTCTCCTTAGGAACTAGTTGACTAGATCAGCATTTCTGATCTGGCTATTGATCACAATTGCACTTAATAAAATAACTTAATATTTACAAGGTGATATTCTAGCTTTGGAGGCGGTGCAGAGGAGGTTCACCAGGTTGATTCCAGAGATGGAGTCAGCTTATGAGAAGAAATTGAGTCACCTGGGACTAAAGCTCAACGTTCAAAGCAAATTTATTATCAAGGTATACATATGTCACCATATACAAACCTGAGATTCATGTTCTTATGGACATACTCAATAAATACAATAATCATAATAGCTTCAATGAAAGACCACACCAATTGGGCATAAAACTGGTGTGCAAAAGACAATAAAATCAGTAAAAGACAAAAAGAAAGAAGAAATAATAATAAATAAATAAGCAGTAAATATTGACAATATGAGATGAAGAGTCCTTCAAAATGAACCCAAAGTTTGTGGGAACATTTCAGTGATGGGGCAAGTGAAGTTATTGAGTCATAGAGAAGTTCAGCACAGAAATAGGCTCTTTGGCCCATCCAGTCTGTGCCGAGCCATTAAACTGCATACTGCCATCAACCTGCACAGGGATCATGACCCTCCATACCCCTGCCATCCATGCACCTATACAAACTGCTCTTAAACATTAAAATTGAGCTCACACGCACCACTTGTGTTGGCAGCTCACTCCACACTCTCACAACCCTCTGAGTGAATAAGTTTTCTCTCGTGTTCCCCTTAAACATTTCACCTTTTACCCTTCACCCATGACCTTTAGTTGTAGTCCCACTCAACCTCAGTGGAAAAAGCCTGTTTGTATTTACCCTGTCTATGTTGCTGAGTACCATCAAGTGTTGCCAACTGATGTCAACCCTGTGGATAGTGTAATTGTCCATAGGACTTCGGTGTCGAGATACAGAAGTAGATTGCCAAGCCTTTCTTCCACACAGATATTGTTGCTGCCCAGGTTGGGACCCGGCCAGATTCAAACTTATGACCATCTGCCTCAAAATCCAGTGCTGATGCCACTACACCATCCTATCCTATCTATACCTGCAATAATTTTGTGTAGCTCCATCAAATCTCCCCTCAATCTTCTTTGTTCCAAAGGGAAAAAGTCTTAACCTATTATAAGAGGAATGAGAAGGGATCTTATAAACACAAATAAAATTATGAAAGGGGTAAGTTAAGACAGATAAAAAAAAGAAATGTTTCCACTAGTAAATGAGACTAGATCTGGGAGACATAGTCTCAAGATCCAGGGGTGTAGATTTAGGACGCAGGTGAGGAGGAACTGCTTTTTCCCAGAGAATAGAGAACCTGTGGAATTCTCTGCCCAGGGTAGCAGGTAGATACTACCTCATAAAATAGATTTAAGACACGGTTAAATGGAATTTAGCAGGAGAATTAAAGGTTTTGAGGAAGAGCTGAGTGCACAGTCAGATCAACCATGATCTTACTGAATGGTGGAATAGACTCAACAGGGCCAGCTGGCCGATTCTTGATTCTGTTTATGTCCTTATGTTCTCACTCAAAAATAATGCCTATAGAATGATCTTAAATTTACAGTTTAATTCAACTATATCTATTGTGTTGATGATAATAATTGTCCATTTGCCATCATTTGAGCCTCGCTCGTTACTGATTGGGATTTGTGAAAACACGGTGGTTAGCGCAGTGCTGTGACAGCTGAGGATGTTTTGCTGTTCAGAGTTCAGTTCTGCCGCCATTCTACAAGGACTCTCTGTACATCATTCCTGCGGAACGTGTGGGTTTTCCATGGGTGCTCCGGTTTCCTCCCACCATCCAAAGATGTTCCAGGTAGGATAACTGGTCATTGTCAATTGTCCTGTCAGAAGATTAGGGCTAACCGGGGTTGTGGTGTTGCTGGATTGGCATGGCTTGAAGGGCTGGGAGGGCCTACTCTGCGCTGTATCGCTAAATAAAACAAATAAATCAGTAATAAAATATTATTCTGTTTCTGAATGGGAGCCTCGGTCTGTTTGTCCATTAGCCCATTGAGTCTGCTCCATCATTTCATCATGACGGATCCAATTCTCTCTCCACCCATTCTCCTGCCTTATCCCTATAAACTTTCTCACCCTGACTAGTCAACGTCTGTTCTAAATTCACCCAATGATCCGGCCTCCACAACGCCTGTGGCAATAAATTACACGGATTCTCTACTCTCTGGCCAAGAAATTCCTTTCTATTGCTGTTCTAAATGGACGTCTCTCTATTCTGAGGCTGTGTCCTCTGGTCCAAGACTCAACCACTATAGGAAACATTCTCTCCACATCGACTCTATCTAGACTTTTCAATATTCAATTGGTTTCCACAGGATCCCCTGCCATTCTTCTAAACACCAGCAAGCACAGGCCCAGAGCCATCAATCGCTCCTCATTCAATAACCCTTTCATTTCTGGAATCGTTCTCGTGAATCTCCTCTGAACCCTCTCCAACATCAGCACATATTTTCTTAACCGAGGGGCCCAAAACTGCTCCCAATACACCAGTGCCTTATAAAGCCTCAGTATTACATCCAGAGTAAGGACTCGACTATGTGCACGAGGGCTTGCCTTGTGCTTTTGTAATTAACTTGAACTAACAATTCATCAGGGAAGTAATTCTGCCATAGGGTGTGTGCATTCAGGATGCAGAGCTGCATCACAAGAAGCCAAGAGAGTCCAGAGGCAATTTGGTGTCAGCAATGATCAGTCATGTAACACAGTCAACATGACCTAAGAATGATAGGTATCCTGATTACACGTGCCCTTTCCAGAGAGTGGGGGATCCACTAGCAGTCTGCGATCTCCTGTGGCTAAACCTGCAGCAGATGGTAGTCAAGTACTCACCTGTAACCCCAGAGGTTCCTGTCTGTGAGACGGCTCACCCAGCTGTTCAGCAAGAGGCTAACAGATGGCTTTAATCTGTAACTATAGGGGTTCAGAACAGAAATTAAACTGCACGAGGGTGGTTATTATTTTGTTTGTAAATCAAGGAAGTTGACAGGAGTGGGACCGATAGTACATATCCATGTCAGGAGGAAATACAACTTATTATTTAAGTACAAAAGATTTACGATTGAATAACAATAAACTGAACTTGATAAAGTGGTTAATTACCTAATTCATCACACCGTGGGTTCAAATGTCAATCTACAAGGAGGCAGTTTTAATCATCTGTATGTTTTGAAAGTAAAGGGGGTGCTACATCAAATCAGTTTTACTCTCCTGACTTTGCATACATGAAATATTTCCCTATGGAGTGGCTTCACAGCCAGAATTAGCATCACAACCTGTCCTCGTCCCTCCACGCCTGCCGTTACTAGGGTCTCCGTGGCGGCACCGTAGCATAGTGGTTAGTAGGACGCTCGGAACGCCGGCTGTAAGACTGAAGTTCAATTCCCACTGCCATATGTAAGGAGTTGGTGTGTTCCCCCGTCGCAGTGTGGGTTTACTCCGGGTGCCCCATTTTCCTCCCGTAGTCCAGAGATGTATAGGTTAGGGTTAGTGAGTTGTGGGCGTGCTATTTATTTATCGAGATGCAGTTGGAATAGGCCCTTCTGGCCCTTCTATACTTGACGTCCTGCAATCCCCGAGTTAACCACAGAACAATTTACAGAGACCAATTAACCACTTAACCTGCCGACTGGTGCATCTTTGGACTGTGGGAGGAAACCCATACATTCCATGGGAAGGATGGACAGACTCCTTACAGATGGCATCAGAATTGAACTCCGAGCTCCAGTGACCTGAGCTGTCATCGCATCACGCTATAACTGTTACGCTCTGCAGTCCCCTACCACGGTACCATAACATTCAGCTTGATATTTAGAGGGCCGGCTGAAAGAGTGGGCGTCAATTCCTACGACTGTCTGTAAGGAGGTTTTACCTTCTCCCTGTGACCACTTGGGTTTCCTCTGGATACGCTGGGTTCCTCCCGCATTCCAAAGCCAAACGGTGAGTTGAGGGCATGCTATGTTGATCCTGGAAGTATGGTCCCGCACAATCCTCGCTGAATTGATTTGACACATAACGACACATTTCCCTGTATGTTTCCATGTACATGTGAGAAGTAAAGCTAATCTGTGGAATAAGCAGCAAAGCCTTATTTTGACAGTGTTAAGCCTGCAATTATAATATTCTTTATTAATCTAATACTTATTACCTTCTTGATAGTACGAGTTTAAACATTAGATATTGTCAATCATATAAAGCAGCTTCAGGAGACAGACTGGCCTCGCTGCAAAACATAAAGTTCCATCCATGGCAATTTTGAAAGTTTGACATTTTTCCTAATTAATGCCATTTCAGCAGTCATTATTTGTACAAAAATGAAAATAGTCACAGAATTACAATAAGTAAATCTTAATTCATGTTTGCTTTCATTTGAAATATGGAATTTGAAGTTCAGTTTGAAAATTCTTGTACTATCTTTCACGATATCAACATCAACCAGTCTGGTTAGTCGCCCCCACCTTCTTCTGACTGGTACCCTGTCACTGAACTTTAAATCACTTTTTACAATGTTGTCTACATTGTTCATTTATTTATTACTTGGCATACAGCATAGAATTGACTCTATCACCCAACAATTCCCCAATTCAACCCTAGCCTAATCACGGGACAATTTACAATGACCAATTAACTTGCCCACTGGTCCATCTTTGGACCGTGGGAGGAAACCTGAGCACCCGGAGAAAACCCACACAGTCACAGGGAGAACGTACAAACTCCTCACAGACCGTGGGCGGGAATTGAACCCAGGTCACCTGTACAGTAAAGCGTGCGAACACTACACTACCATGCCACCTCAAATATGGTAAATGCATGTTGGCACCAATGCACTTTTTATTCCATGTTCGTACTTTAATCTCTAACTTTATTCCTTATATAATTCTTTATTCGTTGTGGCATGTTGCACTCTGACTGACAGGCCACAGCAAATTCAAAATACATGTAAATGTATACGGCGAATAAAGTTGATCTTTGATCCTTTTCATTGTGGGAAGCGTTTGGTTTCAAAATGTGAGAGAGGTAAATTCTGAGAGGTGCAATGCTCCGTGTTTAAGGTCATACTTAATTTCTTTCATCTGATATATTCAAATGATTCCACGTTGGTCATTGCTGGTTGTCAGCAAGAGGTTCCGTGAGTAATGTGGAGTTAACAATAATATCTCTGTGCTGTGCTTAAAGGGCTTTGAAATGATGAAACAGGGTGGTGGAATGAAACTCAGTTTTATTCCTGAGATCATTATATGACTCATTAAAATGTAACCCATGACTTCAAGTTTCTTCGATAAGGTCCATACAAATGGTACACATAACAATTTGCAGAAAGAGCAGAGAAACTATTGAATAACATTACTACCACCAGAGAGAGGTACAGGAGCCTGGAAACACAATCTCAACATCTTAGGACCAGCTTCCTCGCCTCCACCGTCAGGTATCTGAATGGATGTGAACCAACCCATCAACACTACCTCACTATTCTTTCTCACTTTTTGCACTAGCTATTTTGTTTCATTTAAATATATATTTTGAAATTGTAATTTACAGTATTTTTGATCTATTGCACTGTACTTCTGTCATAAAACAACAAACCATGACATATATCAGTGATAATACACATGATCCTCAGTCTGACAGTGAACCAACCCATGAATGCTACCTCAGTTTTTTTGCTCTCTTTCTGCACTACCTATTTAATTCAAATAAATTATAGATATAGTCCAGTGCTTTCGGCACATAAGTATGGCTATGTGGCTAGAGAGCCTAAGACCTGTGCACAGAACTGTACTTGTCATACAGAAAGCAGAAAAACGTGTTTGTAAATGTGGCGGAAGCAAAGGATGTTGGGAATGGCAAGGGTGGGGCACTGCAGGAGGGGTGTGGGACAGGTGGCAGAGGAGTAATGCCAGGGGCAGGAGGGAGGCACGGGTGCAGACACACCCAATCCCGAGACACCAGGCAAGGTCATTTGATTCTTGATCATTACAGAATGTCTCTCTGGTGCTTCCTGCTCCCTTCCCTTTTTCCCAACCATGATTCCCCTCTCCTTGCCCCCTTCCCACTCTCAGTCCACAATAGAGACCCAGATCAGAATCAGGTTTATTATCACTCACATATGTCATGAAATTTGTTTTTTTGTGAGGTGGCAATGCTCTGCAATACATAAAATTACTACAGTACTGTACAAAAGTCTCAGGCACCAAGATATATATATATATATGCCTAAGACTTTTGCACAGTACTGTATATATGTATACTTCTTACAATGTTTGTCTTCTTTATGCATTGCACTGTACTCTGCTACAAAACAACATATTCCATGACAACACACACAAATTGCTGGACGAACTCAATAGGGCAGGTAGCATCTACGGCAAAGAGTAGACAGTTGATAATTCAGGCCAAGAACCTTCTACAGGACTGAGACCTTTCTTCGTTTCATGATATATGTCAGTGATATTCTAATTCCGATAAAAAAAAACGAGAGCTGATACTTGATCATGAGTAATAACACAAGAATTCTGATTAACTTACGCTAAAAGCCCATATCTTTGCCACTCTCTGTTAGTGATGAACAGTGGAGTAGGAAACGTAGGATGTAAGAGATCTTTGAAATTGGAGTTAAATTGAATTGGAATTGGTTTATTATTGTCATATGTACCAAGGTACAATGAAAAGCTTTTCATGCATACTGTCTACAGATCAACTCATTACACAGTGTATTGTGGTAGAACAAGGTAAAACAATAACAGAATGCAGAATAGAGTGTGACAGCTACAGAGAAAGTGTAGTACAAACAGACAATGAAGTACAGGATCAGAATGATGGAGTTTGTAAGGTCAAGAGTCCAACTTATCACAGAGAACCATTACTGTCATTTTACTAACTTACTATTACATTTTCAAAGTTCAAGTTCAAAAGTTCAAATTAAATTCGAAGTGTATATATCACCATATACTAACAAGCCTGAAGTTCACTTTCATGCAGGCGTTCATGGTACAAAGAAACACAATAAAATTAATGAAAAAGCACACACAACAAAGTCAGACAGGCAACCATTGTGCAAGTACAAGCAGAGAAAGAACACAAAATAATAATGATAAATAAATAAGCAATAAATATGAAGAATATGGGTTGTAGATTCTTTAAAAGTGAGTCCAAAGGTTATGGAATCAGCTCAGGGATGGAGTGAGTGGAGTTGAGTGGAGTTGTCCTCTCTGTTTCAAGAGCCAAATGGTTGAGGAGTAATAACTGTTCCTGAACTTGGCGGTGTGAGTCCTGAGGCTCCTGTACCTTCTTCCTGATAGCAGCAGCCAGAGAAGAGCATATCCTAGGTGGTGGGGTCACCGATGATGGATGCTGCTTTCCTGCGACAGTTTGTGTAGATGTGCTCAGTGGCGGGGAGGGCTTTACCCGTGATGGACTGGGCCATATCCATTACTTTTTGTAGGATTTTCCATTCAAGGGTATTGATGTTTCCATACCAGGCCATGATGCAGGCAGTTAATATACACTCCACTGAAACAACTATAGAAGTTTGTCAAAGTTTTAGGTGTCATGCCAAATCTTCACAAACTCCAAAGGAAGCAGAGACACTGCCGTGCTTTCTCCATAATTGCACTTACGTAATTATATAATTCCTCTGACATGATAACGCTGAGTAATTTTAAGTTGCTGACCCTCTCCACATCTGATGCTCCAATAAGGACTACTCATGCACTCCTGGTTTCCTCCTCCTGAAGTCAGTAATCAGCTCCTTGGTCTTGCTGAGATTGAGTGATTGTTGTGGCACCATCCAGCCAGATTTTCAATCACCCTCCTGCAGGCTGATGTGTCAGCACCTTTAATTTTGGACCGTTTACAACTATTTGAGGGTTATGGGTGTATGTGGGATAAGGGGCAGGAAGCAGGTTATATAGGTCAGCACATGATGGGCCAAAGGGCCTGTCCTGTTTTGTGTTCATGTGTTGTTCTGCTGTCCAACTGACAGGATTGTCTTAGTTCAAGGGCCGTTTTTGCTGCGGAACCTCTTATGTGCATCCATGAGATATTTTGAGGCAATATGTGGATAGTCCATCTGGAGTCTGGGTTCTACTTACCGTAGTTAATGTAACTGGCATGTGATGGAAGTATCAGGGGAAACCTTGGGTTCAGTGAGATGATTCTCTCCATCTCAAGGTGGTTACAGAAAAGGGCAAGGTATGTCCTTCAGTGAAGGTCCTACACAAAGGTGAGGTTGATTTCAACAGCACAAGAGAGGACCTGGCAAACATAGACCGGGAATGGGTGCTTGATGACAAAACATCTTTGGACTATTGAGAGTCTTTTAAAAGAGAATCATCTAGAGTTCAAAGCTGCAAATTCCAGGACAGGAGAAAAGCAAAGATAGGAAAATGACAGAGCTTCAGATGGCAAAAATGGGGCGAAATCTTGGTTGACAAAGATGGGATGACAAGGTTGGTAGTGGAATGTTATGTTTGTGTAACAGTTAGTTTAAGTTCAAGTTCAGTTTATTGCTGGTGAATTGTACACATGTATACTGCCAAATGAAACAATGTTCCTTTGGAATCCAAGGTGCACAACACAGTACATATAACTTACACACATAACACATAAAGCAAACATTACCACAAATAAATTAACAAATAATAAGATGCATTTACAACACAAGATAAAAATTACATGGTATAACAGTACTGGCGTTTCATATGTGATGAGACCTGACCAGGAAGGTCTTACGCCTGGGGAAAAGATTTTTCACATCCTAACACTTCTTGTCCTAATGCTATGATACCATTTGCCTGATGGTAGAGGGACAAAGAGATTGTGGGACAGATGGGAGAGATCATTGACAATGATAAGGGCCCTGTGTTTGCAGCCCTCC
Source organism: Mobula hypostoma (assembly GCF_963921235.1). Lineage (NCBI taxonomy): Eukaryota > Metazoa > Chordata > Chondrichthyes > Myliobatiformes > Myliobatidae > Mobula > Mobula hypostoma. Next base: position 8,621,501 of record NC_086099.1, read on the forward strand.
TGATAAATATCTCTAATGGATGGAAGAGAGAGATCCTCTCAGCAGCCCTCACAATCCTTTGTAGGGACTTGCAATTCCCATACCAGATGGTGATGTGTCTGGTCAGGACATTCTCAATGGTGTGAGGGATTGGGAGATTCTCTCGCCTCATTAGGGTCTTACAGTTCCAGCAGCAGGATCGGGGTTCAATTCCGTCACTGTCTGTAAGAAGTTTATATGTTCTTCCCGTGACTGTGTAGGTTTTCTCACACATTCCAAACACTTCTGGATTAGAGATAGTGAGCTGTGGGAACGATGTGTTAGCACCGAAAACGTGACCACCCTTGTGGACTGCCCAACACAATCTTCGCTGATTTGATTTGATGCAAACAATGCATTTCTTTGTATATGTTGACAACTGGAGGTAATCTTCACCATTAAAGGATATTGAAGGTTTGATCAGAAAAGGAAAGGATTTAAGACATAAGCTTTTTATACTGAGTGATGGATGCTGGAACATGCTACCAGGGAAGTGGTGGGAACAGTTGCAATAGTGAAGTCTTAAAGGTACTTAGCCGGGCTCGAGACCATGCAGAGGATAGAAGGATATAGATAATGTACCGGCAGATGAGACATTCAAATTGGATTTGTTGTGGGCACAGACACTACGAGCTGTAAGACCTGTCGCTCTGCTGTGTTCTCGGTCCTTTGAGCAGCTAGAGTTGAAGTGAGATTTGATTGGAGTGTTCAGGTTCATGAGGAGATTGATGAGTTTTCTGTGGTAGAAGGGTTGACAACCAAACGCAACGTGAAGAGAACGGAGTCATCATGGCCTGGAAGGCACTAAAGGGTAGTGAAATAAATTTAATAGAAATCTTCAAAGGGAATTGTGTAATTAATTTAAAAGCATAACATTGCAGGAATTAGTTTGGAAGCTTTTTTGAAGACTCTCCACTCACACAATAGGCAGAGCATCCTCTTGTAGTGTATCATTTAATGATTTTCTGAAAGCTTGGCCCCTCGGGCCAGAGAACATGACAGATCGATGGTAGACAATTGTTTTCATGTGGAGCTTTGATTGGAGAAGGGTTTGCCGAGACATTATAATGATTCATTGGACTATTTATATAACGTTTTATGATGCTAATATTTTACATGTTGACCAGCTTCTGTTCTGATTGTTGTATACGGCTCCTTGTAAAATGAAAATATCTACAAGAAATATTTAACAATGGGGCTGAGAAATTTGAGTGAATAAAATTCCTTCAGCAACACACACAGAATGCTGGAGGACCTCAGCAGGTCAGCCTGTGTCTATGGAAAGGAATGAACAGTTGACGTTTTGGGCCGAGACCCTTCATCAGGACTGAGAGGGAAAAGGGGGTGATGCCTGAATTAAAAGGTGGAGGGAGGGGAAGGAGGATAGCTGGAAAAGTGAAGCCAGGTGAGTGGGAAAGGTCAAGGGCTGGAGAAGAAAGAATCTGATAGGAGAGGAGAGTGGATAATAGGAGAAAGGGAAGGAGGAGGGGACCAAGGGAAAGTAATAGACAGATGAGAGGAAGTAAAAGGTCAGAGTGGGGAATAGAGGGGGGAGGAGAACTTGTGTTCACCGGTTGGAGAAATCAAGTTGAAGGGTACCCAGACAAAATATAAGGTGTTGCTCCTCCACTCTGAGGGTGGCCTCGTCTTGGATTGGAACAGGAGTGAGAATCGAAATTAAAATATTTGGCCACTGGGAAAATTCCTTCAACTGCAAATATTTTTGTATTAATTCTGCTTAAAGGTAACAAGACCATTATGACCATAAAACACAGGTGCATGGGGTTGGGGAATCCAAAACTCGAAGGCAGAGGCGCAAGATAAGAGGGGAAAGGTTTAAAAGGGACCCTGAGGTAATTTCTTCATACTGAGGCAAGAGAGTACCAGGAACAAGCTGCCAAAGGAAATAGCTGAGGCGGGTACAATTGAAACATTTGGGAGGATAGGTACATGGTAGGGAAAAGCTTGATGGGATACGGGCTGAACACCAGTAACTGGGAATACTCTATCATTCTATGATCTCCATGTATGCCTTGAACACTGGTCATGGACCGTAAGACCATCAGACATGGGAGCACAGTTAGGTCATTTGGCCCATCGAGTCTGCTCTATCATTTCATCATGCTGATCCCACTCAACCCCATTCCCCTACCTTCTCCCCATACTAATCCAGAACCTATCAACCTTGGCATTTATTTCAAGGGGAGTAGAATATAAAGGCAAAGAGATAACGTTGAGGCTTCATAAGACACTAGTCAGGCCACACTTGGAGTATTGTCAATAGTTTTGGGCTCCATATCTTAGAATGGATGTGTTGTCATTGGAGAGAGTCCAGAGGAAGTTCAGGAGGATGATTCCGGGAATGAAGGAGTTAACATCTGAGGAGCGTTTAGCAGTTTTAGGCCTGTGCTCACTGGAATTTAAAAGTATGGGGCGGGGGGGGGGATCTCATTGAAACCTACTGAATGTTGAAAGGACTAGATAGGGTGGGGTGGTAGTAACCATGTTTTAATTGGAGCATACTTACTGTCTTGCAAATATGGACTGTCTGTATGTGTAATGCGATGATAAATAAACTTCTATAGTCTTGTAAAAAAAAAAGGTGAATGTGCAGAGGATGTTTCTTATGGTGGGTGTATCCGGAACTAGAAGGCACAGCCTCAAAATTGACGGGTGACCTTTAAGAACAGAGGTAAGGAGGCACTTTTTTTAGACAGAGGGTGGCAAATCTGTGGAATGCTTTGTCACGGACTGTGGTGGAGACCAAGTCCGTGAGTATATTTAAAGCGGAAGTTGATAGTTTCCTGATCAGTCAGGGCATCAAAGGATATGGCGAGAAGGCAGGTGTATGGGGTTGAGTGGGATCCGGAATCAGCCATGATGGAATGGCAGAGCAGATTTGATGGGCTGAATGGCCTAATTCTGCTCTTTTTTTTAATATAATTTTTATTGAGTTTTCAAAAAGAATACATGAAAAAAAAGAATCTACCCTCCCCCCTCCCCTTAACCCTCCCCCCCCCATATATAGTCCTACCTAAAAAGAAAAAAAAAGGGAAAAAAAAGGAAAAGAACCGCCTGGTTATTGGAAGGTTTCCACATGCTCCATGGGATTCAAAATGAATTTGGTATAATTATTCGTTACTTTCCCCAAGTGACCAAAGTCTTTATCGGAGCACTTAAATATGCCATCCTATCTTTTGTAAATAAGGGCGCCAAATATTCAAAAATGTTACATATTTATCTCTTAAATTATAAGTAATTTTTTCAAGTGGAATAGAACTAGCCATTTCATTATTCCAACGATCCATACTTAAATACAAATCAGATTTCTAAGTAACTGCTATAGTCTTCTTAGCTACTGCCAATGCAATTTTTATAAATTCTTTCTGATATTTATTCAATTTAAGTTTCGGTTTTATCCCTTCAATATCACCTAATAAAAATAATACAGGGTTATGTGGAAGTTGAGTTGCAGTAATTTGTTCCAATAAGATTCTTAAATTTATCCAAAAGGGTTGAATTTTAAAACAAGACCAAGTAGAATGTAAAAAAGTACCAATTTCTTGATTACACCGAAAACATCTATCAGAAAAATTTGAATTTAATCTATTTATCTTTTGCGGTGTAATATATAATTGATGTAAAAAATTATATTGTACTAATCTAAGTTGAACATTTATTGTATTTGTCATACTGTCAAGACAAAGTCTTGACCAATTTGTTTCATCAATAATAATATTCAGATCTGTTTCCCATTTTTGCTTTGACTTATGGGTTCCTTGTTTAATTGTCTGTTCTTGAATCAAATTATACATACAAGAAATAAATTTTTTAATTTTCCCTTTTTGAATTAAAATTTCAATTTCATTAGGTTTTGGCAAAAACATTGTTTGACCCAGCTTACCTTTTAAGTAAGCCCTTAATTGAAAGTAACAAAAGAAAGTATTATTAGATATTTTATATTTATCCTTTAATTGTTCAAATGACATCAATATACCTCGTTCAAAACAATCTCCTATAAATTTAATCCCTTTTTGGTACCAATTATATAAAAGTTGATTGTCCATTGTAAAAGGAATAAGTCTGTTTTGGAACAAAGGTCTCCTTGCTAATAGAGATTTCTGTATTTCATTATCAACATTTATCTTATTCCATAGATCAATCAAATGTGTTAATATAGGAGATTCTTTCTTTTCCCGTATCAATTTAGATTCCCATTTGTATATAAAATCTTCAGGTCTATTTTCTCCTATCTTGTCTAGTTCTATTTTAATCCATGCTGGTTTTCGATCATCAAAGAAAGATGCAATAAATTTAAGTTGATTTGCTTTATAATAATTTTTAAAGTTTGGAAGTTGTAACCCTCCTAACCCAAATTCACATGTCAATTTTTCCAATGATATTCTTGACATTTTACCTTTCCAAAGAAATTTTCTCACACATTTATTTAACTCTTGAAAAAATTTCTGTGGCAATTGTATTGGTAGTTTGAAACAGATACTGTAATCTAGGAAATATATACATTTTTACAACATTGACTCTACCTACTAATGTTATTGGTAATATCATCCATTTGTCAAGATCTTCTTGAATTTTTTTCAATAGTGGTAAATAATTAAATTTATATAAATTCTTTAGATCATTATCAAGTCTTATACCTAAATATTTTATACCATTTACCGACCATCTAAATTGGGTTACTAATCAACATTGACCATAGTCTCAATTTTATCCCAATTTATTTTGTAACCTGATACCTTCCCATATTCATCCAATCTAGAAGATAATTTATGTAACGAATATTGTGGATTTGTTAAATAGATCAAAACATCATCGGCAAAAAGATTATTTTTATATTCCTCCTGATTAACTCTAAAACCCATAATATCTGGATCAATTCTAATTAGTTCTGCTAATGGCTCTATCGCCAATACAAATAAAGCAGGTGATAGTGGACCTAATTCTGCTCTTATGTCTTATGGTCTTATGGTTTAATCACTGTTTTAAATATACCCAAAGACTTGTATCCCACAGCCATCTGTGGCAACAAATTCCTCAGATTCACCACCCTCTGACTAAAGAAATTCCTCCTTATCTCTGTTCTAAGTGAACTCCCCTCCATTCTGAGACTGTACCCTCTGGTCCTGGACTCCCCCACCATAGGAAATATCCTCTCCACACCCGCTGTATTTAGGCCTTTCAATATTTGATAGGTTTCAATGACATCTCCTCCTCGTTCTTCTAAACTCCAGTGAGTACATGCCCTGAGCCATCAAGCACTCCCCTTACATTATCACTTTCATCCCCAGAATCATTCTCGTGAACCTCCTCTGGACTCTCTCCAATGCTAGCATATCCTTTCTTACATAAAGGGCCTAAAACTGCTCACAATACATTCATTCCTTCATTAGGTGCTGTGTCATATGAAGTAGGCGATTATAGTCAAGGGGATGTTAAATATTTACTTAAACCTAAAATGTTGAATACCAGCAGACCATGATGACTTTGAGATGTGATTGGCTGAGAGTGTTAGCATTGATACGCAGTAAAAACTTGCATTACTGGAACAAGCTTAATAGCCATAGATCAATAGCTGCAAAGTAATTCAATTGCTTCCAAGTACTAAATACTAAAAAGAAATGTTATAACGTGTTTTATACAAGCAAAGGAACTTTAGGAGATTAAAGAAGTCGTCTGTATGTTGGGGAAAGATATCTATGGATTGAAACTTGCAGTAATTTGCAAGGCATTCTAATTTTCTGCGAATCATGTTAGAATGCAGAACACAGAGCGGCATGAGATATACCCTAAGTTACTACGGAAAACAAGGGATGAGATAGTCGTGCTGTTGACGATGGTCTTTGCATCTTCTTTGGCTACAGGAGTAGAACCAGATGACTGGAGGGTGGAAGATGTTATTCCTTTATTCAAGAAAGGGAGTAAAGATAATCGTGGGAATTTTAGACATGTGAGTCTTACTGCAGTGGTGGAAAAATTATTGGATTCTATTGAATCAGAATCAGGTTCAATATCACCAGCATATGTCATGAAATTTGTTGCCTTTATGGGAGCAAAACAATGCAATATATAATAATTAAAAAAAATTACTCTGTATATATGCATGAAATAGTTAAAAGAGTAGTTCAAAAATAGAAATAGAAAAGTAGTGAGATAGTGTCCATGGATTCATTGTCCATTCAGAAATCGGATAGCAGAGGGGAAGAAGCTGTTCCTGATTCACCAAGTGTGTGCCTTCAGGCTCCTGTTCCTCCTTCCTGATGGTAGCAATGAGAAGAGGGCATGTCCTAGGCAATGGAGGTCCTTAAAGATGGCTGCCATCTTTTGAGGTATTTCTCCTTGAAGATGTCCTGTAATTGTGCTGTAATATTGAATGTTCTATATGTTCTAACGTGGGCACGTGGCCAAGTGGTTAAGGCATTTGACCAGCGACCTGAAGGTCGTGAGTTTGACCCCCAGCTGAGGCAGCGTGTTGTGTCCTTGAGTAAGACACTTAACCACACAGTGTTCTGCAACGATACGGGTGCCAAGCTGTACCAGCCCTTGCCCTTTCCTTGGACAACGTCGGTGTCATGGAGAGGGGAGACTTGCAGCATGGGCAACTACCGGTCTTCCATACAACCTTGCCCAGGCCTGCGCCCTGGAGAGTGAAGACTTTCCAGGTGCAGATCCGTGGTCTTGCAAGACTAACGGATGCCTTAAATATGTTCTAACATAGAACAGTACAGCCTACAATGTTGTGCCAACCTTTTAAGCCGCTCCAAGATCCCATATGGCCATCAGAGTTTCTAACATCCATGTGCTTATCTAATAGTGTCTAAAATGTCCCTAATGTATCTGCTTCTACCATCACCCCGGCAGTGTGTTCCATATAACAACCACTCTTTATTAAAAAGAAGACTTCTGATATTCCATAAAACCATAAGATACAGGAGCAGAATTAGACCATTTGGCCCATCGAGTGCGCTCCACCACTAAATCATTGCTGATCAATTTCCCTCTTAGCCCCAAGCTTCTGCCTTCGCTCTGTATCCTTTCGTGTCCTGACTAATCAAGAATCTGTCAGCCTCTGCCTTAAATATACCCAAGGACTTGCCCTCCACAGCCACCTCTGGTAATGAATTACACAGATTTATCACTATCTGACTAAAGAAATTCATCCTCACCTTCGTTCTAAATGGACATCCCTCTATTCGGAGGCTGTGCCCTCTGATCCTAGACTCCCCTTACAAAGGAAACATCCTCTCCACATCCACTCTTTTGAGCCTTTTGATATTCAATAGGTTTCAATGAAATTTCCACTTTGTTCTAAAAAGAAAAATTTAAAACATGGATATGTAACTTTCCTGTAATCAAACCCCTATACTTTCCTCCAATCTTAAAATTATACTGCCTTGTAATAACCATTTCCACCCTGTGAAAAGTCTCTGGTGGTTCACTTGATCTATACCTCTTACCATCTTGTACACCTCTATCAAGTCACCTCTCTTCTTTTGCTCCAAAGAGAAAAGCCCAAGCTCACTCAACATAAGATATGCTCTCTAATCCAGGCAGCATCCTGGTAAATCTCCTCTGCACCCTCTCTAAAGCTTCCACATCCTTCCTATAGCGATGTGAACAGAACTGAACACAATAGAGAGGCAACCTGATCCCACAGTGGACTAGCAGAACTGATGTCTCTGGTAAAATATCAAGAACTGTTACCTTATTACCCACAATCAGGATTCCAGTGTCGTGACAGTGGAGTACTGTTCTTGTTGCCTTAGAGAGATTGGTTCAAAACTCACCACGGACTTGACTGGTTGCAAAATTTTTAGGAAAGTGAAACAACGACAAATTGAGTAAACAAGTCATGTAAGTGCCATTAGAAAGAAATTACGACTGCACTTCTACTTTCTTGGAGGTATGTGTAGATTCCGCATGTCATCTTGAATTTTAAAACCCTCCATTGATATGCAGTGGAGAGTCTCCTAACTGTGACCTGTCATGGAACCACCACTGCCCAAAAACAGAGAAGACTGTGGAATGTGATGGACACAGCCCAGCCCACCACAGGAAAAGCCCTTCCCACCACTGAGCACACCTACATGGAGTGCTGCCACAAGAAAGCAGCCTCCATCATCAGGGAGCCCCACCATCCAGTCCATGCTCTCTTCTCACTGCTCCCATAATACCAGAGGTACAGGAGCAGTTTGTCCCATGCCTCCTGATTCAGGGGAGGCATAGGACCCTACAGCCAGCAGCCTCCCGACCAGTGTGGATAACTTCACTCAACTGCATTCAGCCTGACACTGAACTGATTCCATTACTGACAGATTGACTGTCAAAGACTTTGCAACTCTGGTCTGTGTTTATAAATTCTATCGTATTTCTTTATTTTCCTGTAAATGCCATAAAGAAATTGAATCTCAAGATAGCATATGATGCCATATTTATTATTTGATAATAAATCTACTTTGGCCTTATCACTCACCGTAGAAAGCATCCTATCCAGATGCGTCTCGGCTGGTGTGGTAACTGCTCCGCACGTGACCGCAGTTCAGCACATCAAAGAAACCAGCCTCCCCTCCATGGACTCTGCCTACACTTCTCACTGCCTCAGTAAAACATCCAGCAAGATGAAATCCCCAGCCACCTCCTGACATTCTCTTCTCTCCCCTCCCACTGGGCTGAAGATGCACAAGCCTGAAAGCACTATTAAATGGTTGCCTACTATGATAAACTGGATTCTTTGATATGACCTGCAGCTTTTTCTCTACTGCACTGCACTTTCTCTGTAAGTGTTAAACTTTATTCTGCATTGTAACACACATAAAAGTTGCTGGTGAACACAGTAGGCCAGGCAGCATCTATTGGAAGAGGTACAGTTGATGTTTCGGGCCGAGACCCTTCGTCAGGAGTCAGGCCTGCTGCGTTCACCAGCAACTTTTATGTGTGCTGCTTGAATTTCCAGCATCTGCAGATTTCCTGGTGTTTGTTATTCTGCATTGTTATTGTTTTACCTTGTACTACCTCAGTGCACTGTGTAATGAATTGATCTAGAGTCATTGAGTCATAGAAAAGTACAGCATAAAAACACAGGCCCTTCAGCCTATCTAACTCCTGCTGAACCATTTAACCTGCCTACACCCATCAACCTACACCCAGACCATAGCCCTCCATACCCATACCATTTATGTGCCTATACAAATTTCTTTTAAATGATGAAATCAGGGTCTCATGCACCACTGCACTGGCAGCTCATTCCACACTCTCACGAGACTCTGAGTGAAGAAATTTTCCATCATGATCCCCTTAAGCTTTTCAGCTTTCACCCTTAACCTTTGTCTTCTGGTTGTAGTCCCATGCAACCTCAGTGGAAAAACCCTGCTTGCATTTACCCTATCTATACCCCTCATCTGCATGATCAGTATGCAAGACAGCATTTTCATTGTGTCTCATTACATGTGACAATAAACCAGACCCCAGAACACTAATAAGGATATGGTCTACAAATTACAACGTGAGATTGAAAATGCAGGCCAAAGGTGCAATGTTACAATAGTCATGGGGGATTTCAATTTGCAGGTACGTCTGAAAAATCAGGTTGGTGCTGAAACTTTATAAAGCGCTGGTGAGGCCTCACTTGGAGTATTGTGAGCAGTTTTGAGCCCCTTATCTGACAAAGGATGTGCTGAAACTGGAGAGGGTTCAAAGGAGGTTCATGAAAATGATTCCAGGATTGAATGTCTTGTCATATGAAAAGTGTCTGGTGGCTTTGGGCCTGTATTTACTGGAATTCAGAAGAATGAAGGGTGACCTCATTGAAACCTATTGAATTGTGAAAGGCCTTGATAGAGTGGATGTGGAGAGGATGTTTCCTATGGTGGGAGAGTCTAAGACCAAAGGACACAACCTCAGAGAGAGGGGCATCTTTTTAGAATGGAAATGAGGAGGAAATTTTTTAGCTGGAGAGTGGTGAATCTGTGGATTTCTTCGGGCAGCCGTGGAGGCCAAGTCTTTATATATATTTAAGGCAGAAGTTGGTAGATTCTTGATTGGTCAGGGCATGAAGGTATCTGGGGAGAAGGCAGGTGATTGGGGCTGAGAGGAAAATTGGATCAGCCATGATGAAATGGTGGAGCAGACTTGATGGGTCAAATGGTCTAATTTTGCTTCTATGTCTTATGATTTTATAACAAGATTGTTAAGAATGTTATAGCCGGGGGTGGTAAAGGGGACAAGCTCCCATTACCTATTAAATACTCCCAATGGCGTATGTCTCAAATAGCCTCTGACAACCAAGTCCCACTCCTGGCCTTCATGTGTGGCTTAGCTGTTAAGCCTGGCAGAACCATTTCTACTGACGGGAGAAGGGTCCAAGGTGGGTTACTGGTGCCTTAAAGAGTTGGGATTCGTCAGCTGTGGTTGGCAGCTCAAGTAGGAGAAGGGAAACTCTGATCTCAAATCTCTGTTGCCTTGCCGCTATACCCACTCATGGGGAAAACTTTTAGAGTAAACCCTGAGGGAAAAATCTGGAGCTGGAGTCTCTAAGGCAGTCCTACATTAACTTCAATGCTGACTGGCAACTCCTGCGATGCTACTGATACCAATCTACATCGGTCTCTGCCGTTCCTTTGGGTTCATCAGATGTGTGAAGAGGGGGAGCTTGCTCTCCATAGCGTACTGCCCTGGCTTGTGTATCTGGACAGCTCTGGCGCAATATCCACGGTCAGCTCTGACCGAAGGAGGTCCTCACTTCCCTCATAACAATTCCAATTCTATTTCCTTTGCCCTTAGGTTCTCTACCCCAGACCCCAAAGACATTTTTATCAATATTTCTTCTATCTGTTTTTGAACTCTGTGAAAGTCTTCCAAAGTGTTCTCCTGACATGTGAGAGCAAGCCTTTCACTGCTGGTTTTAGGGGTTCAGGAGTACACACATGAGCACTCCTTTGGCACTACCCTCCATTATCATTGAACAGAGCATGTTATTTGTGCCTCAGAGTGCTCTTGGAAAGGGTTTTCCAATATACTGAATGACCAATATATATAGGAGAATGGGATTGGAGGGATAGTAATCAGCCATGATAGAATGGCAGAGCAGACTCGATGGGCCAAATGGCCTAAATTTTCTCCTAAGTCTTATGTTTTTATATCAACCACTCCCTTGCTATTTCTGAATAGTTCTACAAATATTTCACCAACAGCTATTGATTCAAATATTTTATTCTGAAAGTAACAATTGAATCTCCTTCCATCTCCCTTCATTCTCCAGATCTAATGCAGCTTAAAATAAAAGCTACAATAACCATAAAGAACACAATAAAAACAAAAATAATATATAATGCATGGTTATTTGAGTTACTGTCGCCTTCCTGTCAGTTTGAACCATTCTGGCCATTCTCCTCTGACCTACCTCTATCATTAACAAGACATTTTTTCCCACAGATCTGGAACTTACTGGATGTTTTTAAATTTGTTTTTCACACCACTTTCTGTAAACTCTAGAGATAGTTGTTTGAAAGTCCTAGGAGAGTAACTGTTTCTGGGATACCCATACCACCCAGTCTTGTACCAACAATCATTCCACATTCAAAGTCACTTAGCAACAACCAAACCTCTTGATTATGTCTGCATGCTTTTATGTATTGGGTTGCTGCCACAAGATTGGATGATTTGCTATTGGTATTAATGAGCAGCTGTACCTAATAAAGTGGCCACTAGGTGCAGATGTGTGAAGGTATGATTTTTGCCCCCCCCCCCCCCCAAAAGAAGGAGTTGCAATGGATTTAATTTCTCCCTTGGAATGTGATGATCTGGAATCTATCAAGACTTTGCTAAATGAATATGTGAGTTTTTAAACCTGCAAAGATACATGCCTCTGAATTCATTATTCATATTATATTGGTATGCTTTATGTGATCCTTTAAAATTAAAATATTTAAAAAACTGTTGCAAATATTCCCTAATGTTCACTTTCCTTTAATGCTTCCAGAAGCATTTAATGAAATGAACTCAAATTATCTTCTTTTGTAATATTGTGGCTGACCTTCGCCTGACCGGAGGAACTGAGAATGGTTCACTTATGTAATAAGATTTAAGATTCAAGACTTTTTTTTTGTCAACCTTCAGTACAAGATATAAAGGAGAACAAGATGTTGTTTTTCTGGATCTGATGCAGCATATAAAAAAAAACAGTATGCATAAAAAACAAAATAATATACTAAATATAAATATAAAAGCAAGCCAGTGAAACACAATATAAATGTAACTTTTGTACGCATGGACTAATTGTATGTACATAAAGTGATGCTACATGATGTGTACATAGTGGTGAATGGGGGTGTGGACGGCTAGGTTAGTGGGTGGAGGTGTTGATCAGTCTTACTGCTTGGGGAAAGTAGTGTTTTTGAGTCTGGTGGTCCTGGCATGGATGCTACATAGCCTCCTCTCTGATGGAAGTGGGACAAACAGTCCGTGAGCAGGATGGATGGGATCCTTCATGGTGTTTCTGGCTTTTTTCATGCACCTTTCTGCATATATGTACTTTATGGCAGGTAGGCTGGTACTGGTTATACATTGGGTAGTTTTGACTAGTCATTGAAAGGAGAATTGTATGAGAGAAAAAGTGCTGACTTCGGACATTAGCAAATTCCAAGCACACTTGAAAATCCAGTCTAAACAGCTCTTGTATAATTTCATGAAGAAAGCTCTGGTAAGCATAAAAAAGGGATTTCAAATGTGAAACTATAGAACTGAAAAGCAAGAAAAAACACCAGATGTGCTTAAAATCAGAATTTAAAAAAAACAAAGTGTTGCAAATAGCAAATCAGGCAACATCGCAAACACATGAAATCATTCCAACTTCAAAGCTTACAGATTTATAGTCACTGTCTTCAGAAAGCTTTTCACTGAGACTCCATCTATTTGCCTGTCCCAATAACATCGTCAATTCACTCAGAGCGTCTACCTTGTTTAGATCTGGACCAAGTGGAAATATGGGCTGAAAATGGCAGATGAAAAGCAATGCAGATGAGTGTGTGGTGTTGGACCTTGGGAGGACAAACCAGAGTAGGACTTACACAGTGAAGAGTAGAGTAATTAGAGTCATACATGACAGTTGACAGTTCCTTTATTAGTCAGGGTGTCAAAGGATATGGGAGAAGGCAGGAGAATGGGATTGAGAAGGATAATAAATCAGCCATGATGGAATGATGGGGCAGACTCAAAGGGCCATAAGACATGGAGCAGAATCTGGCGGCAGTGGAGGTCAAGCCGTTGGGTGTATTTAAGGCAGAGATTGATAGGTATCTGAGTAGCCAGGGCATCAAAGGTTATGGTGAGAAGGCGGGGGAGTGGGACTAAATGGGAGAATGGATCAGCTCATGATAAAATGTCGGAGCAGACTCGATGGGCCAAATGGCCGACTTCTGCTCCTTTGTCTTATGGTCTATTCAGCCTTAACAGGTACATTGAAAGCACACTTTTACTTTGCTCAACACTACAAGAATGATGGAGCATAAACTTTCCTATCCATTTAGCTGTCTAAATGTCTTCTAAACAGTATAATTTTACTCATCTTCGCAACTGATACCAAACCAGTTTAGCTTGCTTTAACAGAAGCCAAAGCATCTTTCCACCCTTTATTCTTTTGAAATATTATTTAAAGATACTGCATGGTAACAGTCCCTTCTGGGTCAACAGACCTGTGCTGCCCAAGTACACCCAAGTGTCCAAAGTTCAGGTCTGCTTCAGCATGCATAGCCTGCACTATTTGAAGGCATGAATTAGTTTGGAATTAGAACTAGAATTGGATTATTAATGTCATTTGGAGCATTTAATGTCTCTCAGCCTGTCCTCACTGGAGTTTAGAAGAATGAGGGAATCCTCATTGAAACCTATTGAATATTGAAAGGCCAAGATCGGGGGTTCCTAACCTGGGGTCCATTAACTTCAGTTAGAGGTCTATAGCATAAAATAGATTGGCAACCCTTGGCCTTGATGGAGTGGATGCCGAGAGGATGTTCCTTACAGTGGGGGGAGTCTAGGACTAGAAGGCATAGCCTCATGCCAGAGGGATGTCCCTTTAGAATGCGGATAAGGAGGAATTTCTTTAGCCAGAGGGTGGTGAATCTGTGGAATTCATTGACATGGACAACTGTGGAGGCCAAGTCATTGGGTATATTTAAGGCAGAGGTTGATAGGTTTTTGATTTGTCAGTGCATCAAAGTTTATGGGGAGAAGCCAGAAGAATATGGTTGAGAGGGGTAATAAATCAGCCATGATGGAATGGCAGAGTAGACACGATGGGCCAAATGGCCTAATTCTGTTCATATATCTTAAAGTCTTATGGCCTTAAGAAACTTTACAGAAAATGATTGATCTGATTGTGGAATTGAGTGAGTGACTGGCAGGATCTGACTGATGGTATTTTGCATTGATTAAATCGTGGCCTCAGCTCTTCACCATTTTTATCAATGACTGATGATTGCACGTCCAATTCTGCTGATGGTACAAACATGGGCTGTAATGTAAGCAATGCAGATAGAAGCATAAAATTATGGAGAGTGTCTTGCAAATAGACATGACTGTGGTAAATACATATTATAGATTAAAAATGGAAGTCATCTATTTTGTTCCTAAAATGATTAAACCCTTTACTGAATCAGCATATTGGAGGGAGTGTGATAGTATTGCTGACCATGAAGTTCTAAACTCAAAGAACTTAAGCCCTATCAGATATAAACAGTCATTTACTAAAGGGAGATTATACTGTAACTACCCCAATCTTTAGAGTCCAGATCACTTCTCTGTTTATCTCTATAGTGAGTTTAGCTGCCTATGCTGATTATTCAAGCAGTGGGTACCTCTCCCTACCAAGGAGGAGATACTTCCACCCATCAAAATAGTTTAAACACAATTCATTTATTTTCAGTGATACACATTTTAATCCATGTGTTTTAAAAACACATTTAAAGCTTACAGAGAAGTGTTATCTTATCAGGTATTTCCAAATTATAAACTATTTCTAAAACACAAAGTATTTCAAAAACACAGTACAATTTGCAAATTGAATAGGAATAAGGAACCTTGGTTCTCAAGGGATATTGTAACTCTGATAAAGAAGAAGAGGGAGTTGAATGAAATGTATAGGAAACAGGGAGTAAATCAGGTGCTTGAGGAGTATAAGAAGTGCAAGAAAATACTTAAGAAAGTATTCGGGTGGGCTAAAAGAAGACATGAGGTTGACATGAGGCAGTCAAAGTGAAGGATAATCCAAAGAGCTTTTACAGGTATATTAAGAGCAAAAGGATTGTAAGAGATAAAATTGGTCCTCTTGAAGATCAGAATGGTCGGCTATGTGCAGAACCAAAGGAAATGGGGGAGATCTTAAACAGGTTTTTTGCGTCTGTATTTACTAAGGAAACTGGCATGAAGTCTATGGAATTGAGGGAATCAAGCAGTGAGATCATGGAAACTGTACAGATTGAAAAGGAGGAGGTGCTTGCTGTCTTGAGGAAAATTAAAGTGGATAAATCCCCGGGACCTGACAGAGTGTTCCCTCGGACCTTGAAGGAGACTAGTGTTGAAATTGCGGGGGCCCTGGCAGAAATATTTAAAATGTCGCTGTCTACGGGTGAGGTGCCGGAGGACTGGAGAGTGGCTCATGTTGTTCCGTTGTTTAAAAAAAGATCGAAAAGTAATCCGGGAAATTATAGGCCAGTGAGTTTAACGTCGGTAGTGGGTAAGTTATTGGAGGGAGTACTAAGAGACAGAATCTACAAGCATTTGGATAGACGGGGACTTATTAGGGAGAGTCAACATGGCTTTGTGCGTGGTAGGTCATGTTTGACCAATCTATTGGAGTTTTTCGAGGAGGTTACCAGGAAAGTGGATGAAGGGAAGGCAGTGGATATTGTCTACATGGATTTCAGTAAGGCCTTTGACAAGGTCCCGCATGGGAGGTTAGTTAGGAAAATTCAGTCGCTAGGTATACATGGAGAGGTGGTAAATTGGAATGGACATTGGCTCGATGGAAGAAGCCAGAGAGTGGTGGTAGAGAATTGCTTCTCTGAGTGGAGGCCTGTGACTAGTGGTGTACCACAGGGATCAGTGCTGGGTCCATTGTTATTTGTCATCTATATCAATGATCTGGATGATAATGTGGTAAATTGGATCAGCAAATTTGCTGATGATACAAAGATTGGAGGTGTAGTAGACAGTGAGGAAGGTTTTCAGAGCCCGCAGAGGGACTTGGACCAGCTGGAAAAATGGGCTGAAAAATGGCAGATGAAGTTTAATACAGACAAGTGTGAGATATTGCACGTTGGAAGGACAAACCAACGTAGAACATACAGGGTTAATGGTAAGGCACTGAGGAGTGCAGTAGAACAGAGGGATCTGGGAATACAGATACAAAATTCCCTAAAAGTGGCGTCACAAGTAGATAGGGTCGTAAAGAGAGCTTTTGGTACATTGGTCTTTATTAATCAAAGTATTGATTATAAGAGCTGGAATGTTATGATGAGGTTGTATAAGGCATTGGTGAGGCCGAATCTGGAGTATTGTGTTCAGTTTTGGTCACCAAATTACAGGAAGGATATAAATAAGGTTGAAAGAGTGCAGAGAAGGTTTACGAGGATGTTGCCAGGACTTGAGAAACTCAGTTACAGAGAAAGGTTGAATAGGTTAGGACTTTATTCCCTGGAGCGTAGAAGAATGAGGGGAGATTTGATAGAGGTATATAAAATTATGATGGGTATAGATAGAGTGAATGCAAGCAGGCTTTTTCCACTGAGGCAAGGGGAGAAAAAAACCAGAGGACATGGGTTAAGGGTAAGGGGGGAAAAGTTTAAAGGGAACATTAGTGGGGGCTTCTTCACACAGAGAGTGGTGGGAGTATGGAATGAGATGCCAGATGAGGTGGTAAATGCGGGTTCTTTTTTAACATTTAAGAATAAATTGGACAGATACGTGGATGGGAGGTGTATGGAGGGATATGGTCCGTGTGCAGGTCAGTGGGTCTAGGCAGAAAATGGTTCGGCACAGCCAAGAAGGGCCAAAAGGCCTGTTTCTGTGCTGTAGTTTCTATGGTTTCTATGGTTTAATTCCTAGAAGCAAAAAAGATATACCTTACAGACGAACATATCACCCATTGCAGAAATTAAAGCTAGAGGAATAGATTCTAGTTCACCCCATGTTTCTTCCATGCTTGTTGATGTTCCTTACCCCATTCCTAATAATCCTGTACTGCTGTCTCTATATTTGTACTGTTCCTTTGCCACCTGGGTGACCTCACACATACATGATATTGCCTCAGATGCCCTTTTTACACAAATGGTCTAAAAGCTTCTTGGAGACATAGATCCCAGCCACCCGTGATTAATGCTGTGAAGCTTACTTCCTTGAGGACTGAAACAGTAATTATTACGTTAATTGATGCATTAATAGTAGTAGTAGTCATACTTTATTGATCCCGGGGGAAAATTGGTTTTTGTTACAGTTGCACCATAAATAATAAATAGTAATAAAACCATAAATAGTTGAATAGTAATATGTAAATTTTGCCAGGAAGTAAGTCCAGGACCAGCCTATTGGCTCAGGGTGTCTGACCCTCCAAGGGAGGAGTTGTAAAGTTTGATGGCCACAGGCAGGAATGACTTCCTATGACGCTCTGTGTTGCATCTCGGTGGAATGAGTCTTTGGCTGAATGTACTCCTGTGCCCACCAGTACATGATGTAGTGGATGGGAGACATTGACCAAGATGACATGCAACTTAGACAGCATCCTCTTTTCAGACACCAACATGAGAGAGTCCAGTTCCATCCCCACAACATCACTGGCGTTACGAATGAATTTGTTGATTCTTTTGGTGTCAGCTACCCTTAGACTGCTGCCCCAGCACACAACAGCAAACATGATAGCACTGGCCACCACAGACTCGTAGAACATCCTCAGCATTGTCCGGCAGATGTTAAAGGACCTCAGTCTCCTCAGGAAATAGAGATGGCTCTGACCCTTCTTGTAGACAGCCTCAGTGTTCTTTGACCAGTCCAGTTTATTGTCAATTCGTATCCCCAGGTATTTATAATCCTCCACCATGTCCACACTGACCCCCTGGATGGAAACAGGGGTCACCGGTACCTTAGCTCTTCTCAGGTCTACCACCAGCTCCTTAGTCTTTTTCACATTAAGCTGCAGATAATTCTGCTCACGCCATGTGACAAAGTTTCCGACTGTAGCCCTGTACTCAGCTTCATCTCCCTTGCTGATGCATCCAACTACGTTAACTGACACATTAAGTGATATTGCCCATTTGGTATGCAAGCTTCCTAGAACTGAACAACTCGCGCAGTATTGTCTATTATGAAACAAGCTAAATGAAAGAACTCATTGTCTTTTATTGCACCTCTTCTGCAGCAATTAGCCAGGTGCAGTGACAAACATCCTGTTTTCTGTACACCTGTTTTGAAACTTCAAACTGATTATAGCTTGCCACTTATATTTTAAGAACTGAAGATGGGCTCCCTTTTATGACCAAAAGCTAAACAACTGCTTGTTACCTACAAGTGGCAACTACCATGTTTAGGAAGCTGAACTTGACAAGTACAAGAGGTCTCTTGGCTCCGAAAGCGAAAATCCATCACAGGAGATTAAAAATCTAGTCAGACATCAACAACCTCTCACTCAATGTCAGCAAAACCAAATACAAGCAGAAGAAGCCAAGGGCCATGAGCCAGTCCTCATTATGAGATTGAAGGTGGAGGCATGTCACCTAAAACTTCGACAAATACCTACCTATAGTGGAGAGTACCCTGACTGGTTGAATCACTGCCTGCTATAGAAACACCAATGCCCAGGAACAAAGCAGTGTACAGAAAATGATGGGTACAGCCCAGTCCATCACAGACCCACCTCCCCCATTATTGAGTACATTTACATGGAGTGTTATCACCAGAAAGCAGCATCCGTCATCAAGGACCCCCACTATCCAGGCTGTGCTCTCTTCTCACTGCTGCCATCAGGCAGAAGATGCAGAAGCCTTATGGCCCACACAACCAGGTGCAGGAACAGTTATTACCCTACAAAAAAAATCAGACTCCTGAACTGACGTGGATAACTTTACTCACTACAACTCTGAACTGATTCTACAACCTGTGGACTCGGTGGTATAGAAACATAGAAAACATAGAAAACCTACAGCACAATACAGGCCCTTCGGCCCACAAAATTGAGCCGAACATGTCCCTCCCATAGAAATTACTAGACTTCCCCATTTCCCTCTATTTCCCTATCCTCCATGTAGCTATCCAAAAGTCTCTTAAAAGACCTTATCGTATCCACCTCCATCACCTCTTGTGGCAACCATTTCAGCCCTGGGAAAAACCCTCTGACTATCCACACGATCAATGCCTCTCATCATCTTATACACCTCTATCAGTTCACTTCTCATCCTCCGTCGCTCCAAGGAGAAAAGGCCAAGTTCACTCAACCTGTTTTCATAAGGCATGCTCCCCAATCCAGGCAGCATCCTTGTAATCTCCTCTGCACCTGTTCTATGGTTTCCACATCCTTCCTGTAGTGAGGCGACCAGAACTGAGCACAGTACTCCAAGTGGGGTCTGACCGGAGTCCTATATTGCCTCTCCAACATTGCCTCTCAGCTCCTAAATTCAATTCCACGATTGATGAAGGCCAATACACCGTATGCCATCTTAACCACAGGGTCAACCTGCACAGCAGCTTTGAGCGTCCTATGGACTCAGACCCCAAGATCTCTCTGATCCTCCACACTGCCAAGAGTCTTACCATTAATACTATATTATGCCATCATATTTGAATTTGCATAGTTTATCTTCTTTTGCATGTTGATTGTTGTCAGTTTATGTTTAGTTTTTCATAAATTCTATTGTATTTCTTTATTTTTAAGACCATAAGATATTGGAGCAGAATTAGGCCATTCAGCCCATTGTGTCTGCTGCACCATTCCATCATGACTGGTCCTGAATCCCACTCAACCCTGTACACCTGCCTTCTTTTTCTGTAAATACCAACAAGAAAATGAATCTCAAGGTAGTATATGGTGACATATTTGAACTTTGATAATAAATCTACATTGACTTTGAGAAAAGGAGACTTCTTAAATAGAGGAAAGCTAGACTTGTCAGGAAGGGGGCATTGAAAGAGATCGTTAAAATGACATGAGCTAGGACAGAAAATAACCAAAAAGATAAACTAGTAAATTGGTTTATTATTGTGACATATACTGAGATACAGTGAAAAACTTGTCTTGCATACTGTTCATACAGATCAGATCTTTACACAGTGCATTTTATTTTTCCTGTTTCATTCGTGTAGAATTAGATAGCATGCCTGCAGGGTTACTGCTTTGTTCAGGGTGTCAGATGTGGGAATCCTGGGAGACTTCCAGCCTCTCTGATGGCCTCATCTGCACCAGGTGCACCGAGTTGCAGCTCTTCAGAGACCGTGTTAGGGATCTGGAGCTGCAGCTTGATGACCTAGTGCTTATCAGGGAAAGTGAAGAGGTGATAGACAGGAGCTACAGGGAGGTAGTCATCCCTAGGCTACAGGAGTCCGAACACTGGGTCACTGTCAAGAGAGGGAAGGGAAATGCCCGGATAGTGGAGAGCACCCCTGTGGCTGTCCCCCTCAGCAACAAATATCTTGTTCTGGATGCTGTTGAAGGGGATGACCTGACAGGGGACGCCCACGGTGACTGGGTCTCTGGCACTGAGCCTGGCGCTGTTGTGCAGGAGAGAAGGAGGGAGAAGAGAAATGTGGTAGTCGTGGGGGATTCCATAGTCAGGGGAACAGACGGGAGATTCTGTGAGCCTGACAGAGATACCCGCATGGTGTGTTGCCTCCCAGGTGCCAGGGTACGGGATGTCTCGGATCGGGTCCTGAATATTCTAAAGGGGGAGGGTGAGCAACCCGTTGTCTTGGTACATGTGGGTACCAATGACATAGATAGGACAAAGGAGGAGGTCCTGAAGAGAGATTTCCAGGAGTTAGGAAGGAAGCTGAGAAGCAGGACCTCCAGGGTAGTGATCTCGGGATTGCTACCTGTGCCACGTGCTAGCGAGGGCAAGAGTAGTCGGATCAGGCAGATGAATGTCTGGCTGAGAGACTGGTGTAGGGGGCAGGGCTTCAGATTCTTGGATAATTGGGATCTCTTCTGGGGAAAGTATGACCTGTTCAAAAAGGACAGGTTACACCTGAACCTGAAGGGGACCAATATCCTGGCGGGAAAGTTTAATAGAGCTGTTAGGGAGGGTTTAAACTAATTTGGCAGGGGGATGGAAACCGGAATGATAGAGCGGAGGAAGGGGAAAACAGAAATAAATCTAAGATAGTGAGCAGTAAAGATGTCAGGAAAGACAGGCAGGTGATGGGGCAAATGTGTAGCCATTGGGATGAGTTGCAGTGCAATAAAGTTGCAGTGAAATCAAAGCAAAAGTATCAAATACTGGTCTTAAGGTGTTGTACTTAAATGCATGCAGCATAAGGAATAAGGTGGATGATCTTGTTGTACAGCTACAGATTGGCAGGTATGATATTGTGGCCATCACTGAGACCTGGCTAAAGGATGCACGTCTCTGAGAGCTGAACGTCCAAGGATACACGGTGTATCGGAAGGATAGGAAGGTAGGCAGAGGGGGAGGCGTGGCTTTATTGATAAGAAATGATAGTAAATCATTAGAAAGAGGTGATATAGGATCGGAAGGTGCAGAATCTTTATGGGTTGAGCTAAGGAATAGCAGGGGTAAAAGGACTCTGATGGCAGTTATTTATAGGCCTCCAAACAGCTGCAGGGATGTGGACTACAAATTACAACTGGAAATAGAAAAGGCTTCTCAGAAGGGCAGTATTATGATAATTGTGGGGGATTTTAACATGCGAGTAGATTGGAAAAATCAGGTCAGCACTGGATCTCAAGAGAGAGAAATTGTAGAATGTCTGCGAGATGGTTTTTTAGAACAGCTTGTTGTTGAGCCCACTAGGGGATCGGCTGTACTGGATTGGGTATTGTGTAATGAACCGGAGGTGATTGGAGAGATTGAGGTGAAGGAACCATTAGGAGGCAGTGATCATAACATGATTGAGTTCACTGTGAAATTAGAAAAAGAGAAGCTGAAATCTGATGTGTCGATGTTTGAGTGGAGTAAAGGAAATTACAGTGGCATGATAGAGGAACTGGCCAAAGTTGACTGGAAAGAGGCACTGGCGGGAAAGACGGCAGAGCAGCAGTGGCTGGAGTTTATGCGAGAAATGAGGAATGTACAAGACAGGTATATTCCAAAAAAGAAGAAATTTTCGAGTGGGAAAAGGATGCAACCGTGGTTGACAAGAGAAGTCAAAGCCAAAGTTAAAGCAAAGGAGAGGGCATACAAAGAAGCAAAAATTAGTGGGAAGACAGAGGATTGGGAAGTTTTTAAAACCTTACAAAAGGAAACCAAGTAGGTCATTAAGAGAGAAAAGATTAACTATGAAAGGAAACTAGCAAATAATATCAAAGAGGACACTAAAAGCATTTTCAAGTATATAAACAGTAAAAGACAGGTGACAGTATATATAGGACCGATAGAAAATGATACTGGAGAAATTGTAATGGGAGATGAGGAGATGGCAGAGGAACTGAACAAGTATTTTGCATTAGTCTTCACTGATGAAGACAGCAGGATACCGGACACTCAAGGGTGGCAGGGAAGAGAAGTGTGCGCAGTCACAATTACGACAGAGAAAGTACTCAGGAAGCTGAATAGGCTAAGGGTCGATAAATCTCCTGGACCAGATGGAATGCACCCTCGTGTTCTGAAGGAAGTAGCTGTGGAGATTGCAGAGGCATTAGCAATGATCTTTCAAAAGTCGATAGATTCTGGCATGGTTCCGGAAGACTGGAAGATTGCAAATGTCACTCCGCTGTTTAAGAAGGGGGCAAGGAAGCAAAAAGGAAATTATAGAGCTGTTAGCTTGACGTCGGTGGTTGGGAAGTTGTTGGAGTCGATTGTCAAGGATGAGGTTACAGAGTACCTGGAGGCATATGAGAAGATAGGCAGATCTCAGCATGGATTCCTTAAAGGAAAATCCTGCCTGACAAACCTATTACAATTTTTTGAGGAAATTACAGTAGGCTAGACAAGGGAGATGCAGTGGATGTTGTATATTTCGATTTTCAGAAGGCCTTTGACAAGGTGCCACACATGAGGCTACTTAACAAGATAAGAGCCCATGGAATTACAGGAAAGTTACATACATGGATAGGGCGTTGGCTGATTGGCAGGAAACAGAGAGTGGGAATAAAGGGATCCTATTCTGGTTGGCTGCCGGTTACCAGTGGTGTTCCACAGGGATCAGTGTTGGGGCTGCTTCTTTTTACATTGTACATCAACGATTTGGATTATGGAATAGATGGCTTTGTGGCGAAGTTTGCTGACGATACAAGGATAGGTGGAGGGGCCGGTAGTGCTGAGGAAACAGAGAGGCTGCAGAGAGACTTGGATAGATTGGAAGAATGGGCAGAGAAGTGGCAAATGAAGTGCAATGTTGGAAAGTGTTTGGTTATGCACTTTGGCAGAAAAAATAAACGGGCAGACTATTATTTAAATGGGGAAAGAATTCAAAGTTCTGAGATGCAACGAGACTTGGGAGTCCTCGTACAGGATTCCCTTAAAGTTAACCTCCAGGTTGAGTCAGTAGTGAAGAAGGTGAATGCAATGTTGGCATTCATTTCTAGAGGAATAGAGTATAGGAGCAGGGATGTGATGTTGAGGCGCTGGTGAGACCTCACTTGGAGTACTGTGGGCAGTTTTGGTCTCCTTATTTAAGAAAGGATGTGCTGACGTTGGACAGGGTACAGAGAAGATTCACTAGAATGATTCCGGGAATGAGAGGGTTAACATATGAGGAACGTTTGTCCGCTCTTGGACTGTATTCCTTGGTGTTTAGAAGAATGAGAGGAGACCTCATAGAAACATTTCGAATGTTAAAAGGCATGGACAGAGTGGATGTGGCAAAGTTGTTTCCCATGATGGGGGAGTCTAGTACGAGAGGGCATGACTTCAGGATTGAAGGGCGCCCTTTCAGAACAGAAATGCAAAGAATTTTTTTTAGCCAGAGGGTGGTGAATCTATGGAATTTATTGCCATGGGCAGCAGTGGAGGCCAAGACATTGGGTGTATTTAAGGCAGAGATTGATAGGTATCTGAGTAGCCAGGGCATCAAAGGTTATGGTGAGAAGGCGGGGCAGTGGGACTAAATAGGATAAAATGGCTCAGCTCATGATAAATTGGCGGAGCAGACTCGATGGGCTGAATGGCCTACTTCTGCTCCTTTCTCTTATAGTCTTATGGTCTTATGCATTGAAGTAGTACAAGATAAAACAAGAACAGAATGTAGAATGAAGTGTAACAACTACTGGGGAAGTGTAGTGGAGGTAAACAATAAAGTTCAAGATCATGGTGAGGTAGATGTGAGCTCAAGAGTCCACCATTGTACTAAGAAACTATCTGATAGTCTTACAACATTTGGGTAAAGCCTGTCTTTGAGCCTGGTGGTGCATTGAGACAGTACAAAATAAAACAGTAAAACAGAAAAAATAGACTTCTCCGATCATCTGTGACAGGGTAGGTTCATGAAATGCCCTGCCAGGGGTGGTGGTCGAGCAGGTACATTAGGGACATTTAAGAGACTCTTAGATAGGCACATGGATGGAAGAAAAATGGAGGGCCATGAGGGAAGGAAGTGTTAAGAGTATGTTACAAGATTGGCATAACATCGTAGGCTGAAGTAGATTGTTCTAGAATCTACATTCTATGCCAGATGTTGTTCATGAAGTTAATTTTGAGGAGATGTCAGAGTACAATGAGGATGACAATTTTAAAACATAGAACAGTACATTCGGCCCTGATGTTGTACAGACCTTTTAGATCAATCTAACCATTCCTTCCGACGTTGCTCTCCATTTTTCTATCATCCATATGCCTAAGAGTTTCTTAAATGTCCCAAATATATCTGTCTCTACCACCATCACTGGCAGGATATTCCATGTACCCACCACTCTCTGTGTGAAAAACCTAACTCTGACACCCTCCTGTAACTTCCTCCAATCACCTTAAAGTTATGCCCATTGGTATTGGTCATGTCCACCCTGGGTAAAAGTCTTTGGCTGTCCACTCAATTTAAGACTCTTGTCATCTTGTACACCTCTATCAAATCACCCCTCATTCTGCTTTCTTCCAAAGAGTAAAAGCCTAACTCCCTCCATCTGTCCTCATAAGACATGCATTGTAATCCAGACATCATCCTGGTAAATCTCCTCTGCACCCTTTCTAAAGCTTCCACATCCTTCTTCTAATGAGGTGACCAGAACTGAACACAATACTCTGTGTTAATGTTGCGGCTCTATAAACCCTCGTTAGACCACAATTATACCATGGCTCTTGAACCCAATCCCCGACCCACGAGGGCCAAAGTACCATATGGCTTCTTAACAACCCTATCAACTTGCAGGCAATACTGGATGTAGACTCCAAGGTCCCTCTATTCCTCCACACTGCAATGAATCCCACCATTAACCCTGTATTCTGTCTTTTAATTCTTCCAAATTGAATCTCTTTGCACTTTTCTGGGTTAAACTCCATTTGCCAGTTCTCAGCCCAGCTCCGTCAATGTCCCATTGTAACCTACCTACACTATCTACAGCACCACCAATCTTTGTGTCATCTGCAAACCTTCCACATTTAATTCTGGTTTATTGGGAGGTGGATTGTTAGTGGATGAGAGCACAGATGGCAAGGAATAGCCATGTCTTTGAACAGAACAGGGTGTGTTTAGAGAGACCAGGTCCGGTTTGGTGTTTCTGGATACTGACAAGATTCAAGATACAAGACTCAAGATTGCTTAATGTCAAGTACAGAAGTGTAAAGGAAAACAAAACAATTGTTTTATTTTGGAGAGATTGAATCACCTGGGGCTGTACTCACTGGAATTCAGAAGAATGAGAGGAGATCTTATAGAAACATATACAGTAAAATTATGAAAGGGATAGATAAGATAGAGGCAGGAAAGTTGTTTCCAATGGTAGGTGAGACTAGAACTAGGGGACATAGCCTCAAGATTCAGGGGAGTAGACTTAGGACGGAGATGAGGAGGAACTGCTTTTTCCAGAGAGTGGTGAATCTGTGGAATTCTCTGCCCAATGAAGCAGTGGAGGCTCCCTCAGCAAATATATTTAAGACAAGGGTGGGTAGATTTTTGCATAGTAGGGGAATTAAGGGTTATGGGGAAAGGCAGGTAGATGGAGATGAATCCAAGGCCAGATCAGCCATGATCTTATTGAATGGTGGGGCAGACTCTATGGGCCGGATGGCCTACCCCTGCTCCTATATCTTATGTTCTTATGTTCTAATTGATACTCTGGATCTGATGCATCAGGCAAAAAGGAACACAATAAGATAAAGAGCACAATAAGAAAACAAATGCACAAGATAACTCTTATAGATTGATTGTATGTCTATGAAGTGACGCTGCACACAGGAATGTCTGTACATAAGGTGACTCTGTTAGGAAATGGTAAAGTAGTGGTGGTTGGGGGTGCAGAGGGGTGGGTCAGTGGGTGGAGGTGTCGATCAGCTTTACTGCTTGGGGAAAGAACTGTTTTTCAGTCTGGTGGTCCTGATGTGGATGCCACATAGCCTCCTCCCTGATGGGAGGGGGGACAAACAGTCCACGTGCAGGGTGGGTGGGATCCTTCATGATGTTACTGAGGGTGCTGAGAAGCTGGTTCTCGAGCTGGTGAATCTATGGAGAGGAACATGGGTCACATGATGATTGGGCACAGGCAGAAATGAATCCTTTAGCAGACGTGTGATTAAAGTGCCTTGGCAGCAGATGAGACATAACAATTAGATGCTTGGCTGTGGGTCAGACAAAATGCCATAATTGCATGTCGTGTTCATCTTAAACAAATAATTACAGCTACAGATGGAGTTGATGGTGTGTGTGATGGATTTAGCCTTAATAAGGATTTGTAGGAATTTCTGGCTCTTACGTAGAAACATAGAAACATAGAAAATAGGTGCAGGAGTAGGCCATTCGGCCCTTCGAGCCTGCACCGCCATTTATTATGATCATGGCTGATCATCCAACTCAGAACGCTGCACCAGCCTTCCCTCCATACCCCCTGATCCCCGTAGCCACAAGGGCCATATCTAACTCCCTCTTAAATATAGCCAATGAACCGGCCTCAACTGTTTCCTCTGGCAGACAATTCCACAGAATCACCACTCTCTGTGTGAAGAAGTTTTTCCTAATCTCAGTCCTAAAAGGCTTCCCCCTTATCCTCAAACTGTGACCCCTCGTTCTGGACTTCCCCAACATCGGGAACAATCTTCCTGCATCTAGCCTGTCCAATCCCTTTAGGATTTTATACGTTTCAATCAGATCCCCCCTCAATCTTCTAAATTCCAACAAGTACAAGCCCAGTTCATCCAGTCTTTCTTCATATGAAAGTCCTGCCATCCCAGGAATCAATCTGGTGAACCTTCTTTGTACTCCCTCTATGGCAAGGATGTCTTTCCTCAGATTAGGGGACCAAAACTGCACACAATACTCCAGGTGTGGTCTCACCAAGGCCTTGTACAACTGCAGTAGTACCTCCCTGCTCCTGTACTCGAATCCTCTCGCTATAAATGCCAGCATACCATTCGCCTTTTTCACCGCCTGCTGTACCTGCATGCCCACTTTCAATGACTGGTGTATAATGACACCCAGGTCTCATTGCACCTCCCCTTTTCCTAATCGGCCACCATTCAGATAATAATCTGTTTTCTTATTTTTGCCACCAAAGTGGATAACTTCACATTTATCCACATTAAATTACATCTGCCATGAATTTGCCCACTCACCCAACCTATCCAAGTCACCCTGCATCCTCTTAGCATCCTCCTCACAGCTAACACTGTCACCCAGCTTCGTGTCATCCGCAAACTTGGAGATGCTGCATTTAATTCCCTCATCCAAGTCATTAATATATATTGTAAACAACTGGGGTCCCAGCACTGACCCTTGCGATACCCCACTAGTCACTGCCTGCCATTCTGAAAAGTTCCCGTTTATTCCCACTCTTTGCTTCCTGTCTGCTAACCAATTCTCTATCCACATCAATACCTTACCCCCAATACCGTGTGCTTTAAGTTTGCACACTAATCTCCTGTGTGGGACCTTGTCAAAAGCCTTTTGAAAATCCAAATATACCACATCCACTGGTTCTCCCCTATCCACTCTACCAGTTACATCCTCAAAAAATTCTATGAGATTCGTCAGACATGATTTTCCTTTCACAAATCCATGCTGACTTTGTCCGATGATTTCACCGTTTTCCAAATGTGCTGTTACCACATCTTTGATAACTGACTCCAGCAGTTTCCCCACCACCGACGTTAGGCTAACCGGTCTATAATTCCCCAGTTTCTCTCTCCCTCCTTTTTTAAAAAGTGGGGTTACATTAGCCACCCTCCAATCCTCAGGAACTAGTCCAGAATCTAACGAGTTTTGAAAAATTATCACTAATGCATCCACTATTTCTTGGGCTACTTCCTTAAGCACTCTGGGATGCAGACCATCTGGCCCTGGGGATTTATCTGCCTTTAATCCCTTCAATTTACCTAACACCACTTTCCTACTAACATGTATTTCACTCAGTTCGTCCATCTCACTGGACCCTCTGTCCCCTACTATTTCTGGAAGATTATTTATGTCCTCCTTAGTGAAGACAGAATCAAAGTAATTATTCAATTGGTCTGCCATGTCCTTGCTCCCCATAATCAATTCACCTGTTTCTGTCTGTAGGGGACCTACATTTGTCTTTACCAGTCTTTTCCTTTTTACATATCTATAAAAGCTTTTACAGTCAGTTTTTATGTTCCCTGCCAGTTTTCTCTCATAATCTTTTTTACCCTTCCTAATTAAGCCCTTTGTCCTCCTCTGCTGAACACCACTGAACATCAGACACAGTAACAACAGGAATTCTGCAGATGCTGGAAATTCAAGCAAGACACATCAAAGTTGCTGGTGAACACAGCAGGCCAGGCAGCATCTCTAGGAAGAGGTGCAGTCGACGTAACAGTATCAGTTAGAAGTACACTGTCTGGCCACTTTATTAGGTACATCTGTATACCTGTTCATTAATGCAAATATCTAATGAGCCAATCATGTGGCAGCAACTTAATGCACTAAAGCATGCAGACATAGTTAAGAGGTTCAGTTATTGTTCAGACCAAACATCAGAATGGGGAAGAAATGTGATCTAAGTGAGTTTGACCATGGAATGATTGCTGGGTAGATGGTGTTGTTTGAGTACCTCAGAAAATGCTAATCCCCTGGGATTTTCACACATGGCAGTCTCTAGAGTTTACAGAGAATGATGCAAAAAAACAGAAAAAACATCCACTGAGAGGCATTTCTGTAGGCGAAAGCACCTTGTTAATGAGAGAGGTCGGGGAGAATGGCAAGTGTGGTTCAAACTGACAAGAATGTGGCAGTAACTCAAATAACTCTGCATTACAACAGTGGTGTGCAGAAGAGCATCTCTGAATGCACAACACATTGAACCTTGAAGTGGATGGGCTACAGCAGTAGAAGACTGTGAACATATACTCAGTGGCCACTTTATTAGGTATCGCCTAATTAAGTCCAATTAGCTTCAACTCTATCACTGTCTGCAAGGAGTTTACATTCTCTACATGACTGCATGGCTTTCCTCCGGGTTCTCTAGTTTCCTCCCATATTCTAAAGACATACCTGTTGGTAGTCACAGGGGTGTAATTGGGCAGAGTTGGCCCTTTTTTTTCCT
Source organism: Mobula hypostoma (assembly GCF_963921235.1). Classification (NCBI taxonomy): domain Eukaryota; kingdom Metazoa; phylum Chordata; class Chondrichthyes; order Myliobatiformes; family Myliobatidae; genus Mobula; species Mobula hypostoma. The sequence goes on from NC_086099.1 coordinate 8,651,391, forward strand.
TTTCAATCTTTTTATTAAATTTCAGATTAATATACATAACAATACTAATGATACAAAGAGATCGGTGTAACATTGATAATGGTTAACACATACAAACATAATTCGAGTAAAATATATAATTCAAGCTTCCCAATCTCTGAGTAATTGAACATGATAAAAGAGTTTTATAAAGAACCCCCTAAACTAAAAAAAAAAGAAAACAAAGACTGGGATTTCCTATTCCCTCTGATAAGAACATTATTTGTCATTAACTCCGCTCCTCCATAGATAAACAAAAGATTATTTTTAAAAAAGGGTTCTGTAAGGGACAGCTTACATCATATGGAAATGTAGAATAAATGGTCTCCAGGTTTCTTCAAATTTAACTGAAGAATCAACCATACCAGACCGTATCTTTTCCAGGTTTAAACATAATATAGTTTGAGAAAACCATTGAAAAGTAGTAGGAGGATCAGAATCTTTCCATTTAAGTAAGACGGATCTTTTAGGTATTAGTGTAACAAATGCAATCAAACAGCATGCTGAAAAGCATAATTGACCAACATCTGTCACTGGTAATCCAAAGATTGCAGTAGTAGGGTGAGGTTTTAAATTAATTCACAGAACTGTTGAAATAATATCAAAATTATCTTTCCAATGTTTATCTAAAAGAGGGCAAGACCAAAACATATGTGTCAGAGAGGCCACCTCAGATTTACATCTGTCACACACAGGATTTATATGTCGGTAAAAACGAGCTAATTTGCTTTTTTTCAATATTTGTTTTGTCCTTTTCCTGATATTTCGCTCATAATGTTTTGTCTGTGGGTGGTTTATTACATTCCTTCCATTTGGAGTTAAGTCTTCATGAGAGTTCAGGGTAATGTATTTGGGATTAGTTAGCGACTGGCTGGCTATTGGCCAGTTTTTTTTGGGTTTGTTGGATGGGAGTTGGGATTTCTTATAGTTTAGTATTTTCCAACTGGGATGTTCTGAAACTACAAATATGTTTGAATCGTCGTAGATTCCAGTTCCTCTTTAAACTTTTTCCTCTTCCTGAGTCATGGGTTTCCCGTGCAGTAAGGTTAACCCTTTGCATACCATTTGGCTTATTGTAGTAAAATGGATAACATTATTAATTTTGTTTCATGGAATGTAAATGGTTTGAATCATCCGATTAAACAGAAGAAGATTTTTAAAGTCTTTCATAGACTGAATGCTCAGATTATCTTTGCTCAGGAGACTCATGTGAGGAGGGTGGCTAATCAGCAGTTTTTTAGGTTTTGGAAGGGACCACAGTTTCATTCTAATTTTAAAAGGAGTCTCTATTTTTATAGACTCCTCGATCTCATTTGTTCATTATGAAACAATTTCAGACTGAATGGTAGATTTTTGTTAATTACTGGCTTACTTTATAATCAAAAAGTTATTTTGGTTAATATTTATGCACCGAATACTGACTATCCTGAATTTTTTAAGCATTTATTTGCATCTTTTCCTAATTTAAATATGTTGATAATGGGTGGAGACTTTAATTGTTGCTTGAATCCTTTGAAGGATAGATCTGTCCCCAGTCAAATATCTCCAAACAAATCCGCTATTTTTATTAACTCCTTTTTAGTTTATTCCAGAATCTTAGATGTTTGGAGGCTTTTATATCTTAGTGAGAAAGAGTTCTCATTTTTCTCCCATGTATATCACAGTTATTCGAGAATTGATTTTTTTATTGATTCTCGATTAGCTTCGTCTGTTATTGCATGTGAATATGATGCAATTACTATCTCTGATCATGCACCTCTGAAACTATCAATCAAATTCACAGACGTAATTTCTAGTGCTAGACAATGGAGGTTCAATTCCACTTTGCTTCAGCATTCAAACTTTGCCAATTTTATTAAAGAACAGATTGATTTTTTGTTTTCATAGAACATAGAACATAGAATAGTACAGCACAGTACAGGCCCTTTGGCCCACAATGTTGTGCCAACCCTCAAACCCTGCCTCCCATATAAGCCCCCACCTTAAATTCCTCCATATACCTGTCTAGTAGTCTCTTAAACTTCACTAGTGTATCTGCCTCCACCACTGACTCTGGCAGTGCATTGCACGCACCAACCACTCTGAGTAAAAAACCTTCCTCTAATATCCCCCTTGAACTTCCTACCCCTTACCTTAAAGCCATGTCCTCTTGTATTGAGCAGTGGTGCCCTGGGGAAGAGGCGCTGGCTGTCCACTCTATCTATTCCTCTCATTATCTTGTACACCTCTATCATGTCTCCTCTCATCCTCCTTCTCTCCAAAGAGTAATTTTCAACTAATTCTATGGAAGAAATTTCCAGTGGAATCCTGTGGGATACTTTTATAGTATACATTCATGGGCAAATTATTTCATATTCTGCTGGATTGAAAAAATGAATCAATAATGAAATATGTACATTGGTTGGTAAGATTAAAGAAACTGATTATAAAAAATCTGTTGCTCCTAATCTAGAACTCTATAAAAAGAGGGCTGAAATTCAGATACATCATAATTTGTTATTAGCTTCCCCGATTGAAAATCAATTACTTAAAACTAAGAGTCAATTTTATATACATGGTGATAAAGCGGGTAAGTTATTGGCAGACCAGCTGAAAGCTGCTTTGGCTAAACGTTTGATTAGTAAAGTTTCTAAACAGGATGGTACCTTGATGGTTGAATATAACAAAATTAATTAATCTTTTCAAGAATTTTATACCTCTCTATATCAATCGGAATTTCCTGAAGAGTCTACCATAATGCATGAGTTTTTAAGGAAATTGAACACTCCAAAATTACCACTTAATGAACGCTTAGAACTAGATGCGTCCATTACAGAAGGTGATATTAAGAAAGCAATTTTTGCGATGAATACTGGAAAAGCACCAGGTTTGGATGGATTTACAGTAGAATTCTATAAATCTTTTTCAAATTTACTTTCACCATGGCTATGTAAAAAATTTTTAAGGATGCCTTACTGGTAGGTAAATTACCACAATCCTTTTATGAAGCATCCATTTCTTTAATTCCTAAAAAAAGATAAAGACCTTACTGATTGTGCATCATATAGACCTATGTCTTCGTTGAATGTCGATTCCAAATTCTTTTTCTAAAATAATAGCAAATAGATTGGAAAAGGTACTGCCACAAATTATTTCTGATGATCAAACAGGATTTGTTAAAAATCGTTTTTCGTATTTCAATATTAGGAGGTTAATGAACATCGTATATACTCCTTCATCTAAAGTTCCGGAATGTGTTATTTCGCTCAATGCCGAGAAGGCGTTTGACAGAATTGAATGGAAATATTTATTTAATGTGCTTGAGAGATTCAATCTTAGCCCAAAATTTATTTCTTGGATTAAATTGATATATCATTTACCTTTGGCTTCCGTAGTCACCAATAATCAGAGATCCCCCTTTTTTTAGGCTTTTCAGAGGTACTAGACAGGGTTGTCCATTAAGTCCTTTGTTATTTCATATAGCTTTGGAACCCTTGGCAATCGCCTTTCGTGATTCACCCAATATACTTGGAATTACTCGTGGGAAGGAGACGCATAAGGTATCATTGTATGCAGATGACTTGTTGCTGTATATCTCTAACCCAGAGAAATCCATCCTGGCAGTTTTATCACTACTAGCTCAGTTTGGTAGTTTTCCTGGTTATAAACTAAATCTTAATAAGAGTGAGCTTTTTCCATTAAATATGCAAGCTCTAATTTATAGACAGCTACTATTTGAATTAATTACTGATTATTTCACTTATTTGGGTGTCAAAATTACTAAAAAATATAAAGATCTATTTAAAGTTAACTTTTCACCTTTAATTGACCATGTTAAACAATTGTTTACTAAATGGTCCCCACTGTTCTTATCATTGATTGGTCAAATTAATGTTATTAAAATGACTGTTTCACCTAAATTTCTGTATTTATTTCAAATGGTACCAATTTTTATCTCTAAATCCTTTTTTGATATTATTGATTCTAAAATTTCTTCATATATATGGCAGAATAAAAATCCTAGATTGAATAAGGAATGTCTACAGAAATCAAAAAAGGATGGTAGTTTAGCATTGCCGAATTTTAGATTTTATTATTGGACAATTAATATCCGATATTTAATGTTTTGGACACAAGATTGGGATGAAATTCATTGTCCAAGATGGGTGAACCTTGAGGGTGAATCTGCGCAGGGGTTCTCATTAGCTTCTATTTTAGGAGCTTCGCTCTCCTTTGCATTAATCAAACTGAATAAACAAATAATCAATCCAATAATTAAACATACAATACCAATATGGTTTCAATTTTGTAAATTTTTTTGGATTGAACGAATTTATTTTATCTAGCCCTATTATATCTAATTTTTTCTTTCAACCTTCTAGAATTGATCAAGCTTTTTCCTTATGGAAAACGAGGGGAATAGCATGCTTTCGTGATTTATCCATGGATAATTGTTTCATGTCGTTTGAACAATTATCTAATAAATATAAGTTGCCTAGTTCACATTTTTTCAGATATCTGCAGATTAGAAGTTTTTTGAATGGTATTTTGCCTAATTTTCCAATATTTCATCCAACTAATATTACAGAACAAATTTTAGGTTTAAATCTCTATCACAAGCGCTTAATAGCAGTTTTGAATGATTTAATTACGAAAATACATCTAGGTACATCTGATAAAATAAAAAAATGAATGGGAAAGAGAACTTCAGGTATCTTTACCTATAGAGAAATGGGAGAAAATTCTTCAGCTAGAGCAGGCTCTTTTGTTTGGAAGAGCCTGTTATCTCTAAATAAAATACAATGTTTGTTTCAGTTTTTAACACACAATCGTAAAACTAGAGTATAGATAGGGTAAATGCAAGTAGACCTTTCCACAGAAGTAGGGAGAGACTAGAACTAAAGCTCATGGGTTAAGGGTGAAAGGTGAAATATTTAAGGGCAACCTGAGGAGGAACTTCTTCACTCAGAGAGTGGTGATGGTGTGGAACGTGCTGCAGTGGAAGTAGTGAATGTGGGTTTGATTTCAACATTAAAGAGAAGTTTGGATAGGTACATGGATGGGAGGGGTATGGGGGGTTCTGGTCCCGGCATTGGGTCAATGGAGACGGATTAACATTTTGTCATGCATCAGACTGGCTGAAGGGCCTGTTTCTGTGCCGTAGTGTTCTATGATCCTACAAATACTAGTGAGACATCTTTCATACACCATTCCACTGCGCAGATTTTCGAATAATGGGCTTGTTGGTGTAACGTTCTGTTAACACAGTAGGATGCATTGAGCTCTATCAGACAGATTTACATTGCCTTCTCCCTCATTATAAACCCATTCCTGAGTAAAATTATTAATGGTATTGGCTTTTAGCGAAGTAACATCACACATTGTTGACAGCTGAGACGAAAACAGTTACATTTGGAACTGTTTCTTAATGAAATTGTTTGCAATTATATAACAACAAGTCAGATTATTATGGAATGGTTTGCTTTGGAAAACAACCATTGTAATGGAAATTGTTGTGAGTGCAGAAGAGTACAACAGTTTAGGAATTAAAATGGTAATGAGTTGTGGAGAATGAAAGGTATAATTCACACTTTGAATCAGCTTTAAAAAATATTGAAGAAAGTACACTCAGTGTCTAAAGAAATTCATCCTGCTTATGTTTCTCCTCTCATAAATTCTATTATATTTCTTCATTTTCCTGTAAATGCCAGTCAAGGTAGTATATGGTGACATCTACAGTAGTATATGAACTGAGCTGAAAATGAACTTTCCTGGACCTCTTTAATGACTTTGTGTTTGATGTTTTATCTTCTGTGTTTATCACTCACTTTTTTTTCCATTTGCGGAATTTCTTTTTTTTTGCGCGTTGAGTTTTGGTGTTTTTCTTTGAATGGGTTCCATAGTTTTC